>NC_059363.1:22476337-23696337 GCF_019703515.2 Myxocyprinus asiaticus | reverse complement strand
CTCGGCACCCACATGGAAAATAAAAGAGCAGTTTCCTCATTCCCTGGGCCATCGCACTCACAACGGCCAGGCGCTGGAAGTCCTTCCAGTCAATCAGGCGAATGTGAGTACCTCCCATTCCCTTGTTCTCCGTCATGGGACAGCCGGCGAACAGGTAAGTGTGCTGGTCTCTGGGCTGCTTGCCCGCCCCAGTCACCGGCCACCGTTGCGGGCTTGCGGATCAATACGTCCCCCCGGGCTGTCTTCCAGGTTGGGCGCCTGCTCTGCCTTGCCGTGAACCACCCTGCCCGGGCATGCTAAGTCCAGTCGTCCCCCTGGTGCCACTATCGCGGAGGCTTGAGGCCTGGTTAGCGCTCTCCAGCCCCTCGCGGTGGCTCATCAGGACGATTTGCCACCCTTCTGGTGAAGGAAGCAATAGAGTTCGTCCCCGTAGCCATGTTGTGCAAGGGCTTCTACAACCCTTATTTTATCATGCCCAAGAGAGGGGGAGGGTCGCACCCAATCTTGGACCTACGTGCCCTGAACAAGGCCTTACACAGGCTTCCATTCAGGATGTTAACGCAGAAGCGCATCCTGGCGTCAGTACGACATCAGGATTGGTTCGTGGTCATCAACCTGAAGGATGCGTACTTTCACGTATCGATCCTTCCTCGACACAGACCCTTTCTTCGGTTTGCCTTTGAGGGATGAGCATACCAGTACAAGGTCCTCCCCTTCGGTCTGTCCATCTCCTCGTGTCTTTACCAAGGTCACAGAGGCTGCCCTGGCCCCACTGTGGTAGCAGGGCGTACGCATTCTCAATTATCTCGATGACTGGCTAATCCTAGCTCACTCGCGAGATCTATTGTGTGTGCTTCAGCACCTCGACTGACTTGGGCTTCAGGTCAACTGGGAGAAGAGCAAGCTCCCCCTTTGCAGAGCATCCATTTTCTCGGTATGGAGTTGGTCACTCTCAAAGCATGTCTTATTACCAAACATGCTCAGTCAGTGCTGACCTGCCTTAAGACCTTCAGACAGAAGGCAGCGGCGCCAGTGAAACAATTTCAGAGGCTCCTGGGGCATATGGCATCCTCGGTGGCGGTTCTCCCCCTTGGGTTGATGCACATGAGACCGCTTCAGCACTGGCTACAGACTCGAGTCCCAAGATGGGCATGGCGCCGTAGCACCTGGCGTGTGACCATCACGCCATAGTGCCATCAGACTTTCAGCCCTTGGTTCGACCTGGCATTTCTAAGGGCAGGTGTTCCCCTACAGCAGGTCTCAAGACACTCTTGGGTAAGTGCCTCCTCCCCCCTTAATGGGACTAGGGAGACGCCTTACCTAACTTGCTGGAAGGTCACGACATGGTTGAGCGCTCGCTGCAAGGCACGCAGCAGCTTGCCCGTGTCCATTCTTCTGCACCTCGTGACAAAGTTCAGCGCCTGCAGCGTTTCCTGTAAGAACCCCTAGTGTCACTACATCGACACAATGTCAAGTGAGTGACAGACAGGGAACGTCTTGGTTACTGATGTAACCTCTGTTCCCTGATGGAGGGAACGAGATGTTGTGTCCCTCCTGCCGTGGCGCTGAACCGGCCGCTGACATGGCCGGGACTCTCTATCGGCTCCTCAGCATAAATCTGAATGAGTGATGCACGTCATCTCCTTTTATACCCCTATGTCCGGGGCTGAGAGTGGCATGCAAATTCCACTCGCCAATGTTCATTGGCCTTTTCTATTTTACGCAAAGGTGATTGGGGCTCTCAAGATCGAACCCCTAGTGTCACTACATCAACACAACGTCTCGATCCCTCCATCAGGGAACAGAGGTTACATCAGTAACCAAGATGTTACTCACTAGTTTACTTTTACATGATTGGTTTTAAATGGCAAACATATTTTGATTATTGGAATGACAGGTAGTCTTTTGGCAGGTTTTTCTGTAGAGAGCCATCCTAAGTATTTGCAGTTCATCCACTGTAAGTCTTCATAACAGAGACTATTGGTATGCAAGTTAACATTCTAAAATAGTGTGTAAAAGTGACAGTAGAAATTGATGTTCAGTCATCCATAAGAGGAATATTCTTAGTAATTTGAATACAGAATAATAAAAAAATGAAATGTCTCACCAAATTCTTCCGCAACCAAATTACTGTATCTGGCCTATGCTATCTGCATTAATTGTATAGCTCCCTACTCTTACTGTATATCTACAATGGTTTCATTTGTGTCTGCATTTATTTCTTCTGAGGCATTTTAGAATAAACATCTGAGACAAAGTTGGTATTTACAGTAAATGGAACATTACTGAGAGCTCCATAATGTCTCCTGAGATATGAAAGAGCAATAACTATTTCCTCTGTGTGTCTAAGTACTGCATGTGTGGCATGTTGCTGATTATCGCATACACTAATTTAGGCTCATCCTTCAATATGTAAAAAACGAACTGGGAACACATCTACAGTAATACACTCAAAGTACAATGGAAGCCTACAATACAAAGATATCATACTGTAAATATAGAGATACAGAGAGTCCGGTCAGTATGAGTATCAGACTTTAGTATGGATTTACTGTATACTGTACTCTACATGGCTGTGTTGTATTTTAATGCCATTATAAATAGTTTCCACTGTCTCAGTAATAAGATGTCAGAGTGGGTTACCAGACTCCCATCTGTCTGTCACTGTATCACTGCTTTGTTTCAGTTTCCCTAAAGACAGGAGTGGGGGCGGCTCTGTTGTGTCATGGGGTGGTTTTGACTTTGTCTTTGGATCTCAGCTGTTTCCAACACGCCCTTCCGATCAGTCACAACGTCACCACTCTTTTACCTCCTGGCATTGGTCCGGCCTGTGCCAGGTGTCCTTGATGGCACTGACATGACCACTAATGTGCTGCCAGATTTTTTGCCCACCCTTGTAGCTCAGTTTGGGGACGATGTTCTTGGTGCTTTAGCGCATCGTCCATCTTCCTCCGCCCAGTTCACACCCTTCATTTGTGTGTGCGTGTGTGTGTATGAATGCCCATGTGTACAACCACAGCCAGCCATTCATTCATTGTCATCTCTCCTTCACCATTACAATTGTCTCAGTGGCTGAATAATTTGAACCCAATGTAGCTGGGTCATTCTTGGGATTCAGTAATATTTCGGCTTGGCATTATTATTATTATACATTTTGTTTTATTATTATTTTATTTTTATTTTTTTTTACTACATTTGACTAATTAATTGTCTGAATACCTCAACATAGCATAACATAAGGCACATAATAAACCTCCAACATAACATATTTTCCCACCTCAGGCATCAGCCCTTTTATTATTTTCATTTTTTTTCTGATTTGGACACATTTTGATCTCAACCCCATCACCCCAAGACATAATCGATGTGATTTGAAAATTATTCTACACAATACTGGTTATAAAATAAACATCTACCTAATGTTCATGTGTCCTTCATACTAATTTAATGACTCCAAATATAACATTTAGGATATTTTTCTCATTTTTATGCAATTAAATTGCATACATTTTTGTTTTACTCACCAGACTTTTGAAAACATGTCAGAATAATGCAACTGAAAACTAAAAAAGAGGGCATCATCATATGTAATATATAATAAACATATATACTATATATATATCTTAGGGATTTATCGGCGGCCGATAAATTATTGGCCAATAACCGGGAAAATGAAAATATTATTATAGCGCCGATAATGGAATTTTCGCCGATATTTTTGCCACTAATTTGTTACGGTTTATTTACTTGCGGCTGAAATTCTCTGACTGCCTGTGGCGTCTTTCCTTCAGGCAGAGACTTGGGTAGTCTCAAGCGACAGTGCGCGTGCGCATACACAGCGTGTCTGTGTGAGTGAGAGCCAAGTTTATGTTGCCCTTTGAGGATTATTTCAACATCTCTGCACCTTGTTACGTTGTTTTGGGGCTGGTTTTAGTCATCTGCTGTAAGTAGCGATGGCATTTCCCATATTCTGTTTGTTTCATGAGGCAATATATGAAACGCTAAAAACATATATGTATGTTACAAGGGGGCTATCGTTTTCGCTTATTACTTCATGAAACATAAACAGAATGCACATTGTTACTTACATCGCAGCACTGTGATTAAAAAAAGTCCAAGCATAACCTAAAACGGCACATGTAGTAAGTTATACAGTGGAACTGTCACAGATGAGCGCTGTAGCAAGAATCTGTGAATGAGACGCATAAGCACAAGTACGCACATTCATAACACACACAACCCACTGCTGCACTCGCAGTCCGGCTGCCGGCACTAATAATACACCATGTATACAGAGATTAGGGTTTGTTTTGTGTGTTTTGTTGTTTAATATTCGTTGCATGCAGTTTATCGCCTCATTTTGGTTTAATGCATTATTCAGGGTTCCCACTCTTTTCCAGGACATTTCCAGGACATTTTATATGCCCAACTAGTGAAATATTATTTAAGCAAAAATACATGCATCAATTTAAATCAAGCTATTATTTTGCTGATTCAGTGTGTTTTTGACGGTAGTTTCTCACCTCCAGATAAGCAGTTTGCTTCCTGGCCCAGTGTTATTATTAATCCCCATAAAGCTGTGATTTAATAATTAAAAAAAGACATAGTCTGTATGTGCAGCACACTTCAGAGTGTCCAGTTCTCTGTCATCTCATACACACTAGAGAGCACGTGATTATCATGATGAGGTGTTTTCAGTGTATGAGTGGCCGGCTCTATACATTCAATTTGAAGCATGCATCACTTGCAGATTATATATTTATACAATTAAATCACAGTCTTTTGCAGTTTAATTATCACACTTGGCTATATCATAATTTTAGTTTGATTAATTGTGCATTCAAACATTAATTTTCATCCAAATATGTCATATTTCATGATATTCTGCGTTTTATAGCTAGTGCCATTTATATGACTTAACTCTGTGATTCAGTCCATGATTTCCAAATACTGCATGTGGTAACCACAGTATAAGCAGAGTCTGATCATTGAATTATTGAAACTTAATTCACATCCTGAGTTGTAAAGTCCAAATCACCATGTAAACAACTCAAGGTGTGAATTCATTAACAAAATGATCAGTGCTCCGTCATTGCTGTCTAAAATTTATAATAATTATAATAATGTTTTCGTGGTTAACAGGAACGTTGGAATGAATAAATCATATTTTGTACTATATCAATATGTAAACTATTTCATCAGAGCAAAACAGAGATGACAGCAAATGAGCAGAGAAAGTATGTGACAGGGATTCATTCATGACAAAAAGCAGTGACAAAATAATACAAATTTGTGTATTTGACTCCTATTCCGAGTCCCGATCATTATCATGTTTTTGTAAATGTAACAAAAACCTTGTTAGCATCACAGTCATACAGTTCTATTATATTCAAATATTTTCAAGGACAAATAATTGTTTTTCAGGACATTTAGGTATTTTTCTAAATTCCCATAACTTTTCCATGACTGGAAAACGTGTGGAAACCCTGAATTACAGCTGTTAGAAGTTCATTATACTCTCTCTGTGAGCGAGTCACCAGGATTACCATAAACACCTATTAAATGGGCACCATAATTTATGCAAGTGCATTATTATTTATTATTTAAATCATCATACATAAGTAATATAGGCACATTTATGGGTCATGTTACATTCATCAAACCTTAAATAGCAGTCCAAATTCCAAGCTTTTAAATGACACCTATTTTAAAATAAGAAGCTTCTGATGAATAAGCAAGCAGTTCCAAGATGAAGGATGAAAATAAATAAATAATAATAATTATATCGGTTATCGGTATCGGCCACAATGAGCTGTGAGTTATCATATCGGCCCAGAAATTCCATATTGGTGAATCCCTAATATATATATATATATGGTTTCATATACTGTATATGATTTCATGCAAAGTAGTATGTGAGATTGTACATTTTATTTTCATATTTCACTTTTGATCCTGTAACAGTATAAAGGACGGGCAAGGAGGAGGGAACCGGCTGAACAGTAAACATAAACTTCAATGGTTGAAATGAAATTAAAACAACATAAAACATAAGGACACAGACACACATGCAACATGGCGGCGTGCGTCTCTCTCTCGAACTGGCGTCTCCAGCTGCCCCTTATCTTACTCTCCCGCTGATCAGCTGATTCAGCGCTGGCCGTACTCCATCACGTCCCGGCCATGCCCTCCTCCTCATCACAGATCCTTTTAATCACATTTTAGCTTGTGTACAAATGTACAAATTTCACATTCTATCAATTTATATGATGTCATGAAATTTAATTTTTAATAATGATACAAGCTGTTGTCACAGTTTGAAATTTCATACAAAATTATTTACAAGGTTGGAACCTATTGAAAATAGAATTCATAATTATAAAAATAATAATTTAAGTGTTACTATTCCCAAAACTACTATGCAAAAAAAAAAAAAAAAAAAACCCTTCATAGATTTGTTAAAGATTTGTATTTGTTAAATTCTTTCATATTTACAGTGTTTTCTGAAGTTAAAATATTTCACAGTGTATGAGTGTGCCTTTTAAATATATATGTATTTACGTATTTATTACACTTACCACATTACTCATTTTGTAACACGTTTTACAACCCCCTACACCACTCAAAACATTTATACCATGATTAATGGAAACATGTAATTGCTTCACACTGCAACCCACACAATGTTCAAGCCAAATCTACGCCCTTGCTTCTAAAAGACTAACAGGCACTTTACTGTTCAAAGTTGATGTCATTAAATACAATGTCAATTAGGGCTGGGCGATAGGACGATGTCATCGGATATCGACGATGTCTTACAAAGATCCTGATGCCGATTGCGACACTCATTGACAGATGATGATCGACAATATCGGGAAATGGCAAATCTATGGATCAGGGAAGTTGCCAAATATATTAAACAGTAGCCCAGGGTGTGAAACTAGCACCTGCCACCTGCAAAATGCAACGAGTCTGAATCCAGTCCGCAAGCTCCTCGTCCAAAAGTATTTCTAACACGGGTAATTTTGCTCATCTATAAGCAAAAGGCGGGCGATCTGTAAGACATCTCGGAGTAACACGTGACAAGAAATGCTGTTAGTCACAAAGACATGGGCTTGAAGAAACATTATTATATTTTTAAGAACAGACAAAATAAAAGCTGTCAATGCATGTGTCTGATTCGCTGTTTGTTCAGAAGCGTGCACCACAAGCCTGTCTCGTGGAACAAGCGCATGTAAAGTGTTTTTGCTCTTTTTTTCTGTTTCATTCGTCTGAAAACTGATGCAAGAATAATGTTTTCTATGTTAATGCTGCAAATTATCTCCGATCATCTCAGGAGGTGCTGTGAATTTAGTTCGCTTTATTTCCACGCGGTTAGCATGCATTGTGAATGCAACTCTGCAGGTTCAGTAATATACAGTATATCTTTGTATTAAAGAAACAAAGACAAAAGTGATTAAATCATAAAGTAATACAAGACACGTTCACCTTGAACCTAAAATTTTGGCAGCATTAACTGTACTACCAAAATGCAATACAAACACAAATTCGATAAGAACACACATTTGACAGCATTATTTTGGGAACACAAGGGAATTTATTAGGCTTATTTATTATGATTATTATTGTCTTTACAATTATAATTGTCTTTAGTTCTTAATCTGTTGGCTATTGGTAATTTTCCACCTGGTGTTGTTGACGGATACTTGCGTGATGACAGATGGAGCCATTGGAGACAGTAAATGTTTGGAGGTGGTTAAATAAAAAATTTTGATCACTTTGTTGTTTTATTACTTTTTTCATTTATTTTAAAGTGCAATTTGAATTAAGAAATGTTGTTTGTTTATGTTTTTTCGTGTTTCAATAAATGAATTATATTTTTAAAGCAAAATCAATAAAGAAAAAACATTAACTGACCCTCGGCAGGGGGGTTTACGATGTAATCATATCTTGAGATATTTTTTTAAGGCGATTATCGATAAAATTATTTTTACATATGGCCCAGCCCCAGTGTCAATGCCATTTCATGGCTGAACTAAAGTGATGGTGACAGCGTGATCACGACCAAGGAGCTCAAAAATCCAGACAGATCCAGACCCACTGCAGCCAAAAAAGGTAAATTTCTCACCCAAAACCAACTGGATCACTTCAGAAGACATTGATTTAACCACTGGAGTTTAATGGACAATGTTTATGCTGCCTTGATCTGATTTTTGGAGCTTCAAAGGCCTTGCCACCATTCATGCATTGAGATATTCTTCTAAAAATCTTCTTTTGTGTTCTGCAGAAGAAAGAAAGTCACATGCATATTTGATGGCATGAGGGTGAGTAAATGATGACATAATTTTCATTTTTGATTGAACTAAACCTTTAAAGGTATAGTTCACCCAAAAATGAAAATTCTCTCATTATTCCCTTACCCTGATGCAATCCCAGATGTATACGACTGTCTTTCTTCTGCAGAACACAAATTAAGATTTTTAGAAGATAGAGCTTTGTCAGGTCCTTATAATGCAAGTGCATGGGAGCCAGCACTCGATCAGTGAATGTCTTCTGAAGCTAATCGATAGGTTTATGTAAGAAACAAGTCGAAAATTGAAATATTTTTAACTTTAAATCGGCGCTTCCATCCAGGACTCTGATGCTGTTTGAAATTGCTGAATTCTAGCGTGACGTTCGTTCGTCTGTTGTAAATAAGCGCCGCTTCTGAATTCTCGCATGAACTCGCCGACGCACTTACGTCACGCTACAGCTACATGATGCGTCAACTGCTGGCAGGAAGCACTTTTTAAAAGTTAATAACGTTTTAATTATCGATGTATTTTTTACACAAAAGTATCGATTCGCCTCAGAAGACATTCATTGATTGACTGGAGTTGCGTGGATTACTTTTATGCTGCCTTAATGTGATGTTTGGACCGTCATAGTGCTGGCACCCATTTACTTGCATTATAAGGATTTGACAGAGCTCTGTCTTCTTCTAAAAATCTTTATTTTTTGTTCTGCTGAAGAAAGACAGTCATAAACATCTGGAATGGCATAATGAAAGAATTTTCATTGTTGGGTGATCTATTCCTTTAATTATTTTCTTGCGACAAATTCAGTGAAATGTCTCAGGGACAATTCATGGTGTAAGACAGAAAGATTATTTTAGTGCAATGATTCTTTTAATTCATTATAAAAGACATATAAACATCTTGTAAAAAAGCTTTTAAGATTTAATTTTAGTGAACCACCACTTTAAAAAGTGTGGGGGACTGAAATATTACCGAATCACAAGAATACCCAGCTACATAAAGTGGTGAATGAAATCAGAGATATTATAACGATGAGACAGGCCACTAGTGTACATATTAATTGGATAAATAGCAGTATGTCTAAATATGGCGACTGTAGTCCCACCCTACAGTTAAAAGAGCTTAACACCTTTAGAGGCATTGCAAACTCTAGGAGGTGAATGCTGTCAGATGATTACTGTGCCCTATGAGAAACAATTGTGTATTTTTCAAGGGGTCATTTGCTGGCCTGAAAAGCTGAATCCTTCACTGGGCCACATTATACACAGATGCTTTTTTAAATGAATTAATTCCACAGATTAGTACCTTATAGGAATGGACATCTTTCCCTGCAAACTATGGAAAGTAATAACATAAAGTGCACTATTTCTGTAATGATAAACGTCAATTCGGTCCATCGCTGTGAGTGCTCAGAAAAATAGCATGTGCCATGTGATTGTACATTTTTAAATGATTTTTTAAGCAGTGGTCTGGGTGACAACGGGTGGCACTGAGAAAGTTTAATAGGCATTACATTAAAATTATATATAGCCTGTAGTTAATGCCATAATTAAACTAAATAAAATAAAATGCTCTTTTTGACCATTGACATTACAGAAAAAGGATGCATCATCGGAACTGACCAATCATAAAGAAAATCATCCAAGCTCAAAGTTTCAACACACCCACATATTTCGTAAACCGCTTTGGAGATTTCAGTGTTTCTGATTTAAGTAGATAGGAGCTGTACTTGAATGACTGAAAATAGCTACCTGAGGGCATTACAAATATTGCCGCCAAGTGACCTTACTAGCCTAAAAGGCATTTTAATGATATACAATTAGGGTAGCAGTTGGCAAGAATCTATGTAGATTTAAACAACAACTCAATATGTTACTGTAATGTACTTCAAAATTAAAGACAAAATAACCAAGTTCTTTCCCAGCATTGCTTAGAGCACCCACTCACTTCTAAATGCTCTCTGAATATTGAAACAAGCTAATTTGTGATGTCTGCTGTGTGTTTAAGATGTTAACATCTCTCAGTTGAGTGGTAGTTATCATTCTGAACGCTTGTCGCATGGAGTACAGTGGGATATAAATGAGAGCACACACAATTCTCACTTGCATTTTCTGCTGTGTTTGTCACCAGATCCCACCATTACTGTTAACAACGCTATTAAATTCAGCTCCTATGCTGCATTTCTCTTCTTTTTGTGTGCTGTTCTGGGACTCGTAAAGCAGCAGCAGATGTTAACAGTGCGCACATTTAAAGATTAGCAGGTTTCAGATGAGCAGTAAAGCTGCAGTGGGAGAAGCTATATTAATGTAGTGGTTTTATGTTGCAACACAGCTCGCGGGAAGGGGCAAAACATGAGCCACGCCGACAGTCAGGGGTGTGGGATCATGCTGTGTGGTCATTCATGAACGCACAGGAAGAGGGTAGGACAGAGGAACAGAGGAACTGCGGTACACGGGCTAAACTTATGCTACATTTGATGATGTAGTGCATCAGGATTGTACACTGTCCTTCAGCGTTTGCTCAGTGTGTGAATGCACTCTTGCATGTTGGGCCAACACACTGCCGAATATGCAGCGTGCTATAGTAACTGCTTATCTGCATGTAAGTGGTAAAATAAAGTGAAAATTCCAAAAGGCTTTAAATTCTTAAAAAGTATTAGTTGATTTGCATATTTGCCCTGTTTTTTTTTTTTTTTTTTGTGAAACATATTTGGAGTTGCAGTATTTTTGATTGCAGTTGTTTTTACTCTCTGATTTAAACTCCTTTTTGTGGCTTATGTGATTTGTTGCAACTTGTGTTGATCGACAGTGTGTTCAAGACTTACACCATATCCACATTAAGGGGGTATTTATTTACACTTGGTCACTTAATGCATTTTTACTGATCTGATTGCTATCCAATCATGAAAAGACCAAGTGTAAATGCCCTCCAAGATGGATTTGAGATGGATATAAATCTGATCACTCAAACCACCTCCAGAGTTATAGTATAAATGCATCTGGCTATTCAAGCTACATACAATATGTAAACTTTACTCCACCCAAACAGCAGTACTTCAGCATAGGGAAAACGCTAAACATAACAGCTTTTACCGAGTATTCGCATTGGGCTCGCGTGGCGCAAGACAAAATAACAAATTAAGAAACAGATGTACACTGCTTGAGAGACAACTTTTTTCTTGATTTATTTAATGCAGTTCGCTGACGAAACTGAAACTAAACACTGACAACGAGCGCAGCTCAATCATGACAAGCCCAGAGGGGAAAAATACACAGCACACAAATGCATATACACACGCGCACTGTTTAAAGTCATTTGGAATCAAATAATAAATCACATCTTTTAAATTCGCTGCCCAGCGTTAGTATAATCATGAAAGTGTACGTTTTATTTGCATAATGTACAGCGCAGGAATAGAGGATTGGATTTATATTCATTTGGCCAAGTGTAAATGGAATGTGCAATTCAATCGGATAGCAATCCGATCAGTAAAATCGCATGAAGTGACCAAGTGTGAATACCCCCAATCTGTTTTTTTATTTGAAAAATCAGTTTTCAATTTCCTAACGTTATTATTTTCCAAAGTATGGGGTAAAAGAAAGCATTTTCTAGTGTAGACGAGAGGTGTGAATGTAGCAAAATCAATGCGTCTTTAAATGAAAAAGGATTAGTGTGGATCTGGCCTTAGTTGTGGTGATAAAAAGGTATTCTGGCACAAGATGATAACAAAACGTAACAAAATAAGGATTAGGCCTACAGTAACTGTGCTGGCTATAACGTTGTGCAAGAACCGACAATTTCCCAGTCTTTCATGTTTTTTTTTTACTTCAGTGAGCAGTTGAAATTGAGAGGTCTAATTATTCATACTGAAAAAGACTGAAAACAAAAAACAAATAATTAAATAAAATAGCTGATTCTTGCTATTGATTAATTGTGATATTGTCAGGTATAAAAAAAATTTTTTTGAGAACTGAGTGACTTTTAAAAATGTTTAGTTGCGTTTCTCCGTCCTTGAGACTGTGCATCAAATTTGTATTGGACATACAATAATTCTTTCACATCCATTCTGTGAAAACTTTGTCATGAACTAAGCCAGGGGTTTTCAAACTGTGGTCCAGGGACCCCTAGGGGGCCAGAAGGTGCTTGGAGGTCAGCAGAAAATTTCAAAGAAAAATAAAGTTAAAAAAAAAAAAACAAAAAAAAAAACAAATATATATATATATATATATATATATATATATATATATATATATATATATATATATATATATATATAAATTACATTATTACAATTGAATTCTGTTTTCTAAGGACTACAAATTGATTTCAGTTGAAATGTGTGTCTTATAATGGGTGGTAAAACTGATATGGGGTCAGCAAGCATAATACAATAAAATGTAAATATGTTCCAAATAATATTTTAATTATTTATTTTGACTTTAGTGCAATGATAATCCAGCTATATCATTTTGTAAACAACATATTGTCTTTATAATATAACTTTTCCTTTTTTTCCCACACAGTATAAATGGGTCTTTGTACATAAAAATACAGTATAGCACTGTCTTTTAAATTTTTGGAAGGAGGTCTCTTGCAAGGGTATCATAATCATATTTGGTGGTCTTTGGCATCAGAAAGTTTGAACTAATTCTTAAACCCCTGAACTAAGCAATTATACAACCATGTTGGCAATTGATTTGAACAAACATATGTAACCACTCTGACATGACAGACCTTGTGCTGTCTGTCATAAAGTCACTCAGTAGGACTTAATTTCCCATAGTTTTATAGGATTATGATTGTGCGTGTTACAGCACATAAATCAGTGAGGTTTGGATCTGTTCACTGTCCTTTTTAAAAATTGAATATTTATGCTGGCTGAAATAGCTTGAGAGTAGAGATGGTCCTACTGTGGCTAGCCTGTCCTCCTTGAACTAAATGACTCCTTTAATTACTCCTGACCTCCTTGTGTGTTGTGTGGAGTGTGTTGTGTGGTGCTGGATTTAAGCTTGCAAATTACACGCTGCTATATTATTGTGTCTGACAGGAGACAAGGAGCGTAGCAGTGATTTAGTGCAGGAGACCCAGAGAGCCAAGCATCATGCTGAGAGAAAACCATAAGTTTCTCTATTTTAAGTTGGTCATATGGCAAAGGCGGTGGTCAACAGATTAATGTACATATAGGTAAAAGACTTAAATATGATTTGTAATATTTAATATGTGTAATGAGTGCTGGCAATGACAGGCAGACGAAGACAATGGTGATGTGAAGAACCCAAGTGCAGTTTATTCATAAACTTGAAATCCAAAAACTGTGAACAGAAACATAAACATGGACTTGACTTGACTTGACTTGACATCCAAACAACGTTACATAAACACAATACCTGACAAAGGACCATGGCAAACATGAGGGTATAAATACATGGACAAGGGCAACAAGACAACCAATGAACAGGCAGAACTATAAACAAGGTAACAAGACCAATAAACTTAAACCAATGACAAACTAGAACTGATAACGAGATGACAAGACAATAAACCAATGATAAATATGACAATATGTAATTTTCAAAGTATTTTTTGTTTTAATTTATAATAGAGTTAGGGAGTTTTAAATTATGTCAAACTTAAAATATAGTCAAACTGCTTTTTGTAATTTATTTAGCAGGGCGGTAAAAATCAGTGTCCACTTTTGTGGAAATGAGGTTTCTGTAATTTTTTACTTTATTACCTATGTATCATAAAATATTAAGAAACACTTAATATACACTATAAATATATATAATATTTCTTACAGGCATATTATTTGTTGCACACCGCCACAAATTCTGCCATTTTTATTGACAGTTTGTTACTATTATAGCTGGCCTTGTTAACTTTGCAGGGCCATATTAGTTACTGTTTGTTTTAGCGATTTGTTGCTGTAAATTTACATCATGCCTTGATGCAAGTGCTCCTGGACAAGGCCTCCATACACCCTCTCTTTCACCTGCCAACATTTATACATTATTCCTCAATATTCCCTATAAATCACTTTGTCATTTATACATACATTTTTATTCAGGACAATACTGATTTAAATTGAGGGAAGTTTTATAAATAAACACCTTACAGCATGCATGACTTTAAAACAGTAATTTCCCCCCTGACAAGTTTGACAAAGCTATAACTCAGAGTGTGTGTTAGGGATCTTGAGTTATGGGGGTGGCCCTGTGTTGAAATAACCTATGCTATTTGTCCTTGTCCAGACAGCATTACACATTGCCCACTGTTTTCAGTGGGCATCACAATAGCCTTTTCCTGTAATTTGCATTATTTATAATAGAACTTGTGCATTACACTCTTATTATGGATTAGTATGGACTAATACAAGATTTTTGTATTTTTTGAAGAAAATGTGAGGGATATTGCTCTGTGCAAAAGTTGCCACCACAATGCAAAGGTGTTATGTAGGGCTGCACATTTAATGAGCATGTGCTATTTGTAATTCACAGCAAACTGCAGTTTTCTTTATTTATCATTTACACAGAATAGTGTAATTCACCATTCTGATTGGTGCACATCTTTTTCACACTGACATCTTGCCAATCAGAATGCAGTGCTCAGAAAAAAAGGTACCAGTGAGAGAACAGAGCAGAAATCGGGAAGGTGAATAAAATAAATAAATAAATAAAAAATGCCTCAGGGACATGACAAAAAAACTCCCTCCTGAAATGTGTGTGTGTTTTTTTTTTTTTTTTTTTTTACACTGAAACACATTTTTTAAAATAAAATGTGTGAATAATGAAAAACATTGCAATTGCAATATCCATCTAAAATCACTGTATCATGTCTTTGCCCTATAGTTTTGTGAGTGTTTGCCAAGGCATTGCTACTTGGTTGCTAAGTTCAGGGTTCCCAAGTTCATGGAAAACCTTTCAACATCAGGGAATTATTATTATTATTTGTATTATTTTATCTAGGCCTGGGAAAGTCATGGACAAAATCTTAAAAGCTATTGAAAAGAGATATATTTTGTGTGTGTGTGTGTGTGTGTGTGTGTGTGTGTGTGTGTGTGTGTGTGTGTGTGTGAATATATATTTCTAGTTATGCTCTAAAATATCTTGGTTTGAGCTTGTCTAGAGTAGAACTTGCTCACGAGCCATTGTTGTGTTCGATTTGTTAGTAAATCATTCTTTTGTGTATGTTTGTGACAAGGAGGAGGGCCCACGGACACATGGCCAGCCCTGAATCGGGCTAATCATCCAGGAGGGGGATAAAGATGAGCCTGAGGGTCCACTTCGAAAGAGAGAGAGAGAGAGAGAGACAAGGCCGCGCTGCATGTGTGTCTGTTTGTTTGTGTTTTATGTTGTTTTAAGTTAATTTATATCATTAAATTTTACATTGACTGTTCAGCCGGTTCCTACCTTCTCCTTGCCCGTCCTTATACTGTTACAATGTTCTTTTCAGTAAGTTTTCATCTAAATGGTTTATAAATCAATCAGAATAATTAATTAATTAATCAATTGGTTTGAATAAAAAATAATTTTTAAATTAAAAATAACTGAAAAAGTCATAGAAATGTGTTGGTCAAAAAGGGTGAATTTGTTTTTTTGTGTGTGTGTGCTCTGCTATGCGGTTACTAGGGTGTTATTGCTTGTTTTTAGGTGTTTGCTTACTTGCAATGATTTTCTGGTCGCTATGATATGACTCCAATCCCTTCTTCATTGTAAGTCTCTGGGATTGTATCATTCAACAGGCAAAAAGGTTTAGAAAAATACACCTCTACTCAATTTGAGGAACCATACATATCCATTGCACAAATGTGCCTTAGTAAGCATCAATAATAACTGTGGATTCCACAGTAGATTTAAAAAGATGAAAAGAAAGATGAAAAATATTTAGTTTGAGTATTTAAGTATTGCACATAAAATAATAATGGAATTTGTATATAGAGGGGTGTTTTATAAATGCATTTCTTAAGCCTTTGTGTATTAAGTCATTTTAGAATGCACTGTAAAACAATTAGCATTTTCATCTGCATAGGGATCGCTTTGCTTTTTCTTTCATTTGGTCTATATGTGAGTTCACAATCTCTCCCTTAGGCCTAAAGATCTGAGCAGAGGGCAACATTTCACCTTGACCTGAAGCTGAGGCAGGCACAAGCACACTCTTTCACAGAATTAAAAATAGGCCCTGGCCTGGCTGTCGTGTACTTCCTGTGGCCTCGGTGTGGCTGCAGGGGCTCTCTGGCTCCTCCAGCTCTGTCTTTCACATGAGATTTGAGGAGACTGGGGCACTGTTGTGTGGCCGGGCAGTGCAGCTTGCAGGCTGAACATAGAGTGTGTGATTCTGCAGTGGGAAGAGGGGGAGAGCCCGGAGACATCAACACCAATTGGCACTAATTAGGAGGCCTGGGCTTGCTGGGGTTTCAGCCACGTTCATGTCAGGAATACTGATGCCAACTGAGTGCTGAGACACTGCTGTTGTCACCACTGAACTCTCACACACTCACACACAGTGGTGTGGGGAGGGGCTGAGGCCTCACTAATAACAAATGGCTCTTGTGCCCTATGACTAGTTACACAAATACTGTTAAAGACAATGATTTTCATACTCCATTGCTAGATTGGGGCCATTTGCTATGAGATGTGTGATCTAGAAGAATAAAGTTGAAGAAAACCATAGACCTTATTCACAGCAGCAGCATCTTTAATTTTTAGGAGGAAGGACAACAAGGCTGTGAGGATGGATGGGCAGTCAGTGGGCTGTACTGTAATGTAAAATGTTTTTTGATCGTTTCACTGACAAAACAGTGAAAAAATATCTTTCCAAGAACATCCAGTAGACAATAAATTCCAGACAAAATGAGTTGTGGAAAATCAGATGAGATGCAGGAACTTTATACAGCTTTGTTCCGTGCTTGCCATTGAAGAGATGGTAAGTCTATCCATCACAGCCTTGTTTTCATTCATGTTCAAAATCAAAGATGGCGCTAGATGGCTAAATATGATCTATTGTATTGGGAATACTTGGAAATAATTCTTAAACATTGAGGGGGACTTGTCTCCACAATATTCAGATTAGTGGTTGATCAACATGGGTTTTTCAGTGGTTGATCCTTAAATTATTATGCTTCCTTGCCTCTAGTACTGAATATGTACTTACAACCTTGCTGAGACAGCCTCAGTCTGACCGTCTGATGTGTATGTTTAGCACTCAGTGCGTTTACATGCATGTTCTTACACCAATTATGCTTAAAGGAACAGTTCACCCAAGAAATGGAAATTCTCTCATCATTTACTCACCCTCATGCCATCCCAGATGTGACTTTCTTTATTCTGCTGAACACAATCAAAGATTTTTAGAAGAAAATCTCAGCTCTGTTGGTCGATACAAGGTAAGCCAACTGAGTTCAAAATTTTAAAGCTCAAGAAGAATAAAAAATCTGCATGATAGTAATTCATACGACGCCATTGGTTAAATCCTTGTCTTCAGAAGCGATATGAAAGTCATTCATATCTGGGATGGCATGAGAGTTAGTAAATAATGAGAGAATTTTCATTTCTGGATGGACTTCCTTTAATAAGCCGACAACATGTGTGGTCATGTAAACGTACTAAACGGCTTTCCTTGATTGGTGTAAGGCCATAAACGTCTTAAGAATAAACTGATCAACACAGGTAGATTTATGCCAATTACCCTGATTTTGCGCTGCATGTAAACACTTTAACCAGCATTTTTACTGGCTTATCCAATATGCACACATGTTGTGAAGACGAAGAAGAAGTTGTATTTATTTAGCACCTTTCCCAAGCTCAAGGTCGCTTTACAATAAACATATATCATTGATACAAATAGGTAGCCTACAATACAAAAAAAAAAAAAAAAAACATCACATCAGAGATAGAAAATCAAAATATAACTTTATATAACATCTGAGATGTATGAAAAATAGATGTTTTTAGCTGAAGCCCTGTACTCGCAGCGACAAAGCGACACGATCCCATTCATTTTCAAGAGAGCTGGCGACTTCCAGCAACAAGAGTGACAGCAACCTCTGGCGACTAGATGTGGGCGTGGCGAGCGACACAAAAAAATCTGAGAAAAGTTTAACTTTATGCAAATGAGGAGCAACTTTCAGTCACAACAACCAATAGGAGTGAGGCTGTGTCAGTGGAGCTCATGTCATCCTTTTCTCTTTTGAGATAATGGAGTTCAGTGCAGGCAAGTCAGAGGAGAAATGAAAGTTTCTGGGAGCAATTTCACTGTTCTTTATGATTCGTCTGTAACCACATACATGGATATAATTTAAAAAAATATGCGTAGAAAGGAAAATGTTGGCAATCTGAGTGAGTTTGATTTGTACATTGATAGTTCGTTCATCTTGTTAATGATCTGATGCAATGAGCACTGCTGCAGTTCATATTAAAACACTCTCCCCTGCAGAATGTTTATTTTTAGGGATAAGATAACTGATTATTTGACAAATTAGAATGACTTTTTAGAAATTATTGGCAGTCTGAGTCGTTTGAGTCGTAGATTTTGTACATTGATAGATCGCTAATCTGGTTAATTATTAAATGCATTGAGCACTGCTGTAGTTTATGTAACAAACACTCTCCACAGGGGAATGTAATTTTTTAGTGACATGAAAACTAATTCCTTGTGAAATTAGAATTATATCTTGGTTTTACCAACAATATATCTTATCTGTGATCACAATTTTTAAAGATATGGCCGGATGTGCAATCCACCAATAACGATAGAGCGACAGAAGTAGGAACTCCCAGGAGCAACTTCGTAGTACAGAGACATGCAACATCAAGCGATAAAGTCGCTTCATGTGTGTATGGGTCTTGAGAGTTGAAAATAGGGGAAGAGGTGATATTGCGATGATTAAGAAGTAGTAATTGTTATAGCTTAGGAGCAACAGCACCGAAAGACCTACTGCCCATAGAGGACAGGCGAAATCTAGGTTTGACGTCAAAGAGAATAACGTGATTATTACAAATATTATGTAAACGCAGATTTCTTGCTTTGTTTGATTTTTTAAATAAGCTTATTTTTGGGAGTTTGCATATTCTCCCTGTGTTGGCGTGTGTTTCCCCTGGGTGCTCTGGTTTCCAAGCCAGATGAATTGGATATGCTAAATTGACCATGTGAGTGAGAGTGTAAATGTGTTTGACTGTCTACAGTATATGTGTTAGCCCTGTGATGTACTTGCCACCTGTTCATTGTGTTTTCCTGCCTTCAGCGACAGGTAACTGAGATAGGATCCCCTGTGACCCTACATAGGATAAGTGGGTATAGAAAATTCAAATTCAAATCACAATGTCTTTGCCTGATTTCTGCTAATTGTAAAGCCATTTACAGAGGCTGTTGAGCCAAGAATTTGAATGACCAATTTTATTTTGCCACCTTACTGTTGGCCAGTCTATTACAGTGTAATCAGTTTTTGATTTGGGGGAAAACAACATGAACTACGGTTGGTCGCTTGACATGTTAGTCAAATTGTCTCTTCCTGTCTGAGTGGGTGATTCTTAGTCAGAATAAGCTGCAAAGTGCATGACTAGCCTCACCACCCTGCCCCTGCACATCATTCACAACTATGGAAAATATCTTCTTGACTTCCTAATCCTGACATTCCAGTGCCAATTTAGCCCCTTGCTCGTCTGTTTCTCATCCCTGCTCTGTCTTAGCCCCCACCTTGGCCAATCACTGCTCTTTATGGTATTATCCAGCCCCCAATAATATCCTCTGCCCTTATTGTCCCCAGAAAAATCACTCTGGACAAGCACGGCAGGGATCTCACCTGTGGGAGATCATAGCTCAGCTAACCTGCCGCAGGCTTGGTTGTTTACTGATAATGTGCCTTTGAGAGATACAGTATAATATGAGAGGGAACTAAGTTTAGTTCAGCCAGCGTATTTTAGGAAATAAGCTCTTGACGCAGGACTGCACCAGTGAAAAATCTTCCCCAGATTGGATTCCATAGGAGCAACACCAGGAAACAATCAATAAGTAAACGGAAAGTGGCCCATCTCCCTTGATGATGTCCAAGCGCTCTCAGAGTCAAATAAAGAGAAGAGTAAAGCATTTTTGTTTAATGAACCCATTCCCCTTTGACTAAGGCAAGCATAACAATTATTATTGTGAAGACTTGGGCATTTGGTTTGCATATTTAAACTTAGGTTATATATTCAGATAATCAGAACATTTTCCTGATGATTATTGATATATTGCCATTTATTCAGATATAAATAGGGTTAATTGTTGCACAATAGTTTTTGTTTCTTCATATGTATTTCTCAACACAACTTTGGTAAAGTGTGATCGGCAGGGTAACTAAAAGGGGGTTGCACACTGGACGCATCTGGCAGATGATGCACATTCTACAATTAGAAACGTCCTGGTTACTTTCGTAACCTCCGTTCCCTGATGGAGGGAACGAGACGTTGTGTCGAAGTAGTGAAATTAGGGGTCGCTCTTGGGAGCCCAAAACACCTCTGATTTTGGAAAAAGGCCAATGGGATTTGGCAAGTGGAATTTGCATGCCACTACCCCCAGACATACGGGTATAAAAGGAGCTGGCTCACAACCACTCATTCAGGTTTTGTGCTGAGGAGCCGAGACAAGGTCCCGGCCATTTCAGCAGATAGTTCAGTATTGTGGCAAGAGGGACACAATGTCTCATTCCCTCCATCAGGGAATGGAGGTTACGAAAGTAACTAGGACGTTCCCAATCTGTCACTCACTCAACGTTGTGTCGATGTAGTGACACTAGGGGTCCCTATACGAAACGCCACAATAAGCTGAACTGTGATACATGGACTGGCGGTGGGAGAGGGGTTAGACCGCTGTGTGCCTTGAAGCCAGTGCTCGAGTTTCCATTTCAAGTGTAAATACGTCACATGGTCTTACCGAGTCTTGTCGGAAGTATGTCATGTGGAGAAGTCCCATGGTAGGTCCTACCCAAGATGGGAGGAACTCTACAAACATGATGACCGGGGCAGAGGACCCTCTGCTAAAGGAAGACGCAGTTTACCGACAGAGAAACGATTTAGCGGTAGATATATCACATGGGGTCGCCTATGGGGAACCAGCCCATGTGCAGCACCTACCCCAATACAGGGCTTAGTTAGCATATGTACTGGGCCAGCAGTGAGTTTCTCTACAAACTCGCCTGCCACAGGGCTAAGGAGGAAAGTCATCCAGGGATCACAACTTGTGAACACGACTGGGAGTCTTCACCTCAGGGGAGGGGAAAGGCGCTATGTGCAAGCGGCACACCCGGCCAGCTCTCCCGGAACTCACCTGCTCGTACCTGACAGTATACAGGACGAGACCGGCTAAACCCAGAGACTGTAGAACCTCGCAAAGGTGTTGGGTGTTGCCCAGCCCACTGCTCTGCAGATGTCTGCCAAAGAGGTGCCATTGGTCAGGGCCCAGGAGGCCACCACACTCCTAGTAGAGTGGGCTCATAGCCCCACGGGGGGCGGAACGTCTTGAGCGTGATATGCCATCACGATGGCGTCAATGACCCAATGGGCGATCCTCTGTTTGGAGACAGCGCTCCCTTTCTGCTGCCCGCCAAAGCAGACAAAGAGCTGCTTGGAGCTTCTAAAGCTCTGCGTGCGATCCAAATAGATGCGGGGGTCATGGGAACCTAGGGCACATAGCCCGGTCGGAGTCTCAGGATCACGTGAGAGTAGCCCGGACCGAACTCCAGGCACATTTCGCTGACAGAGAATGCCTGCAGGTCCCCTACCCTCTTGATGGAAGTGAGTGCAGTCAGGAGGGCAGTCTTCAAAGAGAGTGCCTTAAGCTCAACTGACTCCAGGGGCTTGAAAGGAGCTCCCCGTAGACCCCGAAGGACTACAGAGACGTCCCACGAGGGGATGAGGCACGGTCTGGAGGGATTCAACCTCCTAGCGCCTCTCAGGAACCTGATGATCAAGTCGTGCTTCCCCAAATACTTACCATCTACTGCACCGTGATGTGCTGAAATGGTGGCTACATACACCTTCAAGGTGGAGGGGGACAGCTGCCCCTCCAGACTCTCCTGCAGGAAGGAAAGCACCGATCCACAACACCACTTAGCGAACAGACACCACTTCAAGGCATACAGGTGCCTCGTAGAGGGAGCCTGAGTGATCGTGTCTACACCACGGGTGGTAGGCCACTTAGGTCTTCCGCGTCCCATCCAAGGGCCAGACGTGGAGATTCCAGAGGTCTGGTCACGGGTGCCAGATGGTGCCCCGTTCCTGAGAAAGAAGGTCCTTCCTCAGGGGAATTCGCCGGGGGGGGGAGGGGCTATCGCGAGGAGCGTTAGGTTCGAGAACCTCGTCTGGGTGGGCCAGTCGGGTGCTACTAGGACGACCTGCTCCTCATCCTCCCTGACCTTGCACAGGGTCTGGGAGTCATATTTGCGTAGTCCCGGTGGCCAGCTGTGTGCTGGCGCGTCCATACCGAGGGATGCCTCGGTCAGGGTGTGCCAAAGCAAACAGTGGGAGGATTCCCGGGAAGCAAACAGGTCTACCTGTGCTCGACCGAATCAACTCCAAATCAGCTGGACCACCTGGGGGTGGAGTCTCCACTCTCCCCTGAGCGTAACCTGTCATGACAGCACATCTGCTGCGGTGTTGAAGTCGCCCAGGATGTGCGAGGTCTTGAACCATGCCGATGCAGGATGTGCTGAATAGCCGCCGTCTGCTGTTTTACCGTTGAGAACTGCTGGGCGAAATCCTTGACGGTGTCACCAAACAGGCTGACCTGGGAGATGGGGGCATCAAGGAACCGTACCTTGTCAGCTTTCCACATCTTGACCAAGTTCAGCCATAGGTGGCACTCCTGGACCACCAGGGTGGACATCGCCTGCCCGAGAGTCCGCGCCATGACCTTCGTCGCCTGGAGAGCGAGGTCGGTCTCCAAGTGCAGCTCCTGCGTCAATCCTGGGTCAGAAATACCATCATGCAGTTCTCTTAGCGTCTTGGTGCTCTTGCAGGGAGAGCCATGGCATGCAGGGTGGAGGCGGCCTGTCCAGCGGCACCGCAGGCCTTAGTCGCCAGAGACGACGTAACCCTACAGGTGCTGGATGGGGGTCTCAGGCGTCCCCACCAGGTGGCAGCGTTTTGCGGGCACAGGTGCACCACAACCGCCTTATCCACCTGGGGAATCGCCGAGTACCCCCTGGGAGCGAGGGTAGTGAGAGCAGAGGAGCTCAGAGACCGGGTCCGGGCAGTGAAAGGTGCCCACCACGACCTCGTGGGCTCCTCATGCACCTCCGGGAAGAAAGGGGCCGGGGCGTGGCGCGGCTGTGAGTGGCGCTCCGGGCCCAAGAACCAATCGTCAGGCTGCTAGGGTTCGGGGGGGGGGGTGGAGGGTTCCACGCCAGCCCGACACACACAGCCGCCCGCATGGCTCCCAGCTGCGCGTAAGGCTGCGACTGGGGCGACCGCACCCGAAGGTGGGAGCCCAGTCGAGTCCTCAGCATCAGACTGGATAGCCCACTCTCCGATGCTGCAATCGAGAGCTCATCCACTTGCAACTCGCCCTGAGACGAGCCGGCAGTCTCATCCCAGTGGGGCAAACGAGTGTACTGGGGAATGGGAGGTCCGTGGGGAGTTACCCGGTGGAGTGGCTCCCATTGTGGTCCCCAAATCGCCCCCAGTGCTAACCGATGCGGCCTCAAACCCGTAGGTAGAAGGACCGAGGCGAGGAGCCACTGGGGTGGTCTTTCCCTCTAACAAAGGAAAAACCGCGACCGCAATGTTGCCATGGTCATGCTCTCACAGTGAGAACATGACCCGTCCACGAACGCTTTCTCCGCGTGGGCAGCGCCCAAGCATGTAAGACCGCGATCGTGGCCATCGGAAGCGGAGAGGTAATGACCGCAACCAGGAAATACACACAAACGGAGAGGCATCTTTAAAAAGACACTCTCCGTTAATGCCACTTTTTTAGAAGGGAAAATATACTCTTTCAGTAGGAAGAATATACTCTTTTAGCTGCTGAAGCGCCCAGGGGCGTTCTCTGCACTTCACCAGTGCAAGAGGGGGAGAAGCCGCTGTAATGTGCCGTAAATCCAACAGCTTTTCGAGGTGAATGGATCGGCAGAGTAATTCAGCTCACTGGCTCCGAAGAGAAAATCTGAATGAGTGGTTGCGAGCCAGCTCCTTTTATACCCATATGTCCAGGGGAGTGGCATGCAAATTCCACTCGCCAATTCCCATTGGCCTTTTTTCAAAATCAGAGGTGTTTGGGGCTCCCAAGAGTGACCGCTAGTGTCACTACATCGACACAACGTCGCATGTGTGACAGATAGAGAGCAATTGTTTTTTATGAAGGTCTGTCAGCGTCTGTCGGTGGCGCCCAACTACGACTCCGGAGGTTGCACAAACTTTTACAGCACCACACAGCACAACTCACATGATTTTCCAATAAATTTGACCAAAATCATTATCAAAGGACATAGATAGACTCTAACCATCATTGGATGATATGTTTTTTATATGTATCTTTCATATAGCCTACACTATGTATTTTCAGTTACAAGTATTTTTGTGGTTTGACAGCTTGAATCAAAACTGTTGAAGGATACATACAGAGAAATTGCTTAATAATCTTCGCCATTTCTAATTGCACTAATTACACCAGTTTCATACACTAACCTGCAAACTCATCAACGTCCCTTTGTTCATTCTTGAAGTAAAAAAAAAAGTTAATAACTTTTGTGTGTATGGTGACTAGATTCACAACTTTGTACTGCCACCTGCACTGCATCAACACGTCCTTCTGTATTAAGCACAGTAAATGTTATATCACCCACTTGTGGTCTCTCAAAGATATTATGCCTCAATACATTAAACGTCCAACTGACAGTGAATTGAAAAGCATACAAATTAGGCTACTAATTTAATTGTCGGCTAATGTTTATGTATCGATGTCTCAAAAATCATGAAAATAAAATAATAATAATTTATGTTTCAATATTTTATGATATTGCTAAGGGCTAGGTATATGAACAAACCCCTTACCCTAAGTATTAAACCTTGGCATGCAATTTTTCCCACCGCTTTTGTGGAACCTCAGATTGTGAGGTTTATTGAGGGAGAGGTGCATTATTACTTTTTTTATGATTGTATGTATTTTTTGCCTGACTTACAGGTGCATCTCAATAAATTAGAATGATGTGGAAAAGTTCATTTATTTCAGTAATTCAATTCAAATTGTGAAACTCGTGTATTAAATAAATTCAATGCACACAGACTGAAGTAGTTTAAGTCTTTGGTTCTTTTAATTGTGATGATTTTGGCTCACATTTAACAAAAACCCACCAATTCACTATCTCAAAAAATTAGAATACATCATAAGACCAATAAAAAAACATTTTTAGTGAATTGTTGGCCTTCTGGAAAGTATGTTCATTTACTGTATATGTACTCAATACTTGGTAGGGGCTCCTTTTGCTTTAATTACTGCCTCAATTCGGCGTGGCATGGAAGCCTAGGTTTCTTTGACAGTGGCCTTCAGCTCATCTGCATTTTTTGGTCTCTTGTTTCTCATTTTCCTCTTGACAATACCCCATAGATTCTCTATGGGGTTCAGGTCTGGTGAGTTTGCTGGCCAGTCAGGCACACCAACACCATGGTCATTTAACCAACTTTTGGTGCATTTGGCAGTGTGGGCAGGTGCCAAATCCTGCTGGAAAATGAAATCAGCATCTTTCAGCAGAAGGAAGCATGAAGTGCTCCAAAATTTCTTGGTAAACGGGTGCAGTGACTTTGGTTTTCAAAAAACACAATGGACCAACACCAGCAGATGACATTGCACCCCAAATCATCACAGACTGTGGAAACTTAACACTGGACATCAAGCAACTTGGGCTATGAGCTTCTCCACCCTTCCTCCAGACTCTAGGACCTTGGTTTCCAAATGAAATACAAAACTTGCTCTCATCTGAAAAGAGGACTTTGGACCACTGGGCAACGGTCCAGTTCTTCTTCTCCTTAGCCCAGGTAAGATGCCTCTGACATTGTCTGTGGTTCAGGAGTGGCTTAACAAGAGGAATATGACAACTGTAGCCAAATTCCTTGACACGTCTATGTGTGGTGGCTCTTGATGCCTTGACCCCAGCCTCAGTCCATTCCTTGTGAAGTTCACCCAAATTCTTGAATCGATTTTGCTTGACAATCCTCATAAGGCTGCGGTTCTCTCGGTTGGTTGTGCATCTTTTTCTTCCACACTTTTTCCTTCCACTCAACTTTCTGTTAACATGCTTGGATACAGCACTCTGTGAACAGCCAGCTTCTTTGGCAATGAATGTTTGTGGCTTACCCTCCTTGTGAAGGGTGTAAATGATTGTCTTCTGGACAACTGTCAGATCAGCAGTCTTCCCCATGATTGTGTAGCCTAGTGAACCAAACTGAGAGACCATTTTGAAGGCTCAGGAAACCTTTGCAGGTGTTTTGAGTTGATTAGCTGATTGACATGTCACCATATTCTAATTTTTTGAGATAGTGAATTGGTGGGTTTTTGTTAAATGTGAGCCAAAATCATCACAATTAAAAGAACCAAAGACTTAAACTACTTCAGTCTGTGTGCACTGAATTTATTTAATACACGAGTTTCACAATTTGAGTTGAATTACTGAAATAAATTAACTTTTCCACGACATTCTAATTTATTGAGATGCACCTGTATGTTGATAGCTTAAAAAATCCATTAAGTTTTGCATTAAAAGAGGGACCTGTGACATATCTACAGATCAAAATATAATAATGACTTGAGGATGGGCTCTTTTGATTTGGGCCAATAGGCAACTACCTATAACACCCTAGCAACCCCATAGCAATGAGTTAACAACCACTCAGAACATAATAGCAACAACATAGAAATACCCTGGGAACCTCCCAGAACATAGCATTTTTGTGGCGAGTTTTGCATGTGCAAGCACCACTCACATTTCCTTTAATCTATTGTAATCTCTGTGATGCATTTAGAATAATACACAAAATATAGGACCTATTCATCCTTTCAGCATTTAAAATCGGAGTGCAACCATTCATACTCAAATAGACACACATGTTTAGTCTTGCAAATGGAGCCCTCATCACTTAAAGTTAAAGAAGATCTAGAGGGGCAGGAAACCCTAAATTTTCCCATGCCTGAGCAAACAATCTCCATCAAGAGCAATTAGAAATCTGTGCCACCAATGGCTTCAGACAGGTTCAAGTGTCCTGGCATCTGCCTATCATGCCTGCTGGTCACACCTCCCTGAAGCTAGCTGCCGCTGCCCACAAGCACTTGCTCTTTTTTTTACCCCTCTCTCTTCATATCTGGGATATTCACTTGCTGCTTGTCAAGACAGGGATGTGGGGTGGTTATTTTTGACAGGAAAGTTTATGTACCTGTGTTTCTTGTCATGTTATGTTTACTTTGTGTGTGTGTGTGTGTGTGTGTGTGTGTAGTAAATGGATGTCCCCCTTTCTCTTTTTCTCTCTTTTTCTTTCTCATCTTCCAAACAAAATGTTACTTATTGTAAGCAGTGCTACATTATTAATCAATCTATTGGTAAATAGGCAAATTAATTTTAGCACAGTCTAAAAGTATTTGCTAACTGTTCTGTGTTTTAATTTGAAAACCTTTAGTTTTTCTACATCAACGTTTTCCTTAGTAGATGTTATGTTCTGTTTTTGGTGGAGGAAAATTACATTGTAGTGTGGATTAGAGGCATAAACTTTAAACTTTGAAATTAATGCTTTTTCAAACCTGTATTAATAAATGTATTAGTGGAGATGAGGCCTAAATCTTAGCTCTGCACAGTCAGTGTTACAGCAAAACATACAGATCTTTCCATATAGACCAGACCTGGGCAACTTACGGCCCGCGAGCCGGATCCGTCCCTCCACATGGCAGCTCATTTATCCTAAAAGCGTTTTTTGTTTTTTTTATTGGATATTTCAGTTACCTTGCATTGGGACCAGGGTTGCCAGATAAGAGATGCAACAACCCCAATTTGAGATTTATACTTGCACAAATTGGAAATATTACACCTAATGTTCTAATTATTTTGTGCAATCTGGCAACCATGCATGGGAGTGCACTCTTTCTAGGTCTCGCTTTCCCCTTTGAACAAACTTAGCGATCTCTAGTGCAATATTCTGCTCAAAGAAAAGTGTTATACGGCCACTTTGTGTCCATTCTTGAGGCTGCTTGTGATGTTTGGTGCTACTAAGTTTGCAGGTAAACCTTCTCAGTGATAAAATTAAACATAAAAGTAGATCTCATCATCATTGACGGAGAGGTAATCATCGACACGCAAGCAAAAGCAAGCAAGAGATGAAAATTAATGTATTTTTTATTTGTGCAATTTATAAATGTTTAAGTCCCCTCACACCTGTATGTTAATCTAACTCTTGCAGTAATCAGTTATCATAGTCATGCAGCCTGTTTTATTCAGTTGTGTGCTGAATGGAAAGTCAAACCATTGACGAGACCCGCATCATGACCCTTTTAGCGTGTAAACGGAATAAAATAAGTATACTCGCCTGTTTTGCGACAAACATTAAAAGTTCTATAATTTTTTGTATTATTATTATTATTTTTTTTTATAGTTAAAACAGACCCCTGATGTAGAGAGTGTTAAACTGAATAATAAATTAACAGGGAAGTGGAGATGGTAAAATAAATAATTTATAATAAGCTCTTTATTCAGTTTTTTAATGCCTGATAGAAAAGTATCTACCTTTGTAGAGCAATACAATACTTTAGGTAATTGCAGAATAGTCCCATTAGTCACATATACACTTCAGAATATTTAATACATTATTTCGGGGCTTAAAAGATACAAAAACCAAATCAATGCAGAACATAGTATCTCAGAAGGAATACAATGTGGCCCCCTATGCACTACTTAAAGCCGATATGGCCCCTTTACCAAAATAGTTGCCCACCCCTGATATAGACTGTACCATTTTAAAGTTGTTTAGAGTTTTTTACAAATGTAAAAAATTTAGTTTAAATTATGATTTTCAAATCAATTTCACTGATTCTTTTGAAGGCAAATTTATGAGTGAAACAATGCAACAATTAAATATGAACATGTTGGAGCAACATTGTAATTGTTGTTCATAGGAAGAGAGCAAAGAATAATTTTAATACATGAGAAATACATTTTTTCCACATTGAATCTCTTAGCGAAACCCTGTACAAGTTTTAACCTCATCACATTACAGTCCACGTAAAAAATAAATGTATATATATTTTTTTTAATCTTATGGAAAAAATATAGAATTCTTACACAGAGACTTATGCAGGTAAATTTAAACACCCCTGAGTGTTATAACCCATTTTAGGCACTACCAAGCAGCTTGTTACTGCCTCTCTCTCCTCTGGCTGCCTGTCTGCCTTTTCACTCCGTCATTCCACATTTCTGTTGCCATGTGTGCCGACAGAGACGGACTGTGACAGCAGGAGGTGGGCAGCGCCTGATCACAGACCTGCGCCTACCCCCCGTCGCTCCACAGGGAGGGCAGGAGATGAGCCCTCTGCGCTGGTGGCCGGAGGAGCTCTGCAGAAAACACATGTATCACTGTAATGCCTTGTGAAGGGCCACTTTGCCAAGAGTATTAATTAGAGGTCAGGCTTTTGGGGAACTGCTTTGTTTCAGCCCCAACTACATTCACTCCAGTATGGCTATGAGGGAGGCTGCTCAAGGCCTGTGTGTGAATGTTTGTATGTGTTAGTGGGAGGTAACATGTCATGCTGCTTGATCTTCATACAGCTTTTAATGTGCAGAAAAATCAAGATTGAGTACTCACTTATAGGAAAAAAATAATAATGCAATTGCATTTTTTTCATGCATTTTTATCATAATTAACTTTAGATTATTATTTGTATTTGTATTTTTTTTAGTGCTTAATATTTGATTTTTTATTTATTGATTTATTGATTTATTGATTTAACATTTGATGTATTTGTCAGATGCTTTATCCAAAGTCTATCTTATGGGTTTTCCTGATTTTGTTATTTCTCTTTCTACTATTCCTTTCAATCAATTTGGCAAAAATTACAATATTTTTTTATACAAACCTTTTCAGTCCTTTCTCATTCTCATTTATTCTGCTCTCAAATACACATCCAAAATTTATATTTGATTTTTTTTTTTTTAAACATTTGATGTATTTGTCAGATGCTTTATCCAAAGTCTAGCTTATGGGTTTTCCTGATTTTGTTATTTCTTTTCTCCTTATATAATCCCTTAATAACACCATAACCATAACCATTAATAACCAGTTACTACCGCTTTCTACTGTTCCTATCAATCAGTTTGGCAAACTGAAAATATATATTTTTTACAAACCTTTTCAGTCCTTTCTTATTCTCATCTATTCTGTTCTCAAATACACATCCTTTCCCCATAGACAGTTTGTTAGTGCATTGGCAATGAGTAACTATCGGACAGGCCTGGACAGGCGTTTGGGAGATGACCGTGTCAGAAGTTAACAGGATTTTGCCCAACTATGGAAACTAGAGATAGAAATCAGTAAATGTTTGTGATATTGCATCCGGAGTGACAACTGTCAATAGTTGCAAGATGGAGGTGAGGCAGGTATAGATTTTTGGAAAGCTCTTATCCAGCCCTGCCTGTCATTACATAGTGGCCATGTTTGCCTGTGCATGTTGAAAATTGTATCTGTCAACAAATGCTGTATTAAATGGTGTTTTATTAACAAAGTTCAGGAGGAGAAGTTCATTTAATCCGACCAATCACACTGCCAGAGTAAGAGTATATAAACAGCTGCTTACCTCTACGTAGCATTGAGAGTTTCCGGCATTTGGCCCCGCACATTGCCCACGAACAGACCCATGCAAGTGACTTGGATCATCGGATTGCAACTCCGCTGTAAAGCATTCGCCTTCTTCAGAACAGCTCTTCCGTCTAAATCATCTCGTCTCAACAGAAGCTGCCACAGCAGCTCATTCGTTTCACAGCATCGACTGCTACCACTTTTAGTGCTACTTTTACTTTCCTCCTAATCTCTATTCGCCAAAGCAGATCATTGCGTGAAGCTGCTCCCGCAACTGGCTGCGTTGACACTGTACACATGTGAAACAGCTCTCCACGACTGCTCATATGTTCTCTTATCTAAATTTCCCACACGGAGCGGCTGACTGCGTGAAGCTGCTTCCGCAAACTGGCTGCTTTGTCTCTGTATACATGTCAAACAGCTCTCCACAACTGCTCATATGTACTCCTATCTAAATTTCCCACCCGGAGTGGCCAACTGCGTGAAGCTGCTTCCACAAACTGGCTGCTTCATCTCTGTATACATGTGAAACTGCTCTCTATGACCACTCATATGTTCTCCTATCTAAATTTCCACCCAGAGCGTTTCATCAAGTAAGCCTGCCTCCGTGAATGAGCACTGCTCCGGCTCATGTCTCTCAAGTTCTATTACAGCTTAATTTGAATGTGAGGGAAAAAAAAGATTAACTATTTAGTTCAACCATCATTCCAAAACTCCCCAGTGTTTCAATCTGCTTCTCTCGCACAGGTGATTCCTGTCAGCCTCAGTACCTCGCCGCACAGCTCGTTTAGGTCGTGATCCCTTGTGAATGCTGTGTGACCTTACTCACGTTTATTTGTATCGTGGGCTCTCCCATTTGTACCACTGTAAGGTCCTTCCCATTTCAAATGCAGTGAGGTCCCCCGTTCGATTGCAGGATGGGCTCGTCTGGGGGGGGGTGGCCCCCTTGCTCGGGTGTGGTGAAGCCCTCCAGTTGCAATTACAACAGCTCTCTGTGTGAGCTCATTTCTATGCAGCCGCAACCGCCACTGTCTTTCAGTGTTTCAGCCTACTTTCACTCTCTAATTCCTCCCTATCCTGCACCTATTGGTTTCCTATCCCCCAAGCAGACCCTAGCGTGAGGCTTCCTATGCAAGTGGCTTCATTTGTTCTATCTTATTTGGCACCTCTGCCCATCTGGCACACAATGCTATGCAAGCACCCCCCTTCCCGTCCAGTACATCATTTCAGGTTCCATTCTTTTGGCGGGGGAAGATATTGTCATTAAAATCAATCGGTTCCTCTTATTCCTTCCAACACATCATTTCCACACCTCATGAGGTTGTGATGCCAGCGACTTGCTGTTCCATATCTTGGCTTATTTTGGGGGGCATTCGAGCTCAGGTCAAGTCTCGAGCCTCGAGCCCTCCACCAGGGACAGAAAGCCACTTAAGTTTACGCTATCCTTACTGCAGGATTACATTAACTTGCGACTACTGAAATGGTGTTTTATTAACAAAGTTCGGGAGGAGCAAGTTCATCTAATCCAACCAATCACACAGCCAGAGTAAGAGTACATAAACAGCTGCTTACCTCTGCGTAGCACTGAGAGTTTCCGACATCCCACCACCTCCCCGTCTCCTCCTATTTATTCCATCAATAGAGAGCTCAGGTCAAGTCTCCAGCCTCGAGCCCTCCGCCAGGGACAGCAAGCCACTTATGTTTACACTATCCTCACTGCAGGATTACATTAACTTGCAAACTACTAAATAGAGTCCAGGGAGACGAGGGGAAAAAGGAGGGGAGGAACATGCCAAGCAGTCTAGAGTCACATTCTGGCAGCTGAAGATAAAGTGTTTTTGATGTTAATGAGAGCTCTCTCTGTTACAAGGAGTGATGTAACTGATACTTTGAGCTAAAGTACGACATCTAAACAATAATAATCTTTAGATAGAAAGTGTTAAACGCTTACATTTACTATTCATTTACTTTGATGTTTGTGAGATCCAGGAAACACATCATAGGCCTCTTTTAAATTGTATAGATTCACAGCAGTGCTTATAAGAATCTGGCGATAGACCAGGCTTGACCAGGGTCACATAGGGTGCATGCCAGTGCTGCTGAAATTACCAGCCTGAAGTGTTGGGAAATACTTTATTTGATAAATCATAAGATCAAGCCATAGAACTGAAGATTGAAATTGTTCTTAAAAAGATTTCAATCTTCAGTTCTCTGTGGATTTGTAGGGGAATTCAGCTATACCCAGTAAAGAGACCAGTATGAAGAATGAAGACCAGGAGTCAAAGTTGAGTTTCAGTCCGTTGAGAGAGAGAGTTCTCCACATTTCCATTGGCAAAAGAAAGAAAGAGAGAATGAGTTGACGATCTGACCTCGAATTAACTTGGATTATTGAAACAACAGTAATTATAGGCATATGCAAATAAATTGACATCATCTTTACAGGTTTACAGGCTTTTGATAGGTGAAATATATAGATATTTATGGAAAATTTCCAAGCATTGTGAACTGTTGATCTATGCAAAAGAAGTTATTTAGAGACCAACACTGATTATTTGGAACTACTAAGTCTCAGTTGGTCATCAGATAAGTTAGATAAGTTTCATTAACAAGGTTCGGGAAGAGCAAGTTAATTTAATTTGACCAATCAAACTGCCAGAGTAAGCATATATAAACAGCTGCCCACCTCTACGTGGCATCGAGCCTTCCAGCATTTGGCCCTGCCCATTTGCCTACGAACAGACCCGGGCGAGAGACTCGGATCGTTGGATGCTACTTCGCTGCAAAGCATTCTAAATAATCTTGTTATTCAACAGAAGCTGCCGCAGAAGCTGTTTTTTTTTTTTTTTGCAGCATTGACCGCTACCTCTTTAAGTGTTTCTTTTTAATTTCTATTCACCGAAACAGATCACAGCATGAAGCTGCTTCCGCAAACTGGCTGCTTCAGCGCTGTATACATGTCAAACAGCTCCCTATGACTGTTTACATGTTCTCTTGTCTAAACTTTACACCCAGAGCGGTCTGTCACGTGAGCCTGCCTCCGCATGCCGACCGCTTTGGCGCTGTATACATGTGAAACAGTTCCCTAGGACTGTTCATACATTCTCTTATCTAAACTTTCCACCTGGAGCTGTCCGTCGCGGTCTGTCACGTGAGCCTGCCTCTGGCTTCATGCCACTTGAGCTCTATTACAGCTTTAATTGAACAAGAGGGAAACAAAAGATTAACTATTTAATTCAACCATCTTTCCAACGCTCCCAAGCATTTCAATCCGGTTCTCCTGCACAGGTGATTCCTGTCAGCCTGATTACCTCGTGGTGTAGCTTGTTTAGGGCATGTTCCATTCAGTGATTCCGTTTGAAGTCAGCTTCCAACATGACTATCATGATTGTTCTTCAAAGTGCCCTTCGGAGTGTGATTCCATTAGGAACACAGGGGCACTTATGCAACAAGTGAACTTCCTTTCAAACAACCGCTATTCTAATTACAAACATCTTTCCAAATCAGCGCAGACATTTTTAGCACGAGATCGCTGCCGCAGCAGCATCTGCTCCAACCATGCTACAGCTCACTACAGATATATACAGCTTCTGTCTGAACAGACACAAGTCGAATTCGGCTCCACAAGAGGCTGGTCACGTGCCGCATCACAACTCGTTCATGAATCATTCCGCAAACGTGCCTAGCCTCCTCGCAGCATTTGAGCTCGCCTTGCCGCACAGCCCCGATAACCATGAAGCAAGTGCTTCTACAAACTTATACTCATGCAACCTATTCTTTCTGCTAACATCCATCCCTCTGTCCCTTTCTATCCATGGGCCACTGGAGTGGATTCCAACGTGAGGCTGCCTCCGCTGGAGAACCCCGCTCCAGACCCATTCCCCTCTTCACTTTATCTCCCTCCTTTCTACCATTCTAATATCCCCTACTCCAGAACCGTTCCCTGCGTGAGGCTGCCTCCACATATGAACCAAGTCCCAAATCCTTTCTCATTCTTGCCTCGCTGCGCAGCCCCGATAACCATGAAGCAAGCACTTCTACAAACTTCTACTCATCTCTAGACTATAACATGACTTTCTCTCCTCCTGCCCAGGACAAATGTTCACATAGGTAAAATCAATTCATCATTTTAATTTTACAGACAAATCTTCTCTTCTTCTTCATTGGATTACAAACTCTTAACAAGCTCGACCATAGAACCTAATTGCTGCATGACTTTAAAAGTGTTCAACAATCTGTCATAATCATGCGCTCCACCCAAGTTTAAAGTAACAGGTTGAATCGACGCCGGATGATTTGGCTTTCGCATTTTACTTCATACTCACAATATTTCAGTTTCCTGTAGTATTTATTACAGGTTATCTTTCTAAATAAGTCGTCTCTATTCACCACACTACTGCAAATGGCACCATATAGTATCTATTAAATCCAGTTCTCAGGCACAAACTCCAATGATTTTGTATGTTCTCGTCAAACAAGACGAGTCACCCCGTGCCAATCATATTGAGTTAATGGAATTATTTGCATCATGTTGGGAAACAATCTACATGCTCCAAACCAAACGCTTTAAATATCAGACTATGATATTCAACTTGGTACTTAGTTTCAGGTGCCTTCTCATTTCATGACAAACCACAACTTTAAATGACATTGTACGCATGCACATGCAAGCACATGTCCTGATATTGCTTCACATATGTTCCAGACCTGCAAACAGCACAAATATGCTGTCCAAGGGCCGAAACTGTGGTATCTTCCGGGCCATGTGACAAACTCCCACTACACTGCAAAACAGCGCAATATGCCGGTCACGTGCCGCAACCACAGCACTTCTTTCAAGCATCCATGGCTCTGTAACCCATATTATGCCACTCATTCCAAACGAACCATTACCTACCTAATGATTGACAACAACTGGGCTGTTTTAGGTCTTCCCTAAACAGTTCACCATAAGCTTGCATCTGTATCTATCAATTTCATTTGAACATTGCCGACTATACGGCCTCACATCAAATGCCGTGCTCGTGGACTCAACCCATTCATATCGCAGATTGAGTTCTTGTTTTTATGCAGCGTAAACTTTTCATACAAAAACACTGGCTCTTCCTGTAAAATGCTGTGCGGTCCCACGCTCAAGGATTCTGCGTGTTCTTTCGCATAGGGAGTTCTTGTAAAATGCAGCTTATATCACTTTCACAAGAATCAAGTGTTCTATTGTCGAATGCCATGCGGGACATGTCTGCATAAAAGTAGCTTGCAGCTCTGAGCGAGCTCATTAAAATAAGGCATAAACCATCCTCACATAAATCGTATGCTCTCCCATTGAACGCATACGGTCCCGCGCTCAAGGATTCAGCCCGTTCATATTGCAAAGAGAGGAGGGCTCTCATTTAAAGCAACTTTAATCACTTCATTTGAATGCAGCATGGGCTCTCCCATTTGAATGCAGCAAGAGTCACCACGTCCAGGCCGTGGGCTCTCCCATTCGAATCACAGCATGGCCCACCCATTCAAATGCAGCACGGGCTCTCCCTTTTGAATCACAGTAAGAGCTCTCCCATTCGAATGCAGTGAGAGTCACCACGTGCAGGCCGTGGGCTCTCCCGTTCGAATCACGGTACAGCTCTCCCGTTCAAATGCAGTATGACTCTCCCGTTCAAATGCAGCATGGGCTCTCCCGTTTTGAAAAGCAGCAAGAGCTCTCCAGTTCGAATTTAGCAAGAGTCACCATGGGCAGGCCAGGGGCTCTCCCGTTCGAATCACAGTACGGCTCTCCCGTTCAAACACCGTACGGATCTCCTGTCCAAATGCAGTACGGCTCTCCCTTTCAAACGCAAGTATGGCTCTCCCGTTCAAACGTAGTACGGCTCTCCCTTTCAAACACAGTACGGCTCTCCCATTCAAATGCAGTACAGCTCTCCCGTCCAAACACAGTACAGCTCTCCCATTCAAACGCAGTACGGCTCTCCCTTACAAACCCAGTATGGCCCTCCCGTTCAACACAGCACGGGCTCTCCCATTCAAATCGCAGTTAGGGCATTCCTGTTCGAATGCAGCGAGAGTCACCACGTCAGGGCCCATTCAAATGTAGGCTGGGCTTAACTGTCCAAATCGCCATGCAAACCTTATGTCAGTATGCATAAGGAAATGCAGCAGAGTAAATCATTAATGTGAATCAGATCAACAAAAGAGGACATTCAATTTACATTTTCAACCTGCCAAGTTCCATCCAACTCTCCCAAGTTAAATACCCTCTCGATCCGCTCTTCATCAATGACAAAAATCAAGCAGTTTCCCGATTCTGGTTCCAAAAACACCTACAATCTGTCCTTCTCAAGTACAGCATCTCAGCAAAACTGTACTCAAGCCATTCCTTCCACATTGGTACCACGACTACAGCAGACCACAAAGGCCTGCCCGAGCACCAAAGCTGTTTACTAGGCTGCTTGTCATCTGTCACATATCACTGCTATATCTGTACCAACCATATCCATATCAAAAAGGCACAAGCCCTCATCAGCTAATTAAGAAATGTTCATAATCGGGGTCAGGGGCAAGCTTGCTGCATCCTTCTCAGTTCACTAGTCCGGCCCTGCCGTTTGGATGCTGTGGGGGCCTCCCCTGGCCAGTCCAGGAGCACCCCCATTTCAAATTGACATAAGGGCCCACTGCCCGACCATTGGTGCGGCTCTCTCATTCAAATTGCAGTGGGGGTTCTCCTGTCCAAATGCAGTGTGAGCTAATTCATGTTTATTTGTATCATGGGCTCTCCCATTCTAAGCACCGGGAAGATACCCCCGTTCGAATGCTGTGAGGGCCTCCATTCGATATCAGGTTGGGCTTGCTTGCTCGAGCGGCTGCCGAGCCCCTTTCATATGAGGTTTGCCCGTTCGCTGCACAGTCCCATCCCGTCGAATCGTTACCCCCGTGTTCAGGTGTAACGATCCCTCCAGCACGTATCAGCTTCCGCAAGAGATCATTTCCATGCGTCCGTAAGCACCACTGACCCGGTAGTGCTATTTTCATTCTTCATTTTCTACCTATCCTGCACCTCACATTTTCCTATCCCCGAGCACACCCTAGCGTGAGGCTGCCTCAGCTAGCGGCTCCGCTTGTTCTATCATCTTTGGCACCTCTGCCCATCCCCCACCCCCCATTTCATCATTTCAGGTTTGTCTCTTTTTAGGGGAAATAATAGGCATCGTAAAAAATTCCATCTCTTCCCAAACACATCACTTTGTACTACTAGGCTCTGTAGCTAATGGTTTGCTGTCCCGGTTCCTGGATTCTTTTGTGGGGTATTCGAGTGTGGGTCAAGTCTTGAGCCTCAAGCCTTTCGCCCAGGACAGTGAGCCAAAAACGTTTACACTATCTTCTATGCTGGGTTACATTAACTTGCGAACTACCGAAATGGAGATTCATTAATAAGGTTCGGGAGGAGCAAGTTAATTTAATCTGACCAATCACACTGCCAGAGTAAGCGTATATAAACAGCTCCTCACATCTACATGGCATCAAGCCTTCCAGCATCCAGCATCCCTCCACCTCCCCATCTCCACCTATCTATTTCATTAATAACTAATCTAAGTCCTGGGGGGTATTTGAGCTCGGGTCTAGTCTCGAGCCCTTCGCCCAGTACAGCGAGCCAAACATGTTTACACTATCCTCAATGCTGGATTACATTAACTTGCGAACTATTGAATGCATGTATATTTGTTCTTTGGGAGCCAGGCTAAATGAGTAAGCACTGTTACTGCGTTCCTGACATAAATATACCCTCAGGCATGCCTCAGAGGTCAAATACGCAAACGACCTGTAACATTCATAATTATAACATAACCAGAATAAATACACATGATTAAAAACGGTTTGATTACCTTTTGATTATAACAATTACTAGTGAATGTATTCAACTCATCATAGGCCGAAGAGACAGGGGTAAACCCGCCCCTTCAGGGGCATTGTTTGGCTTTGTTTAATGCAGATTTATTCCATTTAGTTTAGTTTTTTGTTTGTTTTGTTTCTTCCAGTTTTGTTTTGTTGCAGTTTAGGTTGGTTTAATTTAGTTTAGTTTAATTTAATTTCATTTAGTTTTTAGTTTTGTCCCATGTCATTTGGTTTTGTTTAGCTTAGTTTGATTTCATTTAGTTGTGTTTCATTATGGTTAGTTTAATTTTGTTTGGTTTCAGTTAGTTTATTGTAGTTGTGTTTAGTTTAGTTTTGTTTCATTTGGTTTCATTTCGTATTTTTATTTTTCCAATATTTATGCTATTGCTCTATATATTTGTACAAAAATTTTTTTATCTACATAAGCCCTAAAATCTCATTTCAATTTTCCAGATTTTTTTTCTGATAAATACCCTATTTGTACAAGCTAATTTTTCACAATTTCCATGTATTTCTATCCTATTTGGTGGTTCCAAACCCATTGCACTCCTTATCTCTTAATTTCACACCTGTTATTCCAGAATTGCAAGATACTGAAACGACAATTTCCCCACATAGCAACAAAGAAACTAAATGTTAAACACACATGCAATTTGGCAGCAATGAATAGTCTGTTTCTCAAACTTTACTGAATCATGTGGATATCTCTGAATTAACTCTTCAGCCCTCTATTCCTGTGTCCAGAAGTCTGTTTTACTGAACACTCATTCTCTGAAATACAGACTGTGGGAGTGGTGAAGAGGCATGACCGCACCAGCAATTACTGACTCCCCACCTGTGACTCTTTAATTTGTTCCTCACGGACTTGCCTGCAGCCAATATGCAAAATCAATAGTCTCTCCTCCAGAAGAACTACTGCCAACAGCTCTACTGACATATGAAGATACATGTTCAAACATGAGGTAAAAAAAATAAAAAAATAATAATAATAATAATTAACAAAAAAGAAAGACATTGGACATTGTTTTTTCCCCTTTACAATGTTTTTTTATGCTTTAACAAGTTCAGTGATGGGGCTAATTGTTTGTTTGTTCTTTGTTCAGAGTCTTCATTCTTGGGCAAATTCGCTAAGAGGCTGTATGTCACAGTGAGGTAAATTGTTTTTACAGAGCTGTTAATCAATGGTGGATCCATGAGCTATTTAGTTGTAGTGCAGTAAGTGTTTCCTCTGTTCAGAGGAAACCACTCATTAACACAGCATGTAACAGGATTTGCTTTTAGCATTTAGCAGTTGTCGAAATCCACTTTACCTGGTTTTTCTCATTATTTGATAATGGATGGAGAAACAGTGGCTCGATAGCCTCGCAATTAATCTCATCTGCATTGTGTTAACTCTGTTGCCGGGGGTGGTGGAGTTGTTTCCCAACATTTTTCTGCCAGGCACTTTCCTAAGGAGCACATACTAGGTTAATAAAGAAATTAGAGAGACATTGAACTCGGGTCACCCAACAAAGCTTTATGTTTTGATTAATATAACTTAGTATAGAATTATCAGGAAGAGGACATGTTTTATTGATGAAATCATCACAATCTTCCTATACAACTCCCTGTTGTAAACTGATACCTGTGCTTTAGATGAAAAGTCATATTGACGACAACAGCAAAGACATATGCAACACAAATAACTTCAGTATTGTAACTTTTTTTTGTTTTTTTTTTGGTTGTTTTTTTGAGTGAAAAGGAATATATATATTATCAGGAAATAAATTACGTCAGGAATTCATTTTATCAACTTTTTTTTTTTTTCTGAGTGAAACATGTTAGTCCATAACGTTATTGGTTAATATTATGTTTCCCTGTTTGCATGGCCTAGCACAGCAGCATACAAATTATTTCAAAGTTGGGGAAAGTTTCTTTATTTTAAAGAAAAAACAAATCTTAACAATTATTTGCACAGATGAATCACTTACAAGAAGACCACATTTATTCAGAAAGCACTGTAAATAAGGTGCATTTGGATTTCATGTTACATTTAAACTGTATAGATTTGTTTCATGTTGGCTAAGCTCTGGCATTTTCCCCCTAAAGTTCTTCTGTAACTTTCTTAGCCTCATTTGGATTTTCTAAACTGCCTGTGAGTCAAGAGTGAGATTTCTCTCCCTAAGCTTTCCAGCAGTCTTATTTTAGACATTGTACATATCCTCCCTCTAAACATGGGCCAACAACATTAATTATGACTCTAAGCTAAGTTTACAAACTTTGTGGCCCAGAACATGACCAGTGGCCCTGTGTAAGACCTACTGGAGAACTCCTGTTCATTAGTGTTATGGGCATGGGGCAGGTCATGGGCCTTATGCAAGTATGTAGTTTACAGATCTAAGCACATATGTGTGTATATTTGTGTGTGTGTGTGTGTGTATGCTTTCTCAGGGCAGGACTGTGAAGTGCCGGTGAGGAAGCAGCCTGCAGTCTGGGTAAGCTGATGTCACAGAGAGGTATGATGACGTGTATGCACCAGCAGTGCAGTTTGGTCTGTCAGTGCACATCCATCATGATGGTGGCTGGTCACTGGCCTCTCTCCATCCCCACAGCTGAGACCAATGTGGGCAGACAGTTGGAGCCCCTTGTATTTAAAGCTAAGAGGTTCAGACAGATGACACCCCTCAGGGAGGACTGCAAATGTGTGTCCCCTCCCTTGTGCTTTTTAAATTCCAGAAGAGATCCCAGTTAGTGCCCGTCATCATTGGTGGACCACCAGTTTTAGTTTGTTGTTGACCAGCTGGTCTTCCAAGAATCTATAGAAATGCATGATTGAATCTCAGCTCTGTACTCTAGGTGTGTCAGTCCTGGAGCTCTTGTAATGCAATGTAAAGGGAGAATATAATGCTCATTCTGGTTACCATTCAGTCTAATACTTTGGGGCACTTTTGAACAAGTAGAAACATGACCTCTGTACTACAAGCCACAAATTCTAAATCATTGATGAGATGCTCCTCTTGGCTATAAGCTCTGGTCATCCTGTAAATCTTGCTCGCCAATTATGCACCACCATTTTATTTTATTTTTTATTTTATTTTTTTTGTATTTTTTTCTCTTGACCTTCTCTTATGCCAAATTCATGCTTGAAGCATTCCTATGATATTGCAATTTTCAGCCACATGTGAATGGTCACTGTCATATTTGATCTAATTCAATTGCTTTCTATGAAAATGTAAATGGCTGAAATACATGTGCACTGCCAGTTGTGTGCATTGAGAATACCCATTGGAACATTTATTGTTCAGAGGTTGCACTGTCATAGCTCAGGAACTTAACTGAGTTCTCATATAGTTCTCACATTCTCAAGTATAACATTTGTCTCAGATGTTTCTCCTAAAATTCCTTAAGAGAATTAAAAATAGCCTAGTGACATATAATAAGACTATTGATGTATAAAATTAATGTGAAGACATACGAGAACTGTTTTTTTTTTTTTTTTATGGTTTATTTCTCAGTAGAAAAAACTATGAAAAAGGAGACTTAAGCAAAAATCTCCATTTGATTTCCATTTAATACCATTGCCGTCTAGAAGGAATGGAAGAAATATTAAAGAGATCTCATTTTTTATTTCTTTTGGGTTCTTTTATGAAATATTAGAATTTTTCTGCACCTTGTATGTGACAAAAAGAAAAATGAAGAAAAAGTCCTCTTTCTTGTGTCCATCTTGCCGAAATGCTTGATCATTATTTTGAATTCCTGATAATTATATCAGTGTGTGTGTGTGTGTGTGTATATGTGTATATATATATATATATATACATACACACTGATATATACATATCAGGAATTTAGTTTTCTATATACACTACCATTCAAAAGTTTAGGGTCACTTACTCAATCTTTATTTTATTTTTATTTTTTTCACATTTTAGAATAATAGTAAAGTCATCACAACTATGGAATAATAGAAATGGAAATATGGGAATTATATTGTAACTAAAAAAATCCAAAATAAATAAAACCATGTTATATTTTATAGTGGCCACCCTTTGCCTGGATTTTGCAGAAACATACTCTTGGCATTTTCTCAAACAAATTCTTGAGGTATCACCCTGGAATGCTTTTTAAACAGTATTGAAGGAGTTCCCATCTATGTTGGGCACTTAGTGGCTGCTTTTCTTAATTATTCGATCTAAGTCATCCATTTCAAAAAAAATTTTTTTTTTTTTTTTTAAATAAAATGTTTGTTTTGTAATTAAATATATTAATATGTTGGCACAATTGTATTTTTGTCTACAAAACTAATTTCAAATATTTAAGCATACACCTTCAGATCAAAAGGTTTTTAAGATCATGAGAAACTTTTCAGGCAAGTGACCCCAAACTTTTGAACGGTAGTGTATGTGTATATATATATATATATAAAGATGGAGAGAGAACGCTTAAATCTTCAGATCGAGCTGTTACACTGAGCTTGTAGATTTATTAAACTCCAAAAACAAATATTTTCTGCAAACTTCAGATTGTTTATTGATTTTCATCACTGAAGCTTGAGTAAGTCTGTCTTAGGGGCTCCCGCAGGACTCCTGGGGTTGGATGATGGTGTCACATTTCAAACCTTGTTGCACAGTTTGCCATGTCAACTCCTGGGATATGATAACAGGTAGAGAACAGCAGTCCTTGTTTCATCTTCCTCACAAATTCTGTTCTCATTACTGGGTTGGAGTTCACTGTGACACGGTTTTTACTGAAAATGTTTAAGTCTTCACCACACTGCTTTGATTTGAATCAGACAAATACTAAGTAAAAATAAAAAGTTAATAAAAAGATATAAATTAAACAAAAAGCATTGAAGTCAACATGAAACCGCCTTCACAACTCATTTTACTTAATCAGTTTGATGTATTTCAGAGTGAAACAGGATATTCAATGCAGAAAAATTGGGCAGGAATTGATTTCATCCTTTGGGAATTGATTGGATCAGGCAAAGAGGGCTTTACATACCTAAATGGAACCAGGTTGTTAGAAGGGAGGAGTTGAAAAATAAAAGGGATCGGAGATATCAGCCAAAAAAGAAAGCCACATTAAGGCTAATTTATACTTACTGGGCAAACAGGCTTCGTTTAGTTCACCTACAAATTCAATGACGTTTATGTTCTGCCAATGTGTCCATTTGGTGATATTTATCCTGTTCGCGCACATCTCTGAAACTCTTGATGTAGGAGAACTCGGCTGGTCAAAGAGCGTTGATGAATGGTTAAAATTTATCATGGGTGTGGTTTGGACGTGAAGTTTTTTTATTTTATTTATAATCGCATGTGCCAGCTGAGATGTTGGTACCTAGGTTACTGTCGTTAAAATGGATAACTTTGAAGCCCGTCTCTCAGAGATTGTGCAGAAGTATACTTTTTTTATGTGATTTGAAACACAAACTCTACAAAGACTGCGTGGCCACAACAAATGAGTAGAGAGAGATTGGAGTTTTTAAAAGTGTAAGGGCCATGACAAGTTTAATTAAGCAAAAATGCGATACAGTGCTAAAAGTCCACGGTGAGAAAAACCTGCATTATTGTCTTTACTTGTGGCTGGAATGGTACGTTAAACACTGTGACATCACCCTAAATGAACTCATTTTAAAACAACGTTGCACATAGTATAAACGCCGGCTTTTTTCGTCTAGGGTGCTTTAGTTAGTCCAGGAGAAAAAAACTGGCTTCTTCCATAGTATACATCAGGCTTAGACATAGCAAGCTGTTACATTTTTAATGAAAGATCACAAGCACAGTTTTTTTCTTTCTTTGGAATAAAGTGATAACATATGAATTGTGCACAATAAGACCAGTAACATGTATAAAGAATACAAATAGGGTTAGATTTGATCTATCTTGACTTTAAATAAAATAGTAGCTAATGTTGCAGTAATTATACACAGAATATTTTGTGTATTAATTTAAAATCAATCATATGTGTGTGTATTTTGTGTTTTTTCTCTGAAGCATATGGTGATGATACATTCATACTCTTAAGAATTTTTTAAACAAGACAGAAACAACACACTTATAGAGACACATGTTTTTATGAAGATATGTGAGAGAAAGAGAGGAAGAGAGAGAGAGCTAGACAGACACAGAACTGGCACACATCACAGCAGCTACTTAACAGGCACACTCTGCTTGTTTTCTTATGTATGTCACTCTCATATAAATAGCATTGATTAAAGTAAAAGCCACCCACAGCATCTGTGCTTTTTGGCAACTGCCTAGTTTTGGCACATGGAGTTCCTTATTTGGGTTCTTGCTTTTTCTTCTCAAATTGATCTTGAGGACAAACAGCCACCTTGGCAATGGCTCCACATTGACAATCCCAGATTAGGAAGATCTGTGGGCTGAATTTAGTGGACGGTGTGCCTGAGCAGGTTCCTGATATCGCATGACCAGTCATAATGGTGCGTAAGCCACATTGGGGACACTGTCAGCACTGTGCTTCTCTTCACTTTGCCTACTCAGAAACCATTGGCCATCACCTCTGGAAAAGCAGATGATCCTCCCTGATGATACTAAGAACAGAATGCTGTCATTACATTTCCGTCTCACAAGGTCTATGTACTTAACAAAGCTCTAGTCTGAAATGGAGCACATAAACTCCACATGGATGTAGCCTGACATGGTGCTGAAATAAGATACTTGAAACGTCACTGGAGTTCATGGATGTTCTTCATGTTTGTTTTTATTTTTAAGGCATAGAATTGGTTGTAAACACTACCCAATCCATACTTAAATATGTCAGGTAACCTACAAAATTTGCTTTAAGTAGGACTGTCTAAATTAACTGGCTTTATTCAAGTCAGACATATTATATAATAAAATATGCAAAATCAAATTCAACATAAAGATAAATGTTTTATGAGATGTAATGATTTAAGTAAAAATGAGTAATTTGCATTTAATCACACTTTTTGAAAATAACGTTTAATAAATATCCCCAGACCATAGTGTAAAATATGTTCTGTCAGGTAACCATAAAAATGTGCTTTAAGTTGGAACATCTTAAGTTCTAAAAGTTCACGTCAGGTAGAAATAGCTCCTAAAAGTGCACATTTTCACTTTGTATAGTGCAATCCCTTTCAAGGTGGCATGTAAATGTGCATTTAAAAATATAAACCTGATTAAAATAATTTGTGAATTCCACATTTTTTAATGTCTTTTAAAAATGGAATGCAAATTCAACAGAAAGACAAATTTTCAAGGAGATGCACTGATATTAACAAATATTGCTGTCTGAGATGCAAATATATGTATGCAACAACTTGGAGCACATCTGTTGCTGTGAATCATAATTTGTGTCACAGCTTGGTGCCCTAGTAATTACAAAATCTAATTTGTTTGCTCTCACTTAAAAGCCTTCATGTTGCATACACATGAAACGGCAAACAAGAGATAATACTTCAAAGTGAGGTAAACCTTTAAAAGGCAAGATTCAGGTCTAGATGTTTGGGATTGTTTTTCTCTGTGGAATTGATTCGGACTACCCTCATGAGCTGTGGTAAGGAGGTGTATTGGAAATGTATTATTCCACCCTGTTAAGGTATGGAACAATTTCTTATTTGAGCTAGTGGTAGATGTTGTTTGGATTTTTGTTTGAGTCCTACGCCAGGTTGCATCTAAAACAGCAAACAGAGAAAACAAAGATGTTAGGGAGAATGTTAGAGCTTACAGCCTTAGTCACCATTCACTTTTATTTAGTTTAAACAACATGAGGGTAGGTAAATGATCACAGGATTTTCACTTTTGGGTGAACTATCACTTTAAGCTGTTTGGATAAGTCTCAGGTCAGCAGGAACTTGCTCTACCAGCACCTTGTTATGGCATCTCAGATGAGGTAGAAGACTCTCATCAGAGTTTCATGTCCTGTATAAAGAGCATGAAATGGACAAGACAATGTTTGTTACATACTGATGCCTATCAGCCCTGAAGATGGGAGCCATGTTTCATCCCCCTTGTGCTTCTCCACTCCTTGGCAGACATGCCCCTTGCCGCTGCATAATCATATTAATTTATGCCCTGAATCAATTATGCATTCAGATTCTTCTGATAGCTTGTCACTTTTTATCCATTAGTCTTTGTGTGCTGGTTGTAGGATGGTAAATAAATAGAGAACACTACACGCCCTACATTGCTGGAGGTGTGGTGAGGTATCTGAGTGCATTTGTGGAGATTTAAGGGTTATTAAGTGAAAAGGGGGCAGTCTCTTTAATTTTTCTTATCTTGCTTGACACCTCAGTGGGTTTGTTAATGGCGGTGAGGGAGGGGCAGACAGGGCTGAAGGTGTCACATTTGAGACGTATTTAACGAAGAGGAGGAAGTTCACCAGGACGGTTGCCATAAACGATCACACCATGAAATGCAAATATTTCCTCTGATGAGGCATGTTGCTGCCTTCTTGACAGCATCAGAGTAGTGCAATTACCTGGAAGAAGAGATCTGGCACTGGAAGGAGGTACAGTCTAGAGGAGAAAGACTTGGGCATCTGGGCTCATGTTCACAAATTGTCTTATTGTCGGGAGTATTGATGTGGAATGAGATCTTCCCCTCCAGACTGACCTTAAACAAAACATGTATGAATGATTCAGAAGCACTCAGAAGCACAGAAGTCTCTAAAACTCATCAGCTGTGACATGGACTCTTTATAGAGAGTGCACAGTATAAACTTATTTTTCATAGCAGGACAGACTATTAATCACTGTGTCTTCTGCTAATAGCAAAACTTATTTAAGTATATACGCTCTGGATAGATAATTAATGTTGAGTGCCTCGCTAGGGTATAAACAGTTCTGGCTTCAGCAAACTGAATGGAGTTTGCTGAAGGGATCGACTTTGCTTCTTATCCAGACATATAAAACAGAAACCAGGAAGCATTCCTGGTTCCGGCAAATGGCATTCCTTTTACGTAATAATAGGAAACCTATCAGGTTTCCTCAGGGTTGGGGTTACACATCAATTAAAGCCTAAATGAGGAGCAATCTGATCCATTTTCAAGCTGTGAGCTTCAGCAGTGTCTTATATTACGCAGCGATGAGCTAGATATCTAACACCTTTTCATTTAATTTTCTGCTTCTGCAAAATGTTCAAAAAGGATTAGCATTCCTCTATGTAAGGAGATTGTCTGTGATAAAGCTCACTTGACATACAGGTTTGTTTTACCAGTTTTATTTATTTATTTATTTATTTTGTAAAGTGGTGTAGAAGTGTTTCAACTACAGTTTAAGAAATAATTATATATAATATTTTAAACAATTAAATATTTAGAAGTTGCCTTACAAAGATGGTAATTATCCTGAATGTTTTTGTTCAGCATTAACAGGTCGGTGTGCAAACTCTGTAAATACCCATCTATTTTCTGTGTCCTATATGGTAAGAGATTGTGGGTGGCAATGACATTTGAAGGTCAAGGACAGAGCAAGTAAATTGTTCTCATGATGTAAAGCTTCTCACTGGCGCTGATTACAAAAGCAGTCTTGCTACTGACTGGTGTATTGCTTGAGACAGACAGAGAGAGAGAGAGAGAGAGAGAGAGAGAGAAACTTTTTAAGTACACGAAGATCAGGACCATGGACAGCAGCTGTAGCCGTTCAGCGTCAAAATTAATTCAAGTGGATGCCTATAAAAACTGAAATAATGATTTCGTAATTGCGATAAATAAAAAATAAATAAATAAATAAATAAATTTAAAAATATGTAGCTATTACTCTATAGAAGAGATCCAACAAACGTCCGTTGGCAGGATAACGAGAAATAAAAACATAAACAGAATTTACGGCTGTTCATTAATTAGCCTAATGACAGGTATTGACCGTTTTGTGGTAAAATCTAGAACACATACTGTACTTTTTTTTTTTTTTTTTTTTTTTTTTTCGCGTTCTTTGGTCTCTTTAACGATCATGGGCATATATCGAGCAAGAACTTTCATAAATGGATAAGAAACAAACAGGCACGTACACACACACAAAGAGAGAGAGAGAGAGAGAGAGAGAGAGAGAGAGAGAGAGAGAGAGAGAGAGAGAGAGAGAGAGAGAGAGACTAAAAAGAGTGGGTGTGAAGGGTTGAACTCAATAAATTATGACGCAAACATCCGCTTCCATTTTGTCTGTCTCTTGTTACTGAATGGATTAATTCGAGTCGTCTTTATGTTATTAGTTTATGGGCCATGAGATTAGATATGAATATGAAACAGTCAACCTGTACTGCGACAATATATCAAAGAGCAATATAACAGTTATACGTAGACAGGTTTTCGATGTATGGACGCTGACCATCTCAACTAAGCTTGATGCTTAAAGATTATTATTATTATTATTATTATTATTATTATTATTGATAACACCAAAATGATTGTCGTTTAAAATGGTAGGCCTACACTAAACAAAAGTCTTCCGTAGAAATCAAATAATCATTTTAAACATTAATTTAAAGTTACTTTAGTCGTGAGATTTAAAAATACATTTTACATTTACATTTTAAAAAGTTTTATACAACGAGGAAAAAAAGAATATTTGGGTTAAAGGGTTAATTAAATTGAAAAATGTCTACAGTGTTCTGAAACATCAGGTTATGTCTAAAATAGTTTAAAGTGTGTCACTGACAGTTCAAAGACAGATGAAGTTTACGTTGCCCTATCTGGAACACACTTATGTACCCTACATATAACTTGTGCAAGGCCCTATTTTACATGGATAATATGTCGATTAATACTACGTAGAGTTATGTGTAATTCGTTTTAAACCATTCGTTTTATAAGTATTTGTCTTATATTTCCTCCCGCCCATATAGTGTGCGAGAGAAAAAGAAATAAACATGTAAACATAACGGAAGTACTCATGTAAGGAAAGTGACAGTCTATGTTACACTGGATGTTCCGTTAAAAAAAATAAAAAAATACAGCCACACGCTCAGTCTCTTCAACTCATGTCATACATGTACAATGTTTTTATATGCTGTGTTTTCATTAGTTGGAGAATTCAGTCGATAATCTGTTGAACTTTAATACTAAAATAATTCATCCGATCATATGTCGAAATGTACAGATTCCGGGGCAGTTCTTGCTGAAAGAGGGAGATCCTGTTTTTACGCATACACTTCACATTTGGTAGCCATGTTCAACTAAAAAGTTACCTATTCATAGCCTAGTGTACACAACAACTCCAAGTCATCCTAAAGTCTGGCGTGCCGTTTGAAGCTGAGCAGTGATCGACACTGCACTGACTGCAGACTAGAAAGAGAGGAAAGGCACTGCGTGCAGCACCCAATTATCCCCCTGCAGAAGTGACATCCAGTGACCACGTGAGTACCAAGATAATTACGTTTATGGATGGTGATGATACTAAGCGTCATATGTTACTTTTATCTTTATGTGTAACTTCAAGTAATTGTATTTGCATTTCAATGTCAGGTTAATCAGCCACCCCTCATCGCGCGCATTGAGAGCGTCGACGCACAGCTCTCCACACCTCGAAAGTGCGTGGATTTGACACTGAGCTGACCGGAAACAAAACACGAGTTAGAAATCTCATGATTTTTGGACTACCGCTCAACTAGGCTATACCGTTATTGACGTTTTTTTTTTTTTTTTTTTTTTTTTAAAGTTTAAAATATAGCACTTAGGCTATACTAAATAAAATTATTGTAGGCCTACATTTAATATTATGGAAATAACACACACAGGAAAAGATGTAATAAAAACAAATTTTTTTAAAGTTTAACTCAGAGCCGAAGGCGCTCGCACACAGAAGCATAACTCTCTCTCTCTCTCTCTCTCTCTCTCTCTCTCTCTCTCTCTCTCTCTCTCTCTCTCTCGATCTCTCTCTCTCTCGATCTCTCTCTCTCTCTCTCTCACACACACACACACACACATGTTGGTGCAGCTATAATTATGAGGACTCTCCATAGACAAAATTATTTTTATACTGTACGAACTATAGATTCTGTCCCCTAACCCTACCCCTAAACCTAACCCTCACAAAAAAACTTTCTGCATTTTTACATTTTCAATAAAACATTGTTAAGTATGTTTTTTAAGCGATTTGAATTATGGGGACACTAGAAATGCCACATTTATAGCATAATACCCTTGTAATTACCAGTTTGTAACCTAAAAAAAAGTCCTCGTAAACCACATTAAAATGAACATGGAAATATGAAACAGCACGAAAATATGTCAACATGTACTTCATCAATATATGAAAAGATAGGCCTAAAAGAACACAGTTAATAAGTAGACAGGGTGTAGTTTCAATGTAGCCTATAAGAGCTGAATAATAATAATACTAATAATAATAATAATAATAATAATAATAATAATAATAATAAAGATAAACAAAAATAGTTTTGGGGAATGCTTAAATGACATTATTCGAAGGAGCGAGAGCATCACGTGCTCTTAAAGGTTAATACATTTATATTGGCGTTGCTGAATTATCTCTGAGGTACCTTTAATCTTAATTTAATTATCATTAAAGTGAACCATTACTAAAATGAAAAGAGATGGGACCCCGCGGATCAAAGTCCGTTGTAGTATTTGTGCAGGCGAGAATGCTGATGGTATAATTATACTGATAGACAACAAAGATTAAATTAGCATATCTCCACAATTCTGCGTTTTTTTGTTCTTTTTTTGTAAATCCCTGTTGCATGTGCTCGTATGAGACGCTTCTAGCACTTAATAAGCCTCGCAGAGAAGAGAAGCTCTGGGACTGATCTACATTAGGTGGCAGCAAAGAGACTTTATTTTACAGCAAAGTACATAAGCCTGTTCGGACTCTCTGCTCCACCTATGGCTCTTTAAGCGGTAGGAATTACATATTGAGAATAAAGGGGTGTACAAAGTTAAACCGCGATTTTAATCTGGAGAAACACTAATGTGAAGCTTAAAATGCTAGCACACGGATCTGTATCTTTTGGAGTATTTTTCATATTCGACATACCAAGTAAAGACAATGGATAGCAAAACGGTATTGTAGAAAATAGGTCTCTAAATCAAGGGGTTAATTATTTAATATTTGTTTAAAAGGAAATGTACGGGATTAATAGCGTTTCTTCCTCTTTCGGTCGACAGCTGCACCGTTATGATTGTACAGGTATTCTGCTGTTGTATAGCCAATCAGCTGCATGTAAAATCAAAACATTAACTGTATGCATCTAATGCCCTTCTTGTAATCTACAATAGCGAGAGGTGTGGATTACCATTTAAAAACGTTTGTCAAGCCAATTTTTACAGTATATGACTCTCTGTTAGATAAGGCCTATTGGATCACCCATAGAAATACATGAACAATTTTTGTGGAACAAATTGTCACTGATAACGACAGTGAATATTTTATCCTTGTGTTATTGATCTGTCAAACACTTACACGGCCTATTAGTTGTGTGGTATTCTAGCTCTTTTGGAGCTATCCAGGGTGCTGAAGTGTTGCTGGAATTCTGAAGAGAGAGAGAGAGAGAGAGAGAGAGAGAGAGAGAGAGAGAGAGAGAGAGAGAGAGAGAGAGAGTAAATTATGAATTAAACAACGACATTAATAAACGTTTGCATGTGACTAGCTGAACAGTCTCATTTGATGTTTTTATATCATGTCAAACTTTCCTTCAAATACAATTTGTGAGATATGAACTGATACTTAAACAAGTATCACAAGTAGAGAATACAGTTATAAAGAAGTATAAACAAGTGATTAAGACTTTAAGACTTTAGGTCTTTTAGAGAGAGTGAGAGAGAGAAAGAGAGAAAGAGTCCAGCCTTACATGTTTTTATTTCTATTTTGCTTTTTTATCTTCAAAAAAAAAAAAAAAAAAAAAAAAAAGGAATCAATAGTGGATGATATTAACATACTAAGTAAACCTGCCTGTTAATATTTTAATGCATCAGTGTTGTGTGGTTTACCTTATGTATATTTGTAATGTAATATTTATTATCACATATTAGCCATAAGTTATTTTCTATTACATATTCTGGAGACATAGGCTCTAGTCTAGCTTTAAAGACTAGTCTACTTGACTGATTTAGAGAATTTATGGCCTGGAACTAATTAGTCTTATATGTAATAAATAAATCATAAATTCAATCAGCTGCATATTATTAGATTAAGATTCATGGTTTAGGTCATAGAAATAAATTTATTTTTACCAGCTAAATTATTAGTGTGGAGACATAAATAACCAAGTCTAGTGCATTAGATATCACAAGCGATATCTTACCACATAAACAAAGACCACACTGATGGATGCATCTAAACAGAGACAAGGTAGAAGGGGGTCAAAAATAGGACTACTAATCCTGAGGTGTAGGATGGGGGGGGGGGGGCTTGCATTTGGGGACACTTGAGGGATGGTCAGACCAGGCCAGTCAGTAGCATTCAGGCTCCTCTCACCTCCAGACCCATTCACAATCTAAAACAATACACCAAGCTATATCCGTCTTCTCATGCTGGCGTCAGTCTGCTGTCGCCTGCCTCTCCCCTCCCTCTGCCATTGCATTGTATTGAAATAACAGCACGACCAACATGATAGCAAATTAAACATTGTTACACTATGTCTCTTGCTTATTATTAGTGTCTCCCTAGAGTTTCAATGAGCACTGGAAACTGGGGTTGGAATATGACCTTTGGCATCTTGTTCTCTTTTGAATTGTGCAGTGGAAGTTACAGGGGCAGACTGGATCTGATAAATAAAACTTTTCCTCTGTGTCAGCGGGTTTTGGGGATTTGGTTGCATGTTAGTCCTCTGTTTGTGTCTTGAAGCTGATTGATTGTTCTCTTTAATTAGGAACCATCTCCTTTAACTCTTTACACTTCCCGTTTTTTTTTTTTTTTTATGGCTTCATTGCTTCCTTATTGTTCAAGTGTCACTTTGTCATTCAGTTTCCCAGACATAATTGCAAATAGGTTTGGTGAGAACATTTTAATAAATGCAATATATGTATAAATAAGTAAATAAACATTCCACTGCAATGACAAAACTGAGTTTGATGCATAATAATTGCTTTTAAAGTTAATTACCAAGCTATGTACTGGATAACCTGTATCTTTCATAATAATATTAACAGTTTAAAAAAAAAACCTAAATAAACTTGTGTGGAGTAGTAGGCCTATAATTATCTGTAAAGTAAAATATTTAAACTTTCATAGCAATATGAGTTCACCGATATTAATTATTACTATATCAATAAACTGATAAAAGAAACTTTAAAAAAATGAGCTTCTGCTAAGTGCTTTATATAAAGTGATATGGTGAACAGGGAGGTAACCACCTCAGTTCATTAGGAGAAATAATTTTGCTATTGCATTAAAAAGGCTAATTGAAGTCTCTAAAGCTACAAAATAGAGTTGTGGACATATAAACATGATGACATAACTAAAGCTTAATGTGCACGAAATAGTATCTTAATGTAAATCTCAAAATTCAAGATTTCTGTGACAGTAAAGTTTAGGGGGTTGGAAAAGCTCAGTATAAAAATATGAACAAAAGTCCACATAATAAAATGAATAACAAAAACATGTGTGAGAGTTTTTTATTTCTCCCGTTTTCAATCTTGAAAGTAATAAAACATATTCTTACATATTTTTCTATAATTATACTTTTACCTTGAGCATGTCATAACAGTACTCAGTACATTAACACCAAACTTGAATGCTTTGAACTGGACCACAGACAGTTAAAAATCATTAATATGTATTTAAAAATAACCTTTTAAAACTTTTGCCTATAAAGGCTTTTGTGGGTTCCAAGTGTTTCAGAGATAGTTCCTCCTCAGTTGCATTTCAAGACAACACATATTTGGAAATATGGCCTGAAATAATGACTGGCATATTTTTATAGGACCCCAGGCCCCTATTTGTGGAATGAAAACGTCCCGTTTAAGGCACACAATTGTGAAGTGTATGCACCAGGCTAGAGGTGGAAAGTAACGAATTACAACTACTCTCGTTACAGTACTTGAGTTCATTTTTCACATTTTTCATCTTGTTTAAATATAACTAAATAATAGTACTTTTACTTTTACTTGAGTTGATTAAAAATGAAGTATTCAACTTCGCTACAGTTATTTTTCACCACAATTACAAAGTACCAAAAAAGACATAATATTTCTGAATTTTTGGGAAGAAGAATGTTCTAAGCACTAAATCTGTTTATAAACTAAAACGCGCTGTATGCGCATGACGGAAGCCCGCACAGCATCATTAGCACAGCAGCAGCTTGCATAAACTGCCACCGATGTCCTCTCTTTTCTAGCTTCTCCATGACTTTCTGCCCTGTCACTATACAAGAACTGTAATACTGTGATTTTCCGCACATTTCATTTTATTCTGGAAGGGAGCCGTTCATTCAAGTACGAGGGAACCGTCTGAACACGTTTAACCAATTATCAAACTTCACTTGTTTTTAAGGTAGGCAATGTTTTAATTGTGTCAAACATTAACACAATGTAGTTTGACATATATGTGGGGATATCTTGTTTACTTGCTACTATATGTCTAAAACTTTTTATATTCCTTAGAAAGATACAATGCCAATTGTGTCGGAAATTAACAGGGACTCGGGGCAAAAATGCCACCGAAATTGACAAAAATATCCCTGAAATTCAAAATATGGGGGCAAAAAAGATGCCCACGCAACGAATTCCTGTGTTTTATTAATAATATCTGATATAGTTACAATTACATTTTGCGATCTTCTTTTGACTTTTCACTGAAGATCCCCCCCCACCCCCCTCCTCGCACCATCAACAGGCAGGCTGTCCGCTTCTATCAATCAGCATCAGTTCGGTATTGTACTCCCACGTTAAATTTTGTAACCGTTCGCCACTCTTGTTCAAAATAAACTGTCCGAGTGGGTAACACTCTCACTCGTGGTGCTGTACTGTACTTTCCTGCCCTGTTCTGCTGTTTATCTGTCTGAAAAGCCTCACCCACTAGAGGCCAAAAGTGTGCAAGGGCCATCCCATGTTATATAAAGAAGGTATAAGAAATAAAAAACATAATGTAACCAAATGCTACAATTTACTTAATAATAATAATATCTCAATATGTTAATTAACTATAATGTTAATTAAGACTTTATTATTATATATATACAGAACAACCACTTTTAGTTTTTGAATCAATCACATCTCTCACCAAACACTGTGAAATGTTTATTTTTGTCTTATTTTATTCAGCTGTCATGTAGGAGTTGATAACAGTTTGCTTAATAATCTCATTCCATATATGGATAATTTCTGCAGTATCATAGAGGATACATTTCCTCCATCACTGCACCAGGCTGATTGACGAGTTTTCAAAAAGCAGGCGTTGTGCCTTTAAGAAGCAGTTTTACCTGGACACCCGCCACACAACTGACACACAAGGTAACTGATGCTTTATATCTTCAACACGCCTACATTTTTATGAGCATGTTCTGGAAGCTTGTTGATCACTCACTTCTACATCTAAGTGACATACGGCTACCATAAAGAAGCAAGTTACACTTTCAGACGATCAATTTAGCCCTCATTGCGCCATTTGAGATTCTGAAATAAAGTCACGTAGAATATTCAAATAAGGGGCCGTTCAGATCGAACACGTTCTTGCGCCACGAATGGAGCAGAATACGGCTTTCACGATACGCGTTTTAACAGTTGAAGTTCTGAAATTGGCACGGCGTCTAAAATTCGTGGCACTCCTGCAAGAGACGCTATTTTATTTATTTATTTATTTTCGCAAGACGCGGTGCAACGGCCAAAGACGTGCATCTAGCGCATGTTTACGTGGAAAAACAACGGGGGAAAAAGAGCAGGCGGACACACAACGCTTCGGGTTGAATAGCCCTTAAGCCAGGAACACGTTAGCATCAAAGTGCTCATGTTATAAGATCGGCTCTATTTATGAGATCCACTCGATTTGAAGATTATCACACTGTCCCTGTTATCGTATCTTTAACCTCCTGTCGATGAAAATAATGCTCATTGTTTTTTGCGAGTGGAGCGCTTGTCCTTGAAATGTTTAGTAACACTGAAATCGAGCTCCGTGAGATCGATCCTTTCCTTAAGCTTGAGAAATTGCTCCATTCTATTTCAGAGCGACATTTGCTCAAGCACATGTGCCAGGCGAAAAGCACGCTGGATGTGTTATTGTATTTGATGGGACACCCACCAGGACATCTACGCTGAAAGCATGCTGCAGGTTCAGCCAATATAAATCTGTTGCGCTGTTCTTATACCTCATATGCCCTTGTTGGGAGTTTATTTAAAATGGGTCTGATCCCAATTCACAAACAGCCTCAAAATGTGGGCTACCACTACATCTGTGTAATTGTATGTTGCAATTATAATTACAGATTTTCAGCATTTACTGTAATAACAAGAGTCTGTGTTTTATTCAAATAAATATTTCCCCCAAACATAAAAAAATACTGTAATAATTTACTCACCTTCATGTGTTCCAAACCCATATGACTTTCTTCTGTGGAACACAAATTATTTTGAAGTGCTGCTCTTTTCCATACAATGAACAGTGGCGATCCATGATGTGATTTTCCGGGGAGGCAAATATGTTAATCAGTATTGAAAGATCCAGCCAATAAAATATTGCAGTGGATTTAAATATTACGACTTATTAGCCTATATGTTTTTGCTGGTAATTGTGCTCCCATGCACTGATAATCTCCTCTCCCTTATATCTTAAAATAGTCTTGATATATGTATGTGTTATAATCTTTCAGATTACCATCCCAACATGTGTCAATACGTCAGATCTACAAATGCAGACATTTATAAATGAATGGAGGACTCCATTCCATGTACAGTAACATTCACAGGGTAACACTTCACAGTAAGTTTCCATTTGTTAACTTTAGTAAATGCATTAGTTATCATGAATAAACAATTAACAATATATTAGTTACAGCATTTATTAATCTTTGTTAATGTAAGTTAATAAAAATACAACTGTTTATTGTTACTTCAAGTTAGTTCAAAGTGCATTAACTAATGTTAACTAATACAACTTTTGATTTTAAAAATGTATTAGTATATGTTGAAATTAACATTAATATTAATACATTCGTAATAAGTATTGTTCATTGTTAGTTCATGTTAACTAATGTTGTTAACTAATGTTAACAAATGGAACCTTATTGTAAAGTGTTACCATTCACAGTATTTACCTAATACAGTATGTACAGCTTCACTGAGTCAAATTTATATATGATCCTGACGTTTAGTCTTTTACGTGTTTAAGATCCTCCAATAACATTTATTTCATCAATATTTTGGCAAAGTTTATCTTCACCTGTCCCATTAACTACAAGCAGGCTTAATAACACATTAACGTGATACTAAATGCTGACTGGTTTAAATGATTACCTCTGATAATGATTGGTTATAAACGTGGAAGGAGGCAAATTTTACTTTGCCTCATTTTTTGCCCACATTTTTGACGGAAGCAGATGCAATTGTGTCATCTGAATATCTATTTTGATTGGTCAGTTTACTATTGACAGGATGCTTTATACTGACAGCCTCCTCTGGTGAATCATACAGTGATTAAAACTCACCTGGGCAACATATATATTTTTTTTTTTTTTTTCCATTAAAGGCATCTGAGTTATGCACGTTAGTAGGTAAATTGAATAAAACAACTGATAATTTGATCACTTTTGTTGTTACGTTCATTTTGAAAACATTTTTGAGGTGGCTCAGCCTACCTTGCCTCCTCTGTAGAGCCACCACTGACAGCGAAAACATAAAGTGGCTATATCACGCTCCAAAAAAACACATTCTATATTAATTTGCCTAGTTATGTTCCTTGATGACCACACACAGCTTACAGTTATATACTATATAACACTGTGTAATCAATGTTTTTACTAGGACTGTCAGTAGATTACTATTTTTTTTTATTGTGATTAATCTCATAATTTTTCACAGTTAATCGCGACTAATCTCAGATTTTAAAAGTAGGAAAATGTGATGCTGTATATTACTTTATTTGTTCTTTGGAAAGAACAACACAATAGAACAAAACAATACAGTATGTAACAAAAATGCTTTATTAACATTTTCCAAACTCCACAGTATAAAGACTAAATTCACTAAAATAGCTCCAATTTGAGTAACATTAAACATTTCCCAAAGTCTAAGTGGGATGTTGACTGATTGAAAGAACTAGTATTCATTGCAATGTGCATTAAACCCTCATTTAAAATTAATCAGTCGGCAGGCTGTCTTTTTACCTTAGATATGGAATGCACGATTCGTGTTAGGGCATCCAGCGCTGCATTGAACTCAATATGAAAAGCGCGTCTTGTTCTGCTTTTAGCGCTGGCACTTCCAATATAAAGATAATTCATCCAAACTCTCCGGTGAACATTAGCTGACACTTCAAAAGCTCGGCAGCAACGAGTCCAAAGTTGAAATTATATGAAATTTGAGCGGAGCATCAACAGGGAGAAAAACTAGCTGCACAGTGGGCTTGTACGAATTGACATGTTTACAGTATGTGGTAAAATGCTGACTTATATTAGATGCGTGAAGGACTTCAGTGAAGTCCCGCAATGTCCCTTCAGTATTAGTTTTAATAGAGGTTCTTTCTCCAGCACTTGATCATTGGCATGGACTCGCTGTTGTGTATTTGAGTGTAATGTCCTCACTAAACACATCGCAAAGGCCTGCCCTCTAACAGTGGTTACAAATCACATGGAGCTGAATAAAATGTCAGAATCTAATGTCAAATTGTTACATGCCTGTAACAAAGTTTGTGTCTTATGGAAGGAGGAAGTGGGACAAAGGGATGTTCAACTCAAATGGTATATTTATTTTCCAACTCATAAACTCCCTTTTCAGCATAACATGAAACACCACCATCTTTGCTTGAGGGTGTCTAGCTCTCTCTCCTTTGTCTCTGGTGTGGTCCCTCCTTATATTGGTCTCCCCAGTGCTTACTGCAATCAGAAACAGGTGTTAGACATTATTATGCTTATGTGTGTACCCTTACCGCTTTCTCTCTCTGGGATGAGGTCAGGCCAATGGCCAGAGAACCAGGGTGGATGGCCAGGGAACCAGAACAGATGGGGCGGAACAGACAGGACAGATCAAGGTGGAACTGGTGGGAGGGACCAGGGAGAAGGATTAAGGAAAAGAGCAGGGTCCAGCAGCCAGGGAGGAAGTGCCAGGTAAGGAGTGGAAGTCCAGGGCAGTACGGGCTGATGACCTGAAGACCAGAGCAAAGGCTGAGCAGCGAAGGACATGTCAGACCGAGCAGGAGACCCGAAGGGCTGAACGTACTGGGCAGGGGTCCCAGAGGGCTGGACTGGCTGGGCGTTGGCGGCCACAGGGAGTTGGGCAAACTAGTCATTGGTGACTGCAGGGAATTGGACAGGCTGATCGGCGGCCGCTGGGGACTGGACACATGGAGCGGTGGCCACTGAGCAGGGTCAGGCAGGGCGGGGGTCACTAGGCAAGTGTCAGAGTGGGTGACTGCAGGGGACAGGACAGGGTCAGACTGGACAGCTGAGGGTAGGTCAGTAGCATGCGCAGGGAACTGGACAGGTGGGGCACCAGTTGCTGGACAGAGGTCCAACGAGGTGGCAGCCGCTGGGAAGGGTCAGTCTGGGTGGCAGTGGCTGAACAGAACTCAGTCTGGATGGCGGCCACAAGGGACTGGACTGACTGGGCGATGGCCGCTGGTGAGGGATAAGTCTGGGTGGTAGCTGCTAGGCAGAGGGTGAGGTCAGTGGCAACCACCGGTCACAGGTCAGGGGACTGATTAGCATCCTCAGTGGCGGTCGCAGGGGACTGGTAAGGCTTGTTGACGGCCGCAGGGGACTGGAAATACAGGAAGGCAGCCGCTGGGCAGGGGTCAGGTTGGGGAATGGCCACTGGCAAAGAGTTAGGCTGGGTGGCGGCCTCTGGACGAGAATCTGACTGAATGGTAGCCACTGGTGAGGGGTCAGACTGGGCAATGGCCTCCATGGCCAGGAGTGCTGACAGCAGCAGGGGAATGGCCTGCATAGCGGGAAATGCTAGCAGTGGCAGGGGAACGGCCTCCGTGGCTGGAAGCGCTGTCAGCGGCAGGGGACTGGCCTCCATGGCCAGAAACGCTGGCAGGGACCGGCATCCGTGGCCGTAAACGCTGGCAGGGGAACGGCCTCCGTGGTCGGAAGCAATGGCAGCAGCAGGGGAACAGCCTCTTTGGCCGGGAGCACTGGTAGCAGCAAGGGAATGGCCTCCATGGCCGGGAGCACTGGCAGCAGGAGGGGAACGGCCCCTGTGGCCGGAAACTCTAGCAGTGGCAGGGGAACGGCCTCCATGATTAACCCTAGCAGCGGCAGAGAAACAGCCTCCATGGCTGGGAGTGCTGGCAGGAGAACGGCCTCCATGGCCGGGAGCACTGGCAGTGGCAGGGGAACAGCACCCGTGGCTGGGAGAGCTGGCAATGCAGGGGAACGGCCTTGGTGGACTCGGGATACTCGTTGCAAGCTCCAGCGGATTCGGACCACTCCAGGGGCGCTGCAGCTGACTCAGACCCCTCCAGGAGCGCTGCAGCAGACCCCGACGCAGAGACCCCTCTTCCTCTTGTGGATGGAAAGAGCAGTGGGCTCCTCCACCTCCTTGCTGTCAGCAGCGGGCTCCTCCGCCTCCTGGCAGTCACCAGCGGGATCCTCCACCTCCTGGCGGACAGCCGCGAGCTCCTCCACCTCCCGGTGGTCAGCCGCAAGCTTTTTCCTTCTACGGCAGTGATAAGCCTGAGAAGAGTAAGGGGAAGGGCAGGGCATGGAGCGAGAGGCCTGATTAGATAAGGAGTTCCTTCTACTGAGCAGGAGCTCCACCTCAGCGAGTCGGCAGACATGATCAACCATGTCCCAAAAAGAAAAAGAAAAAATCTCACCCTGTACCTCAGTGCTGACCAGTTTTTCTAAGCCCGAAGGAAAAGATGTGTAAGGTGGGTCTCATCAAAACACCACCTGTGGGGCTCACTGGCCAGCTCCATAGCATAGACACCAAAAGCCCGAATTTTCTGGGAGCTGACCAGAGCGTTGTTGTGCTGGGCGGTGCCTTGAGAGACCGATTCCTTTTTGGACTGGAGCTGGATGAAGAAAAATACCCATTGGCTCTGCTGGGACCAATTTTGGCCAGATTGTTGTCACCAGTTTTGAGGGAGGACCCAAATGCAGAGGTAATTTTCAAAAAGAAGGTTTATTTAAAATAAACAAATTACAAACAAAAACTCTCACGAGGGAGAGGAACAAAAAAGCAGGGCAAAAACTAACTAAAAGATAAACAAAGATTAGACAAACTGTAGTTCAGGAACTGACAGGGAAACAAGACTAGAATCCACGAGACACACACTTGCAAACTACAAAACAATATGGCATAGAGGAGAAAACAAGGAGGGTAACGAGGAGGGCAGTTGCAACTAATGAACTGATAGCAAGGCAAGCGAGAGGGTGGGGTTATCACTCGAGACAGAAGAGCATGTGACAATGAAAAACCCAAACAAAGCCACATAATCACACACACACAACACAATATGAGTTTCAGGATCCAGTCACAAAACTATAGAAATGAAGTGACAGGATCCTGACACTATAGACAAGACACAAGAATGCATGGCTATGAAAACTAATCAAAAGCCATGTGTTCACACAAAACAGAACAAAACATGGATGTCAGAATCCAGCCACAAAAACTATAAACTAAACCAACAGAAGTGGCTGGATCCTGACTGTATCTTTCAAATAGTAGTCCAAATGACTCATGCACTGTATTCCAAGTCAAAATTTTAAGTATTTTATGTCATGATATTAAGCCGTAGCTCTCCAATCTCATTCACACTTGCACATATTCAAACTTGGCACGTCAAGACACAAGACACTTTTTTGTACATTTGGAGCTTGATTTGGTCACTGTATGCTGTTGTTGTATGTAAAAGAGCAGTGTGAACATTCTGCCTAACATCTCATTTTGTGTTCCACAACAGAAAGAAAGTTGTATGCTTTTGTAATGGCATGACGAATGTTTTGGTGAACTATTCCTTTATTTGTCTATTTTAATGGTTCGATACAGCTAGCTCATGGTCATATAGAGCAATGCTTTCTTTCCCAATATGCCTCAGATTGTGCATGCATGCATTGTTGCACATTATGTAGCATTACATGCAGGTATTGCTCAGCTATAGTCATGTGTCATACTGTCCTGTGAGCAGTGTTTTGTTTATTTATTTTTTTATTGTTTTGTTTGTTTAGATTTTAGATACAATTTCACCTCAAATCCTGGATTATGAAGTTAGCAGGAATTGCTTGAGAGTATTTCAAGAAATGTGAACCCTCTTGAAATAGCTGTTTGTTTGTTTGTTGATAGAAGCTTGTTTTTTGGGGGTTGAACAGTCAATGTTTTTCACATGAGACAGGCATACATCAGGGACCACAGATCCCAGAGGCTCCCGGCTGGTGGCAGTTAGATCCTGGCTCCTGCTTCCTTGAAACGTGATGCTTCTGCTTTTCAGTAAAGCAGATCTTTTCTGCCGGCTTGCAATAGGAGATCAGCTGGCGCTGTGTACTAGTACACAAGCGGGGGGAACGAGCCGGTCAGCTTGCCCAGCAGCCTCTTTTCTCTCTCTCTCTCTCTCGCTCTCTCTCTCTCTCTCACTCTCTCTCTCTCTCTCTCTCCTCTCTCTCTCTTTTCTCCCTCCTCTTTCCAACCCTCACTTGCCAAGCTAGGGTCCTGCTTAATGGTTTTGAGAGAAACACACAGCCCCTGATTCAGGCTAGCTGAGGGAAAGCAAGCAGGCTTTTTTGTGTGTTTGTGGTCGCTGCACTGGGAAAGGGGAGGAAAAGCGAGAGGCAGCCGGCGGGCGGACGTCCTTGTCCTTGAAAACTGCACCAGAGAACTCTTTGAGGGAAGCCAGGATCCAGTGTAAGTAAGGCACACCTCTGACGGGGAGGGACAGGGGGGTGCATGGGAGACCTGCTGCTCTGTGTTGGCCCACCAGGCTGGACTGGGCCATGGTTGTTCTGGATGTGTGACGCGTGGTTCTTTAAATGCTTAATGCTTTTGACAGGGGATTAGGTGAAACATAAAATGCCTTATGTCTCTGAATAAGGCTGCCAAACTTTGTTCCTGTGAATCTTGTGGTCTGTTGTGATACAAAGCCTGGTAATCTCTGTCTTACTGTGAATTGAAAGATATTGTTGCAATGTTCTAGTGTATAGTGACTTAATTTTATTTTATTTTGTGGTGTGTTAGGAGAAACGGCACAATGTTACATTCAAATGGGCATTACCTGTTTGTAGGCCATGATTTCATTTATCTACACAGTACGTTGAGAGTTTTGCTTAAGATTATGCGTAGAGTTTATTCCTGGACATTGTTGATACATGGCACTGAGTTTGCAGACACAATACAGAACATGCAAATGAGCTCTTGTTTCAATTCCACTGTGTTTATGTAGATCATGAGGGAAATAGCTGTAGCTCTGTACCTGCTCTGCTAGCCAATCCAGGCCACTCACTCAGTAATTCCCACATGCCAGTACTTATCAGTGCTGGATGTTTGACACCAGCTAAAGAGACTTACCTGATCATGCTAGTTGGATGGGTGGTATGACCAAAATCTTAAATCAGGGAATGAGTAATTTTATATCGGTGTATACTGATATACCAATATAGTGTACATAACAATATAGTTATGTTTGCTGGGCATTCAAGGAACAATGGATTACACTTTAATTAGGGATGCACCCATGTATCAGCTGCCAATATTTATCAGCCAGTTATTGACCAAATTATAACCAAAATTGGTTATAAGATGAAAACAGTTTATTTATAATTAATTAGTAACGCACTTTGTAAAAACCCTGTGAATCCAAATGCACAATCCAGAAATAATAATAGCCACAATATGTAGAAGGAATGGCACTCCTAAGAACATGTTGAAGATACACAATGCAGTAGTGTCCAGCTGCAGCCATCCAAACTATCCAAAATGCTTTGAAACCGGCAGACTTTGACTTCTAAAACATCGGTTTGATATCCATTAATGCTGCATGATTGATTGAATTAAGATTGAAATTGCAAAATGGCCTTTGCGTGGTTATTAAACCTTAAAAGGCCACATTTTAAAATAGTCCCTGCATCTGAAATGGCGTACTGTCAGACTATGTACTGTACTGGATGAAGGATGGAGTTCTTAGCCGGTAAAACAGTACATTCTCTAGATATGCATGCGAGTAGGATAAAAAAGATTCCAGACATACTTCATCCGGGGACATGAGTATTGACCTGTGACCCAAATACATGATGTAATAACAACAACCGTGAAAATAATCTACTCTGATTCTGTTAAACAGGCACCATTTAAGCACAAAGAACAACTTTCTTTGTATACTGTACTCCATACACAGGATATCACTTACAGTTGAAAAGAGCCATCTGATTCGTGGTTCACTGCCATTCTTTTAAATCTAGCATTTTGAATGTGACATCTTCTCAGATCACGAGGGAATATGGGATGGTAAAGTGCCAAGTCGATCTGCACTTCAGAATTTCGCCGGAAATAGTAGGTGCGCAAACGGCGCCCTCCAAAGGTCAAGTCGGCTTTATCCATTTTGCTGTATCTACAGAATATTATAGGGGGTTTTGTTCCTTTGTTTAAAACTTTTTATTTTTCCGTTATGTGGTTGACATTTCCGTGGCATTGTCCAACATATGCATAGTATGATTTTGTAATTTTCTGTCATATACAGTACATACAGTACATGTAAAATGTGAGTTCTGTTTTGAACTGCAAAAGCAGAAGTGCAAAATTGTTTTAGACTTACAAAATAATCTTTTTTCATATTAATCATCATGTTATCAAAAAATTATTTTTTATCTTTATATCTTCTATTTATCTTTTATTGTGGCTCTCTTTAAAATTTTTGCTTGTCATGTGTTCAGCAGGACCAATTCATATTCAATGGAAATCATTTATTTTTAGGACAGTAAAAAGGCTTTTATACCTCTTTGTACATTTTATAAGCATAATTCCAAAGTAAAACTGTGTTTTAAAAAGTGTCATAATGTATGAATCAGCCCATACATTTTTTTTTTTTTTTTTTTAATCAGTATTGGCCAAAAATTTTAATATCAGTACATCCATAATTTAAATAATCATGTGGAAGTGGATAATCCATTGAATACATGGAATGAAACTTCATCTCGTTCGATTATTATTATTTATTTATTTATTATTATTTGGAACTTGATGGACGCAACCAAAAGATTATTCCCAACAAATTTGTAACACTTTACAGTAAGGTTCCATTTGTTAACATTAGTTAACTACTTTAGTTATCAATGAATAATACTTGAAATACTGTATTAATCTTGATTAATGCTAATGTCTGCATTTACTAATGCATTTTTTAAATTCAAATTTGTATGTGTTACAAAAGTTAAAGCATTGTGAACTAACCTGAACTGACAATGAACAACTTAATTTTTATAAACTAACATTAACTAAGATTAATAAATGCTGTAAAAATTAGGACTGGGTAAAAATATTGATTTCCAATGCATCGCGATCTTCGATTGAACGATGTCGAAATTGTTATTTTTAAACCCCAAGATCAATCTTTTACTCTTTGTGGCAACCCTCTATAATGCAACAAATCACTCAACTAAAAATGTCTGTGATTAGCCACTAGCTGGTAATTTTTTTTTTTTTTTTAATTTCACTCACCAGTGATTGAGTAGTATAGTGGCAAAAAAGTTCAGCTGTGATCCTTTCACTGTGTTTTGAGAGTAAATGTTTAGTTCGACTCGTTCTATGTGTCCAAAGATGAGATCCATCCTATTCATATGTCATTAAATAATGTATCTTATAATATTTTCTTCTGTTCTTTACAGTCAGTTGTTGATTAAAAACAATAAAAAGAAACATTTGATTCTAAGTACACATAGTACGGATGCACAAAATGAAACAACAAAATAAACATGCACATGCTCTCTCATTAATGTGAACTCCCTGGCAGACGCTGGTAGTCTTAAAGACACAGGACAGATTTAGCACATGCTCTACATATCAATGTAAATACTTTTAAATATTACAAATTATGCAAGTAAACAATAAACATGTAGGAAAACATGACATTTACTGATGGAATACACTGAATTTAAATTTTTTTCAAAAGCTAAAATGTGGCCAATATAATGAAAACTAATGATAAAATAAATTTTGTAAAATTACAGTTTTCGAATTATGCCTAGAAGGGTTACCTAGAAGGTCAGAAGGTCCCTTTATATTAAGAGCATTAGCTAAGAGAGAATCTCTTTCATATGTAAGCAAAATGGACATTGTAACAGATATATACCCATATGAATCGAATCAAATTGAGAGCTTGTGAATCGGAATCGGTAATCGGGAAATCTGTATCAATATCCAGCCCTAATAAAATAAAATTATGCTGGGAAATTTAACATGCTGATTTCTGCAATTTAATAGTTTTTGTTTAACACTAAAAAAAATTAACACAATTAATGCAGTATCCATTTTTATTTATTTTATTTTTTTTACTTCCTGAAACTTCACGTGATGGGAGAAAGGTGTCTCGAGTTGTTTCTGGCTGGCTACTCATCCACAGGTGCCATTCTGTATATGGTTAGAATTAAAGGCATCTGCTGCCTGCCAGAAACAAACCCAGGCACCACTGTACAATGGGCGGAGCAGTCCCGGACATAATAAACACAGGAGCGGATTTACTGTATGGAGAATGGAGATTTCACCCACAAGCAGTTAACCACGTGCCGTATCTCTTCTCATCATGCAAAAACGCTGCAAGCTGCTGACAGGTATACTTGTAGAGACTGAACGGCAGCCAGAGAAAATAATAGTTTTGAGATATTAAACTTCATCAAATTAATCTTCAACATTCAATATGTTTTATATCTGTTTGCATAGTGTCTAATAATGCATTGGCATTGTACACTTAAGTTTCTCTTGCCAATGAAGTTTTAACATGTACATATTAAAATAATTAAAATAAATGACAAACCAATTTATTGCAAGTTATTTGAGACAAAGTATAAAGTAAATATGTGTATGATGACATTTTTAATGTTTGTTGTAATGTATCATGTACCATGATTTATCACGATTAATCGCAAGTAAAAATATTTTGTTCATTGTTAGCTCACGATACCTAATGCATTGATAATTCTTAACAAATGGAACCTTATTGGAAAGTGTTATCAACAAATTCATGATAAGTCCAGCATCAGTGCAAAAACATATGTTTAAAATAAAAGACTCAAAACAACAGAACAAACAGATAGTTTCAGCACAACATTTTTATTGGATGAGGCACAATTAAAGTGAGAGGCAGCTGGCGGGCAGATATCCTTGTCCTTGGCCACACATTTGTTGAATTCTGTATTAATGCATCTAGTTGCGACATCGCTTGGCAACTTTGGACAACTAAACTCAAACTGAACTTTGCAGTTCAGTTGCAACTGGATTATGCTTACCGAAATTCAAATCCCTGCACCCCACTGTCCAAAGCTGGAAGTGTTGCTTGAACATATGGGCACACGTAAGCTTCAGTTTCTGGGTGTAATGTCTGCAAAGTGGGACCAGAATCGAGTAGTATTTTTAGTTGTAAATTATGTAATACAGTCAATAGGAATGCATATTTGATTAACTTTCCCCCTAATCCAAACCCCAACCCTAAACCTAACCATTAGTGGAGTGAAAATAAAATTTTAGAGTGAAAATGCAACCTGTGAATCACGCTCACCATTTTTTATGTGAGTGCAATTACATCCTGGTTTCCAGTAGATGAAAACCTGTGTCTTGTAGGTTGCTTTTGCGATGCACTATCAGTAGTGCTAGAGAAAAGGTAATCACGATTGCAGTGATGCAAAAATGTCTAATGGGGGATGGCGCCTTTTAGTTATTTGGCAGTATGGGGTTGCTTTCAGTGTACTTTAACTTTCGTAAGCTACATCTCGTGATCACATTGTTGTGTAACACCCCTTAAGAACAAGTTCTTCCCTGTCCTCATTTGTTTGGGACACGTTGCGATTTGCATTTTAACATTAATCCATGTTTTTCATCATGCTTTTAGTGGCATTATCTTGCCACTAATAATAATAATAATAATTTGTGGATAAATTCACACCATGCTTGTATGCATCACTCCATAATTGCTTAATACTCTAAGCTTTCTGAATGTGGATCATCTATTAATAAACACACCAGTGATGTTTGCCACAGCTCAGCCACATGTTCTGAAAGAAAAGTACAGATCTTAAACGACATCTGTAAACGACCTCATTTGCCTCCTCTCTTTTATTGTCGATTGGTCCTAGCTATGAATTCCCAAAAGGAGCACTAATGAGTTAAGACTGGTGCTGTGCAGATGTACTGGTCAAGTATTTGCAGTTTGGCATTAAGGAGAGTGACCTTTTTAGAACATTTCTTCTTATATTTTTGTGATGAGGAGGAGGGCGGGACCGGGCCGTGAGTGTGCACGGATGCGGCAGTTCGAGAGAGAGAGAGCCACACGCAGCTGCCGTGTGTGTGTTTGTGTTTTGTGTCTTTTTAAGTTTTCATTAAAATATTACTTTGATGCTTCGTCCGATTCCCGCCTCCTCCTTGCCCATCTTAAACTTGTTACAGTTTTTATATACTGTAGAAGTTTATATAGTGTCTTTTTGTTCCTGTTAAAGATCTATTTACTGCTAATCCCTGGTTTGCTTTGCACTGCAAAATGCCTTCAAAATCCTGTAGACTTAGAGCAAAGATGATCTGCTGATTAGTATTCCACTGTCATAATGTATTCGTCAAGTTTACAAGCTTGCTCTCTTTCCAATGTATTCTGGGGTATGGTACAGAGTGTATCGCTTTAGTTCAGGTGGATTTGACTTAGGAGTTGTGAGAAAAACCTATGCATTAATTTCTGAACACTGAAGTCTTTTGATATCCTGTGAAGTTGGTTATCCACATAACATGCGGGTATGCATATATGTCAATTCATTATATTGAAATGAGTTATTTAGATTGTTAATCCTGAGGATTAATCTGTGAATTAGGCAATGTGTGTTACCACACACCAACTATCATTAATGCTGTGGCCCAGATAATCCTTTCTAAATATGTCTTTTACAAGAGTAGATTATTTTTTTTAAACACAATACTTTGTGTGTAAGATGTGCAGACATATTGCAGATATTGAGTTTATTTAATCTTGATTTTAAAGGATGTTTTTAAAGAAATTTGCTCCCAATAATGGAAATACTGTCATCATTTACTCTTAAACTGTTCCAATCCTGACTTCCGAGGTCTTTTGAAGCCTTACAATAGCTTTGTGTGAGGAGCATACTGAATTTGAAGTTGTTATTTACACTTTCATTGAAAAGATCCCACTTAAGAGAATATATAGTGCAGATGTCAAGATTTTCAGGAAATGACGTCTTAAATTTCAGTCTGTTCTTCACACAAAGCTATCATATGGCTTCAGAAGAAAATGCATCTGCCATATGGATGACTTTAATTATACTTCCCCTTCTGTCACTCACTCGAAGTTGTGTCGATGTAGTGACACTAGGGGTCACTCTTGAGAGCCCCGAACACCAATGAGAATTGGCGAGTGGAATTTGCATGCCACTCCCCTGGACATACAGGTATAAAAGGAGCTGGCTCGCAACCACTCATTCAGATTTATTCTTCGGAGCCAAGCGGTTGTACTATCAGCGAGCTGAACACTACTGCTGTTCCATTCACCTCTTAAGAAGCGTATGCTGTTGAATATACGGTGCATTTCCAGCAGCTTTCTCTCCTTCTGCACGACGAGTGCAGATTTTGCCCCTGGGCGCTTCGACAGCGCTAAAAGAGTGTATATTCCAACTAAAGAGTATATTTTCTCTATTAGAGCATACACATTGACGTTGAATGTCTTTTTAAAGACACGTCTTTATAAAGATGCCTTTCCGCCTTTTTGTGATTCCTGGATGCGGATTTGTGTGATTATCTCTCTGCTTCTGAGAGCCACAGTTGCTGCCTCACGTGTCTGGGCAGCGATCACTCTAAGGCAGCGTTCGTGGATGGTTCATGTTCTCATTGTGAGAATATGACCATGGCAACGTTGCGGTCGTGGCTTTCCTTCTTCCGGGGGAAAGCCACTCTAGCCGCCCCCTGTGCCTCACCTTTTACCTCCGGGTACAAGGCCGGCCTGGCTGGTGCTGGAAGCGATTTGGGGGCTTCAATGGGCGCGGCTGCACTGGGTAAATCCCCGCGGACCTCCCATTCCCCAGCACGCTTGTTTGCCCCTGGCGAGTTCCGAGAGGAGACCAGCTTGCCCCAGGGCCAGCTTAGTGTCCCTTTCGGAGCTCTGGAGCGGGATGAGTGCTCGATCGCCGCATTGGAGAGCGTACTGGCGAAGTCAGATGCGGAGGACTCGACTGGGCTGCCACCTTTGGGTTGGCCCGCCCAGTCTGAGGCTGACGGCGAGATGACTGCCATGCTTGCCCGGGCTGCTCCGTGTGTCAGGTTGGAGTGGAACCTTCCACCCTCCCCTGAACACTCACAGCTAGATGATTGGTTCCTGGGTTTGGGGCGCTGCTCACAGTTTCCTCACTCCCTGGGTCACATAGCCAGTGTTTACAACCACCGTTATCACAGCAACCAGGCACTGAGCACCTGCGACTTAGACGCTGTGAACGCAGGCCCCCTGCCTTCGCGCGTCCGGTTGCACCAAACCCATGGCCAGGTGGTTGTGACGGACTACGAGGACGGTCAAAAAGTCCCTCCTCCCCCGTCGCCTACCCCCCCGATGACGGGTACATGGAGCAAGGTAAGTGCTTCGAGGGTCCCCTCAGCGCAGCCACGAGTTTGAGACGAAGTGAGGCTCCTCGACGTGGCATCCCCTGCTCCCTCCCACTGCAGGGCCCCACCCACAGGTATGTTAAACGTGATTGTCCCCTTAGTGCCCCTCACCCGGAGCTTGGACGCGTGGCTAGTGCTTTCCAACCCGTCGCGGTGGTTGGCCAGGACCATCCGACTCGGCTACGTGATTCAGTTTGCCAGGCGCCCGCCCCGGTTCAGCAGCGTTCGCTTCAATTCGGTGAGGGGTGAGAACGCTGCCACCTTGCGTGCGGAGACCGCGACCCTTCTGCACAAGGGCGCAATAGAGCCTGTCCCTCCAGTTGAAGAAAGGGATTTACAGCACTTACTTCATCATACTGAAGAAAGGCGGTGGGATAGGGCCAATCTTGGACCTGCGAGTTCTGAACCGGGCCTTGCACAGACTCCCGTTGAAGATACTGACGCCAAAGCACATTTTGGCGTGTGTCCGGCATCAAGATTGGTTCGCGCCGGTAGACCTGAAGGACACGTACTTTCACATCTCGGTTCTACCTCGACACAGACCCTTCCTATGGTTTGCTTTCGATGGCCGGGCATATCAGTACAAGATCCTCCACTTCGGCCTGTCCCTGTCCCCTCGTGTCTTCACAAAAGTCGCAGAGGCAGCTCTTGCCCCGTTAAGGGAAGTGGGTGTCCACATACTCAACTACCTCAATAACTGGCTGATTCTAGCTCACTCTCGAGAGTTGCTATGCACACACAGGGACCACGTGCTCAGGCACCTCAGCCGGCTAGGGCTTCGGCTCAACTGGGAAAAGAGCAAGCTCTCCCCGGTTCAGAGCATCTCTTTTCTCAGCATGGAGTTAGACTCAGTCTCGATGATAGCGCACCTCACGAGCGAGTGCGCGTGGTTGGTGCTGAACTGCCTGAATTCGTTCAAGCAGAGAACAGTGGTTCCACTGAAACACTTTCAGAGGCTCCTGGGGCATATGTCATCTTCGGCGCCGGTCACGCCACTAGGGTTGATGCATATGAGATTGCTTCAGCACTGGCTTCAGACTCCAATACCGAGATGGGCATGGCGCCGTAGCACACATCGCGTGGCCATCACGCCGATCTGCCACCACTTGTTCAGCCCTTGGACAGACCTTGCATTTCTACGGGCAGGAGTTCACCTACAGCAAGTGTCCAGGCGCGTCGACATTATGACAGATGCCTCCAAGCAAGGCTGGGGCATCGTGTGCAAAGGGCACACAGCCGCTGGCTCCTGGACAGGACCGAGACTGTGTTGGCATATCAACTGGCAGTTGAGTTGCTGGCAGTAGTGCTCATCCTGCGGAGGCTTTTGCCGTTGATCTGGGGAAAGCATGTGTTGTTCCGGACGGACAACACAGTGACAGTAGCGTATATAAAGCAGCAAGGCAGCTTACGCTCACGTCGCATGTCGCAACTCGCCCTCCATCTCCTCCTATGGAGTCAGTGGCGACTGAGGTCACTGCGGGCCACTCACATCCCAGGCAACCTCAACGCCACAGCGGACGCGCTGTCGCGGCAGGTGACACTCAGGGGAGAGTGGAGACTCCACCCCCAGGTGGTCCAGCTGATTTAGAGTCGGTTCGGCAAAGCACAAGTAGACCTATTTGCCTCCCAAGAAACCTCCCACTGCCCCCTCTGGTATTCTCCGATGGGGGCCCCCCTCGGCCCAGATGCGCTGGCTCACAGCTGGCCCCGGGTCTGCGCAAGTATGCGTTCCCCCCAGTGAGCCTACTTGCACAGACCCTGTGCAAGGGAACGAGACGTTGTGTCCCCCCTGCCACAACGCTGTACTACCCGCTGAAATGGCCGGGACCCTGTCTCAGCTCCTCAGCACAAAACCTGAATGAGTGGTTGCGAGCCAGCTCCTTTTATACCCCACATGTGAAAAATTACCAGTAAATTCTTCAAAATGTGTCTTTTTGTGTTCCACAGAAGAAAGTAAGTCACATGGGTTTGCAAGGATATGAGGATGAGTAATTATGACTTTTTTTTTTTTTTTTTTGGCTGAACATTTTTTTTCTCTAGAGTATCAGGGAAGACATTTTTAGCTTAGAGTTTGTTATGCAGCAAATATGTGTTGGTGTTTGTAACTTTCAGCCTTGTGAGAGCACAGTTTGAAATGTGGCTTCCTGAAGGAAATTAATCTTCTATGGTTTATTAGTGGAGCCCACACTCTGAAGTATCCTTCACCTTTTGAATAATTAACAAGCAAGCTAAACAATGTTGTAGATAGATGCCATAAATCTGAAGGCTGTGCAGGAATACTCCTGGCCCAGCATTCATAAAGACTCTCGGGCATTCTAAACAGCGATGAAATGAGATGAATTAATTGTGTTGTTGCTTTTGGCATCTGCATTCTTGACATTACTTGTAAAAAAAGAAAACAGTCCAGTCAGCCCCTTTCCATCCTCTATCCCGCCAACCCCCCCCCCCCCCCCCCATCCTTCTCTTCCATTGGTGGATGACTCCACTGTTTTCTTTAAGACTAAGAGCTTTGTGTTAAAGCTACTCTCAAATTCTCGACAGATCGATACATATATATTGTCTAATTGGAAGCCATTAGTTATGGGGTTTATAAAGCTAGTAATTATTGTGTGTAATCTTGCAGAAAATTAAATTTGGAGTTGTGTACAGTGTATTAGAGAGAAGATTTTTTTTTTTTTTTTTTTTTTTTTTTCTGCTGCATTTACTATCTGTCAGGTGCTGTATGGTCCTACTTTTTCATGTGGGGAGCCAACTGCAGGCAACTTTAGTTTTTCCTGCATAATATAGTGCAGTTATAGGGAAAAGCTGAATAAGAAGAAAATCAATTCTAGACCGTACGAAAGTGTGTGTAAATAACACTTTTGTAAAAGATTGTGCATTCAAAAATAATTTATTGAAAGGGTTATTCTTTTATAAGAGAGTGGCTTATTTATTAAATTAAAGGGATAGTTCACCCCAAAATGAAAATTCTCTCATTATTTACTCATGATATCCCAGGTGTGTATAACTTTCTTTCTTCTCCAGAACAAATATGAAGAAAAATATAAAAATATCTTAGCTCAGTAGGTCCTTAAAATGTAAGTGGATGGCAATTTCTCTTTTGAAGCTCATACAGTTAGCATAAACGTCATCCATACGACACCTGCTGGTAAATTAATGTCTTCTAAAGCTACACAATCACTTTTGGTGTGAAAAAGAGAAATATTTAAGGCATTTGAAACACCCGAGAACTGAGGCATGTGTGTCACAGCCAGAAGTTACAAGTTAGAACGAAGAACCCTGTACAGTAACTTGGATGGTTTTGTTTTAGATCTGTATTTATCTGTTTCTTTACTTACAATGGTGCATTTGTGGGCTTATCCTGGATGTCTCAACCGAGAGGAGAACGTAAGATTATGTCTGTATCATGGCAATGTGAATCCGTCACACGATAGACTGCTTGGACTCCAACCTCTCGTGAAACCTAATGGAAGCGATGGTTTCTAGTTAAAAGTACTTAAATATTTATATTTTTCAACAACAAAAGTGATCGTATCACTTTAGAAGATATTATTTTAACTGCTGGAGTTGTATCGGTTATGTTTATGCTGACTGTCTGTGATTTTTGGAGCTTCAAAAGGGAAATTGCCATTCACTTGCATTTTAAGGACCTACTGAGCTAAGATATTTTTCAAATTTTCTTCAAATGTGTTCTGGTGAAGAAAGAAAGTCATACACACCTGGGATATCATTTATCTAAATAAATTATATAAATTTTTGGGTGAACTATCCCTTTAAGCATAGATAGTACTCTTATGACATGATGGCTTTGCCTTACAAAATAAATATTTTGGTTTATTTACTTTGTAAAATTAAGCCAAGGATTTGGTATATATAAATACCAAATATAGCCAAAGTTTGTCATACTTTATTTTTCTATGCCCATTTTAAAGCTTGATTATATAAGTAAGCACTGATTAATACTAATGCATTTATATTGAATACATATTTATGTTGTGGCTACTGCTATTGTAATTTGTTACATTCATTTGTAAAATATGTTAATTGAACATTTAGTCTTACTCAAACGTCTAGTCAATCAAATTGTGAAAACACTCTTTTAATGCTATTTAATATACAAGTTCGTATCTACTTAGTAAGTAAAAGCACCACCAGAATTACACTTGCATGCAGCAGCTCAATTTTCCCTCTATTTTTCACAAGTGTGTGTGTTTGCACACGTTTGCACACATAACACAATAACAATTCCATCATACATTATACTGTATGTAGTGCTGGAGAATAATTAATTGAGGTCTGTTTGGGAGTTAAAAGGGGTAAAGTGAATGCTTGAATATGAAGTTGTTGCAGTGGATTCCCTATGAGGAGATGGCAGGGCCTCAGGCAAACACACACACTTGTGAAAAATAGGGGGGAAATTGAGCTGCTACATGGGAGTGTAATTCTGGTGGTGCTTCAATTTTACTTGGTAGTTACTAACTTGCAGTTACAGTTCTTGTCAAATACTGTTTATACTTAAACTTCTGAAAGGAATGTTTTGGGACAAGTTTAGCTCTATTGAGAGCATCTGTGGCATGCTGTCGATTACCACAGAAAATAATTTCCCTGTTTTAAAATTAAAAATCACATTGACAGTAATGCACTTTAAATGGCGGCCTATGAGGGAAGATGTTCTGGAGGGTTTAAAAGCAGAAATGTGACTCTCATATTTTGTTAAAGCACTTTCATATCAGTTGTTTCATACAGAAATGTGCTGTTTGTACTGTAAAGTTAATATTGTCCTTAATCTAACCCATAACATCCCTTTAAATTTAAAATTTTGAATTCTCCATGTATTAATCCTAAATGAATTTGTTATGGTGGACATTTACACGATAAGCTGATCCATCTGAATGCATATGTTGTAGTAGGCTACAGTGTAGATATTATATTCAGTTACGTATTAAATCAAGCATTTAATATTTTTTTTTTTTTTTGCATAGACTCAAAGAGATATTTGTATAATCGCCAGAAATCTCTGTGATTTAAAAAATGCTAGCAAGAGACTACTTAGATAGTGGCACACAATTGCTGTGCACAATTGCAACAATATAGAGGATCAAATAATATTGGGTCTTTAACATTTGTGGCATGTTGTTCACTGGTCTAGATTTAGTATTGGACCACTAAGAGAAAGCAGTGCACCTGGTGCAGTGCGCCTGCATGACCACCTCTTTTAAAATAGCTCTTGTTTTTCCTCAGAAGTGTTACCCTAAAAAAGTTAGGTGCATTAGCTTAGCTTCACGCTCACTATTCTCTGCATAAACTAACCAGGCTGATATGCAAAGCAGCTTTTGTTTAGCTGTGTAAATGAAAATTGCTAATCAATTTTACCCCTTATTTCATGGCCTGTGGTTCCTGCCCCACCCCCACCAGCTGGTTAATCATGCACAAGCTGAACACTTCATTACCCAGGACATGTTTGCCCCTTAGCGCTTTCTCGCTAGTAAATTAGTTCTTTCTATTTATACAGGTAAGGCAGGTCAGAGGTCTCCGGGTTGCAAAAGGTAAAGGGATGAAATTAATATAGCACCAGGCTCTGCTGGCTGAGAGCCTCCCAGTAGAAAAGCCCTCCAACTTAAACAGTTTCATAAGGAGAAATGAATTGGCACTGTAGGAGCTACACTCCTACAGTGCCAATTCATTTCTCCTTATGAAACTGTTTTTGTTCTAGCCTCAGATTGGTCCTGCTGTGTTCTTTCTGTGCTGCACTGCGTGTTCTTTGAAGCCATGAGCTCAAATCTTGGAAGCCTGTTTCCTACACATTGCCTGTCCTATCTACCTACGCACCTTGTCGCTGCTCGTTCAGGTTGTTTTTGCCATTTCATCTGTTTTTTTGCTTTGTTTTGTTTTTTTATACGCATTGAAGTGAATCACAATTTTGCTCTTCCTGTATTTGTGAACATTGTGGGAGTGCCCCAGAGATTTGAAAGCGCAGTGTTTTATTTCCATGTAATCCCATAGTGACAGTCTGCCATCTGTATGATGAAGCTAGTCAGAGTCCAGGGGGCTTCATATGAGCTTTAGAAGGGGATGAGGTGAAACTGATCCATTTCACAGGTGTTCCAGGCGGAGGTATGCATCTTTATGTTTTGTTGTCATTGGTGAGTGATGGTCACATTTGGTTTGGAAACTTCCCACGTGTTGTTGCAACACACTTAGCATGCATTGAGGGATTTCCAGTGCGAAATAAAACAGGTGGGTCAGCTTTTCTACAATGAGACTACAGTGACTATTCAGCTTGACTATGACAACACAACTTGCGATCACGTCTTTTAAAGAGGAGTGGATGGTATGAGGCTTAAACAACCCCCTCCCTTCTCATCAGAGAAGTGGACCACAGCACTGCGCTCCTGACCCAGTCTGGTTGTAAGAAGTCTGGCTTGAGGAGCCCATCAGTTGCTTGCGAGATGTCCTCAAGAGGTTTTTGAATCTGGCTTTCCTCCCCACCTACCCCTTAGTAACCCGGCAGCCCGGAGCTTCTCTCATCATCTGCCCTCCTAAAAATATTACAGCTGCCTTCTCACCCTGATCCTACAGCATCTGATTTCATCTTCAAGGCTTATTTTTAATTACGGGTACAGTGAAAAGACATTCCTCCATTAATTCATTAAATGACCCAGCTGTGATGAGCTGTGTCATATTTTCCTTTGGCCCTCTCACTATGTACAGTTGAGGACAGTGGCCGGCTCCATGCTGTTGATTCTTTCCTGGCCACAAGTCTTAGATCGCATCACAGATTGAGTATTTTCATTGAAACCAGAGCACCCGCATCACGTGTATCTACATATAAATATGTACTTGCAGTGCATTGAGGGATGGCTAAAAACAGGGTGCTGGGGCGGGGGAGTCATGCTTTTTTCCAGTCCATTCTGAGGTTACTAATGTTTACATCCAATGATAACTAATACGCTCATCTTATCGCATTTGGAAGCTGCAACATGCCTGCAATGCTCTTCAGGCTTTGCAATGGAAAGTCAATGTTTCAATTACTTGCGTCAAAGATGCAGATTAGCTCATCCCAAACTAGAGAAGGTAATTCGGTTTTCTAACAAGGATGGCAGTAGCTGCTATTGGAAATATGGTAAATTAAAGTTTAAATTTGTAGTTTCTGTTCCACTAGCATTACCAAACAGAATTGCAAGCATGTTTTAAAGGTGCACTCAGGAAGTTTTTGCTAATGAAAAAAGTTTTATACATAAAGGCATTAATAGTATTTATTTTTATTTTTTAAATATGTTGAAAATTATGTACACTCACTTTAGATGAAGACTCCAGACATATCAGTAACCCAATTATAGCTGTTAAATTTTACATGTAGTTGGTCGCTCACTCATGGGTGCTGCCATGTTGACAGCACATGACAACCAGTGTCATGAAATTGACTTGAGTTACTACCACTAATAATGTCAATAGTAATAACATATTTACTTTAAATAGCACATTCAGGGTGTGTTCACATTTGGCATGTTTGGTTTGATTAAAAAAAACTCTGGTGCGATTGCTCTGTTAGTGCAGTTCATTTGAACAAGTATGAACGCTGCCATCCGTACCTTGGTGCGCACCAAACAAGTGGACCGAGACTGCCTGAATAGTGGGTCTCGGTCCACTTCCAAACGAACTCTGGTGCGGTTCGATTGATATATGAACGCAACATGGACCAAAGACGTCTAAACAGACCAAAAACAGGAAGTAATTTGCCTAATACTGACCTCAAGCATACCTGGTTCTTCTCATCATAGGAGCTATGTTGCCCATTACAGCTTGGTACAGGCATTGAACCGCCATCAGCCATCCTTGCAGCATATCTTAGTTTGTGTGTGCAACGGAGGAATTCATGGCGCTGTTTTGACTCCTTTACACATTTTATTAACTCTTTGTTTGTTCTCAGCTGGTAAAAATACCACCATATATACATATATAAATCTTAACGTGCGCATTTCGCCCAGCAGCCAGCATTGTTTTGGATGTTCGGCAAGTTCCGTCGCAAAATATACGTCATAAAATCTTTCCAATCAGGTTGTGACTTTTTCCTGATGCCTTTTGTTTTGTAGCTTTAGGTTCGGTGTTAAAAATGCCAGTGTGAACGCTAAGCAAACCAGGACTAAATGTATCATTTTCTTTTTTGGTCTGGACCAAGAGAACCGAACTACAAGTGTGAACCCTCAGACAGTGCTCAAACATAAAAGTACATGTTAATAAAACAAGAAAGCCAAACAATCAAACAACAAACACAGTATATTTACTACAAACAACAACCAAGCCCAAGTCAAGAAGACAGTCCAGAGTGATGGTATTCATCAGGAGGAGTGTGATCCATCCATATAGTCCAATCAGAATGATTGCAATTGGAAAAATAAAATGTACAAACCAAAGTGGACTGATGATACAAACTGCTACTACCTGCAGCTCTCACAGCGTGGCTCACGGATAAATGGTGCGACATCAAACACCAAGCACGAGCACACGACAGTGATTAGCCGGCAGAGAGCTTGTGTGTTGCGGCTGCCCTGTCACAGTCTAGCACACACCAATGCGTGGAAATTTGTTTGGATTAAATCCAAGAATGTCCATAGGGATGTGTGTAGTATGAGATGGAGAAAAGCACCGACTAAATTTAACAAAACAGAAGATAAACAAACATCTTCGGTGTAAAGCGGCAGCACTTAGTAAACAAACTTCCAGGATCCAGGATGATGGGTGTCAGTATAGAGTCCAAAACCACAAGTACTACTGGGACTGATGGGACGAGTAAGAGCCAGCTAAAAACATACTGAGTGCACCTTTAAATCAGGCTTTCCACACCCCCCCCCCCCCCCCCACCGTCTTTCATTGGTCGGTAAAAAATATAGTCCCAAACTCCAACTTCCAATCTTAAAGAAAGATTGGTTAAGCCACTGTTGTAATGTTGGGCTAGTCGGGCTGCTCACACAAGCTTTGATAGCAATGCTTTGATAGTGCCACAGTGTCAGTGTTTACAGTAATTGGGAAATCAACATACAAATGACTTAGTTTTAGTTGTCTCTGCATATTAATCTGAAAATAGATTAATTGCACACTTCACCTTTAAAGATTTACTTTTTTCTCTCTTTTTTTCATTGTTTTTGATGTTGTAAAGCATATATGGCTCTTGTCAGAGTGGTTACCATCTAGCTGACCTGATTTCTTTTGCTCACAACAGCCCTGGGTCAGATGACCCTTTCATGTTAGCATAACATCCCAGCATGATTCATACTGAAAGATGAATACAACTATATGCAAGGGGTGAATTTGTTGCCAAGAGATGGCCATGACTACACTATGCATATATAGATTGATGAGATGCTGTGACAGGAAGTCTCAGGAAGTTGTGTGTGTGATGTCAAGGGTTTGGCTACACATGGCTAATTTTCAGTTTACGGCCATTACCCACTGTTACATTGTCAGTAGGGATGTTCCGATAAAAATTTTTTGAGGACGAGTACGAGTACCTGCACTTTTTTTTAGTATTTACCGATACCAGGTCCGAAACCTGTTTTTTTTTTTTTTCTGAACTCAATATCAGCAGTTTATTTACATTTTATCATCAAAATTGTGTTTTTTTTTATATATATATTAATTAAAACTTGAATTAAATGAAAGTATAACAATTAATTTTCAACAAAATTGTATTATTTTTGTCAGATGAATTGATTTTATATAGAACCTCACAGCACAATCCTAAATACAACATTGGAGATATTTTTGCCAAATAAAGTGCTGCATAATAGAGCATATGAGATATTTCTTAAATATAATACAGTTACTATTGATTTATTATTATTATTAGTAGTAGTAGTAGTAGTAGTAGTATAACCGTAAATATTATATAACTATATAGTAGTGCTCTATTTCGGTCATACTTTTTTCATTTAAATTTAGCTTTTATTTTGGCAGAGCTTTTATTTTAAAGTGTTTCTGTGTTGTTATACCAAGGAGCTCTGATGTAATGATGGCAGATTCCCAATCCGGAAAAGCAAGTTGCTATGTGAATCACAGTAATTATTAAACCAAAAAGGCTACTATATATATAAATACTGTAAATATGTAGTCTGTATATGACTCATGCTAAAAAGTGAATTAGCGCTCTGCCTGCTGTCATCTGCTACAAACTGAGCATGTGATGCTCATAATAGTGTTTTCCACTTATGAGCCAAGGATCTCTAAAGGTATGAGCAGTTTTTGTCTCTATGCCTGCACAACACCGGCTCCACACATTCACAAGCACTCACATTTAAAATGCTGCATGTGAAAACAATCTATTTATCTCATTAAATCGCAGCTTTTACTGTTAAATAATCTCACTAGGACATGACATGACTGTGCACTGAATGTTTACGTAATGACAGTCATACGTCAGATGGTATCGGTTTTTGGTGTAGGAGCACTTTTACGAGTACAAGTACATGAGCGTGGTATCGGACCCGATTCCAATACCAGTATCAGTATCGGTGCATCCATAATTGTCAGGAAAATTCAGTGTTATGCTGTTTGTTTTTGGAAACAGTACAAGATTTGAGGATGCTAACAAACTGTAAAAACTAGTTTCTCTGGTTTCTTCACAGGTTTACCATTGATTAAAAGTGCCTTTTAAAATCCTGCACAACCCTTACAACAAATGGTAAAAAATGTTAACCATAGGTTCCACCAAAACAACTATTACCACCATACTTTTTACAGTTATAGTTCGTAGTTACTTCAATAAAACTGTAGCAATTTAGTATAATAATAAAAATAAAAAAGAGGAAAGAACAAAAGAAAAGGAAAGAAATTAATCAACATGACATAATTTGCAAGCTTCTTTTACTGTTTGATGAAGATCAATTATCATTAAATGTGCACAAGTAAATTTTGGTTTATGTTGTGCTGGCCAATATGGCAGTCATCTTAAACACTTATGCTGACACTTAGCGCAGTGTGGATGCTGCATCACGGAAAAAGTAAGTGTTTGGTTACGTGTCATTGTAGAGATGTGCTATTTGCAGTCAGTGTCCGATAAGTGGGGGTTACCAACATACAATTAGTAGGATTTGGGTGGTCATGTGATTTCAACATGGTTGGTCCCACTGAGGCAGCCCAGCTCCATGTAAAGTAAAGCAGCTTTCATAGGCCCTTGATATGGCATGTGTCTTACTATCATGTGATTATAAATGAGTTTAGACATGTTCTACCAAACAATACTAACAGTTACATTGTACTAACAATAACTGAAGTAGCCATGGTATTTTGACGGAAACTATGGTTACCATGGTAATCTTTCATATGATAAAACATCTCTCAGTGAGAAACCTACAACATGTGGGAGTATAATACTGTGCTATACATGTATGTTTAAGTTAAACTAATATTTTAGACCTTTTATCACTTCTATTTAACTTGAATTACAAAATATGGCAAGTCAGTGGTTTTAGTTCAGTGAAACAGAAGTAGAACACTACTGAAAGAGACATCCCATGTGTGGCAGTCTCCAAACAGAGGCTGCTGTGGCCCTAGTGCCAGAGATAAGACAGTGGAGTGCAGCGCGAGCGCCACAGCTTCCCGAGTGGCATCAGCCGTTCTGTGATCTGGCACACTTTAATTCGGTAACAGATTAAAAAGCCTCTTGGTGCACCTCAACTTGTTGTGCTCTCTCTCTCCCTTGCTCCTTCCATCAGGCAGAAAGAGGGAGAGGGAAACGAGTGAGTCAGAGTGATACTGGAGCTCTGTGTACTTCAGCTGTCCTTAACTGCATCTCTCTCTTTCCCACTCTCTCTTTCCTTCACAAGCTATCTCTCTACCTCTTTATCCATCTTTCTCATACACAACACTCCATTGCACAGTCCTTAGTTCCCAGCAAGGGTAAATTATTGGGAAAAGATGCTGAGGAAAACTAGGGATGAAACTTTATTGTGAACGCATGTGGTGTTGGAGACAGAAAGCTGCTAATCCGTCGTGCTGGCCGAGTGGAAAGGGCAGACATATTTATAGCAAACTGAATCACTCGCCTCACAAATGCACAACAAGCTGCGGCCATGATATTTCAGCTCTACAGTGCAAACGCAGCAAAGCTCCATGCAAACTACTTTTTAAGACACTGGGTTATGTCTTATTCTGTGCAGATGTACTCAGAGAAACAGGTGGTGTAGATACAAAAAAACAAAAAAAAACATGAGCTTGGTTTATTCACCCTCTTATGTAGTTTTACATTTATCTCACTTATGAAGAAAAAATAAATGCATTTTCACACATTCTGGGGCAACAATAATTTTCTAACAGTTTGACAGTCACTTGAGGGTCAATATGGGTTTGTTGAGACCTATGTAAATATTGCTGAATGAAGTACCACCTTAAGGCCTAATTGTTTCTGTTTAACTGCAGTTCAACAGAGTTTTGGAAGAAAGACCATTTCGATTTGAACTTTGTTCTTTGCGCCACCTCTGACCTTTTCTGTCTGCAATCTCCAGTGGCAGTTGTGAGAATTTATTGCAATATTCTTGTATGCTCTCAAGCTTTTTCAGTGTTAATGAACAACACTGATTTGACATTGCGCTTAATGAATACTTTACAATAAGTTTGTTCAGGTTAACATTAGCTATTGCAGCGTGCTGAGTGACTCCAGCCAGGTCTCCTAAGCAACCAAATTGGCCCGGTTGCTAGGGAGGGTAGAGTCACATGGGGTAACCTCTTGTGGTCGCTATAATGTGGTTCGTTCTCGGTGGGGTGCGTGGTGAGTTGAGCGTGGATGCCGCGGTGGATGGCGTGAAGCCTCCACACGCGCTAGGTCTCCGTGGCAATGCGCTCAACAAGCCACGTGATAAGATGCGCGGGTTGACGTCTCAGACGTAGAGGCAGCTGGGATTCGTCGTCCGCCACCTGGATTGAGGCGAATCACTAAACGACCATGAGGACTTAAAAGCGCATTGGGAATTGGGCATTCCAAATTGGGTGAAAAAAGGGGAAAAATCCCTTTTTAAAAACATTAGCTATTGCAAAAGTTAATCTGAACTTGCAATGAACAATATATTTATAGTATTTTACAGCAATACTTTTATTAATCTTGGTGTTACTTTCTACACATACATTTTTAGCATTAAAAGTCATAAACTGCAACACAAACTAATGATCAAATGTATGTTTATAAATGAACTTTAATCAAGATAAATAATATAATAAATGATCAGAAAATTATTGTTTACTCTTAGTTCATGATACCAAATGCTTATTAACCTTTTAACTTTTATTTCATTGTGCATTTTGAAAACAAATTAGAAAGTCGGAAGGAAAACCTTGCTAACAGTGACATAATCATTGAATACGTTGTAGTTTTTTAATTACATTTATCTTGCAAACAGCTTTCTTTACACAGTCAGAATGATGTGGACAGTCAAAATATGTATTACTCTATAATGATTACTGTCACTATTATTATCTGTTCTTTTCATGTGAGAGGTGTCCAATGTGGCTCAGAACGAGTCAGTACTATTTAAAGGTTTGAAGGTCGCTGTTTCCTAATCCACACAGCAAATGTGTGTTGGAAGTACACCTGCTTTATATACAGTATATGCATTTATGTGTGTGTGCCTGTGTCTATCCTGCAGTGGCATTAGTCAGAGGAAGTATTTTGGGAGTGCAAACTGTTGGCTCTCAGTTTGAGCCCTGTCAGCATGACATTTTCATGAATCATGTTGTTTCACTGATATGTATGACTCTCACTTTTTCCCTTGCTTCTTGACTTCTCATTGCTTTGTTGCCTTCACACTCTGTCTATCTTTCTCTCTCTCTCACTCTTGCTCTTGTTCTCTCTCTGAGGTTAAAGACAGAGCTCTGACAGAGTAAGGGGTGTGTAAATTCATCTCCACCTCATCAGGGCCTTACTGCTATATCTCTTTACCTGGATAGAGATTTCTCCACCTGGGCACTGGGGCAGACTCATACATGCAGCCTGTCAACCTTAGGACAAATATATTTATAAATGTCATTCTTATGGAATGCTGAATTGTTGAAATGTTGAATAAGAAAACTTTGTACATTTGCATAGTTTCCTTCAGACATTTTAGAAAAGAAGATTCACAAATGAGATCTCTTCTCTTTATTATCTTGATTGTTTCTCCTACAGCAGTGAGATTAAAATGATGAGCAGATGGAAACTTTTGCTTAAGTCTCTTGCTTCTTAGATATTTATATTGAGAAAAAGACTCTGCAATCAAAAGTTGGAGATTTCAATATGAACTCAAACATGTCTAGCTCCCTGCTCTTGTCTTTGTGGTTTTCACACTTTAAGATAAATAGCTGAGACAGATGCAACCTGTTAACCTGTCCACCTGTATTTAGACCACAATCCTAAAATACAAACTCAAAATTGAAGGGCTGGAGTTCATCACTCCTTTGTATTACAATCATAACTGTGGTCTCTTTTGAAAGAAGACACATGAAAGTTTGTTGTCCTAAAGTTAGAATGAATAAAAGTCATGAGTAAAAATAGTTAGAAAAGCTACAATTTATAGTAAAGTGATCAGCAAGTTTTTTTCCCATAACATATTTATATAAAATATATGACTCTGATCTTCTTGAGTCATAGAAACACAGTGGAGCTAAATCAAGCTTAAAAAAACATTTGAAACATTTTTCAAGACCATGTCATATGAATCTGGCCACAGATAGCATTAGCCGTTAGCATTAGCGTCATGAATGCAGAATTATAAACAAAATACTGAAAAGGACAGCACACACAGCATTTCAGAATGGAGAAGAGGTGACATACGTCCCCGTCTTCTCTATCTCTCTCAGTTTGACTGAGTACTCAAATAAGGCTTGGCATAGATATGCATCAATTCTTCAACTACGAACTCTTCAGACATGTTCAGTAAGTTCTGTTCTCTGTTTGTGTGCAGCTATGTTGTGTTCTGTTGTTACTACTGCTGTGGCGGACCTGTTTTTAGATAAACAAAACAAGTTTTCGCTTGAACGCCCCATCTCACGAGCAGGGGCTGTGTGAACTCTCATGAATGTGCAGAGGAGAGCAACGGTCAGTCAACAGTTTCATTTAAAGCTGTTCTATGTAAGATTTTTTGGGTTAAAAATGAACAAATTGCCATTATTGATTGAGTACATAAACAATCAGTGTTCAAAACAATATCCTTACCTTACCCCGATTCACTAAGGTTAGCCTATAAAAATGATTTGTATTTTGAGCTGTCGGGTTCGATTTGGCGCGAAATAGCTGGCTTATGACGTTCATCCTTGTGTCATTACGTCATGTCCGCACACACAGGATAGAAGTAACGGCTGTCTCATTTTCCGGCTGGAGAAACTAACTATGCTGTTCAGCTCAGTTCAGTAACACTCACACAGTTCAGGACAGCATATATATTTCTTTTCATGCTTTTATGAATCGAACATTACTTGTGTGTTAACCAGTCGCGATGTATCTACATTGTCTGGTGCAGTTACTGTGATATGTTTAATATGTATGACTTCTGAAATTGACTTCTTGTAATTGTTATATTGCATATTTAAGCATATTATTTTTATGTTTAATAAAGTACATTTTATCCCCATCATTATTGAATCCTCGTTTTATGTTTTTAGTTTACGTTGTTATTGTGTGCATTGCACAGACATGCTAGACAATATAGTATAAAAATAATAAAGTATTTTATTGAACTCGTATCAGCCATAATACAAGTTTAACCTCTTAAATTGAAAATTGGAGTACAATTCAAACATTAATAGTAGATAAAACACTTGAATAATCATATTAAAATATACTGGTGGTGGCTGAGGAGAGTCCCCTGTTCTCTATTTAAATGTACTTTGAGTGTAGTGTCAGAAAAGCGATTTAAGTGTAAAATTCATTCAAATATGTAAATAGGAGTGTTGTTTATCTTCATCAAAGCAAGTAATATTTTTAATATTATTAATATCAAATGTTTAATCGTATAACATAATATCCACATGAAAATAGCACGTTATGACTCCGGCTCCAGTCATGATCACACATAGGCGATGTCCAGAAAAGCTCAAATTGGGAGATTCATCCGCCAGAGGAGCAGTTCCAAAACATGACTGAGGTAATGTATTCTTCCACAAATTGCTTGCAATTTTAAGTTTCAACCACAGATGTCGCTAGAGAGCACAAAGTTACGTAGTGCAGTTTTAAAAAATACATTAGATTTCGGTTTGTTTCACACCAAACTTAATTGAAACGTATGCTTTCAGAACAATTATGAGTCTCATGGGATAATTTATTAAACTTCTGAATTATACTTTTGCATTCTTTTGAAGCCTGAATAGGTAGTCACCATAAACTGCCATTGTATGACATCACTGAGCACAATATTTTTTCACAATTTCTCCCTTTGTGTTAAAAAAAAGAGGGGCGCCATAAGCAAGTTTGTGAGTTGTTTTCAGTGGGACAAGCTGTAATACAATGAGGAGGAATGCATATTTTATAAACTGTAGCCTCCAACCCAAAGTGCAGACCATAATCCTAACCATTGGTGGAGTAAAAACGTTATGTTAGAAAAAAAAAATAAATAAAAAAGGCTTCCTTCGAATAGCACTAGTCACTGATTATGCAAACATGATAAATTCCTGGTTTCAACAGGGGATCTGAACCCAGGTCTCCCATACTGTTGACAATGCAACATACTTCCGGTAGCTCCTCAGGGGAAGGTAAGCACACTGGAGCCGATGAAAAAATGTCTGATAGGAGATTCTGATTGTTGGTGAGTTGGCATAATGTGGTTGATCCTAGGGTACCGGAACTCTCGGAAACAACATGCCGACTTCCCGTGTGGTCATGTTGGAGCAATCAAATTTTCCTGTGGTCTCCTGCATCTATTGTTTACCATTTTATTCTTGGACAGATAAAGAAGTAACCAACATGTGCAAATAATCTCTAAATTCCCATGATGTAGCAGTCAGCATGAGGGTGCCAGTAATGTGGATCAGTGAAGATGCTTATCTTTGAGTTCTGATGACTCTATTGATTCCATGTGAAAGACTGAAGAGCTTCTTATTGCTCTACTGTAGTTTCTGTGTGATAGTCTGCCATTGACAGGATTTGGTACTAAGAATCTCTTGGGAGAATGTTGCCTTTTATAGTACACTGCTCTAATGCAGACGATTTGGGTATTTTTGCACACGTTGTAAGTTTTGCAAACGTTGAGTCGGTTGGCAGATGTCTCTTGGCATGGAACATGATGATACATAAGGCAAAGATTATCCAAGAGCCCCAGAGGAGCACTGTCATTTTCTGCCACCACGGTCCTGAAGAGAGACACTCCAGCTTTCGCTCACACTTTCTCTCTGTCTCTTGCATTCCCATTGATATCTCACATCAGCAATAGTGCAGGGAAAGCAGAAGTGCTTACATACAGCTTTCTCTAGCTCCCTTCTCTTTGTCATTTCCCTACACAATGAGGCTGGTGACTGTCTCCTCCTCAGATGTTCTGGGTAATAGGTGGTGAAGCAGACAGGAGGAGTTCTGACTTAAGGTCATTAGAGCTTGATTCGCAACAAATTATGTTTTTGAACTGGTTATTTTTAATAATCTGGTTGAATCAATTCGCATGTGAATACAAATGATTTGTTTGTAAATCACTAGATTGTAAGGGGCGACTTTGTCTGGAAGTAAAACTGTGTAGTGGATGACATGTAACAAGCATAAATAACAACATTTGATGCAACAGTAACTTGTCAATAACAAACAGTATTATTTAACAAAAAATGTGCTACACAAATTAAACATACAATCAGGCCCTGTTCCAGATCAAAATTGCTGAAGGTGCTTCTGAAAATACTGGGGGTACTTTTTGTAAAGTGGAGATGTAATGTAATTAAACATGTTTAATGCTATCAAAACAACTTTCTTTTAAGAAAAGTTTAAAAAAAAATTTTTTTTATTGTTTATTTATATATGTTTTCTATGCTCATAAATGCAGTAAGCAATTTCAGAAGATGTTATCCACAACCAGTTTTCACTAATAGTTTCACTAATAGTTAAGGTTTGGATTTGGAGTTGGGAAACTGACCCTAGACCAGCAGTTATTGGCCAGTTTATCCTGGAGCAGAAGTCTGAAGCGACAGGCAGTGAATTCCACGATGAATTCTCTATGCACAAGCGAAGGTCTTAACCAACCAAATGCTCATGTGTACATTGGAGGCATGAAAGAAGAATGCTGCACGTGCAAATTAGGACACACAGATTTGCAAAATCATACACGTTTATTAGTAGGGCTGGGATGTAGGTATTTTGTGTGTGTGTGTTCGGCAGGATTCAAGGAAATCTGCTTTGCCAGTATACAGTATTATCAGGCTTACTATACATATTCAAACTGAGGAAGCTCTAAAGTTTATTTGAGGGGATTTAGCACCCTTAAGTACCCCCCCAGAACCGGGCCTGTGTGACTATTTCTGGGAGCATATTTCTCAAATGAATCAGTGAATCATTTTGTGATCCGATTAGCAAAAAGGAATCAGTCTTCCCAATGCCATTTTGGACTTTCCAAGGGTTTGGGAATGAATGGCCTTATTATCATTAGGGCTTTATGTAGGGGTCAAACTTAAGCTCCGTTCCAAAGCCTAGCGACTTGATTCACGACTGATTCAATACAGGCAACACGAGACAAAAGAAGAGATACTCTAATAAGCACACAGTAAACATACACTGGCGGCCAAATGTTTGGAATAATGTACAGATTTTGTCTTATGGAAAGAAATTGGTACTTTAATTCACCAAAGTGGCATTCAGCTGAACACAAAGTATAGTCAGGACATTACTGATGTAAAAAACAGCACCATCACTATTTGAAAAAAGTTATTTTTGATAAAATCTAGACAGGCCCCTTTTCCAGCAGCCATCATTCCAACACCTTATCCTTGAGTAATCATGCTAAATTGCTAATTTGGTACTAGAAAATTACTTGCCATTATATAGACAGTTGAAAGCTATCTGGTTCATTAAATGATGCTTAACATTGTCTTTGTGTTTGTTTTTAGTTGCCACAGTATGCAATAGACTGACTTAAGGTCAATATTAGGTAAAAATGGCAAAAAAGAAACAGCTTTCTCTAGAAACACGTCAGTCAATCATTGTTTTGAGGAATGAAGGCTATACAATGCTTGAAATAGCCAAAAAACTGAAGATTTCATACAAAGGTGTACACTACAGTCCTCAAAGACAAAAGACAACTGGCTCTAACAAGGACAGAAAGAGATGTGGAAGGCCAGATGTACAACTAAACAAGAGGATAAGTACATCAGAGTCCCTAGTTTGAGAAATAGACGCCTCGCATGTCCTCAGCTGACAGCTTCATTGAACTCTACCCGCTCAACACCAGTTTCATGTACAACAGTAAAAAGAAGACTCAGGGGTGCAGGCCTTATGGGAAGAATTGCGAAGAAAAAGCCACTTTTGAAACAGAAAAACAAAAATAAAAGGTTTGAGTGGGCAAAGAAACACAGACATTGGACAACAGATAATTGGAAAAGAGTGTTATGGATCTTAACCCCATTGTGCTTTTGTGGGATCAGCTAGACTGTAAGGTGTTTGAGAAGTGCCCAACAAGACAGCCACATCTATGGCAAGTGCTACAGGAAGCGTGGGGTGAAATGTATCCTGAGTATCTGGACAAACTGACAGCTGGAATGCCAAGGATCTGTAAAGCTGTCATTGCTGCACGTGGAGGATTTTTTTATGAGAACTCTTTGAAGTAGTTTTAAGAAGTTCTGAACATTTTTTTCAAATTGTAATAGTAATTTTTCATGTTATTAATGTCCTGACTATACATTGTGATCAGTTGAATGCCACTTTGGTGAATAAAAGTACCAATTTCTTTCCATTAGAGCAAAATCTGTACATTATTCAAAACTTTTGGCCACCAGTGTACATAGCACAAATTTTTGGTAAAACGGTTTCTTAATATTTTATAATCTATTTTAGCAATGCTATATTTTTCAGTATTTAATAAATTATACAGGGTCTGTGTACTTTTGCATCCATTCTTTTTTTCTTTTTAAACCCAAAAATGAAAAACGAAAAAAGCGGTTTCAAAGTTATTGGTTTTAACACTGATGAATAGAACAAGCAGATACAAACTCATTTTCTGTTGACTATTTCATTTTCTATTTAAAAATTAATAAATAGAAAGGGGAAAATGGCTTAATTTTCATTTTCTTTCATTGTTTAAAAAATTAAATTACAGCTTGAAAATTTTATATGCACAGGTAAGCGGCACTGAAACGCCTCTTTTATCTGATTGGTCAAACCGCCCTGTCTTCTGTAATGCCTTAATCCTATCAGCCAGAATTAGAGTTGGGATTGCTCTGCAAATTTGTCTCAATTTTCATTAAATATTGTCCCGACCCGAACCACCACTAACTATTAACTATGCACGCCGTATGTATTAGAATCTTGCTGCTTGTCACATCATGGTGTTGTTGTGAGGTGCCTCTAATGGACGATGCGTGAGATATTGCAAGCCACATCACTTGGCCATATGCTGACCAAGGAGTTGGTCTATAATATATTTTAGAGTTGGAGTTGGTCTATAATATATTTTTTTATTTTTAATAACATTGTATGATTTAGTAGTACCTGTGTATTTGTGTCCCATTGATAAATGTAATTAAAAAAATAGTTCTGTTGCTTTGGATAAAAGTGAATGCTAAAGTAATGTTTAGGCATCATGAACATGGACATGTTCTAATAGATAAGATTCGGACACAAGGCGTCCCGACTGGTCCGTCGGGACATGGGACACGGCATGTAAAATCAGGACAGTCCCTGTTATTGGGACATCTATTCACCCTATCTCCATAAGTGCAATGTTAATTTCTGCAAGCCGTAGATTGCTGATAGAGTGTGCTGCTGACGTAAATGCCTCAGCCTGGATGAATATTTAGTAAATATATTATCAAATGTCAAAAATAAATTAACTTGTGTTAACTCATATTAACTCGTGGGGCTTTTATACAAAGTGCCGCAACTTTTTCAATTATATTTATCAATGGGACGCAGCACTACAGTCACTACAAAATCATACAATGTTATTAAAAATAAAAATAAAATATATTATAGACCAACTCCCAGTCAGCATATGGCCAAGTGATGTGGCTTCTCACGTGTCGTCCATTAGAGGCACCTCACAACAACACCATGATGTGCCAAGCAGCAAGATTGTAATACATATGGCATGCATAGTTTACAGTTAGTGGTGGTTCAGGACAATATTTAATGAAAATTGAGACAAATTTGCAGTGCGATCCCAACTCTAATTCTAGCTGAAGGCAGTAGGATACAGAAGACGGGAAAGTTGACCAATCAGATAAAAGGGGCGTTTCAGTGCCACTCACATGTGCGTGTCAAATATTCAAGGCATAAATTAATTTTTTAAACACTGAAGGAAAACAAAAATTGAGCCTTTACTCCCAATCTCGTTTATTCCTTTTTAAATAGAAAATGAAATGGTCAACAGGAAATTAGTTTGTATCTGCTTATTTTATTTATCAGTGTTAAAACCAATAAAGAAAAAAAAAAAAACATTTTTAGTTTTTCATTTTTGTGTTAAAAAAAGCAAAAGGAATGGACGCAAAAGTACACGGACCATACAGTAAGTGTATTCATTATTAAAAAACAATTTTGTTTCCAAATATTGGATTTATTCTTTATGAACTTGTCACCATGCATTTATGAATTGCCGTTACAAGGAAGGATATATACAATGCTTCCTAAGAAAAATAGGCCAAAACAAGGTATCTTAGGAGGCAGTTTAATTAAGTTGCCTACCTTTTGGAACAGCCTAACATCAGGAGTGCACCTATGCTGCCTTAAAATGCTTTCACGTAGGCAGTTCACTAGGTTTTGAAAGAAAACTTTTGAGTCTCTTGCTGTAGTAAATAGCAATTTTGGAATGTAGTTGTTACAGTGAAAATATACTAAATTCCATGGAAAACTGTAAAAATGTTAAAAAAAAAATTTCCTCCAAAATGAAAGAATGGCATTTTAATCATATTTGTGCATACCTGCCATTTATGTTCTCTTTAATGTATTTGCTGTCTTTGTTTCTGTATCTGTCAGAGGAAATTAATTAGTGCTTCAGCCTACTTCCAAAACACACATAAACAGCATAAGAAATGTGTTCTCTCCAAGCAAGCACATAACAACAACGGTGACATAAAACACCAGTGTTTCATTAATGTAACATTATTTACTGATATTTTTTTATGTGTTAGCTAATGCCTTCTTGTTAAAATTCTTAAAAAAAAAAAGATATGAATACTGAAGTGCAGTGGAAATTTGTAAAGAGGACCCACGAGACTACATCAGTGTAAGATTGCTCATTTCATCTGTCAGGCATTTGCACGATGCCTGACATCTCCACAGAGATGAGACACACCTATATGTGTTTATTTATTTATTTATTTATTTATTTATTTATTTATTTATTTTATAAGGATGTATTAACTTTGGCCCAAGTAAAAGGAATAGTTCTCACAAACATGAAACTTCTGTCATTATTTACTCACCCTCATGTCATTCCAAACCCATATGACTTTCATTTTTCTGTAGAACACAAAAGTTGTATTTTTAAAGAATGCCATATTCACTCCCGTATTGCTTTAAAACAATTGAAATATAATGCTCAAGTCATATGGACCACTTTTATGATACTTTTATGATAGCTTGATGGTTAGTCCTCATTCACTTTTATTATGAAAAGATATTCTATTCAGAATTTACCTTTTGTGTTCCACAGAAGAAATTTGGGTTTGGAATGTCATGGGGGTGAGTAAATGATCATAGTAAAATAAGTTTTAATTTTTGAGTGAACTTTTCCTTGAAGTAATAAAAAATTAAATTTTAAAGCTCAAGTGTGTAATAACTTTTCCAATAGCGCCACCGAACAGAATAGCAAAAATAAACAGTGCTACAGAGACACAGTGTTTCCCATTTTCCAGAAAATGAACCTACAAATGGCTTACTTATAGTTGTCTCTGCATATTAAGCTGGTATATAAGAAAGTATTTTAACATCGACAAAGTTACACATGCTAGCTTTGAGGCATAAATCCACAAATGGAAGCCCTAAATTGAAATATTTTAATTTGGCTAAGTAATCTAGCTGAGCTTGTATCATCCACATACTGTATTTATAGAGTACGAAGTCACACTTTATCAAAGGCTTTGTGTATCTCATTCCTGCTATATCTTTTCAGAGCCGATTCTTCACAAACATACCCACAAGCTCTTTGCTGTAGTGACTACATTCTCGTGAGAGAGAAGTTGTTTTGCTGCTGTATAACATGATTTTAACCTGCATTGCACTTAGTAATGAAGATGTCCACAGAGCAGACGTTATTCACAAGGCTAAGGTCCGAGAGCCCGGGGGACATCTGTATCTACAGGATTACTGCCGTAAATCTTTCCTCTGGGTCAGCAAGCTTCCCCTGGCCCACTCTCTCTCTCTCTCTCCAGGAAGTGTAGACATACCTATCTTTTTTCCTCACTGAGCAGAAAGGTGGAAGTGTCATCAAAGTCTCATCAGACAAGAGAAAGTGTGAGAGAGAGATGGACTGCAGTATGCACTCTTACTCGCCATCCAACAGAGAAGAATATATTTATTTCTGACTTGCATGCAAGGTAAAGCAAAGAGATTATGAGTAAATACTGATATTAGGGAGATGGAGGCTGCATTTCAGTTTGCATCCTATCGTACTTTATTACGCAGCTCTCTGAAATACTTTATTCTTAGTGGTCAATAGCAGCGGTCTTCAGTCAAATATTTTTGAAAAATAACCACTAAACTGTATAATTGAGAGTTGTCCCAGGCAACCGATTTCCTACAAAGCTGTGCTACTTTCATATTTCTCGTATCACTTCGCAGTGTCTTTATTCTCACATACAACAAAATAATTGCAACTCAAATCAATGCTTACTGTCATTTATTTATTTAAATAGATAACATAATTTATAAATTAAATAAAATATGTGTAATGAGCAATGTTAATTTTGTCAGTCATTATAGCAAAATAAGCCCTTTTGCAGCGGTGTCTTGATCACCCTGGTGTATTTTTTGGCAATGACTGGCTGACTGTACATTATTCCTTATATGTAATTTGCAAGATTAGGATTATTGCATCCCAAATCATAGAATGTTAAAAATAGTATGCCCTGACAGTCACTATTTAGCAGTGGCAACCCATGCATTTAGGCCTTCAGTATGATTCATGCCATTAAGAAAACACAATTTCACAATTAACAAGACACCCTATGGACATCATACATTACATCACAGCCACCTAATATCACCAATTGACATTTAAAAGCACCTCCATTCACGAAAGTCAAAAGTTGAAAAGATGCTGAATGCTCAAGCCAGCCTAATTTTAACTGCAGCATGATTGTTTTGTGAATTACATTATTAGAGAGTTGGATACATCTCCTGAATTGACATTCAAAAATTCTAATTTTTCATGTGAATCCACCAAGGAGTTCTATAATACCTGGAAAAAGCAATCTAATAATATATGTAATTTAAATGTCGCTTGCAATAAATTTTGTTTCGTTAGCGTACTCGATTACTTTTCAAAACTTGAAAAGACACTGAATGCTCAAGCAGCCTAATTTACACTTAGACAACTCCTAATGCTGCTATAACAATGCAAAAAGCACTTACCAATTTACTTGAAGTGAAAATCAGTCCTCCTTTCCTGTTTAATAAATTAATCAAGCACACGATCATGCAGAACATCTTGGGTTTTTAAATCCATAAGGATCTCTTTCTCAGTGGTGATAGCGGCAATAACGACAGCCGACTGTCAGCTGGGTCTCGTCTCGTGCTCTTCGCTTTCAAATTTCGTCCATCACTCAATGTGTGACTACGTCACTCGAGGCCAGCTAGAAGGCCTTCACCGAGACATATCTAAAAGACCACACCCACCAAGAACAAATAAATCAATCTGATTGGCTGATGAATCTGACAATCTGACATTAGGTGCCTATTCATTTGCATTGTTGAGGGATTCAGTGGAAATTCTGAAGGCTTAAGGTGGTGGAGCTCAGACTCACGCACTGCCTGCTTCGGCCAAGATACTCCACTTCGGCATGTGATGTGATATAGCCGTCACAATTTGCTTGTAAGTGTCGAGGAAAAAATTCTGATTGGACAAACTTTTTGTTTCCCCCTATTCATTTGTAGATTATTAGGTGTGGAAAGTGGTTGAAAATAAATAGGCATAAAGGTGAATGAGAGTGACAGGATGAAAATGTAATTTTTTATTAAGCATTATAGGCCAGCAGAGAAGGCTTTGCTGGCCCTAAGAATTTGCCACTGCTATTTAGGTTGTACTCACACTAGGCCCGGTTGCCTTGTACCGTGCCCAAGCATGATTGTCTCCCCTCCCTACTCCCCCGCTGGCCTGCACTCACATTGCACTTAATGTTCCGGGCCTGAGCATGCTTAAGTCATTACGATGCAACTTTTTGTTTTGAAGAAAACAGGAAGAAAAGTGCTCTCACACAGCACAATGGAGTCCATCATTGTAATGTTACTTACTTTGGGGCTTATTTGTCGACAGCATCGCACTGGAATTTATCATTTTCCTCCGATGAGCTGCCAGATGAGTGCATCCCATACCTTCAGATACTGAACCTGCAGTTTTTACAGCTTGTCACGACATTGCTTAATGGTTCTTTGGGATCCACAAGCACGAAGATAGTCACAAATTTTACCAAATATCTCGGAGTTCTTGTTTGTTGTATCCAGTTGTTCCTGTATACTCTTGTCTGCCCAAATTTCCAGTAAACACTGCACTTCTGCCGTAGAACAAAGTGATCCCTTCGCATCATTGACATCACGTTTCGAGTTCCTTGCTTGGCCACAGTTAGCAATCACACTAGATGCGTACCGTGCCTGAGTCCAACTGAACCGTGCCCAAACCCACCTCTTCAAGCGGGCCTGGGCATGGTTCAGTGTACGGAGGGACCACACTAGTCAAACGAACTGGACTTTGGGGGTCAAACGTGCTCAGGCACGGTACGGATCGCCTAGTGTGAGTACACCCCTAGAGTGGATCTTGTTAGTATGCATCCTTGGGAGCTTTTTGGATTAAAATGGTTCACAATCAGTTATGCTAAAGAACAGGAGGAGTTTTTGACTTCTACATTGACTTTTCAGACAAAGAAAAGTATAGCAAGGATTGGATGTGACAAGGGGTTTGTTGCTTGTGGGATCAAAACACATTTCAATGTGGTCCCAATACAGTACACTTAAAAGTATATATGTTCCCGTAGCAAGTCAAGTGTATACTTTTAGTGCATAGTAAAAGTTGAGAGTTGGGATTCAGCCTTTGAGTCTTTTGAAATATCAGCATATTTTAAAATGGTGTTTTCAAGGCCTGGAAAAGTCATGGAAATTAATAGAATCTCAAAAGTCACGAAAATATGGAAATTTCTATGGTCAACATATATTTTTCATTTTTTTCTCTGCTGTAAAATATTTAATGAGCTAGACACTGTATTGCTCTTGTATAGAGTAAAACTTTCTTGCAAGCCATAATGTTGTCCAATTTGTCAGTGAATCATTCTTTGAAGTTCTTTTCAATGAATTAGTAGAAACAGTTCACAAATCGGTTTCAATTATTCATTAGCAAATAGCTAGTAATTACAAACACCTGAAAAATGTCCTAAAAATGTGATGGAAATTAATTTGCCAAAAAGGGTGGGAACTCTGTCTTTTGTTTTTATGCCCCAGAAATGCTTCATTTATGAAATGACTACAAGTCGGCACATACAAAAGTGTGTGTTGATAAACATATAATACTGTAGGTGGGGAAAAGTTGAATCAACTTTGAAATGTAAGGCTCAGATTTGTGTTGGGATGGTAGTGTATATCTGAGTCTCTGTATTCCTCTACACCTGCAGTAAAGCTATAGCTCTGTGTAGGGGCAGTCTTAAGGTCCGGGTTCCACTCTTGGGGTCACACTCAGGTCTGTGCTCTCTGCATTAATCACCCCTCATCTTCTTAGTTCCTGACCCTGGTCTGCAGCAGCATTCCCAGGGTTGCAAACCCCTCTGACCTGCCCCTTGGCCCACTGGCCCTTTGGTAAATGCTGGGCTCCTCTTCACCTGCAAATAAATACAGTAAGGTGCACTTTTCCATCCAATGCAGCCCAAGAGACTAGACCCCATCATTTTTTCCCTCTTTCTGTATTTCTCACAGCAACGTAATCCTGCCTATAATAGCTTTCAGACACTATCTGGTTGTTGAAAAGTAAAATATTTAACAGTTTGTCTTGGTATATTTTAATTATGTTTTTGGTTCCTCCATTTGCTATCCTTATAGTTCATCTGATTGGTTGTGTTATTGCAGATGTGTGGCTAAATGTAGGGTTTGAAGGAAAATGAGGAGCTGTCTGTGGGGAAAGTGATGGAACGGCCGCCTTTTCATGTTTTTCCTTCTTCTCGAATCATTAGCATGTTGGTTTAACACTCTTAGCAAAAAGCAAAGCTGTCTCTTGGGAGCTTGCAAACACATACAACCCATCTCCTCCAAAAGAAAACACACTTTTGTTTAGGTTAGCCGAATAACAGAAGTCAAGCATGTCACCTGTGTGTTGAGTTGCAGTCATGAATATTCAATGTTCTCTCTTTCATAATAAAACAGAGAGAGAGAGAGACAGAGAGAGAGAGAGAGAGAGAGAGATGGAAAGAGTGAGAGCAAATTACACATTTTATTCTAATGCATGGTTTTGGTCTTTTAGGGTAGCTGCCCTGTTTGAAGTTTCAAGTAAGCAGTTGGCTTTCATTCAACATTAATAGTGAAGAAAATGGCAAAAGCTTAGCATAAAATCTGTGAATTTAGTTCTTGCTGATAAGGACACACAGTTTTCGTACACAAATTGTGAAACTCATTTTGTATTCGTTTTTATATCCATTTTTCCAGGTCCTTTTTATTTCCATTTGAATTTTCTTATAACATGTTGCCAAAATGCTGCCCCACATTGTGTTTTGACTAATTTTGAGTCATTTAAATCATGTATACTGATCTACCGGTTGGATAGGAGATAATTGTATATTTACTGCAGAGTTGCCGTCTTTGTTAGTATCCTTTGATTACATTTTCTCTGGAACTAGAAAGACCATATAGAAGTTCATGTAGACAGTTTAACTCTATCAGATTTTGTGCCCTCCACATTAGCGGAGCTATTAGCTTAACTACATTTCTGAGTAGCGAGGTGGTAGCTTCGCTAGTTTTTAAATCAAGTAGCTTTTCAGTAGCGAAGCTATATTTTTGACTAGGTAGTGGGGTAGCATTGACAAAAGCTTTGTACATCATGCCTTGTATCTGGTGTTTACTTTCGCCAGTTTTGAATCAGAACTAAAGATGTCCAATCATAAATGAATTGCTCATTTGAGTTGGTTCTTTACAATGAATTGGGCATATGTGATAGGAAACAGTCCGAATTGGTTTGTGATTCAATCTAATTTATAATTTTCTTTATTTATCACACATTATACATTTGCACATATACAGTGAAATTCTTCTTTTTCACATATCCCAGCTAGGCTGGGGTCAGAGTGCAGGGTCAGCCATGATACGGCACCCCTGGAGCAGATAGGGTCAAGGGCCTTGCTCAAGGGCCCAACAGTGGCATCTTGGTGGTGCTGGGGCTTGAACTCCCAACCTTCTGATCAGTAACCCAGAGCCTTAACCGCTGAGCTACCACTGCCCCAAATCTGAATGACTCAGAAAGCTCACGTGCATCGCTGCACCAGTCCTTTTATTTGGACCCACACAATCGACTGTAACCGTCGATAATAGAGAAAACGTAAATAAATGAAAACACTCTAAACATAAACACAATCTCTCTCTCTCTGGGTACGGGCTGTCATGCTTGACAAACACCCTCTCTGATGCTTCGGAGTCCTTTTAAGCCTTCCACCGCTACCACTATAATGAGAGACAGGTGTTAGAAATAATTATGAGCCAGGTGACGAGCCTTACCGCTCTCCCTCTCCCGCAGACCGACACATGACCACACCCCCCATGCCACATGCCCCCACCGCTGACTCAGGCTGGGGCAACATCCCACCTGCCTTCTCCCCCCCATCCCAGGAGAGAAAGTCAGCCACAACCATCTGCGCCCCCAGTCTGTGGATCACCTTGAACTTAAAGGGCTGGAGAGCCAGATACCAACGGGTGATCCGCGTGTTAGTATCCTTCATGCGGTGGAGCCACTGCAGAGGAGCGTGTTGAGAACAGAGGGCAAAGGCCCACCCCAGCAGGTAGTAGCGGAGGGTCAGAACAGCCCACTTAATCGCAAGACACTCCTTCTCGATGGTACTATATTTTGTCTACCTGAAGGAGAGCTCGTGACTAAGAAACAGCACTGGCCGTTCCTCAACCCCCCCCACCCCCTGCGAGAGCACTGCGCCCAGCCCCCTGTCAGATGCATCAGTCTGCAAAATAAAGGGGAGAGAGAAGTAAGGTGCATGTAAAAGCGGCCCCCCACACAGTGCGGATTTTACCTTAAGGAAGGCCTTTTGGCATGACTCTGTCCACTGGACCGGATCGGGAGCCCCCTTTTTAATAAGGTCAGTCAGCGGGCTGGTGACATCAGAATAACTAGGCACAAACCTTCGGTAGTAGCCAGCCAGCCCCAAAAACTGCCTTACCCCCTTTTTGGTCTTGGGTGCTGGACAGGCTGCGATCGCTGTGGTTTTATCAACCTGTGGACGCACCTGCCCGTGACCTAAGTGGAACTCCAGATACCTAACTTCCACCCGCCCAATTGTACACTTCTTCGGGTTGGCCGTGAGTCCCGCCTGTCTCAGCGTTCTCAGGACAGCCCTCAGATGTTGCATATGCTGCTGCCAATCATTACTGTAAATGATGATGTCATCCAGATATGCGGCGGCATATGTACGGTCTGAGGATCTTGTCCATAAGGCGCTGAAACATGGCTGGGGCTCTGAACAAACCGAATAGAAGAGTCACAAATTGGTGTAATCCGAACGGTGTGGAAAAAGCCGTCTTTTCTTGGGACATTGGCATTAAAGGGATCTGCCAATAACCCTTTGTTAAGTCCAGCGTCAAGTAAAATTGAGCCGCGCCCAACCGATCGAGTAACTCATCAATTCGCGCCATTGGATAAGCATCAAATTTGGACACCGCGTTCACTTTCCGGTAGTCGACACAGAAGCGGACCGAGCCATCGCTCTTTGGTACCAGAGCTACCGGGCTGGCCCAATCGCTGTGCGACTCTTGTATTATGCCCATTACGAGCATTGCCTCAAATTGTTCATGATCAATCTTTTTCTTGTGTTCAGGAAGACGATAGGGGCGGCCTCAAACCACCACCCCCGGGGTGGTCTCGTTATGGTGTTCTATGAGGTTTGTGCGACCGGGTAGGGGTGAAAACACATCCGCGAATACCGCTTGCAACCTGGCAACCTCTGTAAGCTATGACAGTGAGATGTGGTCTCCGCAAGGGACCGGGGTGAATGAACTTGATTTGGGAAATACCTCCGGCCCGAGCTCTGCCCTCTCTGGAACTACCGTCACCAAGGCTACAGGTACCACCTCCCTCCATGGTTTGAGGAGGTTGAGGTGGTAGATTTGACGTGCCCCTCCCCTATCCGTTCGCCTAACCTCATAATCAAGATCTCTGACTCGTCGTGTGACCTCAAAGGGTCCTTGCCACTTGGCGAGTAATTTGGAGCTTGAGGTGGGCAGCAATACAAGCACCTTATCTCCTTGTGCGAATTCCCATAGTCGAGTGCCCCTGTCGTACAGTCGGCGTTGCCGTTCTTGGGCTTGGAGCAAATTCTCCTGTATTACCCGCCCCAAAGTGTGGAGCTTTGCTCTAAGATCAAGAATGTATTGAATTTGGTTTTTGCTATTCGAAGGTCCTTCCTCTCAAGCTTCCCGTATGACGTCAAGCACGCCACGTGGCCGGCGCCCATACAGTAGCTCAAACGGGGAAAACCCGGTGGAGGCTTGTGGGACCTCTTGTACTGCAAACAGCAGGGGTTCGAGCCACTTAACCCAGTTTTTAGCATCTTCATGTACGAACTTACGAATCATATTTTTTAAGGTCTTGTTAAATCGTTCGACCAACCCATCGGTTTGCGGGTGATAAACGCTGGTGCGAATTGACTTAATACCTAATAATTCATACAGTTCACGAAGTGTATGTGACATGAATGTTGTACCTTGGTCAGTGAGGATTTCCTTTGGAATCCCCACTTGGGAAATAATTTTGAAGAGTGCCTCCGCAACACTACGTGGTGAGATGTTGCTTAGAGGCACTGCTTCCGGATATCGCGTTGCATAGTTCACCAGAACTAATACAAAGCGATGGCTGCATGCAGTCTGTTCTATTGGCCCGATGAGATCCATGCCAATTCTCTCGAAGGGGATCTCGATCAGTGGCAGTGGGTGCAATGGCGCTTTAGGGGTGGCCGATGGATTTACCAACTGACATTCACGGCACGTCGCACACCACTTAGTAACGTCCCCATGAATGCCCAGCCAAATGAAATGAGCCATTATACGGTTCAACGTCTTTTCGTGACCTAAGTGGCCAGCCATTGGATTATGGTGAGCCACCTGGAAAAGTGTTTCCCGATGGCTTTTTGGTACCAACAGCTGAGTTGTATACTCTTTGGTTTGAGTGTCCTGCGTCACTCGATACAACCGTTCTTTGATAATAGAAAAGTACGGGTATGTGAGCACAACACCAGGCTGGAGCTGTTGACCATCAATTACTTTCACTTGGTCAAAGGCGTGCTTAAGGGACTCATCACGCGACTGCTCCGGAGGGAAATCCCCCTCAGGGAAGCCCCTGAGAATGGGAATTCCCCCATCTGCATCATCCCGACGCTGAGCTGATGTTGACGGCCCAGGCACTGCCTCACCAGTCATTGTGTCGCACGTCACACCCTGCCCCACTATTTTGCAGGACACATCCACACACATTACCCTCAATAGATTTTTAAAGCCGGACCAATTGGTTCCCAGAATTAGTTGATGCGTGAGGCGGGGATTAACCGCAGCCTCAACTCTATGCCTTTTTCCCCTGAATCGTATCTCAATGGTAACCACCGGATACTTGTGAATGCCACCATGCACACATCTCACCCTCACCAGTTTATTTTTATCCAATGCCCCTCCTTGCAACAAGCATTGGTGGATCGAGGTTTGAGAACAACCTGTATCCACCAAAGCTTGATGTGTATCCCCTTTTACTCTTACCAGTATCCGATACGCCCCTGCCCAATTGGGGGCAGCCTGTGGAGTGTCGGGGATCTGGACCAGTGTCCCCACCTCCATTACTGGACACCGCTCCTGGCTGTGTCCAGTTTCCCCGCAGCTCCAGCAGACTGGCCCAGGTCTTCCTTCCACACTCGTGGGGGCGGTCTCGCCAACCTGGAAGGGATAGCGGAGGGAGACAGGGGGGGTAGGAGAGACAGACAAGGGGAAGGGTCCTCTGGATCGGGGGCAGGGTCTGGGTGGGCCTCCCCACCACTATGGAGCCGGAACTGGGCGATAGTGAGGAGAACGGGGGGAGGGGAGGGAACATGAGGCACAGGGGGTTGAGAGAGAGAAGAGCGAGGAGAGAGAGAAGAGCCAGCTTTGCCACCTCCTGGGAACACCGCCATGTAGTCCTCTGCCAACTGGACGGCTCCCTCCAACGATGCCAGGCGGTGGCACTGGACCCACTCGGACATGCCTCGGGAAAGTTGGGAGATGATCTGCTCCAGTACCACCAGATCGACCACTTCCCTGATGCCGCGGGTTCCCCCCAACAGCAGCCATTTCCGATAGGCGTCACGGAGCTGCTGCGCAAAAGCGAACGGGCGCCCGTCCTTCCCGAAGCTCAACGAGCAGAAGAGCTGCTGACTCTGCTCTGGGGTCCGACCGACCCGTTGCTGGATGGCTTTTTCAGGTGACTGTAGTCCAGGAGGCTGGCGGCAGGGAGTTGTTGTGCCGCCAGCTGCGCCTCCCCGGAGAGCAGGGGCAACAGACAGCTGCCCACTGATCGGAAGGCCACCTCCAAACCTCCGTGGTTTTTTCAAAGAGGTCGAGGAAGGCCTCCGGATCGTCGTTTGGCCCCATTGTTGTGAGGGCCACCGGTGGGACGGGCTCCAAGGAGGTCGCAGTGCCAGCCCCCTCCCTGGCGATCAAGCTCCGGAGCACCTGCCGGTTCTCCGCTTGTGCCTGGAGCAGGACTTGAAAACATTGTTCCTGCTCCCGGCGTACCTCCATGAGGGCATGGTGTTGTGACTGCTGGATGCTGTTGAGGGTCTTGAAGACTTCGCCCAGCAGTGAGGACTCCATAACAGCGCTCTCCTCCAAAGCCGGGTTCTCGGCACCACTGTAACAAGTTCTTAGTTTGGGGCAATGGAGGAGTCAGGAGACAACGAAGCAGGTTCAAGGTCAGTCCTTTTATTTGGAACCACACAATCGACGGTAACCGTCGATAATAGAGAAAACATAAATAAATGAAAACACTCTAAAAATAAACATAATCTCTCTCTCTCTCTGGATACGGGCTGTCGTGCTTGACGAACACCCTCTCTGATGCTTCGGTGTCCTTTTAAGCCTTCCTCCGCTATCACTATAATGAGAGACAGGTGTTAGAAATAATTATGAGCCAGGTGACGAGCTTTACCGCTCTCCCTCTCCCGCAGACCGACACATGACCACGCCCCCCATGCCACAGTAGCTTTTAGCTTAGCTTAACACATTTTTCTGTTGAGTAGTTGGTAGCTTAGCTAGCTAAATTTTTTGAGTAGCTTGCCCAACGCTGGCCCTCCGTTGATTGAGTGATGTAAACTGTAATCTAGGTGATACGGTTCTTGGAAAAACAAAATGAGGATAAAAGTTGTCTCACCATTATTCATCTAAAATTTTAAAGTGATAGGTGGTTCACCCAAAAATGAAAATTCTTTCATTGTTTACTTACCCTCATGTCCTTTAAACCTGCCTTTCTTTCTTCCATGGAACACAAAAGGAGTTAGGATCTCCAAGCTGCTATTTTCCATATTTTATTCAAAGTCTTAAAAATCTGCTTGGATATTCTTTAAAAACTTCCCTGGAGCAAACAATGATAGTATTTTCATTTTTAGATAAACTAACCCTTTACCTTCCATAATAAAGTGATCATAATCACTTTGTGTGCATTGCTGAAATACTGTATTTCAAAATATTCTTGAATGGTTCTGTGATAGTTTGGTTCACCAGGGACACTGTTTTTGTATGTCTGGTGGGTCACGTGGAGGCCCATGGCAGCGTGTCTGGCTGTGTCCCTGATTCAGTGCTGAACTGGGTGGACAGATGGGGCCGCTGAGAGCCGCCTGCAGCAGCAGAGCAGCACAGACAGGGGAGCATCCCATTCACACCTCACCATGACACTCAGATGAACATGGGGAACCAGGCCACACTGTTTGTCTGCTTCTCTGTCAAACATTCTCTATGACTTCCATTCTTTTTGAATAACCTGAAAGCTCAAACCCATCCAATCTGCTCAAACCCATCCATTCATATGTGGATTTATTTAGAATGGATGTCTTTTACACAAAAAAAGTAAAAACTGTAATTCCTTGCATGCATGAGCTGGGCGGTGTAGCACAAACAACGGTATATATATATATATATATATATATATATATATTCACCCTTTTGGCGATATTTCCAACCAAACAGCCATTATAGCCAAGTGAATGCAATGAAGAATGATATTTTAATAATTTTTATTTAAATGCACCAATAAACATAATTAAAAAGCATTTACCATTCTAATAATTGCATTTTAGGTAGTAATTAACATATTATAAGGGGTTATACATTTTATTTTGTAAGGACTTTTGTTTTGTCACCGCTCTGGTTTGGGTGCCGCCATTTTGTGTGTGGTGTTAGGCTTTGAAGCGAGAGCTGACATCAGAGAGAGGGGGTGAATCTCAATTCAAAGAACGTGGAAAACGGACTTGTGTCCTTATTAAGACCGGTCTTTCCAAGCATCCTTGGAAGAACGAACTTGGAAGGACAGGAGGACATAGAACACATCTGTTGCGAGCTTTGAGATGTGCTGCAATCTTCCTGTTGCGCAATTAACCATCACAGAACATTTGAATCCAGTGAGAGAGCTACTGGCATTATCACACCAGTGACAGCATTAATATCATCACACCAGTGAGGTTTTGCAGGACTAGTGACACGTTAATAGAATAAAGTCTGTAAACGCTCGTTCTCTCCATGTTTATTACTGTATTAAAATGATGCCCCTCCCCAAAAAAACTAATGTTGACGGAGTATAACGACTTTAGCGAGCTGTCAGACATTCGTAAGCTTACAGCAGGAAACTCTTGAGGATAAACAAAACGATAAATGTCCTTCGTTTGCCACCGTAGTACCGAGTACTTGCCCACCAGTCACCATCCCATGCATCCTCGATTTCAAGAACACATCCGGGTAATTTCCTGCATTCTCGGTACATGCGTTCTTGAGGATTGGAATCGAATTTCGGCAGTGGATGATGACGTAGAACGAGTCCACGAGAATGTAAGAACACAAAAGAACGCACATTGAGATTCACGCTGGGTGTGAGAGAGCAGACAGCAGAGAGGCTGTGTGAGAGCTAAGCTGAAGAGGAGTACGATGACCACGTCGTTTAGATAGAAGCTTAAAAAAAGTTACGTTTAGACCCGTGGCATACTCAAGAGTTTTGTTACATTGATTTAAAGTTTGTAAAGTTTGTTTTAATGTGATTGGCATCGTGAGAGACAAGACCCATTTCCTCTGTATTTTCATGCTGAACTGAGTGATAGCATGCTAGCGTGTCACTAGTGATTCATCAGTGGAGTTGAATACTCCACTGTTTATTTTACTACCAGTGTTTATTTTGTTTGTTCAAACGAACTTCAAATGTGCTTAGTGACTTGTGGAAAAACCAGCGGTGGAGGATTTCGCTGAATCATCGAAAGGTCGACCAGGCGGTTACCCGCTGGAGGCGGCATGCGCCGGTGGCCGGGCACGCGGAGGAGACGAACCGTGGGTACGGGTGACCTCACGTAACGGAGGACGAACCGCGGTTCACCTCGGGCAGGGGGACGCCACCACCCCTGCCTCGGCTTCAGCCTTTTCAGATGCTGGTCCTCTCGCCACCGGAGCCTTCATTAATGATCCTTCTGCAGGTTCACCTACAGAAACCTTGTTACGACTTTTACTTCCTCTAGATAGTCAAGGTTGATCGTCTTCTCAGCGCTCCACCAAGGCCCACAAGGAGCCCCAGCAGGGCCGATCTGAGGACTTTCAATGTGATCTTCCTCTGATGCGTGCTGCCATTTGTTTACATGCGGTTGTCATTCGTCAAACAAACAGCTACTCAAAGAGTCTTTTCAAGCACATAATATGTTTATTTTATGTAACAAACAGCCAAATTGTCACCAAAGTACCATGATAACAGTTCACATCTTGTATATGCACAGCCATCATACTGTATCTAAACACGATCTTCCCATGCACGCAGCCATGTCTGCTGATTAGGTGCAGATGTGGTTTTCATTTGCACAAACAGCAACTCAAACAGTCTCTTCAGGCATATAAAACATTTGTTTTCTGCCAAACTATCACAAAAGCACCACAATAACAGTTTAAACTCATATACTCACAGTGAAAACATGCTGATTGAGCGTGATTATCTGAGGCATGCAGCCAAGTCTGTTTACATTAGCGCTTGACACACACACACACACACACACACACACACACACACACACACACACACACACACACACACACACACACACACACAGAGAGACTCACACTCACACAATGTCTGAGATGTTTAAGTGCATAGGCTAACCGGACTGCTGACATTATATGTTCATTTGTTTTTTACAGCTATAAATACGAAATAAAATAAAAACAGTACAACAAACATAACCCATTTGTTCACATTTTTACTATATTGTATACAGTATTTTTTTATGACAAGAAATAAAAAATAAAAAATACTTGTCTACACTCTGACCCCCTCTACTGGCTATGCAGTGTCACATGCAAAAATAACTCACTCCAGGGGGGCACTGCAGGGGAATTTAGAATTTTTTTAGAAAAAATTTTAAAACATCTTAACGCTTTCATATTTGAGATTCACAAGACCAGGAATACAGATTTCCATTTTTTATTTCATTCGATTCTTATTTCGATTCGATTGGATATTGATTCATATTGGTATATTTCAGTTATAATGTCCATTTTGCTTACATGTGAAAGAAATTCTCTCCCAGCTAATACTATTAATTATATAGGGGACCTATAGGTTTGGGGGGGCATCAGAAAATGGTTTGAGTTCCAGGGCTGAGAAAGAATGTTATAAGTAACATTGCTAACACTGTTCCACATTACAGAGAAATACTAAACCGTAATAATGAGCCTTTAAAATATAAATTTGACAAGCACACGCACGAAGCGAGCCGCTGCGATACCGGCAAAAGCGGTAATGATTCTGAATGTGTCAGAAAAACCAGCAAGGAGACTGTCTGAACATTTTGTTAATTTATAGAGAGAAATGCACATTAGGGTTGTGCCGACAGATGATGATCTCGAGGATCGATGATGGTCAGAGTGATCGCCTTTAGCTAATGCCTTTGACGATGTCATGACGATATTTGGCTCGTTTTCTCATGTATTAAATTATTATTATTATTATTACTATTATTATTATTATTATTATTATTATTATTACATGCTATTTGTGATTAGAATTAAATGTTTAGGTTTTGTTGTTTTGTTTGTTTTGTTGTAAAAAACAAAAAGTCAAATCAAACTTTATGCAGTGAAAGGATGCAGAACTTCTTATCCAATATACTACTAAATCACTGGTTAGTGAATTCTGAACATTTACCAATCAGTGGCTAATCACAGAATTTTTTGGTCGCACTGTGCAAAATTTGTTCTTATACGTGAATGATTTACTCGCATTGTACAGAGTTGCGCATTTAGAAAAAGATCGATCTTGGGATTTAAGAATCAATACTGGTATCGTTCAAATTAAAATTGCGATGCATCTGAAAAATTCTATATTTTTACCCAGTCCTACTAATAACACATATATTGCATAAAAACATTGTTATTCATAATTTTGCTTGATTTTTTTATCACCAGCAAAATCAACAAAAAATCAACAGCATATATATTGTGAATTTTCGATATATCGCTTAGCCCTAATGGACAAGTAAGTTTAGTAATGTTATCATGTGCCTGCAAGTTTAAGTGTCTTCTCAAATTCAGTATCCTTGTGCAGTTAAATGGTGCACACATTTTCTTTAACAGCTTCTGTGGCCCCCATTTATCTCTACAGGGCACAGTACAAAAAATAACATGATTTTTTTGTGCTGTGACTTAGTGATTTCTTAAACATAGGCAACATGAAAATTATGAATACTAATTGCAAAATTAGGGAAGACAATGTAATTTGGTGGGTGCTCAGTTGAGAGAGCATTAAGCCTGGGGAAATTCTTACTCAAGAGTTCACGGCAGCACACTACATAACTCTTTGAATTTTTGCATATGCTGGGTTAATGAACAAAGTTTTCTTCTTTTGAGAAGGCGCACCACTTTAAGCCCTGCTGCACACTTGTAAATTAGGCACGGAGAGTGCAGGCTTCACCTGTTGAGAGGCCGTCTGGTGTGTGAAATGAGCTCCCCATTGGGACTGGGTGTTGCTTTGTACCACTGATCTGGAACCAGGTTTTTTCGTTTTTCTTGTAGTAGTTGAACTCAGGAATGAGGTAAGGGCTCAATCTGTGATCAGTACGTATTCACGCTCTCTACCTGGTGGCTGTCTGACTCACGGATGGACCTTCATTGACACAGAGACGGAGTTCACTCCAGAACACATGGTTGCATCTTGGACTTGATGGCACATATAGAGTTCATGAGGAGTACTGTCTGTCATTACACCTGCTGATTTGCCAGTGCAAATTTGTACACACAAGGGTTAAGCCAGTCTGCTCGTCTTTGATGGGTATCAGCTATAGAGTTGGCCATGATTTTGCAAAGTATGACGTGATTCTGGATTAACATCCTTGTTGGTTACTAATTACTAATATAAACTAATATAAATACTCAGTGCACTTGTCCATTTGTAAATATGTTTATCCAACCCCCAGATTCAATGGATTGGTACATTGTTTTAAATCTGACATAGACTCATGTGCTGCATGTTTAAAGTTAACTTATTTTTAACACAGTTTGCCTTTAATGCTGTGTTCATGGCGTAAGACACTGAATACAGTACATTGTGACATGGTGCAATGTCGAAAGATGTCCGTTAGCTGCATGTGTACACAGACCAATAATTAAGGCGGCCAACACTAGAGAAAGTTCAGATGGAGCGTTTGACAATAAGATCTTTAATAAGATGTGTTTTGAGGTTTGCGAAAAGAGCCGGGTCAGTTTGACATCAAGTGGGAAAAACAGTGAATTTAATTTTTGAAAGCACAACTGGACTTGAATTTCGCCCCTAATGTGAATAGTAATTTACAGTATTATTTCAGTTTAAGTCTCTGGAGAATTGTGGCTCTGCACTAAAAAAAAAAAAAAAAAAAAAAAAAACTTTTGCTTTCACTTGAGGTTTACAGAATTTTTCCTTGTTCATTTTATTCATATATTCATATATTTTTTAATGAAAAAAGGTGTACCTTGCAAAGAGTAAATGTTAAAATAAAAAATAAGAAAAAATACGAGTGTTATTTTGTGTGTATTTGTGCAAGATGAAGATTAAGAGGATCAAAGGGGTTGCAAGGAATCATGGAATTATTATATATATATATATATATATATATATATATATATATATATTTATATTTAACTTCTAGAATATAGTGTGCTCATTAACATATTAGTTTTGCTGTGGAATCAAAATTGGTGCAGAGATTCATGAAATTCAAACTGACCTAGTTCATGATCCATTAACTAATGTAACATTTACAACTTTTAATGTAAAAAAAAGTATATGTAGAAATTATTATTAATCAGAAATAATACACTGTATTTCCTTTAATACTACTTAAAATAATATATAAAAATGAATATAAATGTTGATTTCATCACAGTGATTTGGTCACGGTGAATGTCTGGGAGTGCAGAGAAGGATTTTTTCCGGAGACGGGGTCTGTCGATCACACTCATTCCCGCGGCTCGGCATCACTTGTGTGTAGATTGCATCACTGTATTACTGTAGTAATATTGTAGTAAACCTGTTTTTTGTCACAAACCATCATTTTAATGCAATTAACCATGGTGTTACTACAGTAATATGTTGTTAATAAAGTAACTAGAGATGTCCGATACCATTTTTTTGAGAACGAGTATGAGTACCAATACTTCATTTTTTTGTACTCACTGATACTGAGTCCGATTTTTTTTTTTTTTTCTGAACTCTATATCAACAGTTTATTTCAGTTTTAGCATCTAAATGGTGTTTAAATAAATTAACTCATTAAAACTTTAATCAAATAAAATATAACTATTAATTTTCAACATAATATTGTATTATTTTTTATCAAACGAAGTGCTTATATTCACAGCACAATCCAAAATACAACATTGGAGTTATATTTTGTCAAATAAAGTGCTGCATAACAGAGCATCACAGGTGTTAGATACTGCTTAAGTATAATACAATCACTACTGATTTATTATTAGTAGTAGTAGTAGTAGCAGTAGTATTACAGTGAATATTACATAACTTCACATTTGTGATATATTTCTGTCATTCTTTTTTTCCCTATAAATGTAGCTTTTATTTTCATTGAGCTTTTATTTTGAAGTGTTTCTGTTTTGTTTTGACCAAGGAGCTTTAACTCTATGACAGCAGCTTCCCACTCTGGAAAAGCCGTTCACTGCGTGACTCAAAGTGATTATTAAATGTATGTGCCTCATGCTACAATGTGAATTTGCACTCTGTTTACCATAGATATCTACAGTATATGTAGATACCTCATTAGCAGCTGTTCCTATGGGCCGTGATACGGATATTGGAACAGTCAAGAGCCATCCGTGAACACATGAGAGTAAATTGACAGATACGGTCTGTAACAGTCTGGAGTCTTTTCCAGCCAACTTTCAGAAGATCTGATTTTCCATAAACATTGAGCAATATTTCTGATAATATAAAAATTCCTGACTTCACTTCTAAAACATTTTTTTATTTTATTTTTTATTGCAAACTGCAAATTAAGTCCTCTTCAAATGAATATATCATGGCAAACATACTAAAAATTAGCACAAAGTGTGTAATTTTATTACTTGATGAACTGTTTCCACACAAAAGCAGCTTATGCAGCGGTTTGAGGCTTCTTCTCCATTCACATGTATTTAAACTGACCTCCTTGTTGACCGTTCCAAGATGACACCACGGTTGACGTATCCGAACCAGCCGAATGGGGCATCTACGTACACTAGCGGCCAAAAGTTTGGAATAATGTACAGATTTTGCTCTTATGGAAATAAATTTGTACTTTTATTCATCAAAGTGGCATTCAACTGATCACAATGTATAGTCAGGACATTAATAACATGAAAAATTTACAATTACAATTTGAAAAAAAAAAAAACAACAAATTATAACGTCTCGGTTACTGTCGTAACCTCCGTTCCCTGATGGCGGGAACGAGACGGTGTCAATGTAGTGACACTAGGGGTCACTCTTGAGAGCCCCGATCATCTCAGATCTTTGAGAAAAGGCCAATGAGAATTGGCGAGTGGAATTTGCATGCCACTCCCCCGGACATACGGGTACAAAAGGGAGCTGGAATGCAGGATCCATTCAGGTTTTGTGCTGAGTAGCCGAGACATGGTCCCGGCCATTTCAGCAGCTAGTACAGCGTTGTGGCAAGAGGGACACAATGTCTCGTTCCCTCCATCAGGGAACGGAGGTTACGACAGTAATCGAGACGTTCCCCTTCTGTCACTCACTCGACGTTGTGTCGATGTAGTGACACTAGGGGTCCCTATGGAAAAATGCCACAACAGCTGAACCGTGTTACGTGAACTGCCGATGCAGGTGCAAGCAAGCTGCTGCATGCGTAATAGCAGGTGCATCAGACTGCACCTAACCTCCCCCAGTGCCCCAAAAGTTATCATGTAGTTCCCCATATCCCTGAGGGGGGGAAGCGACATAACTAGCATGGGAGCAGGCTGCACCAGCCATGGCCTTTTCTCTATATATTTTCTCTCCACAGAGTATTAGATTCAGCTGGGGCCATCTAACGCTATCATACGCATCGGGGAAGGTGTTCTTTTCCTTTCCTATTCTTTCAGGGGGAAAAGACCCTGCGGAGACCACATCCTGCCCAAAAGGGGAGGTCAACATGTGGCAATACGACACATGGGCACAGCAGCCACACATGGAAGAGGCGTGGTGGTAGGTCCCACCACGAAAAGGGGGGGGGACTCTACAAACACAGCGACTGGGGGCAGAGAGAGCTCTGCCCAACGGAGACGCGGGTCCGCCGACAGGGAGACCGTACTGCGGAATATACATCACAGGGGTTACCGGAGTAATTGGCACCTGTGGAGCACCTATCCCAGTACAGGGCATATTAGACCCTGTAGTGGGGCTGGCTGCGATCTCCTCCGCCGAGTTCGCGAACCATAGCGCTAAGGAGGAAGGAACTCCAGGGTCCACGACTTTGTGAAGTCGACTGGGGGTAAAAGCACACGTTTTCACCTCAGGGGAGGGGAAAGGCGCTATACGCAAGCAATACACCCGGCCAGCTGTTCCGTATTACCGAACTCTACCTGTTCATACCTGAAAGAACACAGGACGAAACCGGCTCAACCTGGAGATTGTAAAATCTCGCGAAAGTATCCGGTGTTGCCCAGCCCGCTGCTCTGCAGATGTCTGTTAGAGAGGTGCCATTGGCCAGTTCCCACGAGGATGCCACACTCCATGTAGAGTGTGCTCGAACCCGCAAGGGGGCGGGCACGGCCTGGGTCTGGTAGGCCAATGCAATGGCGTCCACAATCCAGTGGGCAAGCCTCTGTTTGGAGATGGTGTTCCCTTTCTGCTGTCCACCAAAGCAGACAAAGAGCTGCTCAGAGTGTCTGAAGCTCTGCGTGTGATCCAAGTAGGTGCGCAAAGCATGCACCGGACACAGAAATGACAGGGCTCGGTCTGCCTCCTCCCGGGGCAGCACTTGCAGGTTCACCACCTGATCCCTGAAGGGGGTCGTGGGAACCTTGGGCACATAGCCCGGTCGCGGTCTCAGGATCACTTGAGAATCTGCCGGACCGAACTGCAGGCAAGTGTTGCTGACAGAGAACGCTTGCAGGTCCCCCACCCTCTTGATGGAGGTGAGCGCAATCAGGAGGGCCGTATTTAAAGAGAGGGCTTTCAGCTCGACTGATTCTAGCGGCTCAAATGGGGCTCTCCGAAGGCCCAGGAGGACCACGGTGAGATCCCATGAGGGGAAGAGGCATGGCCTGGGAGGATTAAGCCTCCAGGCACCTTAGAGGAACCGGATGATCAAGTCGTGCTGTCCAAGGGACTTACCGTTGACTGCGTCGTGGTAAGCCGCTATAGTGGCTACATAAACCTTCAAGGTGGTGGGGGACAGCCGCCACTCCAGCCTCTCCTGCAGAAATGAGAGCACTGACCCGACTGCACATCTCTGGGGGTCTTCGGCTCGGGAAGAACACCAATTCGCGAATAAGCGCCACTTTAGGCCATAAAGCTGCCTGATAGAGGGAGCTCTGGCTTGAGTGATCGTGTCTACAATTGCTGGTGGAAGACCGCTTAGACCTTCCGCGTCCCGTCCAGGGGCCAGACATGGAGATTCCAGAAGTCTGGGAGCAGATGCCAGAGGGTGCCCTGTCCCTGAGAAAGAAGGTCCTTCCTCAGGGGAATCCACCAGGGAGGTGCTGTTGCAAGGAGTGTGAGGTCCACGAACCACGAGGGTGACTTGTTCCTCGTCCTCCCTGACCTTTCACAAGGTCTGTGCAAGAAGGATCACTGGGGGGAATGCGTATTTGCGCAGCCCCCAGGGCCAGCTGTGTGCCAGCACGTCTGTCCCGAGGGGGGCTCCCATCAGGGAATACCAGAGCGGGCAGTGGGAGGATTCCCGGGAAGTGAACAGGTCTACCTGTGCTTTGCCGGATCGACTCCAAATCAGCTGGACCACTTGGGGGTGGATTCTCCACTCTCCGCTGAGCATTGCCTGCCGTGACAGCGCATCCGCTGTGGTGTTGAGGCTGCCCGGGATATGAGTGGCCCGTAGTGACCTCAGCCGCTGCTGACTCCAGAGAAGACACGTCTGGACACTTGCTGTAGGGGAAATCCTGCCCATAGAAACGAAAGGTCTGTCCAAGGGCTGAATAAGTGGCGGCAGAGTGGCATGATAGCTACGTGAAGTGTGCCACGGCGCCATGCCGATCTCGGGACTCGAGTCTGAAGCCAGTGCTGAAGCGGTCTCATATGCATCAACCCGAGGGGCATGACTGCCGCTGAGGAAGCCATATGCCCCAGGAGCCTCTGAAAGTGTTTCAGTGGAACTGCTGTCCTCCGCCTGAATGACTTCAGGCAGTTCAGCACCGACTGCACGTGCTCGCTTGTGAGGCACGCTATCATTGAGACTGAGTCTAACTCCATGCCGAGAAAAGAGATGCTCTGAACCGGGGAGAACTTGCTCTTTGCCCAGTTGACCCAAAGCACTAGACGGCTGAGAGTGTGCTAGAATCAGCCAGTCTTCGAGGTAGTTGAGTATGCTGATGCCCACTTCCCTTAACGGGGAAAGAGCTGCCTCTGCGACTTTCGTGAAGACGTGAGGGGACAGGGACAGGCCGAAGGGCAGGACCTTGTACTGATACACCTGGCCGTCGAAAGCAAACCGTAGGAAGGGTCTGTGTCGAGGTAGAACCGAGACGTGAAAGTATGCGTCCTTCAGGTCTACCGCCGTGAACCAATCTTGATGCCAGATGCACGCCAGAATGTGTTTCTGCGTTAGCATCTTGAACGGGAGTTTGTGTAAGGCCCAGTTCAGAACTCGCAGGTCCAAGATTGGCCGCAACCCACCGCCTTTCTTTGGTACGATGAAGTAAGGGCTGTAGAACCATTTCCCCATCTTGGCTGGAGGGACAGGCTCTATCGCGCCCTTGCGTAGAAGGGTCGCGATCTCCGCACGCAGGGTGGCAGCGTTCTCGCCCTGCACTAAATTGAAGTGGACGCCGCTGAACCGGGGCAGGCGCCTGGTGAACTGAATCATGCAGCCAAGTCGGATGGTCCTGGGCCGTCCGTCTCAGGGGCACTTAGGAGCCTTCCGGGTCCTCGTGCCGGCCCGAGAGACGGGGGGCATCAGCTTCCTGCGGGGGGCTCTACGCTGGGGCCGAGAGCTAGTCTCGGGCTGAGGCGGAGCCGCCTGGGCTTTCGCTGCCGCAGGGGGACGCACTCGGCGAGCAGACGGGTTGCGGAATCTTGAGCCGCGCCGGGGCAAGATGTGCTGGATGGCCTTCGTCTGCTTCTTCACCACCGAGAACTGCTGGGCGAAGTCCTCAACGGTGTCGCCGAAAAGTCCAATCTGGGAGATGGGCACATTGAGAAAGCGTGCTTTGTCTGTGTCCCTCATATCGACCGGATTCTGCCACAGGTGGGCAATCCTGGACCACCAAGGTGGACATCGCCTGCCCGAGAGCTTGTGCCGTGACCTTCGTCGTCTGGAGGGCGAGGTTGGTCACCGAACGCAGCTCCTGCAGCACATCGGGATCAGGACTACCCACGTGCAGTTCTTTTAGGGCTTTGGCCTGGTGTACCTGCAGGAGGGCTATGGCATGCAGGGCAGAGGCGGCCTGTCCAGTGGCACTCTAGGCTTTGGCCGCCAGAGACGACGTAGTCCTACAGGCTCTGGAGGGGAGTGCCGGACGATCTCACCAGGTGGCGGCGTTTTGCGGGCACAGGTGCATTGCAACTGCCTGATCCACCTGAGGGACCTCCGTGGACTCCGTGTACTTTGGACATTATTCCAAAATTTTGGCCGCCAGTGTATGTATATCTATGCTGTTTACTGTCATTTCCTACCAACAGAGCGTGCGATGCTCATGATGGTGTTTTCCATGTATGATCCAAGGACAAGATTTCAAATGTATAAGCTGCTGGCGTCGGCACAAAACTGTCTCCACATATTCACACCGCTCACATTTGAATTACAAGCAAATATATATTTATTTCATTAAATCGCAGCATTAGCATTTTTTTTTTTTTTTTTTTGCACCTTTTAATCTCACTAGGACATAACGTGATTTTAATTTGAGGGCTGAATGTTTATGTAAAGACATATTGTTTTTTGTATCAGAACATTTTTACAAGTACGAGTACCAGTACATGAGCAAGATCGGACCCGATACCAGTATCGGTATCGGGACATCCCTAAAAGTAACCATGGTTAATTTTGAGGTTACTGTAAATTTACAACAAAATACCATGGTGAAACTGGTTACTGTAGTAAAACCATGGTTATTTTTTTCTAAGGTAAGGTTAGGGTTAGGCTTAGGCTTAGGGGTAGGGGTTAATGCAGTGTGTCTGTGGGAGTCTAAATAAACTCTATAAACACACTGCAGTGATGCCCTTATACTGTATGTTAGAAATTAAATATGGGTGCAAATAGTATCTGACACTAATTGCACCAGGGTGCAGTTAGTATCTACCATTATTTGCACCAGGGTTGGGGTGCAAATAATATCTGCCACTATTTGCATTGGGGCATAAATAGCATATACCATTATTTAAACCAGGGTGCAAATAAAATCTACCTTTTGTGAATCACTTCATATAAGATGCTTTTTTTAAGCTATTTTTTTTTTTCAACAGAAGATCCAGTGAGATGTTCTACTTGGCAAAATCACAGTAACCCTGATGTAGAGGTGCAAAATGGTGATCACAAAAAAACTCAGTGTTTTGAAACTCAGCTCAGTGTTTCTTTCCAGTCTCTTGTTCTCAGTTGATTATAAGTGAAATTCCCCAATAAACCTCTCTACATTTTTTGTTGCTACTTCATCTCCTGTTTTAGACCTTGTTCTTTACTCTGAATGCAAATGGGGGGCAAGAAACCTGTCCACATGTAGATAGAGAAAATAAAGACAAAGAAGAAAAAGGTTTCAATTTCTGATGGAGTCATGAAAACCCAATTAAGCCTCTCCACAAAGAAACATCAAGTGCTTTCACACAGTGGCCGCATGCCTGTGGGAATTTGAGTAAGTTCAATTACTTTGGGATTAATTCAGAGGTCAGGAGGGTCAGTTTTGGAGCTCTGTGAAGAGAGAGAGAGGAAAAATAAAGGGAAGGAAAGGGATTGGAGATCTCAGTGGTATTGGTTTGTTGGAGGCCCTATACATCTAGTATCCACTGTTAGAAAGCATTGTGTCATGTTGACTGATTTGAGAAAAGTAGGGTTCATGAAAGCCCTTGAACATCTAAACATTTTGACATTGGTAGCCTTTTACAAAATATATTTGTTCACTCACAAACATTATTTCATTGATCCTTTTAAAAAAAGATGTTGCTGGACATTTTAAAGTCATTTTCATCTCATCCACTTGCACTCCTGTTTTCCAACTGTTTCCCAGCCCAGAATATGTGCTTATCAGTCTGAATATGTATGTCTTACAATAGAGATGGTCTTGTTCGTGAATTTTTTTTTCCTCGACTGTTCAAGCTGTAAGATTCCTATTCTAGATAGCACCCTCATGTCAGAGCGCTCCCAGATAAGGTGCTTTTCTTGCATAAGCCAGAGTCAGCATTTTGGACCTGTTTCTAAACTTAGGCTAACAAAATGCAAAGTTACACAATAATGTGGAAGGAAAGTAGAATAAGAGCCTGCACAGGAATATAGCTATTGTTATTCAAGTGATGCTTACATAACTGTCCAAACAATTAGATTTTTAACCTTAGCCTGAGGAGTTTGTTAACACTTTAAACATACGATTTAATTTTTTCAAAGAGGACAGGCATCAGGAATCTACAAAGGCACTGTGTTTGTTGAGATTGCTGTCTCTCTGTGGAGCCCTGTGCTGACTCCAGATACTTTGTAGTTATTAAAATATCCCAGGGTGCCTTTCACTAAGGTAAAAAATGGTCAGTTCTGATGACTTTCCTTGGCCCCTCCCCAAAGATTTCACTCAACTGGCCCAAAATTGCCCTTGTAGTTCTCCTTGGTTATCTTTATTTATTTATTTATTTATTTATTGCACATCTTTGATACGATTTCAACAAAAATTTCATGGATCCTCCACTTCAGAGGGCAAATAAATGTCCATTCTTTCATAGTAGAGAACAAGAGCGTCATTCTCTACTCATTCGGCTGTCTTTTCAATACAGTTGCAATGGACAGTGCCTCACTTAAAGCTTAAAAGAGCCTCACATTTTCATAAAAGTAGTCTATGCAACTCATGCATCATATTAAAAGTCTTCTTAAGGCATATGATATGGTTTTGGTGAGAAATAACCCAAAATTTCAGTCATTTTTTAGTGAAAATCTTGAAGTCCATTGCGGTTCTTTTTAAGCTTTAAAGTAAAGCACTATCCATTGCCATTGTATTGAAAAAAAAAAAAAAAGAAAAAAGAAAAGAAAACGGCCCGCAATATTAATTAAAACATCTACTTTTGTGTTCTGTGTTAGAAAGTAAGCCATACAGTATATGTTTGGAACTTAATTAGTAAATTATGACAAGATTTTCATTTTTGGGTGAACTATTCCTTTGGCCTCTCTTTAGTGCTTTTGTTAATATCAAAATCTTTTAAAATGTTTTCTAGGAAGGCAGCTCACTAGGTTTTGGATCAGAGCTTATGTGCTTTAAAGAAGTTATTAGTCCTGTGTGATGAGGAGGGGGGCGTGGCCGGGCCGTGATGACGCACGCCTGGCGCTGAGTTGACTAATCAGCGGGAGAGAGATGGGGGTGGGGGGGCAGAGACGCTAGTTCAAGAGAGACACGCATGCAGCTTTGTTTGTTTTGCAGTTTATGTTATGTTTGTGTTCAGTTTGTTATTAAAGTTTAACATTGACTGTTCAGCTGGTTCCCGACTCCTCCTTGCCCATCTTAAGAACTTGTTACACCCTGATAATCAACAACATTGAGCTAAAGGTCTGAGAGGCCTCTTTTGGCATAGACGGTTCCCTCTGAAAGAAAAAAACAGCAGCTGTTAATCTGAAGTCATGGCTTCTTGCTAAAGAGGTGACAAGGTGGCCAAAAAGACCCCACCCTCAGTCCCATCAGGGTGCAAATGATGTGTCTGTAAAGTGAGTACATTGTGTAACCTATCAAGTGCTATGAGCTGAGAGCTCGCTGTAGAAGTGAAGCACAGAGACCGGTTGCTGCTGCTGTACCACAGTTAAAGTACCTCTTATTGTGATGCAACCCCTGACTGATTGAGAAAAAGAAACTGAATCCTCTCTGGATCAGAGAGTGAGGTCACACATCACACCTTTCTCTCTCTCTCTTTGTGGAGAGCTGCACTTAAGGGACACAGGCATTACGGGGTTCCCTTTGCTCTTATTTTAATGGTAAGTGTTGTGGGCAGTGGTCAGTATTTCTTGTTGAAATCTCTAACAGAGGAAGCCCAATTGCAGAGATGGTGAAGGCCACCGGAGGAGAGATCTGACATGTGTTTTATAAAACAATGTCATGAGCTAGCTCATTGAAGTGAAAAAATGACTCAGAACACCGAAACCAAGACAAGTCGAGGAAAGATGGAGTGTGATAATAAAGGGAAACAAATAGACCACTGCCATTCATAATATACAAGTGTACAAAAGCAGTTCATGTGGCACGAATGGTTGTAGATGGAATACATGAGCATAACTGATTAAGTGGTGACCCAAAATAATTTATCGTACACAAGTAAACAACAATTTCCTTAAGATGAAACATTTAAATGTATGAATATTACAGTTTTGGAAGATGAGGGCATGTCATGAAATTTTTCTATTTTGGCATCTGACTAATTTGGCTAGCTTCTACCAAGTGACAGAGGAATTATTGCTAAAATACTGAACACATTGCCTTTGAAAATATATATACAGGTGCATCTCAATAAATTAGAATGTCGTGGAAAAGTTCATTTATTTCAGTAATTCAACTCAAATTGTGAAACTCATGTATTAAATAAATTCAATGCACACAGACTGAAGTAGTTTAAGTCTTTGGTTCTTTTAATTGTGATGATTTTGGCTCACATTTAACAAAAACCCACCAATTCACTATCTCAAAAAATTAGAATACATCATAAGACCAATAAAAAAAACATTTTTAGTGAATTGTTGGCCTTCTGGAAAATACTTGGTAGGGGCTCCTTTTGCTTTAATTACTGCCTCAATTCGGCGTGGCATGGAGGTGATCAGTTTGTGGCACTGCTGAGGTGGTATGGAAGCCCAGGTTTCTTAGACAGTGGCCTTCAGCTCATCTGCATTTTTTTGGTCTCTTGTTTCTCATTTTCCTCTTGACAATACCCCATAGATTCTCTATGGGGTTCAGGTCTGGTGAGTTTGCTGGCCAGTCAAGCACACCAACACCATGGTCATTTAACCAACTTTTGGTGCTTTTGGCAGTGTGGGCAGGTGCCAAATCCTGCTGGAAAATCAAATCAGCATCTTTAAAAAGCTGGTCAGCAGAAGGAAGCATGAAGTGCTCCAAAATTTCTTGGTAAATGGGTGCAGTGACTTTGGTTTTCAAAAAACACAATGGACCAACACCAGCAGATGACACTGCACCCCAAATCATCACAGGCTCTGGAAACTTAACACTGGACTTCAAGCAACTTGGGCTATGAGCTTCTCCACCCTTCCTCCAGACTCTAGGACCTTGGTTTCCAAATGAAATACAAAACTTGCTCTCATCTGAAAAGAGGACTTTGGACCACTGGGCAACAGTCCAGTTTTTCTTCTCCTTAGCCCAGGTAAGACACCTCTGATGTTGTCTGTGGTTCAGGAGTGGCTTAACAAGAGGAATACGACAAATGTAGCCAAATTCCTTGACATGTCTGTGTGTGGTTGATGCCTTGACCCCAGCCTCAGTCCATTCCTTGTGAAGTTCACCCAAATTCTTGAATCGATTTTGCTTGACAATCCTCATAAGGCTGCGGTTCTCTCGGTTGGTTGTGCATCTTTTTCTTCCACACTTTTTCCTTCCACTCAACTTTCTGTTAACATGCTTGGATACAGCACTCTGCGCACAGCCAGCTTCTTTGGCAATGAATGTTTGTGGCTTACCCTCCTTGTGAAGGGTGTCAATGATTGTCTTCTGGACAACTGTCAGATCAGCAGTCTTCCCCATGATTGTGTAGCCTAGTGAACCAAACTGAGAGACCATTTTGAAGGCTCAGAAACCTTTGCAGGTGTTTTGAGTTGATTAGCTGATTGGCATGTCACCATATTCAAATTTTTTGAGATAGTGAATTGGTGGGTTTTTGTTAAATGTGAGCAAAATCATCACAATTAAAAGAACCAAAGACTTAAACTACTTCAGTCTGTGTGCATTGAATTTATTTAATACACGAGTTTCACAATTTGAGTTAAATTACTGAAATAAATGAACTTTTCCATGACATTCTAATTTATTGAGATGCACCTGTATATGGGAAGCATTATCTCCTTTTTACATGTTGATATAATTATTTATTTTGCTGTTCTAAAGGCTTGGTTTACTTTTGAATGACGATATTCCACAGGCAAAGAAGGTGTGGCTGCGAATTTTCGGATTGCACGGATTCCTATTCAGATGACTGTATTTTTCCTGTGGAATTTCTCAGTGCAAAGTTAATGTGAAAGGTTCTTAACTTATGCAAGCTGCAACCCATTCATTGGTCACTATACCAGTTGAGAAACACTGCACTTGTTTTCATAATAGTAAGAGCTGAAATACTGCAGGACCTTCTCAAAACAAGACATTGAGCAAAATTGACTAGCATCATCAATAAAAGAGAAAATTGAGCTAAAAGTATGGTGCAAATTAGATATTTGGAGTCTGGCCCTATTGGAATAAAATGGGATTTTGTTTAACCTGGTAGTTTTGTCTGTACATCATAATCCTCATTTTAGGTTTTGGTAGAAATAAAAGTATTCAGATTGCTTGTGGAACACACTTGGGCAAAATACAGCCACTTAACAACAATCTGTCACAAAATTCCTCCTTTTTTAGAGAGGACCTGGTCAAAATCACTACACACACCACTGGGCAGATGTAATCTGTAAACATTAGACATTCATGTTTGGTTCTCTCTTGCCTGCTGTCAACAGGAGAGGTGTGAAGGGAACTGTGTTTGAAGAAGTCTAAAGTACAGGTTTTGAGCCTCGGCACCTCTAAATCGAGTTCAAACTGTCATTATCTGTCCACACAGATAAACTCAAATTACACCTCTATCCTAGGCTGTTAAGTTGTTTTCTTTGTCACAGCCCTCTCTCCCTTTCTCTTTTTTGTGTGTGTTCTTGCTCAGTTGTTCGCTTGCTAGGGAAGAAAAGCTTGAGCCGTCTAGCAGGTGCATTCACGCAGAGGTAAGCGCTCAGCATATGTAAGTGCAATTGCAAAATCACTGTCTTGCTGCGAAATACTTGAAATTGTTCTCTAATGGCCCTGGCTTTGTCATATGGTTTTGATTATAATGTGAAGATTGCATTGCCTTGCCTTTAGCGAGGGTGAGATGGAAGAGTAATTGGTACGTGCATTGAATGCTTTGCCCTCCTTGTCACAGCGCTAAAAGGGGAACCCCCCCTTGCCAAAGACACACACATGCATAAACACATACGAGAGTGCTGTCCCCGTTCACCATGTCTCCTCTGGTCATTGCTAATGTCTCAGTCGGCCTGTCAGAGGTTTTCTAAGTGGGTTATTTATCAAGCCGGGCCCTGTTAAATATGCATATCTGCTGCAATCCCAGTCATGTCTCCAGTTTCCCATTCTAGATTACAGCAGTTGGAATACGATTGCTAGGCAGAGGGTCAGCAAGCAGCCATTTTTAATATCCATCTTATTTATTTATATATTGATTCATTTATCACCAGAATGGGACGAGTTTCACTTGTAGATGAGCGAAAAAGTCTTCTCTCGTTTGGCGAGTCTTATCTAACACTGCATGTTTTAGCATGCATCAAGGGCAGATTACTGCTCTGTTGTGCGGCTTCATGGTGATGGGATTGGAAAGATTTCAGTATTGTGGTTGTTCGCTTTAGCATTTGTTTGCCTTCAGTTTTGATTCTGGAAATGCAGTTGTTTGCTTCAGTATGTATTTGTGTTCTATTTTGATGATTTCAGTAGTGCAGTTGTTTATTTGAGGATTTGTTTGTGTTCACTTTTGAGTTTTGGTATTGTTTTCACTCATTCACAAGATCATATGGCTAAGAATCTTTTTATCCTCTATAGTTTATGCAGTTGAAAAAAAAAAAAAAAACCTGTTTGAACCAGTTTAGCCTAAATGCTAAGATTGAAAACGTTTACATGCACTTCAGAAAATGGTTTATTCCAGGGTTTTAGCAGAAAGTGGTGTTCTGAAACGCTGTGTAAACAAGAATGCTGATTTCCTTACACTGTTTGAGGGATTAAGACAAAGTAGTTTAACACAGCTAGAGTTCTCTTGGAAAAACGTGACTTAATGTGGCCATGTAAATGTATAAGCACCATTCGGATGGGTTTTTGAAGAGTGCACGTGCATGGAAAAGCAACAACAATTTGTGCATGAGTAACAAATGTCATAGGATGGAGCCCAATAACAAGTCAGCACAGCACAAATAATTCAACATTTCTGGGAGTACAGAGGGACAATCTCATACAATATAAAGTATACCCATTTATACACACCAATGTAAAATATCGACTGTCCCTTGCGTCCGCGTAGATGCTCTCGTACATTGGGAAAATCCCAGAGTTTTACGTAAGAGGGAAACCGCTCTATTGCAGTGCAATTAAGCTGCAGGTCGCAATAAACAGTGAAGGAAAGAAACACAGCAACAACTCTGGAATATCTGGAAATAAAGCGAATCAACAGAGAACAAAATAGTGAAGTCTTCCTCTGATGCCATCCATTCACAGAACATGATTTTAATATTGGTAACTTTATTGTATGTATTTCTTTAACACCTTGCTTTAAGGTAGGCCTACTTTGTCATTGTTTACATGCTATTTCTGTTCACTGACTTGTGTATGTCAAGACATGGGGGGTTCAGTCATTTCAACAGAACTTTCATTACATTTTTCTATTGTATGCTAACAAGAAAAAACTTAAAATCTGAATTAAATGTTACATTTTAGCCTATTCATCTTACATCAGTGGATCGATCCATTGGCTAAAATAACTTGTAATAAGTATTCTATCCAGAAGTGGTGATGATTTTGATTAATCTTAGTGTGGAATCTTTTTAATCTGTTCACCAAAAAGACTCACCATTGACCATTTCTGCAAATTACGCTTTTGTGCCTGTAGATGGCACCAAATGACCGTCTTTTGCGCTTTGAACGAGGAAAAAGCAAGAGTTATTCACGATTGGAAAAAATATATATAATTTGCCTCTCAAAAATTCCACTAAGAGACTTCAGCACTGCAGAGTGTTTAAGCATCATAAGCGTTTCCCCACAAATGTCAACAAAGCATTTCTTTCATACTGTGAACTGCTGAGCATGACTTTTATCAAATTATACAAGACAATACTAGCCTAAAAAATATTTATGAGTTTTAGTAAAGTCCGTATGCCATTGTAATAAGTTGTTTATCACTTCATTGTATTCATAATTCATCCGAACCATTTTCTTGTTGAACGAGATTGCCTTATTGAACAAACGACTTGCCTCCTCCACTCCTTTAGTTGTTCATCAGATCCTTGTTAACGATAACTGATTCATGCATTGCGTTCGTGAACAGGTACACCAGTATAATTTAGTTCCTTCATTAACAACACATCTTATCTTGTTCAGACTCAAATGACCAACTCGAACTTCAGTGAAGGTGCGTATTCGTTCAGCCGGTGAAATCAGCCTGCACTCGAATGCTATTGGCTCACACTATAGTCAGTCTTACAGAAATGAAAAGCCAACAAAGCAGTCTCAGGTGTCCAGTTTGGGCCAGTCAAAACGTGTGACAGGCATGGTTCCGTGGGCTGGCAAAAACATTTCAGAGGGCCTTAGATTGGGGACCCCTGTCTTAACTGGTATTAGATGGGCAATGCTGGTCTGTTAATGGCACAAGCTGGTAATTGTTGCATGTAGGACTTGTTGCATGGCCAGTATAGTCAAGGATGTCACCCCGTGCCAAAAACAAACCATATTCTGATGACAGAGTTAAGTTTGTTTTAAATGTAAACTGTTTTTAATGGTTTTAACTGGCCTTTTAATATGGTCACCATCTGAACCAGATTAACTTGTCTAGTCTTACCAGCTTAGCTTTACTAGAACAAGCTTAACTTGTCCATGGTACTGGAGACTTGTCAAGTGCCAACTCTTAAAGGGGTTTTTACATATTTTTGCATCCGTCTGTGCTCTTTTATATATATATATATATATATATATATATATATATATATATATATATATATATGTAAACATGCACTAGACAGTTGTCTTTGACCACTGTGCCATGTCTCACTGTTTTTTCAACTTCTATCACAGGAATGACACATTTTTAAGATACCATGTCAAGTTCAAACAACTTAAACTTTTAAATGCTTGTCTTGAGACACCTGCATTCTTTTCCATTCTTTGCAGTATCATTTATTTCTTTCATTTAATTTATTTCTCCATTCTTTAGTCATTTATTAGATACCACAGTACTTGTAGTAATCCACAGAAGCTGGTATATCAGGGTTGTTCACCATTTCACTGGTAGAGCAGCTCACACATACCCTGAAACTCTGTACACAACTCAGTAAAGTTGAGTTCATAATAGACTGGCTAGATAAATTTGCAGGTTGTTGCTTATCTATTGTTATACTCTGTGAGGCTAGAGATGATACTCATCTCTATTACATACGTAGGACTCTATTTTAAGAGTGCTAGTGCTAAGCGTAGCGCTATGCCATGAGTCATAAGCACAAAGTTAATGGGCATGGCCAGGAAGTTTTGGTATTTTCGTGCAAGTATGCAATAAGTCTAGGCACAAGTGGGTTTGGCAAAATCTCGTGCACAATGCACTAATGGGCTGGGTCAAGTGCAATCTAATTCTTAGGTTTTTATACAGTTATTGCACCGTTTGTGTCCTGTTATATAGTATATTCCCTCAAGCACCAGCGATATAAACTAAGACAGCACATTCATAAGAAGTGGGCAGTGTAAATGGACTGTATGCAATTAATAAGAAGAGTAAAAAATCTGGGCACGCTCCTTTTATATGCCTAGAAAATTGTATTCTCTTCAGGATTTGGATGTGCGCTCCATTAAATTATTGGGAATGTAAGTATTATTAATGATTTTCATCTACTGACACACAAATCATGGTTAGTATTAACAGTAATTGTATCAGCACGTACTTCTACTGGTTGATGTTGATTTTGAACAATTTAATTCATTTATTGAAATGTAAATATTATAACAAAAATATTTCTAAATTCAAAATGACACTTCAAATTAAATGAAAATATAATCAAAACAATGAAAATTCATATACCAATTCCACCGGCACCTTTTGCAGTTGTCACAATATGAACCCCTTGTGTCGTCCTTCTGTTCCAGAGACTTTTATGTTGAAATAATCTAGGACTCTTAGTTTGAAATATTCGTATTTTCCTTGTCATGTCTATGTTCCTGATTTCCTCCTTGATTGTTTCCAGCTGTCCCTAGTTTAGTCATTAGTCTTCATGTATATATGTACACCTCAGTTTCAGTTGTTCTTTGTCAGTTCTTGTTGCCCTTCAAGGCTGAGGTGGTGTGTTACTTTGCCTTCGGAGTTATAACCTTCCTTGTATCATCTTCATTTGTTTATTATTAAAAGAATCTGCATCTAGATCCACCCCCTCTTATCTCATCCCTCCATCAAGCGTTACAGCAGTGACTTAAAAATCACTCTATGACAACAGGTGGAAAAATACCAATACAAATTAGATCATAAATACAATTTTAAATATAAACATGATAATAAAATTTGAAAAATAAGCCTTGACCTGTAAATAGTTTAACACAAATCTCATACATTTTTGTTTCATAAGACAGCTGTACAACTCCGATCATCAGGGAAATAATTTGATTTTTCACTATATTTTCAGAGTTTGGACATGAACTTTATTACCACCTGCTGGTGGACTCTCCAAACTGCAAATGTAGGAACTGAGTTGGATGTTGCGCTGAAAACAGAGATGGTATTTAAACGTCTATTTCTCAGGAAATTAGCAAATTGTGCTTTGTGGCACTCCATTAACATACAATACACCCACAGTTTAGGCTCATTTACCCACAGATAGTGCTAACACTCCCACCAACGGCCACTTGCGCTTTGTGCTGGCATGAAAATTGCACTTAGTATTAGCGCGATCACGAAAATGAGATAAGACATAATGCATGGTCGTTACGTGGAGCGCTGTGCTTTGCTCTATTTGATCTATTACATATCTTAAAAAAGGTGGTTAGCAAGCCAGAACACAATTACTTTTTGAACCCTTAACAACTGTGACTAAAACTCTAAATCATACCTAAATTTTGGTAAACCGGTGCCACAGAGTGCAGTTTGTGTCATCGACATTCCTCATAATGCACTTTTTAGCTTAAATCCTTTTGGTTATTTTTAAATATGCTTTTCTCTATAGTTTGTCTATCACAGCTATCAAAGAACACTTTCTCTCTTTTTCTCACCCTATGTCTCTGCTGAATGGGTCGTCTTACAGGCCGCCAGACTGCCAGTCTGCTTTCATTTGTTTTTCTGTTTTTTGTTGGGGTTTTTTTCCCCCCGATTCTCTCCTCCATGCTGCATAAACTCTTTTAAGGAGGAATATTGTTTTTAGGATCAATGCACAGCTGTGCTTCCTACAATCCCAGTCGGTGTGTGAACAAACATGCCATGAAACAGTCTGCACAGAATGCACATACAAAAAAAGCCCTGTTTTATTGATGAGACTTTTTAAGGCACACCCAAAGCCTCTGATTCTAACGATAGTTTTTCATGCTTAGGCTACAGGATGTTGCTTGCGTTGACTGATATCAGGCGATGCAGGTAGGCAGTAGACTGTAGCATTGAGGCCCAGCGTTTTAGTCAGGCACACACTAATAAATTCTCCCTAATTCATTTTTTATTGTCTCAGGGGAGCAGCCTGCAGATTTGCCTCAACAGAAGAAGCATCAAGTTACCTCCTCTAAATAATTGATGCCTCTTGCTTCTCTCCCAGACATGGCCGAAATCTCAAAATATTCACTGGCTTGACTAAATATGAAGACTGCCTCAAAGAGAGAGACGGGGCATGTGTGTGTATGTGTGCATATGAGCATGTGTTTAAAGGCTGAGTTGGCTTGTGCTCGGGTTTTGACACCGTTTTTGAGGCAGGCAGACGTGCTTGCCGATGTCATTTGCGTGTGTAAGTGATGGTGCTTTTCTCCGCCACGTTAGAGGTGCACCCAGGCTCTTCAGGGGTTAAGTGCTGTGTGTCTTTATGCCGCTCGCACACATACACGCATTTGTACCACGCCACAGGAGATGGGCATGTGCTACACCTCGCCTATAGTTTGAGCTCATGACCCTAGTAGCTGCTCAGAGAATGCTGGGAAAAAGGCTCAAATGCTAAGAAAGCGTAAATGATGAGGATGCCTGAGATCAAGCAAACTTAATTACTAAACGCTCTTTGTTTTTGTGTGTTTTAGCTTTAATGGCATAGAAATTTCATGCCATTCCATTGTTGGTGCTCACACACTGTATTGGTAATCTGAATAGTATAACTACTATTATTATTTTGTCTCTCTGTATAAAAAAAAAAAATTAAAAAAATAAATACAAAATTAGCAGTTCAAATTAGCCAGATTATGCTAAGAAAAACAGTAACATAAACAACTGCTCTGAAATAACTATTAAAGTGCATGACAAATCATATTGTGCAATTTCATTCTAAGTTTCACAGACATGTGACAAACAGAAATGGAATAATGTGTCCCTGAACAAAGGGGGTGGCAAAATCAAAAGTAACAGTCAGTATCTGTTGTGGCTACCAGCTGCATTAAGTACTGCAGTGCATATCCTCCTCATGGACTGCACCAGCTTTGCCAGTTCTTGCTGCAAGATGTTACCCCACTCTTCCACCAAGGCACTTGCAAGTTCCCGGACATTTCTGGGGGTAATGGCCCAAGCCCTCACCCTCCGATCCAACAGGTCCCAGACGTGCTCAATGGGCTCTTCGCTGGCCATGGCAGAACACTGACATTCCTGTCTTGCAAGAAATCACGCACAGAACGAGTAGTATGGCTGGTGGCATTGTCATGCTGGAGGGTCATGTCAGGATGAGCCTGCAGGAAGGGTACCACATGAGGGAGGATGATGTCTTCCCTGTAACACACAGCGTTGAGATTGCCTGCAGTGACAACAAGCTCAGTCCGATGATGCTGTGACACACCGTCCCAGACCATGACAGACCCTCCACCTCCAACTCGATCTCACCCAGAGTACAGGTCTCGGTGTAACACTCATTCCTTTGACGATAAACGCGAGTCCGATCATCACCCCTGGTGAGACAAAACCACTTTTTGCCAGACCTGTCTGGTCCAGCGAAGGTGGGTTTGTGCCCATAGGCGACGTTGTTGCTGGTGATGTCTGGTAAGGACCTGCATTACAACAGGCCTACAAGCCCTCAGTCCAGCCTCTCTCAGCCTATTGCGGACAGTCTGAGCACTGACGGAGGGATTGTGTGTTCCTGGTATAACTCGGGCGGTTGTTGTTGCCATCCTGTACCTGTCCCGCAGGTGTGATATTCATATGTACCGATCCTGTGCAGGTGTTGTTACACGTGGTCTGCCAATGCAAGGACGATCAGCTGTCCTTCCTGTCTCCCTGTAGTGCTGTCTTAGGTGTCTCACAGTATGGACATTGCAATTTATTGACCTGGCCACATCTGTAGTCCTCATGCCTCCATGCAGCATGCATAAAGCACGTTCACGCTGATGAGCAGGGACCTGGGCATCTTTATTTTTGTTTTTCAGAGTCAGTAGAAAGGTCTCTTAAGTGTCGTAAGGTTTTATAATTGTGACCTTAATTGCCTACTGTCTGTAAGCTGTTAGTGTCTTAACGACCGTTCCATAAGGTGCTTGTTCATTAATTGTTTATGGTTCATTGAACAAGCATGGAAAACGTTGTTTAAACACTTTACAATAAAGATCTGTAAAGTTATTTGGATTTTTACAAAATGATCTTTAAAATACAGTGTCCTGAAAAAGGGATGTTACTTTTTTTGCTGAGTATATATCCAGGGTTGGGAGGGTTACTTTAGAAATGTATTCCACTACAGATTACAGAATACATGCTGTAAAATGTAATTTGTAACATATTTCGTTAGATTACTCAAGGTCAGTAACGTATTCTAAATACTTTGGATTACTTCTTCAGCACTGGTAGATTTTTTCACTTGTTTTGACTATAAAAACTCTGCCAGTACAGTAAGACAAAATACACATGTTAAAAATACATTCTCTGAAAAACCTAAATATCTTATGCAGTGTTGTTTCTAAAACAAGATAAATCAAATTGATCTAGTTTTAAGGATTTTTAGATATTTTTTTCCCTAATATCAAAGGTCTTACTAGAAAAAAATTAATTATGATCCAACGTGAATTTTCTTGATTAAAAAAATATGATTGTGCCTGGTAACGTGCATGTAAAATGGCTAGAAATAGCATTTTAGCTTAGCATAAAGCTGACAACTTACACAAGGTTTATTTATATTTCTTCTGCTCCAAACTTACTTCAAACGTACTTCTCTGTCTGCTCGTATGAATGTAACACATCATAAGAAAGTGTTTCACCGCTGTTCAAATGCACTTTGAATCGCATCATTTATATGTTTTCCATCTGATAGGACTAAATATTAAATGAAATATGTGACAATAAAATGCAAATTAATCTCTTCAGTAATCAAAATACTATTTGAATGTAACTGTATTCTAATTACCAATGATTTAAATTAACTATAGTGGAATACAGTTACTTATATTTTGTATTTTAAATACGAAATCCCATTACATGTATTCCGTTACTCCCAAACCCTGTATATATCAGAATCAGAATCAGAATGAGGTTTATTGCCAAGTGTTCTCACATACACAAGGAATATTTTTTTTTTGGTCATAGGAGAAACAAGTGCACACAGAACATTACAGTGAGACACAGAATATAAAACAAGGTAAGAGTATAAACAGACATACAAATAACAAGACATATAACATAGAATAGCATATGTACATGTGCAAGTGGTAATATATGTGCAAGGTAGGGGTATGTACAGTTATTGAATTAAATATGTGAAGTTTCAAATGTCCATGAGATATTTATTTACATTATTGCACTATGGGGGAGTCCTGAAGGCAGTTTAAGTGTTCATGTGGAAAATGGCCTGAAGGTAAAAACTGTTCCTGGATGTCCTGTTGCTCAGTTCTCTGTAGCAATGGCCGGAGGGCAACAGTTCAAAGAGGGAGTGGGCAGGGTGTGTGGGGTCCAGAGTGATTCTACCTGCGCATTTCCTCACTGGAGATATACAGGTCTTGGAGGGTGGGCAGGGGGGTGCCAATAATCCTCTCAGCAGTCCTGACTGTCCATTGTAATTTCATTCTGTCTGATTTGGAGGCTGAACCAATCTGTGTATATATATATATATATATATATATATATATATATATATATATATATATATATATATACACCGATCAGCCACAATATTAAAACCACCTGCCTAATATTGTGTAGGTCCCCCTCCTGCCGCCAAAACAGTGCCAACCCGCATCTCAGAATAGCAGAAGAATGATATTCTTCTCACCACAATTGTACAGAGCGGTTATCTGAGTTACTGTAGACCAGAGGTGCCCAACACTAGGGCCCACAGGCCTTGCCGTAGATCACAAGAGGGAGAGAAAAAAAATGCCATTGATGCAGCTCTTCGTTTTTAATTAATCTTTTTGTTTTAACATTTTTTGTTTTATTTTTGCATTACAAAAACTATAGCTTATTTGAAAAGTAGAGAGTATAAGTGATTTAATTTTTTAAAATGTATATGCATACTTCAATGACCTTTAAATATGTGCTGACTGAAAGTTCGCTCCATTGGCCATCCCAGGTGCCACCCCAAAATCTTCAATATGATTGGCCAGCTCCAAAGTCAGAGGGGGGCATTCAATACCGCCAGACAGAACCTAGCTGGATTAAAACGAAGCGGGAACTGAAGCAGTGTCATGAAATGACAGGTAATTAGGTGGACTCCTAGAACAGTGCATACAATCATCCGAAATGAAATACCTGAATGCGTACTATACGTTGTGCAGCATTTCATATCCGCATGAGCGCAACCACTGAAGTGCACCCGTGAAGCGGGATTGATAAAGTCAGGTGAGGGAGCATTTCAATATAAACAACGGTTCCATTCACTCCAAACACCGCACAACATTACGACAGACAAGCACTATAAGTAAACAGACCAGTACTATCAAAAATCCCTTTTCGGCCCTGCTAGAAAAAATAAGGTAATGCAGTAAACTAATTTTTCATATTTCATCTTCTTATTCTGACTAAAACCCGTTTTGGGGTGTGTATAACATCTGTGCGCATCATATTGTAATTCGTTTGTCAAACGTGAGGATATCTCGTTTACTTGATATCTGCCTAAAAACAGATAGCTTCAAGTTTTTTTAATAACCATAAGATACAATGCCATATTTCGGCAGGTTCTTAATCATATTTTTGAGTCAACAAAATTAATAGGCCTCTCCAGTTTTTTAATTTGCAGAAATGTGCTTCGTAGCTTATATTTCCTTTCATAATGTAATTAATTCAGCCTTAATCCATCGCCTGGTCCATCTCTTAAGAAAAGAAGCAAAAGTACAATTCAAGTTTTTGATACCACAACAGGAAAACAGTATTCATGTCAAATAAAAGCAAGTTGGCCAAATGCAATAACTAGGCAAAAACATTTTACAGCATTATTTAATTAAATAATCCTATTACATTTGGCAGTCCCAATAAATGGTAATACTGAGTGAAATCTAGGACAATGTGTAGCCTAGGTCTATGATAAGAAATATCTTTAAGATCGTCCAAAACAATATCCTACTTGATAGTATTATGTCATGCCATTGTATCTGCATCTCTCCAGAACTCCGCAAAACTGCACAGAACTACAGTGTGTTTAATGTGAGGAGATGCGCTGTTCTTAAAATGACAGTAACCATGTTTTAAGAGACACTTACATTTAGTCGTTTAACAGACATTTTATCCAATGTGACTCACAAATGAGAAAGAGACACAGCATCCATAAAAATTATATTGAAATCAATTATGTGCATTGTGCAAGAATAGGACACTTGATGATTTTAATTTTAGAGTTATGTGTATTTTGCTGTATTAATATTTAATTTTAAAATAATACAGTTTGATTTATGCAGCATTTACTTTTGGCCCACTGCCCTCAATCAAGTTTGATTTTTGGTCTTCATAGGAAAAAGTTTGGGCACCTCTGCCGTAGACATTGTCAGTTTGAACCAGTCTGGCCATTCTCTGTTGACCAGTTACAGATATACTCAAACCAGCCCATCTGGCACCAACAATCATGCCATGGTCCAAATCACTGAAATCAAATTTTTCCCCCATTCTGATGGTTGATGTGAACATTAACTGTATCTGCATGATTTTATGCACTGCAATGCTGCCACACGGTTGGCTGATTAGACAATCGCATGGATGATTGTTAGTGCCAGACGGGTTGGTTTCAGTATTTCTGTAACTGCTGATCTCTTGGGATTTTCACACACAACAGTCTCTAGAATTTACGCTGAATGGTGTCAAAAACCCCCAAAAAAACCATCCAGTGAGCAGCAGTTCTGAGGACGGAAATGCCTTGTTGATGAGAGAGGACAACAGAGACTGACCATACTGGTTCGAACTGACAAAGTCAGTTAACTCAGTTAACGGTAACTCAGATAACTGCTCTGCACAATTGTGGAGAGAAGAATATAATCTCAGAATGCTATTCTGAGATGTGGGTTGGTGCTGTTTTGATGGCACGACGGGGACCTACACAATATTAGGCAGGCGATTTTAATGTTGTGGCTCATTGGTGTATACCGATGAAGTGAATAACATCAATTATCTCATTACAATGGCACCTGTCAAGGGGTGAGATATATTAGGCAGCAAGTGAACAGTTATTTCTTGAATTTCATGTGTTGAAAGCAGGAAAAATGGGCATGCGTAAGGATCTGAGCGACTTTGACAAGGGCCAAATTGTAATTGCTAGATGACTGGGTCAGAGCGTCTCCAAAACGGCAGGTCTTGTGGGGTGTTCCCAGTATGCAGTGGTTAGTATCTACCAAAAGTGGCCCAAGGCTCATTGATGCACGTGGGGAGCAGAGGCTAGCCTGTCTGGTCTGATTCCACAAAAGGATCAAATTGCTGAAAAACATAATGTGGTCAGAACACACGGTGCATCGCAGCTTGCTGCGTATGGGGCTGCGTAGCCGCAGACCGGTTATATTGCCCATGCTGACCCCTGTCCACTGCCGAAAGCGCCTACAATGGGCACATGAGTGTCAGAACTGGACCATGGAGCAATGGAAAAAGGTGGCCTGGTCTGATGAATCATGTTTTCTTTTAGATCATGTGGACAGCCGGGTGCGTGTGCATCATTTACCTGGGGAAGAGATGGCAGTAGGATGCACTATGGGAAGAAGGCAGGCCGGTGGATGCAGTGTGATGCTCTGGGCAGTGTTCTGCTGGGAAACCTTGGGTCCTGGCATTCATGTGGATGTTACTTTGACATGTACCACCTACCTAAAGATTGTTGCAGACCACACACACCCCTTCATGGCAACGGTATTCCCTGATGGCAGTGGCCTCTTTTAGCAGGGTAATGAGCCCTGCCACACTGCAAAAATTGTTCAGGAATGGTTTGAGGAACATGACAAAGAGTTCAAGGTGTTGACTTGGCCTCCCAATTCCCCAGATCTCAATCCGATTGAGCATCTGTGGGATGTGCCGGACCAACAAGTCCTATCCATGGAGGCCCCACCTCGCAACTTACAGGAATTAAAGGATCTGCTGCTAACGTCTTGGTGCCAGATACCACAGGACACCTTCAGAGGTCTTGTGGAGTCGATGGCTCGATGGATCAGAGCTGTTTTGGCAGCACAAGGGAGACCTACACGATATTAGGCAGGTGGTTTTAATAGTGTGGCTTATCGGTGTATGTATGAGTGTGTATAATATAAATATATATATATATATGTATATATATATATATATATATATATATATATATATATATATATATATATATATATATAGTAGTATGTGTGAGTGTGTGTATATATATATTAAACTGTATAAACCGATCAGCCACAATATTAGCACACCTGAGGAAAAGAGTCTTCAGTTTTTGGCTGCATAAAAGTATTGTGGTGTGGGAGTATTTTTACCACAGGGGCCTCGGGTGCATCTTAATGGAGGAGGGAGGCAGACAGTGTGGCTGTTTTAGGTGGCTCTCCCTCTGTTCTCCTCAAAGTTTTTATTTATTTTATTTCCTCCCTCAGGGTGTGAGTCCATTTTAGCCTTTCCAATGGGCACGCATGCACAGTCATCCTAAACGCCCACCCTGCAGTCCCACCAGATTAGCTTTTAAAGAGACCTGTCAGCCCCTGTGCTGTCTCACTCTCTCTCCGGCTCTCAACCCCGCTGACCCTAGCTTCCAATTAGCGTCCTCCTGTACCCCTCTCACCTCAAACCAGCCCTTCCTCCATCTGGTTGATTGGCTATATGGTTAGGTGGGTGTCTTCTGTAGGTGGTTGACGTCTTCAGTTTGAGTACCTTGCTGATTGCCTAAAGGTTAGACCTTCTTTCTGGTGGTAGTATCCACTTCAGCTAGTGGAAACTGGGTTGACTGTTACAGCTTCACTTTAAAGACTGAATAAAATAAAAGAACATTTATGTGGCTTCTAGTCCATGTCTGCTAGCTTTGAGGCCATCAATATGCTCATTTACTTCTAAAAATTGACACAATTTTAGCAGATATTCACCTTTAGAAATTACAGTCTTTCTCTTCCAGGAAAACTGACCAAAAATGATGATGATTCATCTTGCACACACAGGTTTTTGGCCAATAGAATGCTCTCTAGAGTGAGAACACCCCCTTCACACCAGTAGCGTAGGCAGAAACATTTGGGTGGGTGGAGAAATTATCGATTTCATGAGATCTGGAAAATTTTTATTTATTTATTTTTTATGTTTTTAATGTTTTGCCAGGGGCACTTTGTGTTTGAGTAGGCCTTGCATTCAGAATGTTTTTATTTTATTCTACATGTGTAACTTATGAAACATTAGAAAGCCTTGTGGCTGAGAACAGATATTTAATATTAATGTGGGGATTCGTGTGAACATTTAAAATCAGAATAAACTTTTTAACAGTAGAACGGACCATTTTTGGTATTTTTTTTCCTAGTCCAATTTGCTGCCGTGTCTTGACAGATGAAAATGACGGGGGAAAAAAGACGGAAGTTGGTATTGTCGCTATGTTTTTGCTGTGGTTTACAGTCAATAAAATGGCTTTTTTGTTTTTTTAAGTGGGGGAAAGATGACACTGATGCGATATCAAGGTAAGAGAGAACAAGAATAAAGGAATCAGGTTCCAATTGAAAAAAAAATATTCGGAGCTACACCTGTAACTGTTTCAAAAATTCATAGCAATAAATTTACACATAATTTAGAAACAACATTGTTGGGCCTCATGTACTCAGATAGGAGACAAAGGCAGGTCTACATACAGTCATAAAGTCTGTAGGAACACTAGAAGCCTGATAACACAAACGGCGCCAAACAAAACAATCAAACAAAGGGAGTACAAAACAGACTACAGATCCCATCAAGCCTTACTCACTTTACACCTAGGTGTGAAATTCTGAAGGATCAAACTCTCAACTCCTATTGGATGAAACGCACGACTGAACGCGTCCCTCAACCATGACGTCATCGAGAGTATAAAACCTCAGAGATTCTTCTAAGCTTTGCTTTCAGCGACAGTATGCGCCACGTCTAGTTGCAGCCCTGCTGCTCCCAGGAGTAGCCTCGTTGCCCAAGGAAGTAACGTACATACCTGAACTTTGGCCATACAAACTTCATCTCGCTGGACAAGCTGAGATTTTTCTGTGTTCAGACGAGTTCACGCTAACGGACACGAAGGAGACCGCCGAGCAATCCACATCTCACCCTTTTGCCTGCAGAAGTGAAGAAAGAAGGTTTCTTTTCCTTCTTCAACTGAGTCGACTTCGCTGTTTTCTCCGCCGAGAATCAGCTGCCATACCGCCAGCCGACAGAGTGAGGAAATGGCCTCCCATCATCATCCGAGCTTCAAAGAACTGGGTCGGAGTCAAACGATGGACAAACACACATTCTACCCACGTCCTCACGTGACTCAAGTAAGAGGTTTACGTCTGAGCAGAGATAGATTATTATAGTTATTGTTGTGTATCAAGGCAATTGTTTGTACATTTTACGGACCGCTGAGTCCGCTCATTGCTGCTAATAATACTCAAGGTATCACTGTTACCACAAATGAGATTTGCTGTGTTGTCGTCCAACCACGTTGGACTGTTTGTGCATTTCCGCCATCACGAGTGAGGCCGGCACACTGAGTTTATCCATTAAAGAACCAATGACCGCGGTGGACGGATTACGAGCCATTCACCATATCTCTGAGTGATAAAACTAACAGTTGCCTTCTCTCCCATGATCGCTAAAAACGGCTTTGGTGCCGTCACTCTGTTCTCTCTCTCTTGTACTAACTGCACACACATACAACCCCTCACAAACATACCCGCACACACATTTGGCGAGCAAATAACTTGGTGATAGAGCCCAGCTTTGTCCCTTATCGTACCAGTGGAGATGCATTAAACAGGCAGACGGCATTAACCAGTCTCTCTGCCCACATTCGTGGCCACGTTCTCTGGCCATAAACCTTGCGTGACGTACTCTCCACGAGAGCCACGTCCGCTATTTTGTGCCCTCCTTCTCTCCTTACACACACACACATACACCCATTCACACACACCTACCCTCCTCGTGTATTATAGGCTTATTTGTTACCATGCACCTGTGCCAAGGGCTGGCAGGGGATGTCAGTGTTGGGATTCAAGCCTTAATTGTTTTCCTTTTGAATGTCGATGTTCTCCAGACATCGATTTTCCTAAGAGAACAATCCTATATTGAGACTGTTATACTGTCTGGTTATTAGTCCGTGATTCCAGGGTGATGCCCCGGCAATATTAATCCTAATTAATATTCTATTGATTTCGATAATTGATAGTTATGATGATTGTTGATTTGAAGGATTAATAACCTAATGTTGATTCTAATCAATGTTCTATTGATTTTAATAATTATCTTTGATTGTTGATTTGAAGGATTAATAAGATAATGTTGATTCTAATCAATGTTCTATTGGTTTTAATAATTAATAGTTGTCTTTGATAATAATATTCTATTGATTTTGACAATTGATAGTTATCTTTGATGATTGTTGATTTGAAGGATTAATAAACTTTTATGTTGATTTTAATCATTAATAATTATCTTTGATAATTATTGCTAATAACCAAACGTGCTCCCGAACGAAGTGCCCAACAACATAATTTTATTTCAGTTGTACGGGGGGAAAAGTGGCTGGAGTTTAGAAGTCTTAGCAGTACTGAGTATTTACATTATGCCATTACGAGCTGCTTTTGATGCAACGAACAGAAGTTAAGTTATAACGAATAAAATAATCAATTCACACATAATTAAAATTATTTTATATAAAAAAATGTGGATGGAGTTTAAAGTTTTAGGAGTTTTGAGAGCGTCAATTGAACGCGAGTCTGATCGTCATGAAGTGTGTAAATAGCTTTGTTATGATGAGAGTGATCTAGTTTGTTTCTTTTGAGCTACTGTTTTGAAAGCTTTGATGCTGACATTATCCAGTCCAACAGCCTCTGATGTTAGCGGTTCATGGTTCGAGGCCAGCAAGCTTTTAGCTGTTGGTGGAAAAGGTTCCTAAGACAATGATTGGGTGAGCCTGAATTCCAATGGGTGGCAGGTGCCCAGCCAGGCCCATCCATGGCTACGCCAGTGCTTTACCCTAAATTATAAATATCACTGCCTCTGACTAGCATTAGCAAGTAGCAAAAGGGACAAACCCTTCATTGTGTCCCATCCCGACTTCCTGTTTCATTAATAAATATCCATTTCAGTGAAAATTACAGGAATAATTCACTCATAAATTCTGATTTACTTATTTACTTACCCTCATTTTATTTAAATCCTGTATGTCTTTCTCTCATATGTAGAACACAAAACAATGTCAATCCCAGAGCTTTACAATTAAAAAAGCATATTTGTGTGCTGGGGCTGTGAAGTTCAAAAAAGGATTACAAAATTGTACGAGTTGGCTCCTACAAAAAACAACTGACTTTTACTCCCATAAAGAAAAAATAAATGAAGCAATGAATGATGTTATTTTGATTTTTCCGAAGTTTAACTTCTTAACCAAATTCTAAACCTAACCATGATTTTAATGGCAAAATAACTTTTGGGGACTACGGAAAAAAGAAAATATCTTTGTATGTAATGGGGCAAGGGAATCGTATTTCATGTTATTAACATACATTTGTCATTTGTACTGTATAAATATGTATTACATCAAAATTTGTTTCCTTTCTTAAAATAAAAAGAAGTGTTGGATTGGAGGCTAGCGATAATTTGATTTCTTTATTGTATCGACATTAAATGCTGTTTGTTGATTAGTTGGTCTCCATAAATATAAGTTGTACCTTTTTGTATGAGCCAAGTCGAACGATATCTTAAGATTTTGCCGTCTCGTACGTATTAATAAGAGATGTCATAAGATTATGTTAATAAAAGTAGTCCATATGACTTATGCTGTATTCCAAGTCTCATGAAGCCATACAAAAGTTGCTGGCAGAAGGCTAGATGTTCCTCAGCAGTAGCTATCAAATCTCATTTGTGCATAGGCATGTTCAGACTTGGCATGTGAAGATGCTTCGTGAAGAGTTTAACGTCAATGACCTAATACGATTGGATTTCACTGGTTCTTCATTGGTGAATTTGGATCGACATGAGTAAAATATGACTGAATTTTCTTTTTTCTTTTTTTTTTTTTTTAAGTTTTGGCTTCAGTGGTGTGACTGGGTTATCACTGAAATTTCTTTCCTCTTGGGAGGATTAGTTGGAGTTTGCCAATCAGAACGCTTAACTGATTACAATTGGGCTGATGGCTGGTGGTTGCATCTTAGCCTGAGTACTGTTTAAGCATTTATTTTAAGGTCTATATAAGGCTTTGCATTTCTGCCTAAAAAAAACTGTATTCTGCCTGTTTTATGACATTAATTCTAATGGATTTGAACATACTTTTTGTTAGGCTTGAAATGTGACTACGTACCCAGCACATAGCTGCACCAAACGCAGCTCTGAACTCTGTTTAAGGGCATCTGAAAAATATATATATATATATATATATTGATTGACAAACTGCACAGCCAGTCCTTTGGATTTGATTTGGAGAGAGCGTGACAGAGTCTTTGACACTAACACTATAGTTTGTGTCTGCCACTTGCACTTGATTTTCTGCGTGTGTGTGTGTGTGTGTGTGTGTGTGTGTGTGCTTCGGCACTGTATGAGTGTATGATTTGCTTCACCACACACACACACACACACACACGCACACACACACACTTTGTCTCTGCTGTAGTCATGGTGGGGAATTAACTCGGTGGCCCTGTTTGATCACGCCTCAGCAGCTCCCCTGCTCGCCCCATTCTACCCCCAAAGCCCTGGGGCCTCCGCCTGCTCCCACACACACTCACGTTTTCAGCTGTCATGTCCAGCATTCATGGCTTTTTTATGGCAATAAGGAGATGGTAGAGATGGAGGACATACAGTAATCAAAACACAAATAAGAAGAAATAGCTCAGACAGGCATGATTTTGTAAATGCTGGACTAAGGGATTATGGTTAGTGATTTTTTGTCTGATAAGCAACTTAAAAGACCTCATGAAATCAAACTTGGAGTTTTGTGACTCATTTCTGTTAGCTTCGAGGCTATCTAGAGTAAATGCTAGTGTACTCTTAAAACGTATTTTTCTGAAGACAAAAGAGAACAAAAATAGTACGCATCCTGAACTACATTAATCTTTTCCAGTCAAATGTTCTCCTAACATAATTTTACATTAGTTTTTGTTGTTTTTGTTTTGTTTTTCTTCTAATTTTTATACACACAATGTTTTAGCTGTTATGACATTCAGACCTGTTGGTTAAGGGAGTGTTCAAAACAGCTCAAAGTGTGTTTAGTTTTAGAAGTTTTGTATGTGTTATGTTCAGTCTTTTATTTTAACTAACCCAGTGAATGGAATTATTTCAGGGAGGTGAGTTCAGTTTCACTGTAAAAACTCAATGGATCAGATTTGGGAGGTTAAAGTCAGTACACTTTAAGTTTTTTTTAGTTAAGAAGTGGAGCAGATGTCGTCACTGTCTTACAGAATGACATAAGGTCCAGACATTGCATGCTAGCGTTAATCATCTCCTGAAACCCTCAAATCCTGACATGAACTGCTCTTTAAGCCCAAACCCACTGCTGTTTGTGTCCACCTCAATTAAATGATGTGGAGAAAATAGTCACAGCGCTAATGAAGGGAAAAGTAAGAATTGTTTACTTTGCATTTTATTGTCATTTGTTTCATTTAATATTTGGTTCTTTCAGATGGAAAACATTTATACATATAAATGATGCGATCCAAAGTGCATTTGAACAGCGGTGAAACACTTTCTTATGAAGTGTTACATTCATATGAGCAGACAGAGAAGTAAGTTTGAAGTAAGTTTGGAGCAGAAGAAATAGAAATAAACCTTGTGTAAATTGTCAGCTTTATCCTAAGCTAAAATGCTATTTCTAGCCATATTACATGCACATGTTACCAAGCACGATCATATATTTTTATCAAGAAAATTCATGTTAGATCATAATTTCTTTTTTTCTAGTAAGACCTTTGATATTAGGGCAAAAATCATATTCTTGATAATAATTTTTGTATTGTTTTCCTTTAAAAATATCAAAAATTCCTTCAAACAAGATCAATTTGATTTATCTTGTTTTAGAAACAACACTGCATAAGATATTTAGGTTTTTCAGAGAATGTATTTTTAACATTTAATATTTTGTCTTACTGTAATGAAAAAATCTGCCAGTGCAAAAGAAGTAATCCAAAGTATTTAGAATACGTTACTGACCTTGAGTAATCTAAAGGAATATGTTATAAATTACATTTTTACAGCATGTATTCTGTAATCTGTAGTGGAATACATTTCAAAAGTAACACTCCCAACCCTGCCTATATATATATATATATATATATATATATATATATATATATATATATATATATATATTAGTAAACAAGCCTAAGGTGGTTTGCTGGTCTTAGCTGACCTCCCATCCTGGTCAGGCTGATCTGTTTGCTGGGTTTTAAGTGGTTTATCACTTGTCAGCTGGTAAGGCTGGGAGACCAGCTGGCCAACCAAACCAGCTAAACACCATCTTGGCCAGGCTGGTAGACCAGCTAGACAAACTTAGGCTGGTTTAAGTTGTTGTTTTTTGTTCATCAGGTCTGTCTCCATTAGTATAGACACCTTTGTGCTGTTTTATCCTCACAAATTATATATCTCTCTCTTTTTTCACCCGTTTCTCTTTTTTTCTCTCTATATCTCCTCCTTTTTGCATATTTCATCCTCTTGTCTATGTAAGGCATGTTTGTGAATGACTGTGTGTGTGCATGTTTGTGTGTGTGTGTTGCTCTGTGCTTTTGGGAGCAGCAGAATGTCTGTTTTGAGGACAACAGCAGGGGGCTAATGAAAAGGCTTTGTTGATTTTAACGAATTACTAGCCACTGTAGCCAAAATGAATATAATCTGCTTTTTGGATTAGTTGTCACAGACGATTTTACCTACTGACGGTGATTAAAGAACCGGGCAGACAAGCCGACCAGCGTCTCTCTAGTGACCCCCCTCAATAAAATGCCAATAAATAGCAGCAAATAAAGACTTAGAGCATTAGTTATCTGTAATAAACAGTGACACCCTATATAATGTCGGGTTGGACTTCAAAGGATCCGTGTTCATAAGCAGAGCAGCCATAACCCTGTTAGCTGAGCAGCATGCAGGAAGAGCCTGCTCTCCTCTGTCATGTTTTAGAGATTGCGATAGCCAGAGGATCTTATTATTGTGAGGTAATTAGAAATGTTTGCCATTTCTGGCTGTTTCAGAGCATTTGTTTTGTTGTTTTTTTTTTTGGTTTACTGTAAATCCGATCGAATGATTTTGGCAATTAATAACTGAGCCGTGTTTGCCAAAGCTTGTAAAACATGCTGGCCAGTTTACTGACCATTGGCCTTTATTGCTGCTTGCTTTGATGTGGTCACTATAATCCTCAGAATTTAAAGGGATAGTACCCAAAAATGAAAACTCTGCCATCATTTACTCACTATCATGTTTTTTCTGTGGAGCACAAAAGATGATTTTAGGGAGAATGACAGCCTCAATCACCTTTTATTTTCATCGTATAGAAAAAGATGCAATGAAAGTGAAGGGTGACTGAGGGTAACATTCTTCCTGACATCTCCCTTTGTGTTCTATGAAAGAGAAAAAAATAAATAAAAATAATACAGGTTTGAAACAACATGTTGTTAAGAAAATGATTCCAGAATTGTAATTTTTGGGTGAACTATCCCTTTGAAATGCTGACTGTAATTGTAAAAAATATAGCTTTTAGACTTTTTAGAATTTTGAAATGTCCATTTCAGTATTGCACTAAATCTCCTCACCAAGACAAGTGCACACTTACCAACCATCCATCTAAACCAGTCTAAGTAATTATATCCAAAACTTCCAATCTCATTGGCTGGATCGTATGTAAGTTCTTATCAATGATTGATCAGTTTACATGCCGGTCAGTACTTCTTGTCTGAGTGGACACTTCTTGTCAGGAGTGAATTAACATATTAACATAAAATGAGACACCATTTGATGTTCAAAGAGCAGAATTGCAGTTCTAAAGGATTTTATTTTACTGTGTACATGAAAACTCAGTGACTAGTACATGCTTATAAAACATTCAGGGCTTTTCCTAAAACATTCGGGGCTTAACCCCACTGGGCCCACCCCTAGCGCTCTGGTGCATGTATAAGAAAAGTTGTTTTTGTCACAAAATTAGGTTGGTTTATGTATTATATAGGGGTGGGCAATATACCAGTAGACACGATAAACCGGTAGAAATTTGGCAGCCGGTATACATTTTGGATTATCGTCTGTATTGCGGTTATGCAAAATCACCACCGCATGGTAAGAAATGTGCACCTCATTCTATTCACGTAACATGTAACACAAGTTTTATAATAAAAATACTACTCAACAACGTCAGATTGAAATGTGCAAATTAGCCTTGTTGTAAGGTTGATTACCACTTTTTGATTACCACCATTTTATTTATTTTTATTTTATTTTTTTATTTTTTTTACTCTATGTTTGACAAGTTCCAAATAAAGAGAAAATTATACAAGAGGAAGTAGTTTTCATTTATTAAGTAATTAATTCAGTGACTGGATTTTTCAAAAATAGGCATTACAATATGTTTATTTAATATATTAACACATTTTTTATGATTTAAAAAAAAAATGTAACCATATCTTGATAAATATCGTTATCGTGAAATAAAATTAGTGATAACGTGATGTAAGATTTTGGTCTATCACCCACCCCTAGTATCAACAGTTTGTCCTACAGTAGACAGCAAGAATTAAATGATTAATTTGATTAAATGGAGAACAAACTGAGACTTTTGCTTAGGTTTCCTACTTCAGAACTGAAATCAAAAGTCAGAGATTTTGACATAGATTTTGTCAGAAATTTCAATCAAATTCTTCCAAGAACAAATTATCAGAACTATACTTTCCACATTCATTTTATAGCTACTCTGTCTGTATGTCAACATGTGAGTTGATAGTAACTGAGAACTGCATTAAGTCTCCCAAGCTTCAAAAGAGCAACCTCTGAGCAATAATATTTTCCTCTGGGAGATAACTGCAGTATATTTCCTTATACATTCTACTACATTATGGTAGTATTTTTGTTTATTCATTGCAATGTTTACATACTGCAAGGTTTAGTTCTAACTACTGCAAATTTTTCTCCACATCACTCTAAAAATGCATCAGTTTAGTGGGAATGCAATCTTATATCTGTTTTCCAGGATTTTGAATTTTTTTCACAACGGGCCCTGCTCGTGTTTGCACCGCAACATGAAGCAAAACGATCCATCAAAGTTAACGGCAAGTATGCAGAAAGTCGGGCGCCCTTAGAAGCCGAGATCTAAGAGGCAAAGAACAATGGGCCTCCCCTGACAAACAGTTAAAACAGCCTTAAGACTACAGTTTAGATCTGTAATGTCATGGAGAATACAAATGAAGGAGCTGTCACTCTCAATTTTCCTGAAAGCCTTTTGATGTTTTCTTCTAAGGATGGCTGTGAGGGAAACAGGTACCCAAATGTGTCTGGGGCTGCCTGCTCCACTCCTGTGGATTGCTTAGAATATATTCACATGAAAATCAGCTCCACAGAGGTTATTCCCTTGTTTAAAGCTCTCTCTCTCTCTCTCTCTCTCTCTCTCTCTCTCTCTGTGTGTGTGTGTGTGTGTGTGTGTGCTAAAACTAGGTTTAGGAATTAAACTCCAAAGCTAATCAGATTACACCACTGTAAATGAAACTCACAAAGAAAGTTCAAATTTGACTTTTTCAAGCAAAATTATGTTATAGTAGGAACGGTCGCTTGGCGTTTAGCAGGCGAGTTAGCGTCAGACTACAGTACCAAGGGAATGGCATAACATGGACCACTTGGTGTAGCTTCAGAGAGGGTGTGAGGCTTGAGACATGACCATCAGACAGAATAGAGGTGAACAGGGCACATGTTTTGTCTCACACTTCAACTTCAGCTGGAGCTGAGTGGGTGCATTGTGGGAAATTCTACAGTGTAGGTTTCACTTCATGTGAGGTTTGCATAAAAATTCCACACATCTAGCAGCAAATGTGCAAGGATTCAGTGGATGAGCACAAATGTAATTTTGCTTTGGAGGAATTTTGTGTGCACTCAAAATGAAGTACGTTTATCTAAGGAGGATGTTAGGGAAAATGTTAAACTTTCATTTTCTTTTCATTTTTTTCTCCATACAATGAAAGTGAATTGTAACTTAGAATGAACATTCTGCTTTACATCTATTTTTGTATTCCATTGAAGAAACATTTTTTAATAAGGGTTTGGAACAACGTGAGGATGAGTTAATTATGGCAACAAAAAAATAAAAAAATAAATAAATATCCTATCCTTTTTAAGTCTTTTTACCCTGAAAAATTTATTTTTGAACACACGTTGACCTTCTGTGACAACATGCCTCATCAGCAGAGCATGGTGTCACACTAAATAGGGTCAGTTGTAACAGTGGAATCTGTCATTAAACTGTCTGTTATAGGATTTTCAGCAAAAATGTACAAAAAATTATATATTTCTGATTTCCTGTGTGTAAAAAAATAGCCCTGGTTTCCCCTATTATGAGTTAAGTATATACTGTAAACTGTCTGAAAAGTAACTCTCAATGAAGCTGATTAGAGGTAATATGGGACTGTGTGTGTGTCACATGCTCTTTCCCCTTTCTCTGACATCTCTGCACAGGTGATGCTTCGGCAGTGCCCATAAGTGAGGATTAGCACGGATGGCTCTAGACTCATTACTAGTGGGTTGTGGGTTCAAATCCTAATGAATATTCATGCCAGATGATAATGATGATCCCAGGGTTCTGTAGGCCCCTCCTCCCACCTCCCTCCTTCAGCAGGTTGATAAAACACTTGCCAAGCTGGCATCCCCTAAGAAATTATTAATTATCTGGTTAATGTGCATCAGGCTGTGTGTCGGTTGATTAATCACCAATGAGGGGGCCTGTGTGCTGGAGGGGGGGGCGGCTTTACCTTCCACCTCCCTCCATTCTTGCCTCTCCCAGCTACTTGTACAGATGCTTTTGTCTCCTCTACATAAGAGCAGAGGTTTTCAAGGTTTCTGTATTGATATATTGTGGTGGCCACAGTGTTCAACAATGTTTTCTCAGTGTCTCTATGGCTCCTTAGTTCATTAAAAAATATGTTGCTATTATGTCTATATGAGTTGTATCTACAAAATGGAAGATATTAGGCAGATTGTTCAAACTAAGCCACCATTTACTTTTATTGTATGAAGAAAAAAAAAAAAAATGCAATGAAAGTTAAGGTGACTGACACCAACATTCAGCCTTAAACCTCCTCTAGTGTTTAATTGTATGAAGAAAGTAATATGGGTTATAGTTATTTATGAAAAAAAAAAAAAAAATGTTTCCTTCTTGACAATCTTCGAAAACTCTGTCTGGATATCCCTTCAGAGTTCCAAAAATGGCCAAAAATAAGATATTCGCAAATACTGAATATCCTGACATTTTTAAATTCTGATTTTCTGCCTTGGAAAAGTCATGGAAATTGATAAAATGTTAGACGGTCATTGAAATTTCTATATTTTAAATAAATAATGTAGTCATGCTCAAGTCTAAAATACTTCACAAATTGCTTTTAGTGCAATCCTTATCCAGTATTATCAAACAACTGGAAAATCCATGTAAAATCATTGGTCGCATGATGTGGAAACCCTGTATATTTCTTGAAATGGACTTCAGGCATACAGCTGTCCTCAACAGTACATAATCTTTCAAAGGCTGTGTCTGTCAATTTACTGTCACTTGGTCTATTGCAGAGTGAAAATCACATTTCTTTAGTTGAAATCCATCACTGCTGCTTGCTGTAAGAGTTTCTGTATATGTGTTTGTGTGGGAAGCCATTGATCTCTCACTGTATCTTCCACAGAGAACGACTCCTCAGCCCCAGCTGAGATTAAACATTTAATAGCGTATTACAGCATTTAGCCGTGGTTCTGGCCTCCATAGGCTTGCGTCTGTTTCCCACAGTCACTGCTCCATTTCTGCAGTCTGTGAAATTGGGAAGCAATAGGAGAATTGCATTGTAAACAAAAGCCCACAGGACAGCATGTGATCTCTTTTTCAGGCCGAGCTAAACGATGGTGCTAGTTGGATTGAAAAACGGGTTGCCCTGTTTGTGCTGTGAGAGACAGAGCCAAACAATGTTCGTGGCTCAAAGTTCAGCATTTGCATTCAAATTATTTTATCCACTATTCCTTACAGGGCATCCTGAGCACAATATGATAAGTAAAGCCAAGTTTACTTTGCTTAATCTCTGCTATTCCCAAAAGTGAAGCAGATAAGGGAGGAAGAGAGAGAGAGAGTGAGAGAGAGAAAATGAGTGAGAGAGAAATTTGTTTACTTGCTGTAAAAAAGGCCAAAACTGTTTTTGACTGATCATTGATTTCTTCTAATTTTATTGGGGCATTTAATGGAAAATATGGAACATGGTTCTCTTTATTTCGTTAAAAAAATAAAAAATAAAAAAAAATGGATGAGAAACCAGAGGTGGAACTTGCCTTTTCGATATGTGGATGTAAGTGAGCAAACCTGATATCAAATAGCTGCATTGAGAAAATCGATGAAAATGGCCTGACATATTTATTTAGCTTAGACATTTTTTTTTTCTTTTTTTTTTTTTTTTACAAATAATGTCACTTTATAGTCCATTACACCAAATAATTCATGTCTACTTATTTGACCATGGTAGGGTGTCACAAATTTTCCTTACTTCACTGCAAGCAAAAAACAAAACAATATATATATATATATATATATATATATATATATATATATATATATATATATATATATGAAGCTCCACTATACTGAGCAATCCTCACTTTCATCTCTTTTTCCTAACAGACAATGAGATAATGTAAGATTTGGAATATGAAGTGAACAAGCTGATTGGGCTCTAGAACTGTTAATTAAATCTGTATGATCAAATCAACACAAAACGAGAGCATTTGCACTCTGGAAAGGTCAATGAATCAGTGTACAGCAGGTTCATGCCCTTTTAAGCAAGCATCATCATACCATCTAATTGATTCATATGTGCTGGAACCGCCTCGATATATTTCCCTGCGTGATAATGGAAACTAATGTGCTTTGTTGTTGTCAAATCAGGAGAGTATGTTGTTGAGGGAGTTTTTTTTTTTTTTTCTCCTTTCTGTATAAATACTCTTCCAAAACTAAGTCGCTAATGAGAGCATAGAATGGAAGTTATGAGGAACTAAAAATAAATGGCTGTATAGGAGTTTGCTCAGTGATTTTTCCCATTGATTAGTTGCATAGCTAATGCACGCTCATTCCTCAGCTCAGCACTAATTAGCATGCTCAGCTCAGCGTCAGACCAGTTGACCAGCAGCCGCACCGCAGGCTTCCCGCCACCACTGAGACTCTACTCTGTGTTCCACCAGCTCTGCTTAAAGGGATAGTTCACCCAAAAAGGAATATTTTGTCAGTTATGTTCGAAACCCGTATGACTTACTTTCTCACATGAAACAGGAGATGTTTGGCAGTATGCTTTCAGTCACCATTCACTTTTATTGCATCTTTTTTTTTTTTTTTTTTTATACAAACAATAAAAGTGAATGGTGACTGACCAATGGTGACCTAGCCAAGCTGGTGTCCAGCTGGTTTAGCTGTTAGTTCAGGTGGTTTCCTAGCCTGACCAGCTGATAAGTGCCTAAAACACCACTTAAACAACAAAACCAGACCATCTGTACCAGACTGGGAGACCAGCTAAGACCAGCAAACCAGCTTAAGTTGTTTTCATCATCAGGGAACACTGTTATCTGTTATGTGCAGCCTTACTGACTACATTTTTTTCATGTGTAAAAAATAAAATCAGTACTCCACGACCAACTGCCCCAAAAGAAACAACGGCAGCACTTCCTTTTGCATTCACTGCGATTGATTCAAGCCACTCGACATATGTAATACACCGCTATAGGATTGTATCACACTTACATGGAATGACATGATGTAGTTAGCCGCTGCGCTAGTGATTAATGGTGATAGCAACCTGAAGGCCCTATAGTGCTTTGTGATGGCTTCATTTGACTCTCTTCATGCCTGTTCTCAGTGCCTGGCCAAAAAAAAAAAAAAAAAAAAAAAATCCCTGACGCGATGCTATGGGAAGCGTTTGAGAAAGTGCATGGCAGTATCATAGTGGCACTTAGAGGGGGATTAGATTCTCGTCAATGCGCCTCTGAGGCTGTGCTAAAGTTACCCCTCACAGGCCCTGGCCATTGACTGGTACTCTAATGGCCTAGCCTGTTTCCTCCTGATGGGCATCGACTTTAGGCCTGATCAATATGGGTTTCCATCCAGAATCTGAGCGGGATGCTCAAAAACCAATAAGCAGGCCGAACGGCAGGAGTAAACCCCGGAAGTGAAAGAATTAGTTACCAAGTGGTGGTCAGGCTCACAGGTGTTTGTGTTATTCTCGTGAATGTAATGATAACAGTGAAAAAAGCTTTTAATTTTGGCTTTTCCCACCTCAATGTTCTGTCTTAACATTGTGGGTAGTCACAAAAGTTAGATCTACATATGTGTCGAACTAGGTTATCTGTCTATTTTATACAAGGAATAGTTGCCAGTTCAAAATATTAAAATGTAGGGATGTCATATTACCGAAACTGGTATTGAAATTGGGTCCAATACATCGCTCATGTACTTGTACTTGTGCTTGTAAAAAATGCTCAGATACCCTCTGACATACAAATGTCATTCTGTAAACATTGAGCACAAATTAAAATCACTTTATGTCCTATTTTAATTATTAAACTGCAAAGGCTTAGATTAAAAGGGATAGTTCACCCAAAACATTCTCTCATCATTTACTCACCCTCATGCTTTCCCAGATGTGTATGACTTTCAACACAAATGAAGATTTTTAGAAGCCAAAGGTCTGATCACCATTTACATGCATTGAATGGACCTACAGAGCTGAGATATTCTTCTAAAAATCTTTGTATGTGCTTTGCTGAAAAAAGAAAGTCACACATCTGCAATGCATGAGGGTGAGTAAATGATGAGAGAATTTTCATTTTTGGGTCTCTTTAATGAGATTATATGTATATATATAGTTTGCATGTGCTGTGCGCTTCAAATGTAAGTTCTTGTGAGTGTTTTGAGGTGGTGTTGTGCCGACGGCGGCTGCTCCTTTTAGGGCTGCTTGGCTCGGACACTTCCGCAAAATAAAAACTTCCGCCAAAATAAAATCTCTATTTAAATGAAAAAAGGTAAGACAGAAACATACCATTACTGTATAGTCATGTAATATTCACTAGAATGCTACTACTACTAATGATAATAATAATAAATCAGTTGTAATTGTATTATATTTAGGCAATATCTCACATCTGTGATGCTCTGTTATGCAGCACTTTATTTGACAAAAATAACTCCAATGTTGTATTTTGGATTGTGCTGTGAGGTTCTGTATAAAGCCATTAATTTAATAAAACCTATACAATATTATGTTAAAAATGAATTGTTCTATTTTCATTTCATTAAAGTTTTATTGAATTCATTTATCTAGACACCATTTTGATGATAACATTTCAATAAACTGTTTAAATGGAATTCAGGAAAAAAAACAAAAACAGGTTTCGATATCTGTGTCGGAAAGTACGGAAAAGGAAGTATTGGTTCTTGTACCCAATAAAAATGCAGTCAACAATAAGTAAACTATTTGTTGGCTGATATCACCTAAAAGTGGAACACTGTGGCTGCTATGCGGCACTATCAAAACATTCCAGCTAAACCAGCAAGGCCTGTTTAATGACATACTCGAAATAAAAAATACAGTTGCAGTTCTGGTTGTGTGAAAATTTGCAGTTTGATATATATATATATTGTCAGTTCATCCAGAGGCCATTTCAGAAGCAATGTGCATACCAAGATGGCTAATGCCATTGCTAAATTGGCAAGTGTGTGTATTTTCAGACACACGATTGCATGTTTTTTCCCCACCCTGTGTCTATTCTTTGCCACATTACTTCACCATCTTAGCTTAGCCCTAGCATCTCCCAGCGTTGGCATCCAGTTTCCATCCCCATTCACGGCAACCAGGGATCATATCTCAGCCCCACTCAGAAACACAATGATCTTTACCCTGGAGAATGTGAATTCTTTCAGTCAAATCTATCGATCGACTCTATTCCTGGATCCTCCAGTGAGCCTATACCAGCCCCAGTGTGGTTCCTCTGCTGAACATTAACTCTGACTGCTCAAGATTGCCCTTTGGCATCCTTAAAATGAGGGTCTCTCATTGTCCCCTCTTTAGAACGATGCTGGATTTGAACTCTGTGCTCCCTGATCAGTCTCTTTGTTATCTATTAAGAATGGCCTTTGTTTTGCAGAAGTTGGTGGTTCAATATTATGGCATCCTTGGTGACATACGTAGAAGAGCTATTATGACTAATGCTCCAGAGGAAGGGGAGGAAAAAGCCAACAGTGTGGTTTGGGTTTTGTGCTGAGAGCTCTGGTAACCCAACTCTTACCATCAAACTGGAACAGGAGGCAGATGATCAGGGGACTTGTTGCAGTCTCGCAACCCAATTCCTATCCTCATCCCACAGCTCCACCCCTTACACACATTAACACACTCCTTCTGTCATGCCAACCCTCTTCCTTTCTACTGTCTTTCTTTCCTTTTTATTTTTTATATGGAAATAGGTACCTGCCATTATTGGTGTATTTCTTTAGACGTGTCAGGAATTCTAGGCTTGGGGCTATAAGAGTGGCAGAGCTTCAATTGGTATCAGTCAGTTTAATAAATTCTGAATAGAGATGCATAAATCAGTGAGAAGTGCTGATTCCCCCCCCCCCTCCCAGCTTTTGCTTTTCTTCCTCCCTCTAAAAAGAGGCCTTTAGAGGATTGTTGTCTATCAGTCCAGAAAATGGAGAGGAGAATGCCTTCAATACCCAGGACTGGTTAGCAGATTGTCATTTTTAGGTTTGATATTCCTGGGTCTAATTGTCTTTCATGTGAACAATGGCAGCAGCTCTCTGGTGAGACTCAGCAAGCGAGGCAGAGGGAGGGCAGCCTGTGCATAGCGATGTCCTGTTTTATTATTAGCTTGTGAAATTAGCAAGCTGGAAGTCGTTACAAGGATTTCTTCCTCACCACCTAGTCGCCCATTACCACCGCCCCCCTCCATTCTCTCTCTGCTTGTTAATTGTAATGCAGGGTTGAATTTGTTTGTGGACTCATAGACAATAGCTGTGGCAAAGTCTGCATTAATAGACTCTTACTCGATCCCCTACGCTTCTAGTCCGAGTTCTAATAAGGCGTCTTTTGTAGAGGTGGAATCTGTTTAAAAAGCGTGGTAATTGATGAATTATAGTGAGGGCGAGCATGTCCCTGCTTGATTAATGTACTGTATGAATTTGTGTCTGTGTAACATTGTGTGTGCTTATTTTTATTGTATTTATTTTTTATTTATTTATTTTTTTGTGCTGATTTTAAAAAGGCTTCTTAACTGGGTCTGGGGATAGTGGCAAATGCTCAGCTCTAAACTACTTCATAGCAACTGTTAATGCTGACAGCTGCTGAAGTCTCAAGGGGTTTGGTGCTTTTTTCCAATCCTGATCAGAGGAGGAAAGAAAAAAAAAAATGAGGTGAAGGCGATATAGTCCTTGTCATTGATTGCAGCACTTAAAAGTCTTAAAGAAGGATTTCTTATGGTGACAATCTACTCTCAAAGGTTCATTTAGTTTCACTTTTAAGCCTGTAGGCTGGAGCAGAGAAATTTTTTTTATTTACACCAAAGTGATTTATCTTGGTTTAGTCATTTTAAAATTACCATAGACACAAATAATGGATACTTAAAACTCACCTAGGCCTTTGGTCAGGACAGAGCCTAGCTCAGCAATGAATTGCCAGTGGTCCTATAGTAGATTGTTAAACTTATGGAACTGTTCATATTTATTTGGAGAAATTGTAATGTTGAAAGGTATTTGTGATGAGGAGGAGGGTGGGGCCGGGCCGTGAGTGTGCAAAGACGGCCCCCAGTCAGGCTAATTAGCCGAGGAGAGGGATACAGCCGAGCTGGATGCGGCAGTTCGGGAGAGAGAGAGCCACACGCAGCTGCCATGTGTGTTTATGTTTGTGTCTTTTTAAGTTTTCATTAAACATTATTTTGATGGTTCGTCCGGTTCCTGCCTCCTCCTTGCCCATTTTAACCTTGTTACATTGGTGCCAAAACCCGGGAAGGAGGAGGGATGCGCTGTCGTGGAGTCCTCGCCACTGCCGTCCGCCCAAAGGAGAAGCCGCAGCCGCCGTCTGCGAGGGGATGAGGGGCTCGCTGCAGGCCGCCTGGAGTGGTGGAGCCGCTGCCAGGGGCGGAAGGGCTCGCTACCAGCCACCAGAATGTGGGGGACGTTTCATCTGCCAGGGGTCAGAGGACTCGCTGCTGTCTGCCCAGGGAGGAGCGGCTGTCATCCGCCAGAGGGTGGAGGAGTGGTCGAGGACCAGGCGACGACGTGTCTGGGAACCGGCGAGCAATTTTTTTATCTCTCTATCTCTCTCTCTCTCTCTCACTGTCGCTCCGCCTTGCCCTTTCTCTCTCCTCTTTTCCCTCCCCTTGTCTCCCTCCCAGGTCTCAAAATGCAGGGAAAGCCCCCCCCCTCAGAAAGAGGATGTACATTTACATTCCCTGGTCTAAGGCCAAGGAGGGAGGAGTGTGACGAGGAGCAGGGCGGGGCCAGGCCGTGAGTGTGCACGGCCGGCCCCCAATCGGACTAATCAGCCGAGGAGAGGGATAAAGCCGAGCCAGATGCGGCAGTTCGGGAGAGAGAGAGTCAGACGCAGCTGCCGTGTGTGTTTATGTTTGCATTATTTTGATGGTTTGTCCGGTTCCCGCCGCCTCCTTGCACATCTTAACCTTGTTATTTTAGAAATATACTCCAAAGGTAGCACTAAACAGTTCAATGTTTGTGTTTGGTTTATTGGTGGTGCATATGATGACATAATTGTCCATGTGCTGTAAATATGATGCCTGATCTCCTTATAAGATGTGACTATTTATACGGAACATTTAAACGTACATTTTTGTATGTTTGGATAGAAGCTGAAACATACAATATGGACGTATTGACAGCATCTACATTTTTTTTATTATTTATTTATTTTTTTTACGTATTTACAGCTTCAGATATGTAAGTGTTTTATGAATCATTTATATTACAAATATATTTGTCTAGTAACATTTTGAATACTTTGCAGATATTTTAGATCCTTAAATCCTACCCCTTCCCCTAAACACAACCACATTTCTACAATATAAAAAAACATAACAGGCTGGTAAATGTACATTGAAAGTAATTTTGGTTCAATTATATATATATATATTATAAATAAAAACAATGTAACAGGTATAAATTTAAAGGCAATACAAAAGTAGTCCAAACAACGATGTGCTGCATACTCTATGAATTCAATAAGGTTTCGTAAATATTTCTGTGTCTCTGTTGTTCATAAGTAAAATAATTACATTTTAGATGATGTCAGTATTGTATGTTTCAGTGTTGCATGCAAACGTAAGCTAATGTACTTGTGCTAGAACCACAATTTACATAAGAATACTCATGAATACTCACGTTGAAAGATTTTAATTCCTCTCCATTAGATAAGATCTTCAGGGTTATAAATTCTCCTCCATGCAGTGTCCAATCTTAACTTTTTAAATTGAGGAAAATACAAGTCAGAAGTATTTTTCACCAGCATTATTTCCTTAAAAAAAAAAAAAAAATATATATATATATATATATATATGTTGGGCCCTTGAGCAAGGCCCTTGACCCTATCTGCTCCAGGGGTGCCGTATCATGGCTGACCCTGCACTCTGACCCCAGATATGTGAAAACAAATAAATTTCACTGTATATATGCAAAAAATGTATGCATAATGTGTGACAAAAATAAAGGCTTCTATTCTATTCTATTCTATATATATATATATATATATATATATATATATATATATATATATATATATATATATATATATATACACACACACACACACACACACACACAAAACCATTCAAAAGTTTGGGGTCACTTGACTGAAATGTTTCTCATGATCTTAAAAATCTTTTGATCTGAAGGCGTATGCTTAAATGTTTTAAATTAGTTTTGTAGACAAAAATATAATTGTGCCAACATATTAATTTATTTCATTATAAAACTACAATTTTATAAAAATAAAAAATAAAAAGTTTTTGAAATTGATGTCTTATAACTTAATAATAATGAAAAACAGCTAATAAGTGCCCAGCATAGATGGGAACACTTTCAGTACTGTTTTAAAAGCATCCCAGGGTGATACCTCAAGAAGTTGGTTGAGAAAATGTCAAGAGTATGTTTCTGCAAAGGGTGGCCACTTTGAAGATGCTAAAATATGACATGGTTTTGATTTATTTTTGAATTTTTTTTAGTCACACCACAATTCCTATAGTTCCATTTCTGTTCTTCCATAGTTTTGGTTACTTTACTATTATCCTTAAATGTGAAAAATAATAATAATAAAGAATGAGTAAGTGACCCTAAACTTTTGACCGGTAGTGTGTGTGTGTGTGTGTATATATATATATATATATACACAGGTCCCAATGAAGAAAAAAAGTACATGTAGCTGTTTTCCCCACATTTTTTGCAGCTAAACTAAAAAAATGTCAGCCTTGTGATTTTGTTCCTCATAGCTTTGTTTCAGTGGCTTTATAGCCAAAAGTTATGACAATGATTACATTGGCTCCGTAGATACATTTCTTGAAAGACGCACTTATCTTTAGTAGACTGTTTGAATATCTTTTATTTAATTCATTTATGTAAAATAATAATAATAATAAAATATAGTTGCAAGCAGCGATGACGGGCCCAAGCGCAACTGGTCCATTTTCACCCTGTGGCTTTTGGAAAACAATGCAAGGTGGACACATGCATTTGGCATTTGACATTGTTCTAAACAATTTTGAAGCAATTTGACTAAATATAAGAGAACTATTTAAAGTCTGTTGTAAGAGCCACACTTCCTGCTGCCAGGTGGTGGCACTATGACCGTGACCCAAAATAGTCAAATCCATGTGATTAGCCCCCAAGGCTAAACATACATTTCAATTTTGATCTAAATGACACATTGCACACAGAAGATATGAGACACTTCCTGTTTCCCATTTCCCACCATTAATTTAATGCCTTGCCATGGCAACGCCTTGTATTGCCTTAAAAATCTGATCACAATTTAGCATCTTCAGTGTCTTGGCATAATGTTGTCTGAATGTGGTGACAGTCTCATGAATCACCTAGGAGGATTATTTAAAAGTTCAGAGACTACAATATTCAAAAAATCCAAAATGCCCAGCTTCCTGTTGGGCAGACCTAATGACTATAATTATGAAAGTTGTCTGGCTTGATGAGAAATATACAGTGCATCCGGAAAGTTTTCACAGCGCTTCACTTTTTCCACATTTTGTTATTTTACAGCCTTCTTCCAAAATTGATTAAATTCATTATTTTCCTCAAAATTCTTCAAACAATACCCCATAATGACAACGTGAAAGAAGTTTGTTTGAAATCTTTTCAAATTTATTAAAAATAAAAAACGGAAAAAAAAAATCACATGTACATAAGTATTCACAGCCTTTGCTCAATACTTTGTTGAAGCACCTTTGGCACCAATTACAGCCTCAAGTCTTTTTGAGTATGATGCTACAAGCTTGGCACACCTATTTTTGGGCAGTTTCTCCCATTCTTCTTTGCAGGACCTCTCAAGCTCCATCAGGTTGAATGAGGAGCGTCGGTGCACAGCCATTTTCAGATCTCTCCAGAGATGTTCAATCGGGTTCAAGTCTGGGCTCTGGCTGGGCCACTCAAGGTCATTCACAGAGTTGTCCCGGAGCCACTCCTTTGTTATCTTGGCTATGTGCTTGGGGTCGTTGTCCTGTTGGAAGATGAACCTTCACCCCAGTCTGAGGTCCAGAGTGCTCTGGAGCAGGTTTTCATCAAGGATGTCTCTGTACATTGCTGCATTCATCTTTCCCTCAATCCTGACTAGTCTCCCAGTTCCTGCCGCTGAAAAACATCCCCACAGCATGATGCTGCCACCACCATGCTTCACTGTAGGGATGGCATTGGCCAGGTGATGAGCAGTACCTAGTTTCCTCCAGACATGATGCTTGACATGATGCCAAAGAGTTCAATCTTTGTTTGTCATGGTCTGAGAGTCCTTCAGGTGCCTTTTGGCAAACTCCAGGCAGGCTGACATGTGCCTTTTACAGAGGAGTGGCTTCCGTCTGACCACTCTACCATACAGGCCTGATTGGTGGAGTGCTGCAGAGATGGTTGTTCTTCTGGAAGGTTCTCCTCTCTCCACAGAGAAATGCTGGAGCTCTGTCAGAGTGACCATCGGGTTCTTGGTCACCTCCCTGACTAAGGCCCTTCTCCCCCAATCGCTTAGTTTGGCCAGGCGGCCAGCTCTAGGAAGAGTCCTGGTGGTTCCAAACTTCTTCCATTTACGAATGATGGAGGCCACTGTGCTCATTTGGACCTTCAATGCTGCAGAAATGTTTCTGTACCCTTCCCCTGATCTGTGCCTCAATACAATCCTGTCTCGGAGGTCTACAGACAATTCTTTGGACTTCATGGCTTGGTTTGTACTCTGACATGCACTGTTAACTGTGGGACCTTATATAGACAGGTGTGTGCCTTTCCAAATCATGTACAATCAACTGAATTTACCACAGGTGGACTCCAATCAAGTTGTAGAAACATCTCAAGGATGATCAGTGGAAACAAGATGCACCTGAGCTCAATTTTGAGTGTCATGGCAAAGGCTGTGAATACTTATGTACATGTGATTTTTTTTTTCATTTTGTTTTTTAATACATTTGCAAAGATTTCAATCAAACTTCTTTCACATTGTCATTATGGGGTATTGTTTGTAGAATTTTGAGGAAAATAATGAATTTAATCCATTTTGGAATAAGGCTGTAACATAACAAAATGTGGAAAAAGTGAAGCGCTGTGAATACTTTCCGGACTGTATATGTACCAATTTTGGTGATTGTAGGTGAAAATGAGGGTGCTACAGAGGCCGTCTTACATTTTCAAAGTCTATTAAAAGTGCTATACTTCCTGATGCCAGTTGGTGGCGCTATGACCGTGACCCATAATAGCTGAATAAATGTGATCAGCCCCCATTACCAAACAAAGCTGAATTTTCAACAAAATCATACAGTGCACATAGAAGATATAAGGAACTTCCTGTTTCACATTTTAGCCATACATTTATTGCTGTGCCATGGTGACACTATTCAAAATATCAACCATCCGTTTGTAATTTAACATCTACAATGTCTTGTCATGATATTGCACAAATTTGGTGCCAGTCACATGAATCCCCTTGGAGGAGTATTTAAAAGTTCAGAGCCTGCGATTTTCAGAAATCCAAAATGGCAGACTTCCTGTTGGGCGGACCTAATGACTATAATTATGAAAGTTGTCCTTCTTGATGAGAACTATATATGTACCAATTTTGGTGATTGTAGGTAAAAATGGGGGTGGTACAGAGGCCGTCTTTCACACCCATTTTCAAGGGGGTGCTACAGATCCCCGCTGCAACTTTTGCCCAGCCCTAATGGCCGAAGACTCTGATGTGTGTGCATAATTTCATGAAATTTTAAGCTTGCCAATTGCCTCAAAAGCACCCAAATATAGGAAGAAAGGAATAATAACAATTAATGCATTGCCATAGCAACAGTATTTAAGATATCAAATATCCCTTTACAAATTTACATCAGCAGTGTCTAAAGAATTTTGAAGCAATTCATGTAAACACAAAAGGGCTATTTCAAAGTCTGTTAAAAGTGACATACTTCCTGCTGCCAGTTGGTTGCGCTATGACCGTGACCCATAATAGCCACATAAATGTGATCAGCCCTCATTACCAAACATACAGCTGAATTTTCATCAAAATTACACAATGCACACAGAAGATATAAGGCACTTCATGTTTTCCATTTTTTTACATTAATTTATCGCGTCGCCATGGCAACACCGTTCGATATATCAAAAATCTGTTTGCAATTTAGCATCGTCAGTGTCTTGGCATGATGTCACCCACATTTGGTACCTGTAACATGAATCCCCTAGGAGGAGAATTTCCAGAGCATGCATTTTTCAAACAATCCAAAATGGCCGACTTCCTGTTGGGCGGAACTTATGACTGTCAGCGCGAAAGTTGTCTGGCTTGATGAGATCTATATATGTACCAATTTTGGTGACTGTAGGTGAAAATGGGGGTGGTACAGAGGCCCCATACATGCCCATTTTCAAGGGGGCGCTACAGAGCCCCCACTGCACACTCCGCACTTTCAGTGCTTGGGCCCTAATAAAATAATACAGTTATACAGTATGAGTTTTTTATTTACTGTACATAAAGGTATGTCATGATTTCAACCATGCATTATTTTGCAAAGCGTACAGGCTATGAAAGATCCCTTGTTATTCTGATGAAGGAGGACGTGGGGGCCGGGTAAACTGTTCACATTAGTTTCTTTATTTTTAACCCTTTTCAGTCTCACACAAAAATATTTGCTTTTCAGCTTTTCAGCATATCAAAAGCACACTCAAAACACTGCTGCGTGCGTCTCTCTCTGTCTCTCCTCCAGCGGTCTGGTCTGCCCTTTTATCCCTCTCCAGCTCTCACTGTAACACAAAACAGCTGTTAGAGATAATATCCCACAGGTGTCAATCCGCTCTTCCTCTCCTGGCCTCGCTCTCCACAGACGTTGTTCGGCCACGCCCCCATCTCCACACAAGCCAACCTGTCTGCTTTGCCACGTGCCAAGTGTTAATCTTTGCCCCTACCTCAGTATAATTGTGCATTATAATACATGTTAAATATATTGCGCTCAAAGGGAACGTACCATGTTTGAAATTAGTGGAAATATTTTGCCAGATGCCTTATAATGGAAAGTATCCGGAGACCACAGTCATTTGATTGCTTTGCTTCCAAAGCAATATGACATTTTCTGAACCATTTTTTGTTCTGAATATATAAATGCATAGAACATTGCAATAGTACAGTGGATAAAGCTGGAAAATAGTTTCCATTCAGTCAGTATAACACTGTATGCTTTTTTAAATGTCCTCAGCTAGCACTCCATCCTTTTCTGCTTCTCATCATATCTACCGTCAGCCTAATTCAAAGCCCAGCATCAGATATGGTCCTAACAAACGCTGTGCTCAAGGCAACGGGACCTCAAATATAAAACAGCTCTACTGGTCATGGGTAAGCCTGATCAAATCTGCCATCCTAGACACACGTGTGCACACACACACTCACTCTGTCACAGTAAGAGTGGCCTGAGGCTCTCCATTCTAATTGCCACTCCACAACAATGTGGCAAAGAAACAGCTTTGTTATCGGCCCTTTGTGCGATAGAGGTCTGCCGATAATTAAAGCTAAATGCCCTGGAAATCCATTTTGACAATGTATAAATATTATTTTGTTCCTAATGCTTTATTGAAGATAATATGCTATTAAAATAAATGCTACTGGTATTAGCACAGACGATAAAGGAAGTGCTTGCAGCCCAGGTGTGGTGTCTCACCTATTAGCCATTTCCTAATCAGTATATTAATTTAAATACATGTGGATAGGGCGAGGGGTTTTCTGCCTTTTGTACTATTCAAACAAGATTTTTTGTAGTGTGTGAATGTTTGCATGCCCTTTAACACACTCTTGCTGCAGTCAGGTGTCTGGCCTTTATCAGTTCAGCAGATTAGAGTGAGATTAGGGCAATAGAGGAATAACACACACAGTGAAGAACAGGCTCTCCTGTGCCTCTGCTTTGGCTGCACAAATTGACTACATCTGAAGTGGCAATATCATTGTTTAGATAAGCTTTATTGGCTTTTTTGGAAGAATATGTCAAATTGACAATTTTATAATTATGCTCTGTTTGAGAGCTATTGTAGCATTTGAATTAAATGTAATGGCACCAGTAGAGCAATCACTGTAATATCCTGAACAAGCAGTTGTATTATTAAGAAATTGGTATATGATTTTTTTTGTATTGTATTATCTTGCAGAGTGTATGCAAATACTTCCTATGAATATGCATTTTGTGCATATTACACAGCATTTTTTATTTATTTTGTATGCCTCACCAGCTGACATCTTACAATTCACTGTGAATATAAAACAGCAAATGTTTGTGTACATGACGTGCACAAACAGGTTTAGTGAGGAATTTTTGCTGAGGGCAGTACAGCACTCTGACAAGATGATGCAAGGAAAATTTAAAGGTGAAGTGTGTTATTTCTTCAGTGTAAAAATACTGTCATATCCCAGTTTAATATGCAGAGACAACTGTAACTATGCCATTCAGTGGGTGATTTCCTCTATATTGTATACTATGTGGCTCAATGGTGCTACTATGGCTCAACCAATGGCATGAGTTTGGGGTGGGACTCTTTTGTTTGACCGACCATTGAAAGATGAGAAGAGTGTTCAGGAAATCTGTTTGAAATCAGTCAAAATATTTGCTCTTTCTTTGGAGATGCTAGTGTTGCAGAATTTACACACTTCACCATTAGATCAGGAAGGTGAATTCAGTTTCTATTTTAAAAAACCCATGAGACCGATTTTTGAGTTAGAAGCCAATGCACTTCCTAGTTTGGTGTTGTTATAATATGGAGCTGATGTTGTCACTGTCTGACAGTGTAACTACAGTTAAACGTCAAAACCACAGCCAATCCACCCTCAGCAGAAACCTTCCTTTAAGGCCCCTCCTGTTATAATTTCACTACCCAATTACAGTAATGTGGCGTGGAGGAACGGGTTAGATGCTTCCACCCTAAGGCAGAGCCTGGCATTCATAATCCTTTAGAAGCACTTAAGAAATTGATGTTAGCGCCTCTGCATCTGTTAGCTAGCCTGCGGCCAACCTGATTGCATAGTCTCCTCCCTTTAATTGGATCATCAGAGTGTGATCAGAGTTTTAGAGCTCAGATTATATAAGCCTGACTTTGAGTCCGCTAACCTGAGTGAGGCTCTGCACTTGTTCCCTGTGCTGACCTCAATGTGCCTAAGTGGTTCTTCTCATCATGGTCTTAGACAGGGCTTTAGCCACTGTATCAAAGCAAATCCCAGGTGCTTTATTAATTTCTTATGTATATTTATATATGGTATCCCCAGGGTGTATATTTGAGTGACTGTTCACTCACAGAGAGATGAGTGGGAATTGGATCATTTGGGGCGATGATGATTTTTCAGACTGGGGGGTTGGGTACTTTACCTTAAAGGTTTTGTACGTACTGTACATTACTGACTAATAATAGTGTTTTTTTTTTTGTTTTTTTTTATGGCTTTGTTATATCATAGTATGCACAATTTGTTTGAACCATGGCCTAGTGGCTAGCACACATGCTTCAGATACATTGAATTGTGCCATTTACAGTATCTCTGCTGAAAAGACCAGTTGTGACCAACATCAATTTCCATGCTGGTCTAGCTGGTAAAACCAGCATAGCCATGTTGTTCACCATCCAAATGTGCCTGTTAAAGTAGGTTGATCAGCAGTCTTTCTTGTGGTTGCTGGTCTGAGCTGGTTTATACTAGTTTGGTTCTGGTCTAGATGGTATAACCTGCATAGCCATTTTGTTCACCATCAAAACTTGGCTGTTAAAGCTGGTTGACCAAGGAAGTCATGCTGGTTAAAGGAATACAGTAGTTAATCTAGAGATGAAAATGTGTATGCCTTTCTTTCTTCTGAAGAACACAAATGGAGATTTTTAGAAGAATATCTCAGCTCTGTTAGTCCCCACAATTGAATGATGATAATAACTTTGAAGCTCCAAAAAGCACACAAAGGCAGCATAAAAGTAATCAAAATGACTCAGTGGTTAAATCCATGTCTTCTGAAGCGATCTAATCGGTTTTGGATGAGAATAGACCAAAATATAACACATTTTTCTTCTAAAAATCATTGTTTGTGTTCTGCAGAAGAAAGTCATACATATCTGGGATTGCATGAGGGTGAGTTAATTATAAGAGAATTTTGATTTTTGGGTAAAATATTCTTTTAAGATACAGTGTTCCCACAGTCATGGAAAACCTGAAAATATCTGGTAATTTTAAAATTGTGATTTCCAGGCGTGTAGAAGTCATGAATATTAATCAAATCTTACAGCTCATGGAAATTGCTAAAGTGTAGAGATTTGTGAGGGAATCATAAATCGGTTGCAGTAACTAAAACACAGCATATTACTGGTGACAACTATCAGTATACTGGTCTTTTCAGCAAGGATGCCTGATCCCATGCACCTTTTAAGAGCATCAGCAAGTGTGAAAAGAAATGATTACTGTAAATGGCCTCATTGTGCCTCTACACTGGCTTAGTTTTGCTTGACTGAGCCGAGAGGAGAGAAGAAGGTGGGAGCAAAATAAAGGAAGGGAAAAAGGAGACAGAGGGGTCCTTCTGCTGAATAGGAAAGAGAGAGAATGATGACAATCCTGCACACATCGTGCAAACACTGTAGTTTACTTTTTGCTAAGCACTGGGTTGTAGTCTTTTAAAACCCTGGCTTATGGCTACTTTTAACCCAGGGTTAAGTAATGTTTCACAAGGCCATTCAATTTTGAAAGAGGGTTAGCAATGCTTTTAAGCCTTGGTTATGAAACCCTGCTCTAGAGTACCAAATTAATACCAGAACTAACATCTCCTTGTGTTCCACGGAAGAATGAAAATCATACAGGTTTGGAACAACATGAGGGTGCATAAATGTTGACATGATTTTCATAATTTTGATCTATCCCTATTAGAATTTCAAGTGTGAAAAGGCCATGTGAGTTGATGAGTAACACCTGATGTTTTCAACCTGTACTTACGCACATGGACTTGCTGTTTCTGTTTGACTGACCTTGTTACAGCTCCTTTTCAAATTAAATCCCATTTCTTACGTTAACCAAACACGAAGAGGTTTATTCTGCCGGAAAAGGGCCGCGCACTAGCCAATGAAACCCGCAGCAAAACAGCTGAACTCACAGAGTGCAGTCTGCGATTGCTTCTGTCATCATCAACCTGCATACAATATTTGTGCTCTGATAAATGATCCAATTCAATCAGTGCAACCAGTTTGAACTGTGTGTCTTTTTGTGATGAAATGTGTGTGTGTGTGTGTGTGTGTGTGTTTGTGTTTATGAGGACATTGAGAGAGAAAATATAGAGACAAAGCATATTTACCTCCCTTTATTAAATCTCAGAATTGTCTCAAGAAATGTTGGAACCATAAATTCTGTATGTGGTTCAATTTAGAATATCAAAACAAGCTACTGCTCTCTGCCCAACACAATGCACTGTTTGGGGGAGAAGAAAGACTTTTGCATGTCATGGAGGTTAAACTAAGACATTGAAAGTGCTTGTCAGCATGATGCAAAAAAAAATAAAATAAATAAATAAATATATATATATATATATAACATGTGTGTTTTAGTTTTATTTAAAGAAACAGTTCACCTTAACAGGTCAATTGTCAGTTTACGCCCTCATATCTTTCCAAACCCTGTTTGATTTTCTTTTTTATGCAGAACACAAAAAAGATGTTTTAATGAACATAACAGTTTTTTAATACAATGACAGTGGGTAGTGCCTCACAGTAATGCTTTAAAAAGGACCCAAAAAGTATTATAAAAGTAGTCCAGCATCTCGTGCATCATGTTCCAAGTCTTCTTAATGTCTGTTGCACGTTCATCAGTGATATGAAAGAAGCTTGTTCACAGTTTTGTTTTATGTTAAAAAAAAAAGAAAGCCAAGAAAGTTTGGAACGACATAAGGGTGAGCAGAATTTTAATTTTTGGGTCGACTATTCCTTTAACGTGGTAATTCTTTACACTTATCTAGCTTTTTAGTTTAAATATTTTCTTAAAAGTCCACCTGCACCAAAACAGTTATACTTTAGCTTTTAATTAATATTTTATTAATTAATAAAAAAAATATATTAATAAAAAAAAAAAAGAATAATATTTAAAGGTATTCAGTGGGCAGTGGGCAAGTCATAGAGACTTGCACGGGACAGTAGATGCTCCCGCCCCCATGAGTCTTCCAGCTGTGGGTAAATAGTGTGATGGTAACGGCATCACTGGGCGGAAGAACTTCCGAGATAAAGTCAACGGCCAGGGCAGAAGGACTGCAAAACAGCTCAATGGCTACGTGTTCGTGACCAAGGCGAGCCACCGAGTTGGAGGAATTCGGCTGTGGTCAGGCCTGGAGAGTGTTGGGCTCTGCCAGGCATCAGATGCCCTAGACATGCTACATGATATGAAAACCAGTACAAAATCCATACCAGATCGGTCGTCGCCCTTCCGTCGTGCTTCAGGGCGGAGGTGGAAAGTATGCTACTGGTGCAGAGAGCAGAACGATTCGTGCTAGGAACAACATCACCATTGGCACCTGGAATGTTAGAACACTAAGAGCAGCAGGCAAACTAGAGGAACTCACAGACAAAATGAACAAATACCACTGGAACATCCTAGGACTCTGTGAGGTAAGATGGAAGAACATTGGAGAAACAACTACTTTGGAAGGTCACAAACTGTACTTCAGTGGCAGAGAGGACAAACATGAACTGAGTTCTTTGTTCACAAGGACAGCATAAGTACTGTTATAGGGTGTCAGCCAGTCTCCAGCCGGCTCATCACCATCCGACTCCAGGCAACCCCTTTTAACATCACCATCATACAGGCATACGCCCCAACATCAGATTATGATGACACAGATGTGGAAGACTTCTATGACCAACTACAAGTAGTTATGGATAAAACACAGAGGAAAGACATTCTGGTTGTGCAATGCGATTGGAATGCCAAGATAGGAGAGGACGCTTGTAAGAACTGGAAAGGAATATGTGGGTGATACTGCAATGCACAGACAAATGAGAGAGGCCTGAGGCTCCTGGAATTCGCTAGCTACAATGACCTTATGCTTGCAAACACCTTCGGCCAACACAAAGTATCCAGAAGTTGGACATGGCACAGCCCAAACAGATACTAGCACAATCAGATTGACTACATCATGGTGAAGAGGCACCTACAGTCGAGCGTTAACATCACCAAGATTCTAAGTTTTACAGGAGCAGACATTGGAAGCGACCATGATTTGGCCTCGAGAAACTGAAGGATCCAGAAATTGCAGAGGCCTTCCAAGCAATGATTGGTGGGAAATTTGCACCGCTCACCATCCTTGATGCTGACGATACAGACATGGACACGTTGATCACCACCTTCAACACAGCAGTGACCGAAACAGCCAGCAAGATCCTTGGCAGACATCACCCAGTCAAGAAGACCCTGGGTCACAGCTGGTGTCCTGGACATGTGTGATAAGAGGAGGGAGCTGAAGAAGAAGAAGAATGATACAGAAGGGGCAAAGCAGTATAAGGCATTCAACCAGAAGAAAAGTATGAAAAAAGCAAAGGAGAACTGGATAGAAGAACAGTGCAAAGACATTGAGGGAAACTTGAAAAGAAACAACAGCAAGAAAGCATACCAACTGGTCAAAGATCTAACAAGCACAAAACAAGGGCGAGTTACTTCCATACAGGACAAATCCGGAAACTGCCTCACAGAAGAACAAGACATTCTGAAAAGATGGACAGAGTACTGTGCAGAGCTCTACAACCACCGAGCCAAAATAGATCCAGATGTATTAAACGTCCCTCCAGCAACTAACAACGACAACCACCCTATCCTACGTGAAGAAGTAGAAGCAGCAGTGAGATCGCTGAAGAATGGTAAGTCAGCAGGAGTGGACAACATCCCAGCAGAACTGATCCAAGCAGGGGGAGAAGTCACGATTAGTGCCCTCACTAACATCTGTAACAAGATCTGGCAAACAGAAGAATGGCCAATACTGTGGACCCAATCACTGATCATCACCCTCCCTAAGAAAGGCAACTTACAACAGTGTGAAAACTACCGTACAATCAGCTTTATAAGCCATCCAAGCAAAGTCATGTTGAGGATACTGCTGAACAGACTACAGCCTCAGGCTGAAAAGATCATTGCTGAAGAGCAGGCAGGTTTCAGAGCAGGGCGCAGCACAACAGAGCAGATCTTCAACCTCAGGATATTATGCAAGTACCTCCAACACCAGCAAGATCTCTACCATGTCTTTGTGGACTTCAAGAAGGCATTTGACAAGGTATGGCATGCAGCCTTGTGGGTGACCATGATACTGTACAACATCAATGCTAACCTCACCACAGCAATAGAGCACCTCTATGACAAGGCCACCAGTGCAGTATACTTCAACGGCAGCATTGGGGACTGGTTCAGAACAAGAATTGGAGTCAGACAAGTCTGTCTGCTCTCTCCCACACTCAACGTTACATTTACATTTATTCATTTGGCAGACGCTTTTATCCAAAACGACTTACAAAAGAGGAAAACATAAGCGAATCATCTTAAGTAGACAGTGGTATGAAAAGTGCCATATTGAAAAGTTTCACTAGCATCAGAATAGTATTCAAAACAGAATAAAGTGCAACAGGAATTGTTTTTTTTTTTTTTTTAATGACTGGTTAAGTGCTCATGGAAAAGATGTGTTTTTAGTCATTTTTTGAAGACAGAGAGTGAGTCAGCTTCACGGATGAAGTTGGGAAGGTCATTCCACCAACATGTTATGATGAAGCTGAAAGTCCAGGAAAGTGTTTTGGTGCCTCTTTGTGTTGGTACAACAAGGCAATTTTCCCTAGCCGACCGCAGGCTTCTAGTGGGCACGTAGCTCTGCATAAATTATTTTAGGTATGCTGGAGCAGACCCAGTGACTGATCTGTATGCCAGCATCAGAGCCTTGAATTTGATACGTGCATCAACCGGCGGCCAGTGGAGAGAGACAAGGAGTGGTGTAACATGCGCTCTCTTTGGTTCATTAAAGACCAGACGTGCTGCTGCATTCTGGATAATTTGCAGGGGTCTAATTGCACATGCAGGGAGGCCTGCAATGAGAGTGTTACAGTAGTCCAGTCTAGTTATGACAAGTGACTGGACAAGCAGTTGTGTGGCATGTTCAGAGAGGAAGGGTCTTATCTTTCTGATATTGTAGAGTGTAAATCTACATGATCTTTGAGATGTGGTCTGTGAAATTTAGTCTGTTGTCAATGGTTACCCCTAGATTTCTGACTGATTTGGAAGGCGTTACTGTAGCTGCACCCAGCTGCATGGTGATGTGTTCAAAAGCAGGGTTGGCTGGAAAGACAAGGAGTTCAGTCTTGGCTGGGTTGAGTTGCAGGTGGTGCTCCTTCATCCAGGCTGAGATGTCTGCCAGGCAGGCAGAAATTTGAGCAGTCACTGAGGTGTCATTGGGCTGGAAAGACAAGTAGAGTTGCATGTCATCAGCGTAGCAGTGGTAAGAGAAACCATGTGCCTGAATGATGGGTCCCAGTGATGTTGTGTATATTGAGAAGAGAAGTGGCCCAAACATCTTTCTGGAAAGAATCATGGCTGATGCACTGGAAAATCATGAAGGGACAGTCAGCATTGGATGCAGATCAATCACCAACTTACATTTTGCCAACAACATTGATGGACTAGCAGGAAAAGAACAAGAGCTTGCAAGCTTAGTAGAGAGCCTCGACAAAACCTCTACAGCCTACGGCATGGAGATCAGTGCAGAGAAGGCCAAGTTGATGACCAACAACACCAAGGGATTCAGTTCTGACATCAGGGTCAATGGTACGAAGCTGGAAATAGTCCACAGCTTTAAGTATTTGGGGGCAATTGTAACAGATGAAGGATCGAATCCTGAAGTACTCTCCAGGTTATCGAAGATAACAGCAGCGCTGACAAAACTGAAGCCCATCTGGAGTGACAAGAACATTGCACTCAGCTCAAAGATTAGACTGATGCACTCACTAGTGATCTCCATATTCCTCTATGCCTGTGAATCATGGACCATAACAGCTGACTTAGAGAAAAGATTAAGGCCACAGAGATGAGATGCTTCCGAAAGATCCTTGGCGTCTCATACAAAGATCATGTCACAAATGAAGAGGTACAGCAAAGGATCAGACAAGCCATTGGGCCTCATGAGGACCTCCTGACCACTGTGAAAAAACGCAAACTGCAGTGGTACGGGCGTGTCTCTATATCATCAGGACTTTCCAAAACAATCCTGCAGGGCACCGTTCAAGGGAAAAGAAAGAGAGGCTGTCAGAGAAAGAGGTGGGAAGACAACATCCGAGAGTGGACAGGCTTGACATTGAGTGACTCCCTGAGAAAGACAGAGAATCGAGAGGAATGGAGGAAGCTGGTTGTTTGGTTTTGTGTGGTGCCCCAATGGTCTACTAGACTAAGGGACTGAACTGAACTGAACTGAAAGGTATTTAAATTACCATCTCTCTGGCCCTTTAAATTCATCTGTCTGTTTTATTGCCACTGTACCTTTAAGATGTCATATGCAAATCACTTCTGTTATGATTGGGTAGTATCTTTGCATGTGAAATGGGTAACAAAGCCTTAACCAAATAGTTGAATACTAAATTGATGCATAAATATGGGGGCGACCAGACGTTAATTTGCCCATAATTGTGATGTCACGATTTCTGAATAACCCATTTTAGCTTAGGTTCCACACATGGCACAAGTGGACTGTTGAGGGAGTTTTACATAATGATCATTGGCAAATGTCTACATAAATAAACACTATACTTAAAATAAAATAGATAAAAGAAATAAAGTTAGGAAATTCCTGTTCTACATGATATGTTACAGTCACACAAAGCTAACATTGAGCAAGCATGTGGACAAGAAGACACTGAGGTAATGGAAGTTACTAGTAGGGCAGAAAGGCAGCTAAACAGGCAAATGTCAGTGCCTCTGGCTCTTTGTTGAGCCTCCCCTTCATGCTCATAAAGGTTCTCTCAGATTTATTGCAGGGCACCGAGACCCTTCTTCAATTGAGGCTCATCCATTCTGAGGTGGATTTAACCCCTCTCCTCCTTTTGGGGCCGAAGTGGAGGGGTTACACAGACTTTTCTGCCCCTTTCCTCTAATGGGGTCCCCTGATACAGGAAATGTCATCAGCACAGAAATAAATGGGATTTAACCTCCACTGTGGACTAGAGGACTGGATGCCAACATGCACACTATTCTCTCTGCCTCTCACATACACACACACACACACACACACACACACACACTAATAACTATATATTTTTTTTCACATTCTGAAAAAAATGTGAATGGTGAGTGCACATGCAAAACTCACCGCCACAAAGATAGGAAGTTGTCGATGGTTGCCAGGGCATTGCTGTGTGGTTGCTTAGGTGTTTGGGTGGCTTCTAGGCAGTTGATTACAGCCCAGAACCCCTAATAATTCCCATTAACTTTATAAAATATTTTGGTAGTTTAAAACAGTTCATCATTTGGCTCTGTAATGCTCAACAGTGTACCTGTCTTCCTTATTTCGAATTCTGAGACTACATTTTTGTGTTTTGCATGGCCAAAACTGATGTTTCACAAAAGTTGTTTATCAAGAAAGCTAGTAAGTTGAGTCTATGTACAATAACTATCATTGCCTGTATCAAACACGCAACAATGCCTCTTTATTCTTTTTCACCGAATTGACACCATTAATCAACGTAGATCTCATTAGGGTGAAGTTGGGTAACTGGACACCTGGGGCCGGTTGCACCAGCTGTACGTAAGTTCAAACATAGCCTAGTTGTTGCGTAAATGGGCACTAAGTCACAATTTACGCACTACGAAATATTTGAGCGTTGCACCATTAAACTTAGGTAGAATGTAACCCTACGTATAAACTAAATATTTACGGAAGCCTCCGACCAGGCGTAATGGATGGAATAAAAAAGCAGACTGATATTTTATGACATCAATGAGCTCATGTTTTGCATGACAGGCATCAAACATTTCGACATACATTATGATGTTGAGATTTAAGTGAGAGAGAGAGAAAAACATACTTTTAAGCGGCTCTTCAGCATGAAACCGATCTAACGGTGCAGTTTTCAGGGTGTCACCTGGTGTCAAGTTTCAACACATTCAAAATATATATAGGATATTAAAATGAATAAATGTCTGTTTTTCCAGCCTGTTGTATTAGTATTTATTTATCACCCCTCATTTATTTTAGATACAGTTCCTATAATATTATTTTCATAGGGCAAATATACTATTTATCAAATCTACTTTTATTACGTATCATATATTAATGGGGATATAATTTATTACAGCTGACAGTTACGTGAGCAAACAAGGGTGGAACATCAACCGTAACAAGATCAAATTGAAGTTCATGGCTTTTTAACAATTCTGTGTATAAATTTGAAGGCTGCTTATTGGATAAATACAGGTAAACGTCATAATATGCGACTACGCTTTATGGAGAGTTTACGACCTACTAGTTAAGTCTTGCCTTAAGACCAGGTGGTCCAACCAAATTAAGCACTGACTTAGTTACAAACTAACTAGTAGTTACTAAGCCCTTAGTGTGAACTTTACGTCCTAACTTACGTTCGAACTTACGCACAGCTGGTGCAACCCTACCCTGGAACAGTCCTGTGCCCTCCCTCTCTCCTTAATGCCCTCCCATCCTTTTTTTCTCTACCTTTTCCTTCCCTTTCTCCATTTTTATTAATATTTGCCACAATCTTTTGTATTTCCTTTGGTCTCTTCAGTACTTTTCTCAGTTTTTTCAGTGTGGCTCTCTATTCTGTCAAAAGCGGACTGTGACTGCCTCAGTAATAGCTCAAGCTCCGTCGACCTGACATATCCTTCCTCCTGTTGTCATCTCCTCATCGTTAGTCCTCGTTTCTAGTTCCTCGACACTCCTCAAAGAACCTAAGGAATTGCAATGCCAAAAACAAATCCTTTGGTTCTGAAAAAATTTGAGAAAAAAAATAAAATAAAAATTAATAGATAAATCCCTTTAATGCGGCCACAAAGTGGCCCCTCACTCATCCAGTCACTCACTCAACCTCCTCCTCTTTTCCTCCATCTTCTCTTGTTAGGAGGTGTTGTGCATGCTGATGCACAAAAGGCTTCCCATCTTTTTCTGCAAGGCATCGTCTATGAGTGCTTTCCCCAGTTATGGATTGCTGCGTTCTAGACTTGACAGGAACATAATTAGAACTCTTGATGAAATCTGCAAAATTATTCCGCCGTGGCTTCAGTGGTCCTGAAATGTATCCATATTTGTCACCACGCACTTGAAGGGCCTGTTAGCGCACAGCAGTAATGGCTCTGTTCATTTGTCCTGTAATCTGAGGATGATAGAGGAATAGTTAGTTGGATAGATAGATGGAGACCAGGAGTGGGGGGAGAGGGATGGTTACCTACTGACAATGAGAAAGTAGCAGTGGTGGGGGGACATGTTGATTAGTTGCTGTCTTACTCATAGTGTGAGCATGGACATGGAGAAGGGCCAAATTACAAGACCAGTCCCAAGACTGAAGAAAGTCATAAGGGGTCAGTAAATGATGATAGAATATTAATTTTTGGGTGAGTTATCCCTTTAATTTCACATCCCCACAAAGTCTTGCTTTAGAGTCCTAACCAATGTAGCATAAAGAACCTCAGAACTGTATTGGTATCCTTTATTTCAGAGCTCTGAGTAGCTCTAAGATACCCTCTTTTGCTCCAAGTCTTATTAAGTGCACAGCTGAGCACACTTCACCCTTCCTCGGAATTGTTTCCCATGAAGACAACTTGTGTTTACTTTTCCCTCTTTACCTCATCTGAAGTCTTGTTTTGGGACAACGTTTTGCATTTCTTAAATGTCTGTCTCTTTATTGCTTGATTTTGATCTGCACAGTCTTTCCATCTCTCTAAAAGTAGAAGGAAGCCCTCACCATGTTAGGGTTGAGCAACGGGGCAGAAAGAGTATGTGTGTGTTTAATGTAGGTGTTGGAGGAAAGGAATGACAGAAGACTCATTTAAATGAGATATGCAGCCAAACCTTGTATGCATGGCCGAGGAGAGAGGGGGAAATGAGAGACGGGAAAAGGAGACAGAAGAATTGAATATGGATTAGAGGGATGAATATTATATTATTTCGCCCCATTCTGCTGATCTCCCCATTGCTCCTCAGTGCTTGAGTTGAAATATATTGATGTGGCAGAGAGATCAGTTTCTGTGGCCCATGTAGTCTCTGGGAGATGTGTGGGTGTGCCACTTGAGCCATGGATTACGGGTACGGCACAACGTTCGCCTTCCACCCTCAGTCCCGGAGCCAATTTACACCCGGTTTTCCAGATGCACGGATCTGGTTTCGTGTAATGAATGCCGATGAGCTAGTTTTCCTATGTTCGGCATTAGCCATTGCATTAAATCCATGTTGCCGGTGCATCTGTGCAGAGAGATCTGCCTCAGTCTTTGTCTTGTAATCTCTGAGATGATTAGGGAGGTCTCTTACCCCTTACAGAAAAGCCTAGAATGATCCCTGGGGCCCAGGATGCATATGCACACATTGCTGAAGCACACTGAGTGTCTCCCATTCAGAGAGCTTTAGAGTATTGTGTGTAGCCAACTAGCATTTACAAGGGCAGATTTGTCTGCCAAAAGGTCGGAGAGCAAAAGGGCATAATGCGAGAGCTTATTTACCACAAGCTTCTTGCAAGCTTCATTACAAAACACACTACTGCACAATCCAGAAACCAGCAAAAAAAAAAAAACTTTCTTAACATACTGACCACTTTAGCAGCTAATTAGCAAAATGGTTAAGGTGGTTTATTAGTTTTACCTTGTGTTTTTAGTACGTCTGTTGATCAGTAACCAACTTGGAACACAAAATGAGATGTTAGGCAACATAAATAAATTACCCGAACCTGACCAGTATACGAGAGCGTATGACCAAACCCTACTCAACCTGATCAGTATCGCCAGATGCTAAGCACGAACCCAACCCGAAATCGCTCACTCTCTTTATAATTATTCTCCAAGTAAGTATTGTTGCAATAGGCTGTATTTTATATAAGCATCATAGGTAACATTCGTAACAGTATTGTAACAGTAAACATAAAATGTTTTAACAAGGCATGACGGCCCCTTAGCACATTAGAACAGAAGGGAAAACTTTGGTTTACCCTTTATCAAGCGGTGAAACTTTGCTTGGTGCAAAACAATCTGGAATCATGTGTAACAATGTAACAATCACATGATGTCCTTTGCAGCCTAAACTTCTTCACAAAATTGAATCTTTGTGACACCTATGCTAAAAGAAGTTAGATGCAGTGCAACAAATCAAACAGAACACAGGTGTCTCGACATGTGTTTTTGAAACTTAAAGTCCTTTTTAACTTGACACGATTTCTGAAAAAAAAAAAAAATTATAATAATTTGCCCAACATCTCCTTTTGTGTTGAACGGAAGAAAGAAAGTCATGTGGAGTGAATAAATGATGACAGAATTTTCATTTTTGGGTGAACTATGCCTTTAAGAAAATTTGCTTTCGAATATGAAATGTCAAATGAATGTTGAATGAAGATATTTTCTAGTTGCTTACTAAGTAATCATATGGTCTGCATTAAAACATTAAAATTCGGACTGACATGCACAGTCCATATACACTAGAAAAAGAAAAAGTATTCTAATATCTAGTACTAGATGAAGCCACATTGTTGGCTTCATCAAAGATGTCTGGGATTATAAATGAGGCCTGAGTGAATGCAAATCCGTTGTTGTGAGTGTGTGCATTTGTGTGTGTTTCTGCAGACATCTCCTCTACATCCTTTTAAAGCACTCTAGTTGGTGAGTACATTGGCTTAAGGACTCCATGTATTCTTCAAGGGCAGCATCTTCCTATATAAGGTGAGCGAAATTGGACCCTAATGGCTTTGAAGGAAAGAGCGATCACAGGGAGAGTAAGGTCAGACAGAAAGAGTAAGACAGAGATAAAGTCCCACCTCTCTATCAAACCAGCACTCTCAAAAGGAGAACAGTCAGCTTACACAAGCTTCTGTCACTAAAGGGCAAAGATTTCTTAGCAAAACCAATGTGTTACTATTGTCTTGAGTAGCATATAGGTGACCACAAGGGAAGTTTATATTTATTTATTTATTTTTTTTTTTTTTTGTGGCAGTGGCAGCTTGATCTTGTGCAGTGTGTCCAATGGTGCAAATGCCAGTGATGGCTGAGTGGTCAGGCACAAGTAGCCATCTGGATTTCATCAACTGGTGTCAGTGGGAAGGTATTTGAAATGTTTAGAACCATTTTGAGGCTTTTGAGTCAAGCATTAGGAATGGAAATATCATTAACCAAGTGGCTAATAACAGTGGCATGACAGGGAAGATTTTTTGTGTACATTTTATTAAAAAAAAAAAACAATTAAAAAAAAAATTGTGAGTGGTTGTTGATACTGTGTGATGTGATGCTCAGGTGTTGTGGGGAGTTGCCAGGACGTTGTTATGTGGTTTCTAAGGCATTCTGAGTTTTTTTTAAATTTTTTTACCATTGCTAAGGAGTTGCCAGGACATTGCTACATAGTGACTAAGGTGTTCTGAGTGGTTTTCAGCCCATTTCTCTGTGGTTGCAAGAGTGTTCTGGGTGGTTGCTAAGGCATTGCTAGATAGCTGCCAGAACATTGCTTCGTGGTAACAGAGGTGTTCTGAGGGATTTTTAGGCCATTGTTCTATGGTTGCAAGGGTGTTCTGGGTGGTTGCTAGGGCGTTCTTGATGGTTGTTTTATGGTTGCTTACAGGCCCAATTTAGAAGAATCTACCCTAAATGATAATCTGGCCCCTACATATTGCCCAGGTCTCTTAAAGACTCTATGGGATTTTTTTTTAATTTTTTTAGTTGTATTCTTCTGTCAGGCAGCAGGCCTTGGCAAGTACTGCCAATAATTTGCATTATTGATATAATATAATGCATTTTTATTGCTGGCCAGAATTTTTGTTTGTTAACAGTCACTCTTTTTTTCAACATAATGTTTAAATTAAGGGTTATAATGATATATATATATATATATATATATATATATATATATATATATATATATATATATATATATATATATATATATATATATATTTTTCTGTTTTTCCAGTCTTAATTTCTCTCTTTCTATGGTCTGCGATCCTCACTTTCCTGGTCTTCCAGTTTGTCATTCTATGTCTTCATTTGTCTCTCTATCCCTTGTGATGCTCCCTGTATCCCCCTGCCATTTATTAATTCTCTTTTGATTTTTCAGGATCCACAGAGTAAGAAAGATTTGAAGCTTGAGCAATTTGTTCTGACATAAGGAGATGTTTAGATGTGAGAGATGTGCAGCACTGAGAGAGAGAGAGTGACATGTGGACTGACTTGTTTTCGGGGACCTCCATCTCCACAGTGCCCCTTTGCATTGTTCCCATGTCCTGCTTGACTGCCGGCGTCTAATCTTGAGGGGTAAAAGAGCAGAGACTCCCTTGGGTTTCTGTGCTCAGCACCTTGTTAGACAGCTCCTCCAAGTGCACCGATTCCTGCCTCTCCTGTCACCCTCCTCTCGCCATCTCCTCCATCTCTGTGTCTCTCTGTCTTTCCCTTTTTAAATCTCACTTCTGACGAGACAAGTCAGCCTGTCGTTTTTTAACTGCTGTATTACAGCACCACTGAATGAAGAGCTGTCACCAAATATGTTATATAGAAGAGCACAGCATGTACAGTACACATTCAAGAGATAATTCACAAAAATGGAACGGGACACCTATTAATTGTCGGCGCGACAGATTAACCGCAACGGAAGCGCCGCAACACTCTAAATATTTTACAAGTTATTCATTTGACTTAGTATGTAAGCATAATAATTGAAATAAATACAATGAAAAGTGAGTTACATTAAATCAGTTTGGTAAAGAAAAACAAGATTACAAATGTAATAAAATAAAGAAAGAAAGAATTTTCACACAGACATTTTTGATTTAAAAAAAAATGTAAATGGATCTAACCATTGAAAAACCCAGTTTGATCTGCCACTACTCTAACTATTCTGCCACTATTCTATTATAGTATACCCTATTTTATAAACAGTGTTTACATACAAAGTAAAAGGTGTTTAAAGTAGCCCTAAGGTCTTTCCTCTCATCATGACATGCCCCCTGTCAGTTTGATGGACACAACATATGTTATCTTGATGAAGAACATATCTTAAACTCGTAAGACCACGCGTCCACATGCGTGGACATAACGTTTTGACTTTGCTATAGGCTGTGCTTCATTTAATTTTTTAAACCAACTGATCTCAGTTCAGGAGACTCTAGGCTGTCATAAAAGCTGAGTTTGTCTTTCGGAGAAACGGCAACAAAACTACATCTGGTAAGAAACCAGCTTAAGTTTTCATATTAAAACCTGTTTGAGTCAAAAGTGTAGAGTCTTAAAAATTGCAGAATAAACAGAATTATTTATTCAGCTTTATAGAAAATCAGCTTTAATGTCTATAACGTCCCTAAAACATGAATAATCAACACTCCTGGACACAAAATAAACTATTTGATGAATAGCTTGGTATTACTTAATATTTCACAACTTGGTCCCACTGTCCACATGTGTGGACATCAATTTTTAGGAAAACTATTTGCGGTAGAATTATTTTAGCTTGTTTATTAGATGCTACTAGTTACAAATTAAAAAGGGAAAAGGAAAATGCACACAGCAGTCACGTGGGGGGTCTCAGGAGGTTAAAGTCAGGATAAGATGGTACAGCATGAAGCAATGGTAACAGTAACTAGATATCCATAGTTTACTCCACTATCTATACAGTATATCTAAGCTTTGAGTTCTTTGAGACCTGAGACGATTAGTAGTGCTGTACCCAAAACTGAACTACCCCTCCTCATCCCCTTTCCTCCTACTGCAATTAGCATATACATGAGGAGTCTCAATGGTGTCAAATGGAATTAATTAAAAGTGTAAAATGGCCATTAAGAGAATGTTGATAAAGGCAGCAGGCGAATCCCCTCTCAAGGGTCATACGCACAAGAAACAGAGTTCTTCACATCCCACAGGACACACACAATAATTTCGGAAAATGCCACCCCGTTGCCTTAAAGGTGATGGTGGCAGCTACACTAGTGGAGGAACGCTTCACCTCTTTCTGTAGTGGCTGTAGTTTCTATAGTATGTTAAATCTGGGGGCTAAAGCTTGGGAGAAGTCCGCTAAAATAAATTAATTGAAAGGATTAATGATGGATTTGCGGTGGCTAAAGATGAGAGGGAGACAGTTTATAGGACTCTGAGAAAAGTGGCTCCCTTAAGCTGCTTGAGACATTATGATCAGAGGGGATGGACTGTTGTCCCTCAATTTCCTTACCAAATCTCTAAAGTTCTAGAAATGTCCACCCTCGCTTTCCATACTATGGCAACATGCAGCTAATTAGAATATGGGTGGTAAGTGTGCCTCTTAAACGCATGCTAATTATCTCGTCTGCCATCCATGACCAAAGTCAGAAGGTAATTGGCCTGCAGCAACGTGACAACTCCAATCATCTCCCGAAATTAGTCGCCCTTTACAAGGCCAGGCCTACTGCACTCCCCCTTCGATGGGGAGAACAATCAATTTGATAAATGGCCATGTGGCCCATTGTTTTACATTAATTAGACTAATTGCAGAGTGTTAGTCTTTGTTGCACTGTATGGGTAGTCTTTTAAAATGCAATTTTTTCATACATATGGTGTCATTTTTCTTTCTCTCCCCCTTGCGCTGCTGGAGTCGTACTTGTAGCACTGCGGTTGTAAGTCAGTGTGGTTTTGAGCTCTTATGAAGGCAGGGTTCTGTGACTGTGCCTTTGATTGGATTTCACAATGTGGGCTATGTCCCATAAACCATGTCTATGCCTAGGACAAAAATATAGGCCATGTCTTGTTCATATAGCATTAGCCCAAAGGCACTCTCACCTAGCTTCATATTTATAACCTGGATTATCTTACCCACTGATCAGCGCTAATGGCGTATTTAGCCTGGGATGTGGGGATGCAGCTGATATAAGTCTAAAGATGCGAGGAGCCACAGAATATCATGATTCCACTGAAGGATGGTCCATCTTATCATGAAAGCACTGTATATTCATTGATGTGCGTCACAATTCTCTCAAATGTCTCCCCACCTTCAAATTATACACATTTCCCTCACAAAAAAGAAAAGAAAAAAGATATTCAGGAAGTTTATGTTAGAAGAATTGTGAGGATTTTTGCTGTGCTGCAGGTTCTGCCAGCAGCATATTGCAATTGAAGTAGTTTAGGAGTCACAATTATACTTTTGGACACATTATTGATTTTCCTCATGATTACATATTGTGTGAGAAGGGTTACTGGTTGTGACTGTTTTCAATACATTTGCTGATTTGCTAACGTTTAGCCTGAATAGCCTAATGTCTCCTCCCACATAAAGGTATTTTTTAAAAGTTTTAAATTGTAGGTTGATTTCCCAGAAATGCGTTAACATGGACTTTGTGACACTTTCAAAACATTGTTCTGTTTGTTTGAGTAAATGGCAGCCTAAATGCCTAAATGGCAACCAATAGTGTGAGTTTGGGGTGGGGCTATCTATTGACCAATGGCAGATGGGGGAATTGTTTGAAAACAGTCATTTGTGCAATTTCGTTTGGTAAAGCTAGTGATGTAAAAACTAATATAGGATGATTTTCCAACATAGGACTGAATGGTTCTAGATATGGTAAGTAACGGTTCCAGTAGTATTTCCACTTGAGCACACTTTAGTATGGTATTATTACAAACTGTTCCCGGTTCTCAGCATGATTAGCTAACTGCGCTGGCGAAACGCCTTTAGTGATACTCCGACTCACTATTGGTCAGTCCATTCTAATCCTGATTTCACAGCATTAAAAAAAACAAAACATGCGGAGTCCAGATTGGTACAAAACAGCGTGGTTCCACAACTAGAACTATTCAGCCGGATGGTGGAAAAACGTCTTATGAGTGTCTTAAAATCCCTCTTTACTGTTCACTTTAGCATAAAATATATTTAAACCAAAAACATGAGTAAAACTGGACAATTAAAAAGAGAGAGTTAAATGAGGGCTAGTAAGAGTTTGATGTGACTCAGTGCTTAGTTTTTGTTAGGTCCTTTTGTTTTAATGCAATGGCTGTGTTCTGTTGGCAGAAGGGTTGATTGGTTGGAGCAATTTGGCTCTTTTTTGACATAATTACTTTAGCATCTCAGATACTGTCACAATGAAAACCTGTCACAGTTTGTCTACAATGTAAACATGGACATATTAGCGTAGAGTTTCTGCATAATTTTGATAGAGCGGCACCCTAAGGACTAATGTGCTGGATGACTAACTGTGCCCTTTCAGTGATGAAATATCTGCTTGGAAAATGCATACTATCAAAGCAGAATGTAGCAATTTCACAATTATCTTATAGCTTATACCAGCAATGGCTGTACTTACTGCAATTCAGAGAATTGTGCAACATAGTCATAATTACCATACATACTTGTTGTAGAAGGTAGGACATGTACAAGTAATTTTGTAATGCATTATTAAGACAGCAATGTTAAGACATAGGCTAAAATATGGGACTAATAATAAAGAATTTGCAGCAAATATTTGAAAATAAATAAATAATTCACTTTATCCCTTTTTCTAAATGTGTTTCAAAACTTTAGGCTACAGCTGTCAATGGTGATGATAGGAAATATTCTTGATCCTTATGTGTTTCCAGTGCTATGTATTTGTCTTTTGGTGGGAATAAGCATGCTGTGTGAGATGTAAAGAACTGAGGCACATTTGGAGCGGTGTGAATCTCATACCTGCTGCCGCCTCTGAGGCCGATTGCTTCCCCAGAGATCTACTTAAGGCAACGCATGAAAATGAACAAGGAAGTGCTTTATCTCTCCTCACACTACCGTGCTTAACACATCATGTTAGCGGTAAGAGGGAAAAAGCGCTCACTCTGAACACTTAGGTATCATTTTACACTCAGTATCACAGGGAGCATTTCTTAGCTGCCCTACATAGAATCAGGCAACAGTGGCTGTATATCATTTTCTCAGAGGAGACAAGGGAGGCAGTGCCTCTCCAAAACATTTGGATGACAAGATAATCAACTGTATAAAAATAAAACAAAACAAATATTCAAAATATTATAAAAATAGTGAAAGCCATGTGTGTTAACATTATATAGAAACCAGTGGTGGGCCGTGCATTTAAAGTCTAGGCCTTCAGTGTGATTCATGCCATTAAGAAAACACAGTTTCACAATGAATAAGACACCCTATGCCTTTGGGCATCATACATTATGTCGCAGCTAACTAGTAATACCAATTGACATTCTAAAAACACGTCCATACACGAAAGCCAGAACTTGAAACAATACTTAATGCTCAAGCAAGCCTAATTTTAACTGCAGCATGACTGTTTTGTGAAACGAATGTCTCCTGAACAAACATTCAAGAATCATAATTTTTCATATGAATCTACCAAGGAGGTCTATAATACCTGGAAAAATCGATCTAATAATATTTGCGATTTAAATGTTGCTTGCAATAAATTTATTTTCGTCAGGGTACGCGGTTATGCTGCGTTCCATTCAAGTTGGATGAGGGATATTCCTACTTGTTATCTCTGACCTTAAATGCATTCCATTCCCCGATATTCGGAACTGTTTCTATGCTCCCGTTAACTTAGCAGGGGTTTGACTCTCATTAGAGATGTCTCCTAGCAACCCAACTGATAAACAATGCTGCAGCGCTAGCATTGGTGCTATAGGTGTACGATTATCAAAAGAGATTTTAATGTTTTATACACCTGTTTCTGCAGGCGTTTGTTAAACAAGCTTTAATATCATGTAATGTGGAAACGAACTCATTTATCGATATTACTTAATAAAGTGAATGTTTATCACTTTGTATATCTCCCTGAGTGTGGACATGTTTGTGTGACATCATGCCCCTGCATCTCGGCGAAATAGGAGTTGAGAATTTCTGCACGAGCCTACAAGTTGTAATTCTGACTTAAAGATGCATTCCATTGCACTTTTCCTAGTAGGAAGTTGCAAAATCCGACTTTCCGATTTGAATGGAATGCAGCACTACTTTTTAAAACTTGATCCGACCCTGAATGCTCAAGCAGCCTAATTTACACTTAAAAAACTCCTGATGTTGCTATAACAATGCAAAAAGCACTTACCAATTCACTTTAAGTGAAAATCAGCCCTCCTTTCCTGTTTAATAAATTAAGCAATCACACGGTCATGCAGAACATCTCGTGTTTTTACACGAGAGGATCTCTTTCATAAGGATCTCTTTCTCAACGGCAATACAAGCAGTGATGACAGCTGACTCGTCAGCAAGATCTTGCGCTTTTCACTCTTGAATTACGTACATCACTTAAAGCGTGATTGCGTCACTCAAGGCCAGCTAGAAGGCCTCAACTGGGACATATCCTAAAGATCACACCCACCAAGAACAAATAAATCAATCTGATTGGCTGATAAATCTGACAATCTGACTTTAGTTGCTCATTCATTTGCACTGTTGAAGGATTCTTTGGAAATTCTGAAGGCCTGAGGGGGTGGAGCTCAAACTCACGTGCTGCTTCGGCTAACGAGCTCGGCTTTGGGCATGCGATTTGTGAAACAGCTGTCACACTTTGCTTGTAAGCATCAAGGAATAAATTCTGACTGGGTAAACTTTTCGTTTTTCTCTATTTGTTTGTAGATTAATTAAGAGTGGAAAGTGATTAAAAATACATTGGCAAAAAGGTGATTGAGAATGAAAGGATGAAAAATATGTATTTATTTGGCATGTAAGGCCAGCAGAGAAGGCTTTGCTGGCCCTGAGAAATCGCCACTGATAGAAACCAAAAAAAGAAAAAGAAAAAAGAATAAAAGTAATTTAAAGACTTTGCCTCTTCAATTTCAAAAATCATACAGTATGTATTATTATATGTCTGTCTGTCTTTTCTTTATCTGTGTCTGTCTCTCATTTAGACATTATGGGCATCTTGGCATTAAAGATCATCTGGGCAATTAATTAACTGAAGGGATTTGTATATATAGTATACACACTTTTCACACCATAATGTTTAACCTGAATTTTAAAGTGTCTTACTCTCAGACGATTTTCTCAATGTGTCAAAACATGACGTCTGTTATTTGGTTGTGTCTGTAGCTGCTTATTGTTGGCTGATGCATTACTCCTCTGAAAGCCAAGTTGTGGCTGCCCATATCTCTGAGGGGAAATCTAGCTGAGTGGCTTTATCTGAAATGGAGACAAAGCAGGAGGCACCGGGCTCTCTTAGTGAACCAAATGCTGCTCCTGGCAACAGCAGATATACCCGTCTCCAGTCCTGTGCCTGGAGATGAAAGTGGCGTTGGGCCCTGTGCCTATATATGCATAGACTTTCACCCAGAACTAAAAAGATTGAGCCTAAATCAGAGAAATATAACCGTACAACTTAGAATAGAGAGAGTTTGTATCCATTTGATGTATATGTCATGGATATATGCTGAATTTGCACATTTAAATTGATGTCCATAATGATAATTGGATCTCAATGTGTGATACACTGTATGGCAAATTTGAGTCTCAGTGAGACTAGCAAATTTGTTTGGTGTTACAGCGACATGATTGCACGGGAAGTCGGCATGTTGTTTCCGAGAGTTACGGTACCCTAGGATCGGCCACATTATGCAGACTCACCGACAAATGGCACCTCATATCAGACATTTTTGCATCAGCTCTTGTGTTTACCTTTCCCTGTGGCGCGTCCAGAATCGTGTCGCTTCAGCAGCGTGGGAGATCCAGGTTCAAATCCTGCATTGAAACCAGGAAGAAATTGTGTTTGGATAATCAGTGACCAGTGTGATAGGGAGGCTGCATTTTTCCCTTTCACATTACATTTTTACTCCACTCATAGTTAGGTTTAGATTTGGGGGATACCGTTTATAAAATATCCATTCCTATTCACTGTATTACTGCCTGTACAGCTGAAAACATCTTGCTTCACAACTCACTTTTGCCCCCCCTCCGATTACATTTCACCCAGAAAATAAAGCTCACACTTGCCCTTATTTCCAACAGCAGTTACCACTTTAGCCACTGGGGGAATAGTTTCACATTTCGGGAAGCAAGGAACAATTTCAGCTAAAGAAAAGTCAGCCTACTGTTTCCAATTTCATTGTGAGATCAGTCTGGTTACAGGTGCAGTGTGTGATTTATTTTTGTCACTAGTGGCACAAAATGGAATTGCAATAATAATGATTGTTTCCAACACAGTTTCCCAAACACTCCTGCAACCCTTTCCATCCTGTCCTCCTTTTCCATTGTTCAGACAAGCAAGCACTCCCACCTCAAATTTGTGCCATTTGTTGAGCCAGAAGTTGACATGTCAGACTGTTCCAACAAGCAATGTTTTAAAAACACTACAGAGTTTACACTCTTTTGGAAAGTCAATTATAAATGTATTTTTCTAAGTTGTCCTTTTACATTAAAATGGAATAGGAGAAAGTATTTTAGCATTGAACAAATGACACCTTTCGTCCTGAAGCTGATAGATGTTATAATGGACAAGCAAGTTTAGAAAAACTTCTTCCTATATGATTAGAAATGTATAGTTTGTCCTCTTATGTATTCATGATGTCTCTATCTCTGTCTTTCTAACCCTTGAAAAAGAGATGAAAGTGGCAGGTTTGGTAACCATATACATACTGGACATTAGTTAACAAGGTTAGAACTGATCTCTGTCTTTTTACAGGCCAGGTTGCATTGTGTTTTAACAGGTTGTGTTCGACATATATACACGTTTTGTGTGAATATTTAATGCCCACTTGAGGAGTTGCTTGGCTTTCCTACACGAATCAACTTTGCATTGATGGATTATTTCATCCCAAATTTTATATACTAACTAAACAAACATAATCAGTCCCTTAAATCAGGATCTATCCAACATGAAATCAAAATAGTTGTGCACAATTGATCTGTATTCTAAAGAAAAAATGTTGTTTTCATAATCTTTCACCAATGTTATAACTTTATCCTGTTATACCTCTGAAACAACTTTTTTATTCTGCTGATATAATCAAGGCTTCACAGACAGGGAAAACGTACCAACAAGTAATATCGCAGCTCACTTAGCAAGATCCAATAAAATACCAACAGATAAAATCATGGCCAACCTTACATTATTTCCTGTTACATTTTGTGGCAACAGTGGCGTACAAGGAAATATGTTGGATTATAGTAGTTAAATAAGTTTGAATGCCATTTCATAATGTCTGTAAGAACAGGAAAGACTGAAACCAGTCGTTTAGGGATTAGTTAGATCTGTTTGGCACAACATCACCCTTGCCATTTATACTGTAGTTCTCAGACCTGCCTCACATCCTCAGCTAAACTGATGGTGATTTTCAAGGCTGCTTTGCATATCCCATTAATATTTTATTGCAATCATTTATATCTGTGTGCAGGGTTGACCTGAGCACCAGTATGTCAGCCTGCATTGCTTGTAGTACAAAATGTGGTTTACATGGACCAAATAACACGGAACCCCAAAGGCCTTTGAAAGGTCCAGTGTTTGAAGCCCAAGCCACCCACAAACACCTTTCATAACAAAAAGACTCTTTAATACAGAGCAGTTATGACAATGCAGTATGGTTGTTGTTTGTGTTTTTCTCAGTGGTATACAACTTAGGCTTCATATCAGCATGAGCATTGTGTATGATGTCTGTACTCCCATGTCTCAGGGTGGAATTGTCTGAGATTAAAGATGTGTCTATCTTTTGTACAAGCTCTGATTACAATAGCGTATTTATGGCGTATGAGCACACAGCCTTTTAATTGAAATCATTCATCAACAGCTTCTGTGACTGGCCTTGATTAAGCTGTCCCATGTGTTCCTTTAGTGTAGCTGTGAAGTTTCTTGTACATCCTCTTTTTTAAGTTTTTTAAGTTTTAAAAGTAATTTAGGGCATGTAAAAATCCTAGGTAGATACATTTTTATCCATTACCCACATTTGATTATTTCTGTTTATAAAACGGATAGTTCTGATTGGAAATTGATTGGATGAGCTGAGTTAAAAGCAGTTTTAAAATGACCATAAACACAACTGTGACTACACATTCTAATTTAATGTTGCAAGTTGCAAAACAGCCTTGAGTTAGGCTGATACACTTATTATTCTGAGTATTATCTTTGATAACTTTTTAAACATGTTGTTGAGCATTGGTATATTTTATTATATTGATGTTACTGCTGTTTTATAAAATAAGCATTTTGTTGTGCTTAAGAACACATCTTACCCATGGTAAAATCAATGTAACACATGGCCTCTTGTGACTTATTGCTTGAAGTTTCTATTGTATGTACAGTACACCAGCCACGGGCCATGCATTTTAAGTCTAGGCCTTCAGTGTGATTCATGCCATTAAGAAAACACAGTTTCACAATGAATAAGACGCTGTATGCCTATCATACATTACGTGGGAGTCAACTAGTAATGCCAACTGACATTTTAAAAACACGTCCACGCACGAAAGCCAGAACTTGAAACGAAACTTAATGCTCAAGCAAGCCTAATTTTAACTGCAGCATGACTGTTTTGTGAAACGAATGTCTCCTGAACAAACATTCAAAAATCATAATTTTTCATATGAATCTACCAAGGAGGTCTATAGTACCTGGAAAAATACACTACCAGCCAAAGTTTTGAAACACTTGACTGAAATGTTTCTCATGATCTTAAAAATCTTTTGATCTGAAGGAGTATGCTTAAATGTTTAAAATTAGTTTTGAAGACAAAAATATATTTGTGCCATCATATTGATTTATTTCATTATAAAACTAAAATTTAATTTAAAAAATTAATAAATAAAATACAAATAAAACGTTTTTGAAATTGATGACTTGGACTAAATAATAAAGAAAAGCAGCCAATAAGTGAATGGGAACTCCTTCAATACTGTTTAAAAAGCATCCCAGGGTGATACCTCAAGGAGTTGGTTGAGAAAATGTCAAGAGTACATGTCTGCAAATTCTAGGCAAATGGTGACTACTTTGAAGATGCTAAAATATAACACAGTTTTGATTTATTTTGGATTTTGTTTAGTCACAACATAATTCCCATAGATCCATTTATGTTATTCCATAGTTTTGATGACTTTACTATTATTCTAAAATGTGAAAAAAAAAAAAAAAAAAAAAAAAAAAAATATATATATATATATATATATATATATATATATATATATATATATATATATATATATATATATAATAAAGAATGAGTGTTTCAAAACTTTTGACCGGTAGTGTATATCTAATAATATTTGCTAATAATTAAATGTTGCTTGCAATAAATATCGTTTCGTCAGGGTACACGGTTATGCTGCGTTCTATTCAAGTTGGATGTGGGATATTCCTACTTGATATCTCCAACCATAAATCCATCCCATTCCCCAATATTCAGAACTGCAATGCTCCCATAAGCTTAGCAGGTGTTTGACTCTCATTAGAGATGTCTCTTAGCAACCCAACTGATAAACAATGCTGCAGCGCTAGCACTGGTGCTTCAGGTGTATGATTATCAAAAGAGATTTTTATGTTTTATACACCTGTTTCTGCAGGCATTTGTTAAACAAGCTTTAATATCATGTAATGTGGAAACGAACTCATTTATCGATATTACTTAATAAAGTGAATGTTCATCACTTACTTTGTATATCTCCCTGAGTGTGGACATGTTTGTGTGACATCATGCTCCTGCATCTTGGCGAGTTGAGAATTTCTGCACGAGCCTACAAGTTGTAATTCTGAATTAAAGATGCATTCCATTGCACTTTTCCTAGTAGGAAGTTGTAAAATCCGACTTTTCGAGTTGAATGGAATGCAGCACTACTTTTCAAAACTTGATCCGGCACTGAATGCTCCAGCAGCCTAATTTACACTTAGAAAACTCCTGATGTTACTATAACAATGCAAAAAGCACTTACCAATTCACTTTAAGTGAAAATCAGTCCTCCTTTCCTGTTTAATAAATTAAGCAATCACACAGTCATGCAGAACATCTCGTGTTTTTAAATCCATAAGGATCTCTTTCTCAATGGTGGAAGTGATGATGATCTCGTGCTCTTCGCTTTCAAATTACGTACATCACTTAAATATTGCGTCACTCAAGGCCAGCTAGAAGGCCTCAACCAGGACATATCCTAAAGATCACACCCACAAAGAACAAATAAATCAATCTGACTGGCTGATGAATCTGACAATCTGTCTTTAGTTGCTCATTCATTTGCACTTTTGAGGGATTCTGTGGAAATTCTGAAGGCCTGAGGGGGTGGAGCTCAAATTCGCGCTGCTTCGGCTAATGAGCTCGGCTTTGGGCATGCGATTTGTGAAACAGCTGTCACACTTTGCTTGTAAGCATCAAGGAATAAATTCTGACTGGATAAACTTTTCGTTTTTCTCTATTTGTTTGTAGATTAATTAAGAGTGGAAAGCGATTAAAAATACATAGGTAAAAAGGTGATTGAGAAATATTAAATATTTATTTATTTGGCATGTTAGGCCAGCAGAGAAGGCTTTGCTGGCCCTGAGAATTTGCCACTGCAGTACACTCTTTTCATATTAAAAGGTCAATTTCTATACCAGTTTAGAAATGAGTGACTTTCAGGTCACAACTACGAGGTTCGCAGTTCGTGGTTAGCCGTTCAGTTTATTTTAATTGTTTTGGATTGTTAACTCTGAAATGCTTCATAAACTTCTCTGAAAAAACATAAATAACAAGAGAGTGCTTCTTTTCCCAGAAGCCATGAACGACATGGGACAATATTTCTGAAATTATGAGCTGTTTATGCATATTTATTTCCGTTGACATTTTAATTATTTGGGGCTCCGTTGGAGAGATCACATAAAAAGTCTTATAATGCCCAGCCCTAATTAGTATCACCTCCAAATTAAAACGGAGGACTTTGGGAATGCTGTCATTTTCAGAAGGCCATATTGGAATTATGTTTCAATCAGCAGCCGTGAAATAATTACTTGTACACTTCTAACTGCCCACATTTACCAAACAGCCTGCAATTTACAGCCATCATGTCCAGCAAAAGCAATCAATGGTGTGGCTATAAATTATGCTGCAGTCAAACAGACAGATATTGTTTGTGTATGATTGTGAAACATTAGAGCAGGGCTGAAGCTCTGCCTCACTATTGTGATATAGCTGCTTGAGAAATGTGCATGTTTTTGCTGCTCTTTGCCTCTTATAAACTGGTTACTACTAATCAGACTTTCAGATCAGTCTTATTGTGTGTGTGTGTGTGTGTGTATGTATATATATATATATATATATATATATATATATATATATATATATATGAGTATTTTGTAAACAGAGGTATTTGCAGTACTGTAGATATGCAGTGGAAGGATATGTATAACCAAAGGGTGGTATCTGATCAGCACAGTATATTAGTTGCCTTGTATCTTTCATCCTGCTAGATCAGTCATCAGTCCAGAGAAGCATGTCTTTAAATAATATTTCTTCTAAAACTGAAAATTCATTCATCATTTAATCACCCTCATTTTGTTCCAAACCTGTGTTTTCTTTCTTCTGTGGAACACAAAAAAAGTTTAGTATGGTGACCCTACCATTACAATGAAAGTGAATGGTGACCAGGATCTATCAAGCCCCCCCCACCAAAAAATAAATAAAAATGTAAAGCATCAAAATAGTACATGAGTACTATGTTCGAAGTCTTCTGAAGCCATATGATTGCTTTGTGTGAGGAAAAGTAAGCATTATGAATTTAAGCCATTATTCACTTATAATCTTCTCCTTCAGATCTCACAAGTCTCAGGAATGTTCACAATATTCAAATATGGCACATCAAGACGCGTTACACCAGGTATTACGTCAATGATGCCAAATGTCATTGTTTTTCATATCTCGTGTAACCGATCACCCACCTGCCAAATTTGAACATATTGAATATTTAACTTAAATTTGAGAGCTACCACAAGGGAAGCTTTTCAGTGAATAATGACTTTCATTACAGACTGTTCCTCACACAAAGCTAGTATTTAATTTTAAAAGGCTTGAAATATAGCACACAAGGCATATAGACTACTTTTTTATGGTGATATTTTGTCTTTTGGAGCTTGAGGGTTAGGGTTAACTTGCCACTGGTCACCATTTACTTTCATTTTATGGAGAAGAGCCGATGTGAACATTCTGCCTAACATCTCCTTTTATGGTTTGTGGACAATTATAGAAAATCATTTAGAAAAGTTTATAAAATATATATATATATATATATATATATATATATATATATATATATATATATATTTTTTTTTTTTTTTTTTTTTTTTTTTGGGTGAACTATCCCTTTAAAGCATTTAGACTGGCTTAACCTTGTGTTCTGTTCGTTTCGCGTGCATTCTCATTCCGTTTGGGGTCAAATTTGACCCCAGACAATAATGTGTAATTTTGTACCCTGCTCATGTATTTTTTTTCCCAAACAAATGCAATATCACTCACTTTATTAATTTATTAAATATGAAGTTTTGCAGTTTTTGGAGGATTTATGGTATTTTTGACTTGATTTGCCTGAAAATTACTCAACTACACCATTAATTTTCATGTAAAATAAGAACATTTGTATGTTACATTCACTTCAGTGAAGCTCTACATCACTCAATTTCATTCATGGAGAAAAAATAAAATATTTGTCATGCTTTAGGGGCAGATTGCTGCCATCTTCTGGAAAACTTATTATTATTATTATTATTATTATTATTATTAAAATTACAAATATAACCAGTAGATGGCTGCAGAGGTCCACTCGTTTTTAGATCTTTTCACAAGTCATGCATTTGGATATAATATTTGGACATTCAAAAATCACTGTTTTTTATTTATTTATTTATATATTTGTTTGGTGTTTTGAAGTGTACATTTTTGCAATGATGCCACATTATGATTACTGACCATTTTGTTACAAAGAGAAGACTTAGAGTAAGATTTTTGTTACCTATCATTTATTTCAAACATCCAAATTCAACTCAATAACTCTATTAATAAAAAAAATAAAAAATAAAAAAATCAACAAAACCAACAGCAATAAACAGAAATGAACAGGAGTGAACAGTGATAATTTGATTTGTGTACAAACAATACTTTTTGCAATGGCAAACTTGGCATTTTTTAAACATGAAAATTCAGTGAACTGAATAGCAATAACAAGCAGCAACAAATAAATTATTAACTAATAATGGGTAAATAGTAGTATAAGAATGATACTAAATATCATCATAAACAATAGTCTTGTTTATGAATCCACACACACATGGCAGAAGGTTGTGAAAACGTGTGTGTGTTCTCCATTGTGGATGTGTTGTGGTCTCACAACTTCATTTCTGAATGTGTTCTGCATTGTGGCTGATTTTATTTGACAAATTCTATAAAAAATGCTCTCTGTTATAGTGTCACCTATTCATTCCTGTGTGTGACTGTGTTTGTGTGTGTGTGTGTGAGAGAGAGAGAGAGAGAGAGCATGTGCGCTCTGCATTGTGGATGTGTTATAGTATCACCCCTTCATTTATGTGTGTGTATTCTGCATTGTGGCAGATTTATTGATTTTATTTGACAAATAAAAAAATAAAAAATGCTCTGTTTTATCGTCTCCCCCATTCGTTTCCAATGTGGGGTCAAATTTGACCCCGAACAGTAAGAGTGTGAGTATTTTTGTCACACCACCAGATTCCTGCCCAATTTGTGTGTGTGTATAGATAGCAAATGCAGGAAAAGTCACCAAATTTCATGCCACTGAGTTGAAGTAAACCATGTTTTTTAAAGCAACAAAGTTCAAAAGGTGTCAAAATTGACCCCAGCAGTACATAAGGGTTAAAAGTAGGACCTTTACAACCAAGTAAAAGACTACCAACTCTTTGAAAACAGGTGGAACAAAGTGCATAGGACTGTGAGAGATGTGCATGCAAGCACACACACACACACACACACACACACACTCGAAACAGAACAACCTGCAAGAATAACTATCTCCCATGCAAAACAGATTACACTTGTTTTTTGTTTTTTAAGTCGTCCTTGAAAACTATGCACACTTTCTTTTTTTCTCTTGAATGTAGATTTTCTTTTCCCCCTTTTGTTTCTTGCAATCTTTGTTATTAGTGGAATTATTCACCGGCGGAGGTGTGCGCTGGCTGAATAAATTTAGGGGCGATCTTGTGCAGATGCTCCTCGCTGGCATACATTTGTGTTCAGTTAACAAAGAGCTAGAGACGGTTAATCCCGCTGGAATACTGCACTCATGTTCTGTTTGAAACCAACATAATTAAAGTCACCCTCTGAAGTAACCTATTTATATAAAGAAAGCTCTCTTACAACTGTCGACTCCTATGAATAACCCGTAGGAGGGCCGGCTGTATAATTACTTCACATTTCTAATTTAGGTTGGGGAATAGGTTTGTTCTGTTTTGTTAACCATAATAACACTGAAACACACATGTTTTGTGACAATACAGGTACCCCACTGCAAGCATGACTCCGTTTGACATTCACTCATCCAGAATGTTGGTGGAAATAGCCGTAAATCACACAGGTTTATTGCCAGGAACCATTGACACGCTGCAATTGGCTCTGAATTTTATTGGCTGAAACTTCTTCATTTTTGTTTGATTTCAAATGGATCATATAGGTTTCCCCAATGCTTTGAGGCTCTAATCCATCTTGAAGTTCTTGTCTAAGGAGAAAAATGTACAGAACATCAAGGAAAAATTGTATTCCACCATAAGTCACTGGCAAAAAACTGTTTGTGCGAAGAGGAGTTGAGCTGTGGCAGTAAACCAGCAAACAGATTGACTTTAGTTGTTTACAGTGGCCCCTGGAACAAGCCAGTGCTCCTGGTGTATTGTGGGTAGGTGTGTAAACATGCTTGTGTTTGTGTGAGTGTGTTTGGCTGTGTGAGTTTATCATAAAGCACAGCAGCTCTCCAGGTGCATATTAGTGATAAAGGAAGGTGAGGGCCTTTGTTTTTCTTTAACGAGCCGTCACACTCCATATCCTGCACCAAAGGGGTGATGGGTGGACCCTCTTAGACACACATACACACAAACATACACACAACACAATTCAGAGAGGCCAGGCTTGTGTGTATTGTGAAAAGAAGAGGGCTCTTCAGCTGCTATTTGTACTCTTGGACAGAAACATAGTTTTCCCAAGTAGGCAAACACAAATGCTTGGTCAACGCATTGTAAGCATCACAATCATTTTGTGCTTTCTTAAAGGTTTTGTGTTACTGTGGCAGTAACTTACTTCAGTACTCCGTACTCAAGGGGGCGATAGAGTTATCCTCAAATGTCTCTGCCATTGTCTCTGTGTTTTTATTTAGGTAGCTAGTTAGTTCCCAGCTGACATTTTCATTTACATTTATTAACTTGCTCTGCAACATTATCGGCTGCTTGCCATGACAGTAGTTGTCCTGAAAGAGAAAACTGGCTATAGAAATAGATAGTTTACACTAATGTACACTATAGCTGCCTTTGAAGCAATGCTAAGGATGCAACATATACATGTGTTGGATAATGAATTGTGTTCTGACACATTTTGGAATGCAACTACTGTATGTTTACATTCACGTACTTTCGTCGAATATGTTTTGGTCCTTATAGTCCTTTTGCATTAAATTGCATCCTTACCTATTTCAGAATGCAAAATTGTGTGAATAAAAGCATGCATAGCTAGAAGTATTTGGGTTTACGTACTTGAGTATGTTTCATGCTTTATCAATTGTATTCTGACCCATTTCGGAATGCAACAACTTGTAAAATGCATAGCTAAAAAGTGTTTGCATTCACATACTTGATGAGTATGTTTTGTGCTTTATGAATTGCATTCAGACCTATTTCAAAATGCAACAACTTTTGAAAATCAAGCATGTTTAGCTATTAGTGTTTGCATTCACATACTTGTGTATAGTATGTTTTGTGCTTTAGGAATTTTATTCTGGCCATTTTCGGAATGCTACAATGTGTAAAATCAGTCGTGCGTAGCTGAAAGTGTTTGCGTTTTTGTACTTGCATAGAATGTTTTGTTCTTTCTGAATTGCATTCAGACTTATTTCGGAATGCAACAACATGTAAGATCAAGCATGCGTAGCTAAAAGTGTTGGTGTTTACACACTTGTGTAAAGTATGTTTTGTGCTTTATAGAATTCATTTTGAACCTGTGTCAGAATGCAACCAGGCATACAATTTTAGCTTGTGTGCGTAGAATCACGTAAATATGTTTTGGACCTAATCAGTGGAGCAAATCATAAGGGAATCTGCTCTTAAAATCTATCTACATATATATAACGTAATATAATGTTTAATATAATACTTTTTATTGTGACATCTGTCTAGGCCTCTCAAATGAAATCATAAATATCTTAGGAAAGAAACAGCACATCTCTGATTCCATCGTACAATATATTTTCCTTCCATGCTATTGTGGTGCAGCAGGCTCAATAATATTTTCTCCAAGGACTGAAGAGAGAGAAAGAGACATGTGTGGCTCTTCACATTAATAGTCTTTTTAGACAATAAATGATTTCTTTTATATGTGGTATTTAGAGAGACTGGGGGATCTCCTTTATTAAAATGAGCAACGCTTTGAAAAAAAAAAAAAAAAAAAAAAAAAACGTAACAAATACAGTCCCACGCAATCCCTCATGCGGTTCTTTCCTACCCTTTGTCTAGCCTCAATCATCTCTCTGTTTTCAAGATTTGTGCTGCCTTGCTCTCCAGGTGTTTGATTTATTTATATATCTATCTGTGTTTTTGACAAAGTGCGTGCGTGCGCCATAGAATCCCACAAAAGACCTGGTGGATCAGTTTGTGGGGGGTCCCAGTGCTCAAGAGCAAGGACACACACACAAACGCTAACCCAAACTCTTTTGTCCGAGTGTTTAGTGCAGGTTGGTGTTAAAACAGGGCCCTGGTATGGTAACACGTAGTGAGACTAGGAAGAGCGAGAGTGTGCATGAGAAGAGATTGGGCTCCCGCAGGGGGTTAGGGGCCTTCATTAAGAATTATCTTCCATGCAGCCTGGTTCTGGTGAAGCAATATGAAGATGTGGCTATAGTCTGGATTGAATCTGCACACTAGCTCTCTCTGAGAAGTCAATTACTACTTGCATACAGGAGGGACTTTTATGAGAGAGAGAGAGAGAGAGAGAGAGTGCGTGTGTGTGTGTTTCCATCATTTTCAATATCTTAAGTGATTTTGCTTGGAAATGTAATTGTGATAATTGTCTTTCAGGTTTGATTGTTATCTGTTCAGAATGTTTTTTTTTTTTGGGGGGGGGTGGGGTTACATGTTTACCAAACAACGGCAGACAGTGGGAGTGTTTGGGAAACCTATTTGAAAAACTTTTATTCTGTCTGGTGATGATAGCGGCACAGAAATTACACACACCATTTTTAAACTATGGATGTTTCTCAGTGCAGCACAATTATTGAAACAACACAAGTATTTCGAGATGCATTTGTAAAGATTAAAGTTACTTTTAACTGCACTTTTTTGTCTAAAAATGTGGCGATCCTGCGCAAGATGCTGAAAGAAAAACAATGAGATTCAGTGCAACAGTCAAAGATATCCATTCAGTGTTTGTAAACAGTATATAGAAAAACAGTGCAGACTCACACAATAGCATGTTTGAACAGCCCCTAACTCATCCTATACCTGAAAAACTGACCAAAACCCGTCCGGAAAACCCGACGGATTGTCAGAATTTATCAAGTTCGGGTTTAACATCTATTGCACTTGTAGAATAACCAAATAGTGATTTTGGTAATGGCATAGCGGCGTGTCGAGCGGTTCATCAAATGTCGACTATATGCACATCTCTATTTTAAACTCTGTGATAAGAAATTTATTTTAAAACATACAATAACCAAAGCATAGGGTACAACGGGGCTAAAGGCACCCTTTAAGGAAATTTTGCTTTTTTCTGGTCACAAAATGTATCAAGTTCAAAAACAATAATGGAAGGTTGTTTCGATTACAATTCAGTATTAAAAAAAAGGTGTTGGGGTAAACCCTCACTTGGGGTAAAAGGCACCTAAGGGGGTTTAAATTTGTCATGTTGTGGCAGCAAGATGCTTTTTTGAGTAACAAATTAAGATGCTTACTCAAAATAACTACTCAGAAAAAGTCAACCATTTCCTGTTAATTTCAAATATATTTGGTATTTAATTACATCTCAATTATTCTATAAACAAACTAATCTCTATTATGAATGAATTAGTCAATGTGAGCCCACTTTAAACATTTTTCATAACAAATCTATTCCCCCCACTAAAGAAAAACAATGTGTTTAATGGGGGCCTTAAGCCCCTGTAACAGGAGGGCTTTTTACCCCAAATACTATCCTTACACTTACTGGACAGTTATTGAAAAACACTTGATTAATGACCTTAGAACTGAAAATGAAAAATAAGTATTTTGTCTCGAAAGAAATGTGTTAATTTCAGGGATTGTCAGTAGCCACATAAATTTGCAACATTAAATTTTTTAAAAATAAAAACGATATCAAATTGCCTCAAAATCAACCTTTACACATCACATGCAAAGATCTCATGGATCAGGAAAATTTCCCAGTGTATAGTGACAAACAGGTGTTTAGGAATGTCCTGTGGTATTTTTTTGTTGCTATTTAGTGTTTTGGGAGAAAATAAAATCGATTGAGCCTTTTACCCCATGGAGCCTTTAGCCCCATTGTACCCTAAGTTGTGGCATATCCTCGAAATATACAATAATCAAAGCATTCTGTCTGGTAAAACATATATTGCTGTTTTCTCATGAATATTAATTCTATCAGAAAGACTCGAGATTATTAGAATAATACGAACAAAAAGATACTTGTATCATTTGGCTTAAGCCCCATCCTACGGTTCAGTGTTCCGATGCTGCTTGAACCGTCAGATCCTGCCGGAGGTGAGGACGGCAGGGAAGCAGAGCTTGTCCCGGCCCAGGACAGGGCCTAAACTGGTGGAGATGGGGTGGGATGGGGGGTGAAAACACGGAAGTATGCGAACAATGAATGGCAGCTGGCAGGCTTATAAAGTGGAGGCTGTGAAAATAGTGAAGCTCATCTGAATCAGCAGGGACTCAGGGAGGAGTCATCTACTTTGCTATTGAGAGATAAGCAGAGAGTAACTGGTTATGTTTAATATCTGAAAGAAATATTCTAAAGAAAAAGTTCACCCAAAAATGACAATTCTGTCATTATTCACTCACCCTCATGCTGTGTCAATCATGTATGAGTTTCTGTCTTATGTGTAACACAAAAGGAGAGGTTTTAATGAATATTCCGGTCTGTCTTTTCAATACAATGGCAGTTGAAAAGGACAGACTTTAAAGCTTAAAAAGGGCACAAAAGTATTATGAAAGTAGTCCATGTGACTCCTGCATCATATGCCAAGTCTTCTGAAGACTTACAATTGGCTTTGGTGTGAAACAACCTTAAATTTAACCAATTTTTCAGTGAAAATGGCCTGTTGCACATTCATGAGCGCAATGAGATAAACTTGTTCACATTGGCTAGCGAGTTTGTGTGAGAACTTCCACTGTTTAGCGCTAAAAATTAAAGCAAGTTGTCTTGTGTAATGTGTCTGTTGCTTATTAAAAATCCCATATTTTATGTTTTTTCGTTATTAATTTTTCTTGCTTTAAAACCCTTGCTGATTAGCTGGTCAGTGTATTTTTTTCCAAGCTAAAATTGCAATCTAATCTGAGAGAATTAATGTTACTATAACTAAGTTTTGCAAACTGACTTTATGTTCTGCTTTTTACGTTTCGTCGCAGTTTCCTGATGAATTGAACTCTAGAGGCGCTACAAAAACTGTGTTTTAATCAACGGCAGATTATGGATTTATAAACACTTATTTTTCACACTTTTACTCACCCCCTGCTATGTTATGATATCGAACAATTTTACTGTATCGCATCATTTGAAAAACGACACATTTTAATGTATTACAGACCCACCTACATTAACACACTTATTCCAACATGATTAGAAGCTCGTCTGATAGAGTGTTTGAATTTAGATCGGAAAGACCCAGTTTATGCCCAGCCAAGGGTGCAAACTGACATGTGAGATGAAAGAGTTATAGAAGTGACACTTAATGATGTGGTTGCTTCATAAAACGTGCTTTTCATGTTGCATTTCCTTTTACAAAACTATCGGTTAGGTTAGGTGTTGGTTTAGGGTAAGAATGTCTGTTTTGTTTTCCTCTCGTTTGCATTTACAACACTATTGGTTAGGTTTAGGTGTTGGTTAAGGGTAAGATGTCTGTTTTGTTCACTTCTCATTTGCTTTTAGTACATTATTGGTTAGGTTTAGGTTAAAGTTTTAGGTAAGGGAGGTAAGTTTTTCTCATTAAAACCTCCATCTAATATTAACCTTAAAAATCTTGTCTGATTACAACACAATTTCACTCGCTTTTGATGCCCATTTTTTTGGTGAAACTACAGCAAATCATGTAACGAAGCACATAATTTTGTTTTGTAACTATGTTGCTACAGTCACATAATGTTAATTAGATCAGGTTGTAAAATCCCATTAGGAGTGAGATGTCATAATTTTTTGGTTTAGACAGAGACAATGAATTACTTTTTTTTATCAAAATTATATTTGTCAGCACATCTCAAACACAAGATTGCAGCTGTCTTGTGTACACTGTGAATTCTAAATCCAGTCTTAAACTTCCAGCACAACAACTGCAATATGCTGTAAATGTAAACATGTTTTATGGCATTGACCTTGTGCATAATTATCTGTTAATCCCTGGTTAGTGTATCCACACCTGTCTCTACTTTCCGTCGCTCTGTGTGAATCTTAGTGACCTACTCCTAATGGAGAAGGACGCCTTACACGCCGCCGCACAAAGGCCAGCAACTGAGGCTGCCTCTCCTCCAAAGGGCAGATCCGCATGCTAACGGAGCGGTAGATCATCTCTAAAGCCGCAAGCTTTGAGGAACAGCTGCGGGTAGAAGCGCAGGCTCTGCACGGGCTCTGAGGGGCCACAAGAGCGAGGGGGCCACTGACTTGAGCTGAGCCTGGACTGACAGTAGGAGGCAGGGATGGAAAGTTGGGGAGTCACATGCTTGACGTGATAGTTATGTAGCGTGTTTGATCGGAACATTTGCTTTATAAAGAGTTGCTTTTGTGGGCAATGCTACGACAATAAGTAGTTCATAGATGGGGTTCACACGGTTATGGGAAACCTGAAAATATAAGGGAAATTTTAAATTGGAATTTTAAAATATTCAAAGTGCAAATGCAGTTTTCTAGTTATGCTTTGCTCTGAATTATTTCATCAGCTAGATATTTCTCTTGTTTGAAGTAAAACTTGCTTGCAACCAACAGTAATGTTGGATTTGTGAGCGAATTGTTCTTTTGAGTCAGTTCTTGTCAATGAATTGGTTAAACCAGTTCACAAATCAGTCTAAATGATTCATTCAGTTACGAATAGTTAATACTTAAGTTACTTAGTCTGATTCCAAATGATTTAAAAAAAAAAAAAAAAAAAAAAAATCCTTATCCAGTAATCACAAACCACTGGAAAGTTCATGGACAAGTCATGGAAATTTGGTCAAAAAGTGTGGGAACCTGATAAATGATGTTCAAAATGAATCAATTTGGAAGCAAAATAGAGAGAGCATGGCGGCTTTGGCAAGTAAAAAGCTTCCAGCTGGCAGATAGCTTTTCTAAGAGTTGCAATTGTCAAAAATAGCTTTAACTACTGATACTCTTGTGTGGCAAAATATTATTTCCTTTATTGTTGTAACTCCAGAATTCCATGCGGTGAAACATTTTTGGTGTTAAGCTACCAAAATGAAAATATTAGGTAGGAATTCAATTTTGGTTTCAACATTTTTAAGACAGGTGACAATGATGTGATGTTATGAGAATTGCAACAATTGGTGATGTTTGCTGCAAATATACAGCTAAATAATTTCTTTACTAAATATTGCTACAGTTACATGGCCAGAAAGACATTTATGACAGAATAATTTTTTTCTACTCACACTGTAACCGGCTGAACAGTCAAGGTAACTTTTAATGTAAAACTTAACATAAAACAAACATAAACAAACACACACACATGCAGTGCGGCCGCATGTGTCTCTCTCGAACTGGCACCTCCGGCTCCCCTTTATCTCGATCTCCTGCTCTCCTCCTCATCACACACATGTTATTAGCAGGGGTAAAAATCATAGTTTATTCATTCTTTGCATTGCATTCTTCAGAATATGAACACTGCATGGCAAGTAACAATAAAATGCCCAGCCTGCAGTGTGGTGCTAAACAACTTTGGTGAGAGGATATCTGACATGAGCAGTACAAAATGAGAGTGGTGTGGTTAAATAGGCCATGTAATCATGATGGCAGCTCTCCATTCAGGGCAGGGCCTGAGAGGGTATGGCCACAGCCAGGCAGAGGAGGGACATTTTCAATAGGAATATTTTATGTTCCTCCCACCATCAGTATTTTTTATTTTATTTTTATTTTATTTTTTATTTAGGCCTAACTTTAAATTGTAATGTTAAAAACATATAAAGTGTAACTAAACGTTTTGATTTTTCAATTCAAGATTGTTAAAGACCACTTGAGTTTGGTCGTGTCTTACCTGTGTTGACACATATCCTATTGAAACATAAAGTTTTGGCAGCATATATTGAAGAACTCCTCCATTTACAATAGCAAATAGGCTTCAGTTGTCACATGAAACATCACTGACTACTTACTAGTCTGTTGTAAACGTGGCATTAGGTGGAGGGACAAGTCTGTGTAGTGAAACATGAGTCATCAATATTTTTCTGCAAATTTTAATGTTGTGTATATCTGCATTTTTTTTTTTTTTTTATGTTTAGGAATATACAAGCGGATAGATGACCCTTAAAGCTAACACACAAACTAAAAGCCACTTGAAAGAGGATTTATCTCAGTGTAGTCAGAGGCAGGAACACAATGTGGTCTAAACAGGTGCATATTCACATCCCTCTGAGACAGCAGTATTTTGTGCTCATGTTTGCTCAAGCTTATCTCATGATGTTATAGGAAAAAACAACGTTTGCAGGTATGATGACAACGGCTTTATACGCAGGTCTGTCTCTATATCTGCTCAAGGTGTATTTATTATAGCCCCGTCATGTGTTGATAAGTAGTTGTGCCGCAGCTCTCGGAGCCGTGAAGTCTTAATTGCAAACTTAGATAAGGATTAGATGGGTCTCGATCATTGGTGATCTGCAAATGCCTGTACCTAAAAGGTACTTTAATGCATGTATTGCATATCAGAGGTAATTTATTCTGGGTGTTCTGGATGTCCATGTGTGCGTGACAAAGTGGTATTTGGTTTTGTTTTTAGAAATAAGTGTCCCCAATAGGGTTGTCTCAATAGCAAAATGTCAGTACTCTATAGAAATATCTGTGAAATTTCAACATTCTTATTACAAATTTCGGTCCTACAGCAAAAACTGATATGCTCTGGAACATACTCCCTTTTATTGAAAGAGTGAAATGTCAAAATAAATATTATCAAATAGTAAAGTTGTAGCACATGAAATAAAACATTGCTTTTATATTTACATTTAATATATATATATATATATATATGGCAATTTGTTTCTGTTATGGTTGTTTCTGTTTGTTTCCATTGTTTCTGCTGCACTACTGCTCTGCTCAGTCAGGTGCTGATTGTGTTCACCTGCTGCTAATTTGCTGCCTGATAACCTCACTTACACCGATTGGCTCTTGCAAGGAGAAGGCCAGCATAAAAGCCAGCTGATGCATCACAGACAGAGAGAGATGAAAGAGAGACTCAGAGAAATTGTCTCCCCCTCAGGGATTCTGTTTCTCCTGCCCCAGACATTTTGTTGTAGTCCAATTGCAATTGTTGGAAATTCAGTGTACTGTTGAATCTCTTTTTGTAAGATAATCTTTCTGTTGTAGGAGTTATAAGTGATTGAGGAAACCAGTAAGGAGGTGGGAACCATTTTTGTTTGGGAAACCCTTTTTCTCCTGTTTATCTGGGCTATCTAGGGAGATGGGGAAGTTTTATTTAATTCTTTGTTTTGTGTTACAGGGAAGTTACATGTCTAAAAGTTAGACTAGAATCTTTTTGTTTATTATTTTGGCCTTGATCCCTCGTGAAGCCATTTGTGCTTCCATTCATTTTTTGTGTGTCAATAAATCCAATTTCAGTTTTACCCTTGTTGAAAGAGTATTTCTAGTGCTGGAGATGAGTTTCCTGGGTTCTCTCTCTGCTTTTTTTTTTACCTCTGTCCTTAACCCTAAAACTTAAAAGGAGCAGATCGTAACAATTGAGGGACTCGTCCTTAATTTTTATGTAACAATTGAGGGCTTATTCGTTACTGTTATGTAACAATCGGAAGCTCGTCTGCTCGTTACAATTAATTATATATTTTTTATTTTTTTATTTTTACTTGTATAAACTGCAAGCATTCTGTTGCTTGTATCAATGTGTGGAGTAATTTTTCTCCCTGTTTTTTTTTTTTTTTTTTTTTTTTGGTGAGGAACGAAGCTGTAGTAGAGAAAGATGGAGTTTGATTTAATCTCATTCACTCTTTCTCCCACCATAGATGTTTTTGACTGTTGTAAAAAAAAAAGCAGAACAATTTTTGATAGCAGACTTTGAACATTGAGGTTCCGAGACCAGCGACTAAAAAGTTAAGCAACTACATCTATATATGCCTTGCAGTTCTAATGATGTCAACACGGGCACAGACTTTGATGTTGGCAAGTACCTTAAGCTCGTACCACCATTTAGGGAAGTCAACTGGAATTTTGTTGACTTTGAACGTGTCGCCATGAAGTTGCGGTGGCCGGAAGATTTGTGGGTGCTGTTTTTACAGTGCAGCCTCTCGGGTAAAGTGCAAGAAATTTGTTCTGCCTTACCAACAGATCAAGCTCACGATTACAATGTAGTGAAATCCGCTGTTTTGAGAGCATACGAGGCATATCGGCAAAAATTCTGGTCACATTTGAAAACAACCAAACAGATTTATGTGGAGTTTGCGAGGGAGAAAAGGGCACTTTTTGATAAATGGTGTCTCTCCAGCAAGGTCACGACTCTTGAACAGCTTCAAGAACTGCTCTTGCTGGAGGACTTCAAAAAGTTGTGTGCCTGAAAACGTTGTTGTACATTTGAACAAGCAAAAAGTTAATTTCCTTTTCTGACGCCGCTGTGTTGGGTGATGAGTTTGTGTTGATGCACTGGAATATGTTTCCCGCTACATGTCGTAATATGACACCTGACTAGTGAAGGCCCTGTTAAGGAGGTGACCCGCATTTTCTCACGCAACACCAGAGGAGAGGCTCAGGTGAATTCGTGCTGTAAGACTTCCTCAAGTGATAGGCGAGCTTGCTTTTACGGTCTCTTTTCCAGTCACTTAATCTCTGACTGTAAGGTGTGGAAGCAAAACACCTCCACTTCTAAATCTAAAGGTGTTGCACTCATTCGCACTGCACAAGATGTAAGCAACGCGGATGTTTCGTCTTAGCCTTTTCTTCTGACTGGCTCAATGTTTCTCTCAGCTGACTCAAGAGTATAGACCATCACAATTTTGAGAGACTGGGTCAGCTCAGTCGTTTATTTTGGAGGAGCTGCTGCCCCTCTCCGCTGAAACTTATTCCAGTACCGATATCCTTATACGTGGAATTGGGATGCAGTGTATAAATGTTCCTCTGCACATTGTGCATTTGAAGACAGACCTCGTACCCGGTACTGTAAAGATTTGTGTGCACTCCGTTACCTGTTGATAACAGTTTTTCCACGATTAATTGTACTTCATAACCCTAGTGTTAGTGAGCAACCTGACCTTGCATTTCAGTTCCCTGCAGCTTTTCCTTCGTGCGTAGTGATGTGCGCTCAAGCGGCTAAATTCAGAGATGTGGTTGACCTCTCTGAATCGTTCTTGGTGCCACAGGATGATCCTCTGGAATGTAAAGTGTCTAAACCAGAGGTTAGCTCTTACCGTGAAGGTGTGGTTGATGATGAAATTATTTTAAAAGTCGGTAAGCAACAATTGGCCGCCACACAAAAATTTGACCCCTCGTTGGCAAGATGTGTTGACGCTGCAGTAGAGCTTAGCCAAGTGCCTAATGCTAAGGTAGCCTACTTTTGGGAAAATGCCATGCTCATGCGTAGGTGGAGGCCTGAATCTCTTGCAGATTTGCAGGAAGTTTACCAAATTATCCTGCCATCCAGTTACAGAGAGCAAGTATTAAATATAAACACACACACACACACACATGCAGCGCATCTCCCGGTACTTTTTTTGGCCCAGACTAAAATCCACTGTGACTAACTTTTGTAGGTTGTGCACTGTATGCCAACTTATGGGGGAAGCCAAACCAGAAAGTGCCAGTTGCCCCTCTCCACCCGATTCCGGTCATGAGAGAACCTTTTGAGTGCCTACTTGTGGATTGTGTAGGTCTGTTACCCAAATACAAGTCAGGACACGAAAATATCTTGTCAATCATGTGCATGTCGACGGATTATCCAGAAGCGATACCATTGCGCTCGATCAAAGTTAAAGTGATGATCAAAGAATTGGTAAAATTCTGCGCTACCTTTGGTTTGCCGTGTGTGGTGCAAATTGATCAAGGGGCAAATTTTACATCAAAGGCATTCACGTAAACTCTAGCTGAGTTAGGTGTTAAGCATCAGCTGTCAAGCACGTACCAGCCAGTGTCATAGGACATACTTGAAAGATTCCACCAAACCCTTAAATCGATGCTGTGTGCCTACTGCTTTGCGAGTGGAAAAGATTGGGCTGAAGGTCTTCCGTTTCTCATGTTTGCAATTCAAGAAGCAGAGCAGGAGTCTCTTGGCTTCAGTCCTGCTGATCTCGTTTTTGGCCACACTATTCATGGGCCTCTAAAATTAAGCGAGCAGTTGCTAGCTAAAAACTCTTCCCCTGTCTTTATCCTTGACTCTGTCAGCTTGTCTCATGAGCAGCTTAATAAGGCCCGTGACCTTGCTTGGGAGCATTTGGCCTTTGTTTAGTTGAGGATGAAATCCCACTACGATAAAGTGTCATCATAGTTTTCAATCTGGTGACGATGTTCTTGTCCTCATTTTTGGGCCCATATAAGGTCAAGGAAAAACTCAATGGCACTGACTATGTCATTCACACCACTGAGCGCAGGCGTAAAACCATTGTGTTACATAAACATGTTGAAGAGGTTTGTGTGCGTCGAGAAGTCCACTTCCTCATCTGTGTCTGTGCCTGTTATACCGGTTGCTGTCTCTTCTGCTGGTGATATGCTGGAAGAGGACAGGTTAATTGGAAAAAAGGCCCAAGCAGTTGCTAAGAAGTTAGAAAACCGCTATACTGAGTGATTTGCAGAGTTTTCTTGCTCATTTGTTGAACAAATTATCCAGTTGATACACGCATATCCCTCACTTTTTTCTGATGTGCCTTGCAGAATGACTGTGAACCATGACAAATTGGTCAAATAGGTAACTCTTCTCCAATCAAGCAACATCCCTTTAGAGTAAACCCTAGAAAACTTGACATGATGAGAACTGAGGTGGAGTACATGCTACAACATGGTCTGGCTGTACATAGCCAGAGTCCATGGAGTTCTCCTTGTCTGCTGGTTCCTAAAGCTGATAGTTCATATCACATCTGGACAGACTGTCGTATGGTCAACTCCATAACGAAACCAGATTCCTTTCCTCTGCCCCGAATGGAGGTTTGTGTCGATAGGGTGGGCTCTGTTAACTATGTCACTAAGCTAGATCTACTTGAGGGATATTGGCAAGTGCCCCTTACTCCACGTGCATCTGAGATCTCCGCATTCCTCACCCCAGAGCATTTCCTGCAATATACGGTGCTGGCTTTTGGCATGCAAAATGCGCCTGCAACATTCCAGCGCCTCATGCAGATCGTTTTAGCAGAAGTGCCGAATTGTGATGCGTACTTGGATGATATGATCATCTACTCAAATACATGAGAAGACCATGTAAAGACCTTTGAGCTAGTGTTTAGTCACTTGGCTAGTGCCTCTCTAACCCTAAATCTTGCCAAGTGTGATGTTGGTAAGGCTGTAGTAACTTATCTGGGAAAACAAATTGGTCATGGTTGTGTCAATACTGTTGACGCTGAGGTGTCTACCATAATTCCCCACACCAAGTAACACACGTGAACTAAGATGGTTCTTGGGGATGCGTGGGTATTACCGAGGATTCTGTCAGAACTTTTAGACAGTAGTGTATGACCAAAATCTTTAAGTGGAACCCCGAGTGCAGAAATTCATTCAACGCTGTGGAAGATCTTCTGTGCCATGCACCTGTGTTGTCTGCACCCAATTTTGACCTACCTTTTAATATGCATGTATATGCCAGTGCCACTTGCACTGAAGCAGTTCTGCTGCAAGAAGATTCTTGTGGTATTGACCACCCGATCTCCTACTTCTCAGGTACTGTAGGTTTTCAAAATGCCAACAACGCTACAGCATGATCGAAAAAGAGACCCTCACTCTGCTGTTAGCCCTTCAGCACTTTGAGGCCTATTTGGGAAATAGTCCTGTCCCTATTGTTGTTTACACTGACCATATCCCCTTAATCTTTCTCTCCTGCATGTCTTACTCCATCCAACGTTTGATGCGCTGGACCCTTATTGTCCAGGAGTACAACCACGACCTTCAACACATATGTGGTGCAGACAACATAAGGGCAGATGCACTCTCTAGGGCTGTGGATATGGAGAGTTAAGTTGGTTTGTGTCAGTGCTTATCTTTGATTATACTACTTGTGGAGTGCCTTAAGTAGTCTGTTTTACACTCCGTGGGTTGTAAAATTAATGGTAGGGGTGTTGCGTCCTGACACGCATTATTATTATTATTACTGTTGTTTTTCTTTGTTTTCATGTTGCCTCTGTGGACTAATTGTGTTTGTTACATATTGTTTCTCTTTCCATTGTTTCTGCTGCGCTGCTGCTCAGTCTATTGTGTTCACGTGCTGCCACTTTGCTGTCTGATAACCTCGCACTGATTGGCTCTTGCAAGGAGTAGGCAGCAGAAAAGACAGCGATGCCTCACAGACAGAGAGAGGTGAAAGAGAGACTCCGAGAACTTGTCTCCCCTACAGGGATTCCTTTTCTCCTGCCCCAGACATTTTGTTGTAGACCAATTGCTATTGTTGGAAATTCTGTGTACTGTCGAATCTCTTTGTAAGACAATTTTTGTTGTAAAAGTTTAAGTGATTGAGGAAACCAGTAAGGAGGTGGTTGCCTTTTTTGTTTGGGGAAACGTCATGGTTACTTGTGTAACCTCCGTTTCCTGTTGGAGGGAACGAGACGTTGTGTCGATGTAGTGACACTAGGGTAACTCTTGGGAGCCTGAGACACCTCTGGTCTTTGATAAAAGGCCAATGAAAATTGGCGAGTTGTATTTGCATGCCACTCCCCCGGACATACGGGTATAAAAAGAGCTGGTATGCAACCACTCATTCAGGTTTTATGCTGAGGAGCCAAGACAAGGTCCGGCCATTTCAGCGGGAAGTTCAGCATTGTGGCAGGAGGGAAACAACGTCTCGTTCCCTCCATCATGTAACAAGGTTGCACAAGTAACCAATGAAACACCACAACTGGCTGAACTGTGTGATGTGAACTGGCAGTGTGTGGTGGGCAGACCACTGTGTGCCTCATAGCCAGTACAACAGGTCGACATGTAACCTCCCCCAACATAGTTATGAGTGTCGAACGGCCCTTTGGGGACAAGTCGACTACCCAAAAGATAGGGACAGGCTAACCCAGTCGTAGCCTCTTTTCCTCTTCTTTTTTTCCACTCCCTAATAAAGAAGGGGGATTATCCGACTGGGCCGCCAGGTCTAGTCGGGGGGTGTCCCTCCCAAGGGGAAGACACCGCGGAGACCACACCTCGCCCAAAGAGAGGGGGGGATATTTAAGTGGAAAAATATGTCACATGGTCTTTCTGACCATGTGGAGAGTCTTCAAGGTAGATCCTACCCAACGGTGGAGGAGTTACTACAAACATGGAGACTGGGGCAGAGGGGCTCTACCCAAGGAAGATGCAGTTTGCCAACAGGGAAACAAATTAGTGGAAGATATATATCGCATGGGGTTAGCATTACAGGGAACCACCACATGCGGAGCACCTACCCCAGAACAGGACTCTTAGCACGTGTACTGGGCCGGCAGCGAGTGTCCCCGAAAACTCGACTGCCACAGGGCTTGGAGGAAGTCAACCAGGGAACAAAGTTTGTGAACACTACTGGGAATTAATGGCGCACGTCTTCAGCTCAAAAGGAGGTGGAAGGCGCTATGTGCAAATGATACACCCGGCCAGCTATCCTGGGCTTATCCGCTTGTATTGCATGCCACTACCTGGGATGAAACCAGTTCCACCCGGAGGATGTAGAACCTTGCAAAGGCGTTAGGTGTTGCCCAGCCTGCTGCTCTATAAATGTCTGTTAGAGAGGCACCCCTGGCCAGGGCCCAGGAAGCCACTACACCCCTGGTAGAATGGGCTCATAGCCCTACCGGGGGCGGCATGTCCTGGGCATGATATGCCATAGTTAAGATGCGTAAAGCGTGCACTGGACACAGCAATGACAGACCTGGTCCCTAAAAGGGGTGGTAGAAACCTTGGGCACATAGCCCGGTCGGGGTCTCAGGATCACGTGAGAGTAGCCCGGACCGAACTCCAGGAACATTTCGCTGACAGAGAACACTTGCAGGTCTCCTACCCTCTTGATGGAAGTGAGTGCAGTCAGGAGGGCGGTCTTCAAGGAGAGTGCCTTAAGCTCGGCTGACTGCAAAGGCTCAAAAGGGGGCTCTCTGTAGACCCTGAAGAACTACAGAGAGGTCCCATGTGGGAACAAGGCACGGTCTGGAGGGATTCAGCCTCTTGGTGCCTCTTAGGAACCTGATGATCATGTCGTGCTTCCCTAAGGACTTACCGTTGACTGCGTCGTGGTGTGCTGCTATGGTGGCAACGAACACCTTCAAGGTGGAAGGGGACAGCCTCCCTTCCAAGCTCTCCTGCAGGAGGGAAAGCACTGATCCGACAGTGCATCTCTAGGGTCTTCCCTTTGGGAAGAACACTACTTAGCGAACAGACGCCACTTAAAGGCATACAGGCGCCTCGTAGAGGGGGCCCTAGCCTGAGTGATCATGTCTACCACCGCAGGTTTCCGCGTCCCGTCCAGGGGCCAGACATGGAGATTCCAGAGGTCTGGTCGCGGGTGCCAGATGGTGCCCCGTCCCTGAGAAAGAAGGTCCTTCCTCGGGGGAATTCGCCGGGGGGGGCTGTCGTGAGGAGTGTGAGGTCCAAGAACCACGTCTGGGTGGGCCAGTAGGGTGCTACCAGGATGACCTGCTCCTCATCCTCCCTGACCTTGCACAGGGTCTGTGCAAGTAGGCTCACTGGGGAAACGCATATTTGCGCATGCGAGGGGGCCAGCTGTGTGCCAGCGCGTTTATGCCGAGGGGGGCCTCAGTCAGGGCGTACCAGAGCGGGCAGTGGGGAGGATTCTTGGGAGGAGAACAGGTGCACCTGCGCCTGTCCGAATTGACTCCAAATCAGCTGGACCACCTGAGGGTGGAGTCTCCACTCTCCCCTGAGGGTAATCTGTCCTGACAGCGCATCCGCTGTAGTGTTGAGGTTGCTTGGTATGTGAGTGGCTTGCAGCAACTTGAAGTGCTGCTGACTCCATAGGAGGAGATGGCGGGCAAGTTGTGACATACAACGAGAGCGCAGACCGCCTTGGCGGTTGACATATGCTACTGTTGCCGTGTTGTCTGTCTGAACTAACACGCGCTTGCCCTGGATCAACGGCCGAAACCTCCGCAGGGCGAGCAGAATTGCCAAAAACTCGAGGCAGTTGATGTGCCAATGCAGTCGCGGGCCCGTCCACAAGCTGGCGTGCCCGTTGCAAACCGCACCCCATTTTGGAGGCATCCGTCATGACCACGACGCACCTGGAGACCAGTTCTAGGGAAACACCTGCCGTAGGAACGAGAGGTCAGTCCAAGGGCTGAAAAGACAGTGACAGACCGGTGTGATGACCACGTGATGTGTCGCGCAGCATCATGCCCATCTCAGGACTTGAGTCTGAAGTCAGTGCTGAAGCGGTCTCATATGCATCAACTTGAGCCGGGTGGCCACTGCTGAGGATGCCATATGCCCCAGGAGCCTCTGAAAAAGTTTCAGTGGAACCACTGTTTTCTGTTTGAACGCCTTCAAATAGGCCAACACTGACTGGGCACGCTCATTCGTGAGGTGCGCTGTCAAAGAGACTGAGTCCAACTCCAAACCGAGAAAAGAGATGCTCTGAACCGGGAGGAGCTTGCTCTTTTCCCAGTTGACCCGAAGCCCTAGTCGGCTGACTAGTCCTTGTGTGCGCACAACATGTCCCGAGAGTGAGCTAAGATTAGCCAGTCATTGAGATAGTTGAGAATGCGAATGCGAATGCCCACCTCCCTTAGCGGGGCAAGGGCTGCCTCTGCGACCTTCGTGAAGATGCGAGGAGACAGGGACAGGCTGAAAGGGAGGACCTTGTACTGATATGCCTGACCCTCGAATGCAAACCGCAGGAAGGGTCGGTGTCGAGGAAGGATCGAGACGTGGAAGTATGCGTCCTTCAGGTGTACCGCCGCAAACCAATTTTGAGCCGGATGCTCGCCAGAATGCGTTTTTGCGTCAGCATCTTGAACAGGAGTCTGTGTAAAGCCCGGTTCAGTACTCACAGGTCCATGATTGGCCGCAACCCACCACCTTTTTTCAGTAGAGGCTGTAAAACCCCTTCTTCATCTCAGCCGGAGGGACAGGTTCTATCACGCCCTTCCAAAGGAGGGTGGCGATCTCCACGTGCAAGGTAGTAGCGTTTTTGTCCTTCACCAAGGTGAAGTGGATACCGCTGAACCCGGTTACAAGTTCCGTGCAAGGGGTACCAAAGGGACAACGTTGTCGGACATACTGGCAGGTGGGGCCACGTGGCGGGGCGTAGCTCGAGGTGCCACACCATGTCGTGGCCATGCTGAGTCTAGGGACATCGAAGCACTTACCTGGCTCCTTGTGACCACCCCCGGAGCAGCCTGGGATGGGGAGGAAGAGGCCTGTCCTCGTGACCCTTGGAGACTGTCACATCGGGGGCGGGTTTGTGCCACAGCTTGGCGCTCAAGGGTGGGAGACCGCCGCTGGAGTGCCAAACCTGCCAAATACAGTGGTGGACGGTGGTCATGATGACGGCCATGCACACCGGACACGTGACTCAGGGAACAAGGAAACCGCTCTTGCTGAACTCTTGAGTTCTGCAGCCACTTGGGCATGCAGCACAATTAAATGCAAAGGTAACAAAAAGATTCTCCTCCCGGCTTTGGACCGGGGGATGGAGAGGTCTGATTACCAGCTCCAGAGCAGCGGGGTTCGTCGTCCCTGGGTCTCCCGTCTCAAGGGCGCTTTGAAGCCTTTCACGGGTTCTTGGCGGCCACGAGACGGGTGGCGTCTGCTTCCTGTGGTGGGCTCCATGCCGGGGCCGGGCCGAAGGGGCGGGCTGTGGCAGAGCCGGTGCAGTCACCGCAGGGGGACGCCCTTGGCGACGAGCAGACGGGGTGCGGGATCTTGAGCTGCACCGAGGCAGGATATGCCAGATAGCCTCCGTCTACTGCTCCACAGTCGAGAACTGCTGGGCAAAGTCCCTGACGGTGTCGCTGAATAGGCCAGCCTGGGAGATGGGGGCAGCAAGGAACCGTGTCCTGTCGGCCTCACCCATCTCGACCAGGTTGAGCCAAAGGTGGTGCTCCTGGACCACAAATGTGGACATCGTCTGCCCGAGAGACTGCGCTGTGACCTCCGTCGCTCGGAGAGTGAGGTCGGTCGCCGAGCGCAGTTCCTGCATCAATCCCAGGGTGGAACTACCCTCGTGCAGTTCCTTTAGCACCTTGGCGGACTTGCAGGAGAGCCATGGCATGCAGGGTGGAGGCGGCTTGTCCAGCGGCAACGTAGGCCTTGGCCGTCAGAGACAACGTAAACCTACAGGCCTTGAATGGGGGCTTTGGGCACCTGCGCCAGGTGGCGGCGCTCTGCAGGCATAGGTGCACCACGACCGCCTTTATCCACCGGGGGATTACCAAATAGCCCTTGGCTGCCCCACCATCGAGAGTAGTGAGGGCGGGGAAACTGAAAAGATCTGGACCGGGCAGTAAAAAAGTGCCTTCCACGAACTTTTCAGCTCTTCATGCACTTCCAGGAAGAAAGGAACGGGGGTGGGGCGTGGCTTTGAGCGGCGCCACGAGCCCAGGAACCAATCATCGAGCCGCAAGGGTTCAGGGAAGAGCGGAGGGTTCCACTCAAGCCGACGCTCGCGGCTGCCTGGGAAAGCATGTCATCATCTCCGTGTCAGCCTGTGACTGGGCAATCGTCCCCAAAGGGAGGAGCCCAGCTGAGGCTTCCGCGTCCGACTGGACGAGCCCGCTTTCCAATGCTGCGCTCGAGAGCTCATCACTTTCGCGGGCTCCGAATAAGAGGTCGAACTCGCCATGAAACGAGCCGGCGGACTCATCTGGAAGCCCGATCGGGGTAGACAAGCGTGCTGGGGAATGGGAGGTCTACGGGGGATACCCAGAGGAGGCAGTCCCATTGGGGTCCCCAAATCACCCCCAGTGTTAGCCGCGCTGGCCTCATACCCATGGGTAAAAGGACCGAGGTGGGGAGCATCCATGGTGGCTTGCTTTCTTACGAAGGCGAGTCGCGACCGCATCGTTGCCGTGGACATGTCCTCGCAATGAGTACATGACCATCCACGAACGCTGTCTCCATGTTAGCAGTGCCCAGATACGAAAGACAGTGATCATGACCGTCAGAAGGCGAGAGATAACAAGTGCAACCAGGAATAACACACAATCGGACAGGCATCTTTGAAAAGAAGCGTCTTTAAAAAGACATTCCGTGTGTGCCGCTCTTTTAGAGAAACATAACCTTTTAGAGAAATATACTCTTATTTCTGCCGAAGCACCCAGGGAGTATTCTCTGCAGTGTACCAGTGCAGAGGAGGGAGAAGCCGCTGAAATGCGCTGTCAGATCCAGCAGAGGCGAATGAACAGTCATGGGAATTCAGCTCAGTGAGCATGACCGTTTGGCTCCGAAGAGAAAATCTGAATGAGTGGTTGCATACCAGCTCCTTTTATACCCGTATATCCGAGGGAGTGGCATGCAAATACCACTCGCCAATTTTCATTGGCCTTTTATCAAAGACCAGAGGTGTCTCGGGCTCCCAAGAGTGACCCCTAGTGTCACTACATCGACACAACTTCGAGTGAGTGACAGATAGGGAACCCTTTTTCTCCTGTTTATCTGGGCTAGCCAGGGAGACGAGGAAGTTTTATTGTTGTTCATTTAATTTTTTTGTTTTGTGTTACAGGGAGGTTACAGGTCTAAAAGTTAAACTAGAATCTTTTTGTTTATTTTGGCCTTGCTCCCTCCTGAAGCCATTTGTGTTTCCATTCCTTTTTTGTGTGTCAGTTAATACAATTTCAGTTTTACCCTTGTCGAAAGAGTATTTCTAGTGCTGGTGCTTGAGACGAGGAGTTTACTGGGTTCTCTCTCTCTCCACTTTTGTTATCTCTGTCCTTAACCCCTAGATTTAAAAGGGAGCAGTCATAACAATATATACAGTATATACTGTATATATACACATTTGCTTTTTACCTTTTATTTTAAATTTTATATACATGTATGTGTGTATATACAGTTGAAGTCAGAAGTTTACATACACTTTAGCCAAATATATTTAAACTCCGTTTTTCACAATTCCTGATATTTATCGTAGAAAACATTCCCCGTCTTAGGTCAGTTAGGATCATTATTTTAAGAATGTAGAGAGAATTATTTATTTCAGCTTTTATTTCTTTCATCATATTCCCAGTGGGTCAGAAGTTTACATACACTGTTAGTATTTGGTAGCACTGCCTTAAATTGTTTAACTTGGGTTAAACATTTTGTGTAGCCTTCCACAAGCTTCTCACAATAAGCTGCTGGAATTTTGGCCCATTCCTCCAAACAGAACTGGTGTAACTGAGTCAGGTTTTTAGGCATCCTTGCTCGCACATGCTTTTTCAGTTCTGCCCACTGATTTTCTACTGGATTGAGGTCAGGGCTTTGTGATGACCACTCCAATACCTTGACTTTGTTATCCTTAAGCCATTTTGCCACAACTTTGGAGATATGCTTTGTTATTGTCCATTTGGAAGACCCATTTGCGACCGAGCTTTAACTTCCTGGCTGATATCTTGAGATTTTGCTTCAATATAGCCACATCATTTTCTATCCTCATGATGCCATCTATTTTGTGAAGTGCACCAGTCCCTCCTGCAGCAATACACCCACACAACATGATGCTGCCACCCCAATGCTTCACGGTTGGGATTGTGTTCTTTGGCTTGCAAGCCTCACCCTTTTTCCTCCAAACATAATGATGGTCATTATGGCCAAACGGTTCAATATATGTTTAATCAGACCAGAGGACATTTATCCAAAAAGTAAGATCTTTGTCCCCATGTGCACTTACAAACCATAGTCTGTCTTTGTTATGGTGGTTTTGGAGCAGTGGCGTCTTCCTGGCTAAGCAGCCTTTCAGGTTATGTCGATGTAGGACTCATTTTACTGTGGATATAGATACTTGTCTAGCTGTCTCCTCCAGCATCTTTGCAAGGTCCTTTGCTGTTGTTCTGGGATTGATTTGCACATTTTGCACATTTCGCACCAAAATACGCTCATCTTTAGGAGACAGAATGCATCTCCTTCCTGAGCGGTATGATGGCTACAGGGTCCCATGGTGTTTATACTTGCGTACTATTGTTTGTACAGATGAATGTGGTACCTTCAGGCGTTTGGAAATTACTTCCAAGGATGAACCAGACTTGTGGAGGTCCACATTTGTTTTCTGAGGTCTTGGCTGATTTCTTTTGATTTTCCCGTGATAGCAAGCAAAGAGGCACTGATTTTGAAGGTAGGCCTTAAAATACATCCACAAGTACACCTCCAATTGACTCCAATTAGCCTATCAGAAGCTAATTGCCTAAAGGCTTGACATTTTCAAAGCTGCTTAAAGGCACAGTTAACTTAGTGTATGTAAACTACTGACTGACTGGAATTGTGATATGGTCAATTAAAAGTGAAACAATCTGTCTTAAGAATTGTTGGAAAAATTACTTAAAGTAGATATCCTAAACGACTTGCCAAATCTATAGTTTGCTAATATGAAATATATGGAGTGGTTAAAAAATTAGTTTTAATGATTTCAACCTAAGTGTATGTAAACTTGTGTGTGTGTGTGTGTGTGTATGTATATGTGTGTGTATATATATATATATATATATATATATATATACACACACACACACACACACACACACACTCTACCAGTCAAAAGTTTTGAAACACATTTATTTATTTATTTATTTATTTATTTTTCACATTTTAGAATAATAAAGTCATCAAAACTATGGAAAAACATAAATGGAACTATGGGAATTATGTTGTGACTAAACAAAATCCAAAATAAATCAAAACTGTTATGTTTTAGCATCTTCAAAGTAGTCACCCTTTGCCTAGAATTTGCAGACATGTACTCTTGACATTTTCTCAACCAGAGAAGGTATCACCCTGGGATGCTTTTTAAACAGTATTGAAGGAGTTCCCATCTATGTTGGGCATTTATTGGCTGCTTTCCTTTATTATTTAGTCCAAGTCATCAATTTAAAAAAAAAAAAACAATTATACAATTTTAGTACTATAATGAAATTAAATAATATGGTGGCACAATTATATTTTTGTCTACAAAACTAATTTCAAACATTTACGCATACTCCTTCAGATCATAAGATGTTTAAGATCATGAGAAACATTTCAGTCATGTTTCAAAACTTTTGACTGTGTGTGTGTGTGTGTGTGTGTATATATATATATATATATATATATATATATATATATATATATATATATATATATATATATATATATATATCAGTATGTATATATGAAGTAATACAATAAATACAAATACACAGTGTCAGGTTTGTTGGTAGGCTGCATTTACACTGCGAGGTCTACAGATAAGATATTTTTACAGTATTTATTGTCCCTACTGTTTAAATTAACTTAAGATACCAGTGACTGTGTTAACATGAATCATTCTTCCCAAAGCATACGTGCAAAGTTAATCACACAGTGCACAGGAAACAAATTGAATACTTGAGTATGAATTGAGTTGACTACTACCATTGCTGTATCATTACATACATATTTATAACAGCAGTGGTCGTATCAAAGAGAGGTTAGCAAATGCTGCACACCAGGCTCACCGCTGTCCCTGGTGCCCCTGCTAACCTGTTATCATCCTGCCAGGCAGGGGGGATTTTAAATTGGCACTTTCCTTCATGTGACAATTGTACCTGCTGATAGACTATTAGATTACTTAGCTATTCACTTATTCGCTACCTTAGTAACCTTGTGGTGCTTTCCCTTTCATTACAGCGGTTTCATAGAGCAGTTTTACTCACCTACCCAAGTGTTTTGAAAGTGGTACTGTACGTAGCCTATTTGCGCCCTTAAATTATTCGGTACAACCCAATCGCACATTGAAACTTGTATTAAAAGAAAAGCAAGCTTGGAGTGATGAGATTGATTGATTTTTTTTTTCTTTCGTTTTTCAACTCTAATATAATCTAGTTTAATATTCCATACTATTTCTATAGATTTATCCAAATCCATATTTTCCCTTGTGTTTGCGTCCTAAAATATTTCTTCATGTACTTCATGTGTGACAAGGCAGCTAAGACTACAATGACAGGCCTAAAAATATCCAGTCAGTGACAGCATTAGGGTAAAACAACAGAGGACAAACACACATGTAGACGAGCTCTCCACTCATCTCCTCAGCCGCTGGGCCAGACCGCACGCACGCACGCACGCACACACACACACTGACCACCACACAGCCAGTAGCTCCCTCTGTTGACCACTGTTGAACTGCAGACATGAGGGCTGTCCTCTCACACAGCTGCCGACCTGCCTTTGTGTCCCGTCAAGAAGTACAAGTGTACTTCAGCACTCTCTAATGATGGGTACACAAACACTATTTCAATCTACTCTGTTTTACAATGTATTTTAAGGTTTGAGGAAGCAGAAATATATAATAGAAGAATTATTTGTTCATTGTGTTGTGTTTGTTTTTTAAGCTTTATTAAATAGCAGCACATGTATAGGAATGTCTAAATGTATATGTACTGTATTATAAGTGTAGTTGTGTGTGTGTGCATGCGTGCAGACGGGCGGGTTTGGGTGGTTTACGAGGACATTTTTTTAGGTTATAAACTGGTTATTACAAGGGTATTATGCTATAAATGTGGTTTATGAGGACATTTATAGTGTCCCCATAATTTAAATCGCTTAAACATACTAAATGATGTTTTCTTGAAAAATGTTAAAATGCAGAAATTTTTTGTGAGGGTTAGGTGTAGGGGTAGGGTTAGGGGATAGAATCTATAGTTCGTACAGTATAAAAATCATTGTCTATGGAGAGTCATAAGGATAGCCGCACCAGTGTGTGTGTGTGTGCGTGTGTGTGTGTGTGTTTGTCACATCTAAGAGATCAGTGTTGTGAATTTATGTATTTGCTTGTGTCTTGTTTTTTATTATTATTATTCAAGTCAGTTTTGATAAAATTATTATATGACTACAGTATATTCTCTTAATGTTTTTATTGTAATTATTTTATTTCCTATGAAGTATTAGTTCACTTAAGCCACACTTAAAATATCATACCAAGAGGTGTCAACTGATGCAAGACCACAGAACTATCTTCACTTTTCTTAGATATTTTTTCAATTGCTTTTAATCAACTTTTCCCAAGGTGATTTTTGGTGGATGTACTGTATGAAGACAGGTCCCCTCAATTTCACACAGTTGTACTAGCAGAGTTACCACAGGTGCAGTTTTATGGACAAATATGGACATCTTCCATTTTGACAACTAGACTTTAGCATTTAGTTTATATATATATATATATATATATATATATATATATATATATATATATATATATATATATATATATATATATATATATAAACTATTTTTTGAGAAAAGTTTTGCTTAAAAATTTTGCTTTTGCTCTCTTTGTTTAAAATATATAGTGGGGCCACAGTATATTTGACTGGATTTTGTGTGTGTGTGTGTGTGTGTGTGTAATATTTTGCTTTCTAATCCAGTGGCATTCTTATGTTTTTAAGTGTGCCTTAAGTGTTCAAATACTTTTACTATATCACAGCATAAACCTGTACAGAATCAGGTATATCCTGCTTTTGCTTTTTTTGTTTTCTTTGTAAGCAAGCTAGCTTTCCCCTCAGCCTGTGAGCTTTCACAGTCAGCCGCTCCATGCTCCGAGTGGCTACAAATAAGCATCCAGCCTCTTGAATTTATTGGAGCCCAATTTTTGACAAGTTGATTTTAAACAACTCCAGCAGTGGGTGCATTGACTGTATGCTCGGCGGCTGGCCGGCTGACATGTGACCTAAGTGAACTTGCCCTCCCCTATTGACTGGCGTGATTGATGCTCCGCCGAGCTAGCCCTGATAATTCTTAGCCACATGTCAACAGCCAATGACCAAAAGGGTCATCCCTGTCTTTAACATTTCACACACACAAATAAAACACACACATTCACACACATGATCTTATGGACCCTCACACCTGCATAAATGCACACTAAAACACTTACAGGCAAAAAACAAAAAAGGAATCTTTTCAAACCCATTTTGAGACTTAGCATATTCATTATTGCTAATTTCAAATGTGTTTTGTTTTAACATCTCATAGCTCATCTTTCAATCATGAAATTCATGCTTTTCGGTCTCTTGTGGGAAAACGGAATTCGGTTTAGAAGTGAGATGGCGCTCGTTGTCAAACGTGCACCCTTAGAACAATAGAGGAGAAACACTGTGCAAAAACTGGTAACGAAAAAGATGGGCAGCTATTGGCATGTATTGACAGCCATTGCAATCAGCGCATACTAGTCGTGCATATTTAAGTTCAAATGTATTCAGCAGGGCAGCATGGATTAAAGGCTGTTAATGACAGCATGTAGTAGAGGAGCCAGGCTCGATTCTGCCTCTGTGCTGTTTTTCTGAATGACTTTACACTGCCAGGAGTGCTACACAGTGCTACACTTGCAATGCTGTTATGGTTTGAAAAAAAAACAAAAAACATATATTATTACAGACTTGATATTCTTAAACTATTTAAGATTAAATTTATAGCCCCCCCCCCCCCCTTTAAATTTTTATTTATATAAAAAAATAATATTTACTTACCCTCATGTGTTCCAAACCTTTATTACTTTTCATGAAGCACAAAGCATGAAACACAAAAGCAGAATGGCAGGGACTGATAGACAGTCACCCTTTACTTTCATCATATTAGAGAAAAAAAAAAAAGACAAAAAAAAAAATTAAACATTAATGAACATTTCTTCTCGTGTTCCAACAAAGAAAGATAAACATATGGGTTTAGAACAACATAATTTTTTTTTGGCTGAACTATACCTTTAATGTTCTGAAGAGCTCTTGGGTCTTAGTGTTTGGGGGCTTCAGTCCACACAAATATGGAAATGCGACCTGCGGGAGGGGTTTATGAGGAATGTTTGTTGATCTCAAGGGAATTGCGTGAACACAGGTATCCCTCCTATCTGCATTCAAACAGCATGGCTTTCCCCGTTCGCCTCTTCCTCTTCTTTTCCGCAATTAAAATGCAGTTTCATATGGCAGTCAGCTGCCGATCTTTTCCATGTGCTGCTTTGAATATGCTTCTTTAGTATTTTTTAATCATGTGCCTTGTTTTTGTGATGCAAAGTTTGCAGAGAGTGTGCATTGTTTAAAAGCAGACAGATGAATAAATTAAGGAAATGTAACTTCTGAAATCATCTTAGGTCAGTAGAAAAACAGTAATGTGTTATTTCAAAACTCTTTTGTCAGTCCTGGTGCATCCTTCAGCAATGGCAACATACTCCTATGAAATAAAAACAATCTTTTAGCAGCCTTTAACGCCGATCATTTCTCCAGAAACAAAGTGATTGGATTTTGATCATTCAAATGTATTTTCTTTATTTTTCTGCACCTCTGTTATTCAAAGAGAAAAGGCTGGATTTCACTCTTTCTTTGTGCACTTTGGACTTAGATCTTATTTTCCTGAAAGATATTATCTTTCAGTAATGTGTGCATTGCATTAATCTGAGCCCTGTTTATTGTTGATGTGTATCTCTCATCCGATATATCTTACTCTACATAATGTACCTGCTGCCTGTACCTGCAAATAGAGATCCTTATCGTTCTATTAAAATATATTGGATATATGAAATATAGTTTTAAGTGACACGACGATGATGACAATACAGACGTTTTACATATATTTATTTATAATTCGTTTGCAGTTCAGTTTTACAATTTTACCAGTCTGCTGTGATATTGTTAGAAGATGCTATTAGGTGTTTATAAAAACAAACATTAAAATATATCTATGTTTTACTAATGATGTTATATCAAACAGATGTTTTCTTAAGTGTTTTTTTTTTTTGTTTTTTGTTTTTGTTTTAAGTAATAAAACAATGTAGTTTTGGATATATTCATTTATAATTCCTTTGAAGTTCAGTTTTACTACTTTGCTACTATAATTAGTTGAAAATGCAAATATAAACACTTCTTAATATAAATAAAAAACAAAGAAACATGTTTTCTGAGGTTGTTTAGAAACTCAACGTGTTAGGTGTTAGGAATGCGTTTCGTTTCGTTTTGCAGGCTGCCAGACACAAAGAAGGCATTTTAAAGAGACAACAGCCTCAAAAATTCAGGCAAGTTTGGAATATGAAAGACAGTCAGATACAATTTCAGTGGCGGCGTGGTGGGGCAGGCACAATGGTTTGTGGGCCGGTGCAGCTCCTGAATTTTCTTATCAGTGGGGAATTGCGGTGTGCTGAGATGCCAGCAATATCTTCCCTGCTGCTGCTGGAAATGCAGTTGCGCCGGTGGCACGCGTGTAAACATACACACATGCTTGCGAACTGTGCACACTAGGATAGACAGAGCGGGTCTGGATGCCCCACAAATGTGCCTCAATCATTCTTGAACAAAGGGGTGCCTTTGATCTTTTTGAAGCCTTTTCTCGCTGGATCTGTCAGCGATGTTTTCACAGTAGCGTGCATGTGTCCACTGTGGACACTCCCTCACTTTTACACTTGCTGTGATGGGCTGATGTTTTGATGTTGTGCTGGATTGCACCTTCTATATGGAGCAGTTTTAGCTTTGTGTTGCTTTTTGTGGTCTCTTACATTTTAGAAATCATCTGCATTTCCACAATAACTGCACCATTTGCTTACAACAACATCTGCCTCCTAGAACTACACTGTAAATTGTGTGTATACCTGCAATTGTTACCTTAAGGAACAATTTCTCGCTGATCTAACCCTTAAATTGGTTTTGTTGGTGTAACCTAATGTATTCAGGTTGATTTAGTGATGTTAAATAATATTTTTGACTTGAATAAAACTATTTGTTAGGTGTAAGTTTCCCTCTTTGTATACCTAGTGTATGCACAAGCATACATTTAAGTCAATTAACATCACATAAACACAAACAATCCTTTCAATTCTGACTTTTTATACTGCCTTTATTTTGCATGTTAGTCTGCAACAGCCCATGTTGCCTGTGCAGGTGGCAGGTGGAAATGAGCGCACAATCAAACGCAAAGTCAACGGCACACAGCTTCATTCACATTGTGTAGTATCAACAAAGTGAGCAGTTTTATCTGCGCACTTGACAGTGCAAGCTGATAAGCATTGCTGAGGGAGAGACGCGGTCTGTTCTTTAAACCCTCTCTCACCCCCACTTTCACTCACATTACACCACTCCCCCTCCCTCTCTCCTTCCTTCTCTCTCTCTCTCTCTCTCTCTCTCTCTCTCACTTGCTCTTTGTCTCTCCCCTCCCCTCTCTCCCTGCTCCGTCTCTCAGTGGGTGCAGACACTGCCCTGTCTCACTCCAATTGGCTGGGAAGCCACCAATCTGGCGTCTGCAAGGGCCAGGGGGACTGCATATGCAGAGCCCTGCTTCATATTAATGAGCAGCAATCGTGGCTTTAAGTCCTTGATTAGAAGAGTGCAAGAGCTTTTGGTCCCAACTGGCTGTGCCTATAGGCTGTCACTGGGAGAACGGTCCTGTTAATTGCACTGCTCAGTCACAGCAAGGAGAGACAGGAGGAGGTACAGAGTTAGAGAGAGAAGAGAGAGAGAGAGAGAGAGAGAGAGAGAGAGAGAGAGAGAGAGAGAGAGAGAGAAATTAAATTTATATAAGAGGTTTGGGCAAATGATGATCGCAGAGTGCACATGGATTCGGTAGAACTTTCACTCCCCGAGTGTTTCTCCCTACACTCTGAACAACAGTAGGTACATTTTCTATCTCTTTTTCTACTTCTGCCCTTAGTTCTTAGTGTGTGTGTGCGCGCGTTTGTGTGTGTGTCCAGCTAGTCTATTTTTGTTATTAGTTCCTGTGCTGGTAGTATGTTTATGTGTTTTTGTGTTTATATGTGCATGTGGTCCCTATGTAGTTCTTAATTATGGAGCTGGATACTTGCATGTCAAGGTTGTTTTAGCTATCGGGAGCTGTGCATGTGTGTGTTTGTTGTGCTGGTACGGTAGGTGCTTTCCTAGCTGAAGGCTTAGTCACTGACAGAATTATAGCAATCTGTGTACAAACAAGACGCTTGACAGTACAGAGTGTTTTGTATTAATCATTAGGAGAGTGTCCGGCTGAAAGGGACATGAAAGAGAGAGTGCCGAGGGAGGAGGGGAGGATGACAGGGAGAAGGAGAGAGGGATAGAGAAGAGAAAACGTTCTTAGGTGGCAGGAGAGCTTGAATCACAGACCGGTTGCACAGCATGTGGCACAGTAAATGTATTAAAGACGGTGTGCTGGCTCGGAGAGAAAGAGAGAGAGAGAGAGAGAGAGGGATTGAGTGTGTGAGGCACAAATGCTGGGTGAGTGGACATCCAGAGCCTGACAGAGAATTGTTCCTTGGCTTAATATTTATCTCCGTCCCGCTCACTTCTGTCAGCACTGAGTGAACCCTAATTCACTGATTTAGACATCAAAGCAGGCTGAAGACATTGAACTGACAGTTTTATACAGACTTTCGCTTGTTTTAAATGTAACATATTATATTTACTTTGTGTGTCGTGTATATATAGAATAGTGTAAATAAAAAAATGCAATCAAAATTGCACATATACTCAAAAGACTTCTTAGAATCATATAATTTGTTGATCACATAAAATTTTTATATTTTATGCAAAATATTTTGACATTTCTTGTGTGGTAATTCATTTAAAGTACTGTTAATACTTATTGTATTTGTATGCAGTGTGATGTGTCTATTTCTGCTTTGTAAATTTGACAATCTAATAATGTAAACATTGTGCTGCAGAACAAGTGTATTGTATGTTATTACAGGTTTGATTAAAGAAACAACTAAAACTATTTACCTCTGCCCTGTGCACCATAGGAATACTGATATGAATGTAAGAGGAAAACTGAGTATCCACCACTCTAAAAAACAAAAAAAGTGTAGGGACGATTGTTGTTGTTTTTTTTTTTGTTTGTTTTTTTTTTTGTTTAATAAAGAGAGAGAGAGAAGTTAGAAAGATCACAAACAGGTAACCAGCTCGGTGTCCTTAACCATCAGCCTCTGTCCTGCAAAATCCCACAACTTCTGTGTCTATAAGCTTCTGCAAACAAATTATAAACACACATAAAAAACATTTTTTTTCTTTCTTTTTTTTTTTTTTTTAGTAGTTGCGAAAGAGAATGAGAACAGTCAAATGAATTTGCATGTGATAGTTTGTGATTTAAATATTATATGTGGAGCATAGCGCTGGATGGATTGAGGAGACAGCAGTGCCGTGGATGTGTTGACAGCACACCCTGAACAGGATCATTAGATTGACTGGATTATTTAGACTCATGAAAGGGAATTCGGAGATAAGAGCGTCCCTTCTTTACAGGCTTTTACCCATTTGATGCTCGCTCGCTGTTTAATCTTTATTTTAACACAAATTGACTACTGAGATTCTAATTAGTATATTAATGATGGCAATAACAACAAGTGCTGCTTTAGCTATTATCATAATTACAGACTCTCACCGTCTGCACGTACATTCACATCTGCATGCTCATTTTAACATTTACATCCATGGTTGGAGTTATTGTGGAGTGTTCTTGAATGTGTTTTTAGTGCTTTTTATTAATGATGGAAGCTTCATAGATTTGGTAGTGTAATTTTTTGATTTTTTTTTTATTTTTATTAATTGTTGGATATGATTTTAGTTCATTGTTTATTTATTTTTGTAATATGTCTAAATATGTATTAATTGTGAAATGTATAATTATTAAACAGTTCTTTCAAAAACAAAGACAAGAGTAGAATTTTTAAATTAATTTTACATTTGTTTATACCTTTTAATATAGATTTAAAATCACAGTGCTTTCATATATGAGCTGTACTTCTTGAAACAATATTGTTTGTTGTATTTTAAATTTTGGTAAACAAATGAATGAGGACAAACTCACCTTTAAAGATTTCCAAAAGATTGTCATAAAATAATGTTGACAAAAAGGCATGCTTTAAAAAAAAAAAAAAAAAAAAAAAACATTTGCATTTTGATTTCTTACTTAAATGCTTTAGTAAAATTTCTAGAATGCATGTATAATAAAATATTATGAAGCAGAAATTAAAGGAAGAATATAAAATAAAAAATAAAAGAAGCTTAATGCCTGACATTTTTAATTAACCAGAAGTTGCAGTCAGCTTTTTAAAGGCAATGGAGAGTGAATGTCCAGTGGAAGCACAGGAGTCCTGTGTAAAATCACAGCTGGGCACTGCAATAGGCTGAAGCGTTGTGTGTAGAATGGTACAGAGGTGTCTGCTCACTCATGCATGTACAACCTTTTGTCTCTTTGCGGATGATTTTAAAACACAGAAACCCCCCTGTGGCCCTTGAAGAAAACTTAAATTTGCGTTTTCTTCCCACTCATTCACTCGCTTTCGTTTGAGGTGCGAGTGAAACCCCAGAGGCTGGGATGAGCAGGAATAAAGAGAGATTGTGTAAATTAAATTCCATTTAATCTCCTTATAAAATCATTTACTTAATTCATCTGTCAAATGATGTCAATATGCACAGCACAGATTTATTTATTCTGCCATGTGTGCTGTGTGTGTGTGTGTGTGTGTGTGTGTATGTGTGTGTGTGTGTGTAGTCCTTTGTTGCCATTCAGCTTTGATTTGTCTCTGTCTCATTCCCCTGTGTGAAAGGTGTCATTGCTCGTCCTACATGTCTTTCTCCGTGGCCCCTTGTCGATTACTGTCTGGACACTCTTTGTCTTTATGCTGTCCTGCTTATTGGAGACAGAGCTTTGCCACTTCCCCTTATTTGAAGAGGTCTGAGGCATTCCAAGGGTAATTAACTCCAGTTAAAAGAGAGAGCCCCCACTCATGGGCCCCTCCAGTAGCCTGTCATTCAGGAGAATAGAGCTGGGGGGGGGGGGGGGGTTAAGGAAAAAGGGAAGTAATATTTTTACCCTTTTGTTGAAAAGTGCAATAAGTGGCCCGTTGGATGGACACACACATGTGAAACTGTCACGGTCACATGCAGATGCTGTGCACATGAAAACACAAACACAACTGTAAGCAAAGGGGCTGTGCCTGATGATGCAATTCTCAATTTGTGTGATTTATGCACCAATCCATCAGGATATTTATTTTTATTTTTCTGAAGGCAGTGCGGCAATTTTTACGAGAAGTTGAATAAGGGTTTTAAGAGGGCCCACACCAGCTGAGACTGCACATACATCAAAAGACAACCTACCACCATTAGCAATTAGCCCCCGACACATCACCACGTGCAGCTAACAGAGTATTTCAAAGACTGAGTGGGAATTCAATTCACCTCCTCAGCTCTCGACCTACCTCGTTTCCCCTATATTTTGCAGGCGTTCTGGCCTGCTGCATGCCGTAGAGAGGCAGAGCAGGCACGGGGCTGAGAGCTTGTAGGATACAGTTACAGCAGGTCAGTTGGGAGTGTGGTCACTCCAGAAGCAGGCGGGTCCTTGAGGGCTAGATAAGGGTGTAAAAATAGTGCTTTTAGCCACTGCATTTTCCTCTGGCTCCCAGCAGACTTACCGTTTGTCTCTATACATGTGGATATGGCTTTTCTCATTCCATTTTCTCTTCCTGTTTTTGCATTTTATTAATTCTCAGCAGAGGTTGGATTACTGTGAAAAAGCAGCTGATAAAGAATGAGTGTTATTTTTGGAGAGATTGTCATTTATGACTAATTAAATTGAAGTAACTAATAATTACAACATAAGCTGGTGTAACAGATTTTAGGACTGCAGTGAACATGTGCAAACAAACATAAATGCGCTAAAATGTACATATGCATATATGCGTAAGTGAGACTGTGCGTGTTTTCAGTATTTGCTAATGAGTGCGTGTGCGTGCGTACGTGTGCGTGCGTGCATGCGTACGTGCGTGTGTGTGTGACATGCTCCATCTATTTTAAACAACATTCTAATTCTTTTAAATGTATTATGCATGCTTGTATGACCTCATACTGTATTTATTGAGAGACTATGGACTATTTTTACTTAAGAAAATTTACTTTTCACACCGCAGGACCATTTAAAATTAACTAGTTAAGGGAAAAGGGTGATCTGATCGGTTATAGGACTTAAGATATACACTTTACCTTATACATTCTTATAGATTTTAACCAGAAATATTGATGTTGAATAAAAAAAAAATATTTAGGTGAATGTACAGGATATTACAGAATCTTTGCTGCCCCCCTGATTTCTAAATGATTTAAAGTTTCTCCAGAAAGAATAGAGCTCTAGTGGTGTGGATGTGGACTGATTTTTAAATCTTTTTTAGCTTCCTTGGTCTTCATTGAAATTGTGAAATTGTGGTGGTCTTGTTGCAGAGAAAGGGAAATGAATCGGCAGGCTGGGTGAAGGGGGACAGTGAAATATTTCTTCTAGCTTTCTCCTGTCATACATCATGTGTGTGTGTGATATGATCAGTATGATGCTTACCATGTAATGCCGAACTCCTGCAGTCATCTGTAGAGTAGAAGATTTCTGAATGCTCTTCTGGACTTAAATGTTCTTTTGAATCTCCAAACTTCAACACTTTGCACGTTTTGAATTTTCATTAATTGTTTTGCTGCATCCCTCTAATTTATAAATGATTCAAAAGATATATATATATATATATATATATATATATATATATATATATATATATATATATTGTGTATTACATGGATTTAATTTAGGGCATGAATTCATTCAGGATATTTAGGAAATGTAATTTGCAGATAATAATTTGGATGTTGACATATTTTAACTCATTATTGTTATTGTTTGTGTTTATATCGCAGACTCATTTGTAAAGCACCATTGAACCACTCTAGGGTCACAAATACATTCATATCTATATAGACCCTTGGGTCCGTTTTTTTTTTTTTTCTCCAGTTTCTCTACTCATGTAAACCACAATGATGTGGTCCATTAGAATGCTGCTAAATCAAGTAATTTTTGTTAGAGCTTTAATTTATATTAGATTATATTTAATTTATATTATCTTCTGTTTGCTTAACATGACTTTAGAATTTAAGAAATTCTTAGGTAGACTGAAGCTATTGTTTCCTTTTTCATCTAGAATGCGAAATTTATTGACTTACAGTTAATTCAAAATAATGTTATTTCCGTCCTGCTGTAGATTATCAAAGCCAGCCTGATGGGAGGCTTTTGAACAAATCTGCTTATGTGCGGTAATTTTTCCAGACAGAGCACGGATGTACCTGGATAGAGCCTATGGCACGATTTGAACTCAGCCTGGGTAATAGGTGCACATTTGCATCACATGGATGGTTATCAAAGCACATCTGCGTTGTAGCAGAGAGGTGGCGTATTTGGTGGGACATCAGAAGATCTGAAAGTGTGTGCTCCTTTGTGTGACTGTGTGTGTGTGTGTGTGTGTGTGTTTATGCATCAGGCCAGTATATTTGCGCTTTATAGTTCCATTCTCGTCTCCTCCTCACCACCTCCAGCCCCTGTTGCGTCGCCGAATGGCTGCATTCCCGTAGAGAGCCGCATGCTTTCAGACTGTAACATTCACACACGCTCTGTCATATTAAAGCTGACAGTCCATCTGCCGCATGACCCGCCACACTGCCTGTACTGCCCCTGCGTGCAAGGCCCATATTTAATTCCAACTGTCCTGATCTTCAGCCCTCAAACCCTAAAGGTTAAATCATGTGTTGCTGCATACAATAACAAGGAAGCTTGATGACATGAACTAAAGCTGCCACCGGTGTTGGTTCCATTATTTTATCGTAAGGTTTCCATTTAATAGCAAAACAAGAGTAATTGTTTTGTGTTCATGTGCTTTTCCGCAGTTGTGTATGTGTGTGTGTGGTTTTGGTGGTTGTGTCATCTGCTTGCATGTCGTGCATGTGTGTAAGCTGAGTTCAGTGCTGTCCTGTACCTAAATTAGCAGGGTATGAGTAACCAGCCTGGGTGAGCTGTCAGAAGAGAGTAAGAGAGAGAGAGAGAGAGAGAGAGAGAGAGAGAGACAAAGAGATGTAGGCATGTGGCCCTTCCTGCATAAGAAAGAATGGCACCTGTCTAATCAATCAGGCCCCCACTATTCACAGATGGAATAGCAACACATGAGTGAGCCGCAGAGCGTGGCCGCAACACAGTGACACACACACTTGGCTTAATCAGCTCATTGTCCTGCTTGTTAATCCTTGTCCGCATGGATGCAGTACTTAGGTGTTTTGACAGTAGCGTGAAATGGGCTCAGGTAGATCCCTATAGATTCATTCTCTCCTCTAAAACTCTCTGTTTCTACCACTGATCTGAAGTGACACTTCATTGTTCATTTTTTTGTTTTGTTTTTTCAGTTTGACCAAGCTTTTAATTCTGAAGATTATCTGTAGTTCCGACTGGTTTTTAATAATACTTATAATAATAATTACATTGCAGATGCATTATTATAACATTATAACTACATTTTTATTACTGTTTTATTACAAAAATATATTTTCTCTCCATTTTTAAATATTTTTTTAACTTTAATTTTAATCAAATATCTTGCAATTCAGTGTTTGTTTAATAATAGTAATATTTTTGACCATATGTTTCTGATTGTTTTCATAAAGAAATGAACAAACTAGCTAACTAACTAATGATCAAAATAATAGATTATTAGACTTTATTTTTCTTACTAAATTTCTACTGACTCTACATTTTTTTATACAGTTATTTAAGTGAGTAAATTATTAACGAAATTTGATGTAAAAATGTAGAAGAATTAAATTACAAAGTTGAGCACGCAGGATATATATATATATATATATATATATATATATATATATATATATATATATATATATATATATATATATATATATAATATACATACAGAATATATATCCTATGTGCTCAACAATCCAGCAATCTTGCCCTAATTAATTTCCCTGTATTTGAATACATTATTTTACTGTACAAACTCAGAGGCCAGGCTTACCATGTTATTTACATAGGTCTGTCACAAATGCTCTTCTGACATATCAACTCCACTTATGCATTTTAGATTAACTAGATCTGTTTCTTTTATCTGGAAGCATCCAATGTATGATTCAGACAAATGTGTGCATGTTTTTATATGAATGAGTGCATGAGCTTTTTTTTTTTTTTTTTTTTTTTTTTTGCATATTTGTGTTGTGTTTTTTCCACTTTGATTTAAACATTTAAAATTATTTATCTTCTTAAGAGATTTGATGTACTTAAAATGCATGTCTATGTACTTATATATATTTATACAGTATTGTTAATGTTCTGTTCTACATGCTATCTTTTAGTATTTTCAAATGTAAATATTTTGTCACGAAGGTCAGGAGTTCATTGGCTTTTGATGTAATTTATATCTTTGTTATGTTTCCTTTTATATTCAGCATGACCTGCCTGCAAATCTTATGAAAATAAATAAATAAATAAATAATAATTATGTAAATACTGCACACTGCTTTGAAAACTGTCCCACTAGATAATGATATTTAATGATGCTGGCATTGGAAGTGCAGTAGTGTGTTTGTCTGTAAAATCACGTTTAAGAGAGTTGAGAGGGACAGGAGTGTATCAGGCCGTGTGGTGTGTGTGATGCTGGAGCTTATCGATTCCTCTGCTCACTCGCCCAGAACTAAAAACAACACATTACGCGTGCGTGTGTGTGTGTGTGTGTTGCATTTTTCCACTAAGCCCTGACTGGCTCTCCAGCCTCAGCACACACACACACACACACACACACACACACACACACACACACACACACACACACACACACATACACGCACACAATGCACACACAGTTCTGCCCACTGTTTGTGAGGTAAACACACACTCTGGAGTGCAGCTCTCGAGTTTTTCAGTCTGAATTAACTCGAAAATTAGCAATGATTGCAGCAAAATAATTCGACAATTAATAGAATTGCTGACAATGATATGTGGCACACTAATGTTTTCTAAAATAATTAATTGCTGCCTTATGTTTGTGCACATTGCTGTGATAGTGTAGCCATTATATTGTGTACATCTTGTACTCTAAATGCATGGAATTTAGTTAGTTGGTCCCAATTTTGAAAAAATACTAAGACAAAAATATTAGCATTTTAAGGGAAAACTTGAATACTTGACATCAAACAGAACAAACATTATGTAGGACCTTTAAAAAAAAAAAAAAAAAAAAGAGAGAAAACAAAGTTGAAATAAAACAAGAGATGCTTAAAAATCTTAAAGGCAAACGGATAGAAGTGAGGTAGTTAGATTTACAGAAAGAGGAGAAGGAACAAGAGAGGCAGAGAAAGAGAAAGGCAGGAAGACAGACAGATCTTCATGGCTGTGTTCTCTCAGACAACCGCCGAAGCACAGCATTAGTTGAGCGATTAGTTTCATCAGTCCGAGTGTGGGGACAGTTGGGGGTTGTGCGGCTCTAATGACATTGAACGTGTTTGCTGAGTTGGAACGGAGAAGGAGAATTAGGGAGCCTGCTCTGTTAATTAGAGACAGTGGCAGACTCACATACTCACCCACACTGCCTGTGGCTCGTACCACTTCACTTCCTCCATAAGCGGGCTTTGCTTTCTCCTGTGCTTTACCTTTTTTTGTATGAAATCTATTCCCTCAAGTCTTCAAAGCCAACGGATATGATCATCTTCGATAGAGAGGTTGTTGTTTTAGCCCCGAAACCTTAAACGAATGTTGCAGCAAGCAGGTGTTTTTCTAAGGGTACTTTTGTGCCCTCAATTAATTTGCATAAGTTTGTGTAAAAATTTTGCTGTACCAACACAAAGCTGAGGGGTATTACCATTTGATTTACATACAGTAAGTCTGAAACAGACACTTTACAAAAAACATGTGAGCAAGTCTTACATTTGTTTTCTTCAAGCCCGGTCTCAGGACAAGTCGTAATAATTAGTATGAGATGGCATAATCGTAAGATGTTATATGAGTTTGCTCATAAATTTTTTTAATTTAAATTATTTTATTTATATATACTTTTACTCCCATAGAGAAAAATAAATGAACCAACGATCAGTGTTAATACATTTTGTCCAAAGTTTAACCCCTTACCTAAACCTAAACCTAACCCTTTATCCAAACTCTAAACCGAACCATGATTTTAATTGGAGAGTAACTTTTGTGTACCACAGAAATAAGAAAACATTGGAGTTTGAAATGAGACGAGAGAAGCGTATTACAGATTATTGTCAAACATTGTCGTTTGTATTTCATAAATAAATATAGAATGAGTGACCATTTGGTCACAAATGTTCCGTTCTTAAAATAAAATGTTGGATAGAAAACTAGCAGACATTTGATGCCTGTTCTGTAGTGTATACATTTGAAATTCTGTTTGTTGATTGGTTGGTCTCCATTGTATCTTACAATTTGTATCTTACGATTTCACCATTTCGTACAAATTGTTACGAGTTGTCATGAGACAGTGTTGTTTCTTCTGAGATGTCATATGTTTTAGAGGTATCTGTGGGAGAATGTGAGAAAAAAGAGTTTGTAAAACCAAGAGATATATATATATATATATATATATATATATATATATATATATATATATATATATATATATATATATATATATATTTCTATTAAAAGGGACTCTTTCTGCCCTTGAGTCACTTCTGAAATAATAAATGCCAGACATTTAGCAAATAAACTCCACACTGCCTTTGTCTGTGCAGGTGTGACGTCAAACTGTTTCCCGCACATTTGTTTTTATTTGATCATTTCTCACCCTGGCCTTACCCCTCTGATTCTGTGGGTCCTGTAAAGTCACGGGCTCTCCCGCCCTGATGTGTAGGAGCAACAGGCGTGTGTTGATCTCGCCGTTTTCCCATTAATCTGGCGACATCTCAGACTTAATAAAACTAGCCGTTAGAAGTCTACGCATTAAAAGTGTCAAGACAGGTTTTTGTTATAAAAGAGCCCAGATTTAACCACTACCTATCCTTAAAAGAAGAGCACTGTTAAACCAATGAATTAAAGAATGCTAGTTAGGGGAAAGAAGGAATATTTTCTCGGTGTGCCTGGCTGCATCACTCTCTGTCAGCAGCTAATGGCTCAATGGTTCTTTACCAGAATTCCTCAGTCCATCTCTCTGACCATCGTTTTTTATTCCTGTTCTTGCTCTCCTCTTTGTTGTAGAATGAATTTATCAAAGGCCCAAGTTAATAGTGAAGATAAGTACGCCAAATGCGGCTCTTGGAGAACACAACAGCAATACGACATCGAGGCCAGTCACATGCGTGATGCACATGCTCTATATAACCAAAGGTAAGAAAAGGACCAAAAAGTGTCATCAAATCCAAAATCAGTTCTGATGATTTTTTTTTATTTTTGGTTTTTGGTTTTGTTTAGCATTCTTTTTTATGTTTGTTTGTCTATTGCCTGCCCACGCTATTGTGTATTCATGCTTGCTCCATCGAATCGGTGTGTTAGTCTTTTGACATCACCTGTTTGTGCAGTGTGTGTCTGTCGCATGTTGTAGCCATTATTCTCTGTGTACCTGAATCTGAGGGTTTTCCCTTGGTCTATAGCTGTATCTAAGTCTAATACAATGCCACCAGGCCATATTCATCTCTCAACTGTATGTGTGTTGTGTAGTCATATATACATCTGTGCCTTTTGTATTGGTGCCCTTGTTTTTATTTTTTAATGTTTGTCTTTGTGTACGTAGGTAAGAGGGCAACATAGATAGATAGATAGATAGATAGAGAAAGAGAGAGGTCTGAATGAGATATAGATAAGATAGGAAAAGTTTATGAAGAGTTTATGGGTATAGGTTGCAGAGGTTGATGGTACTCGCCCCCTCCAGATGCAGAGGAATGTGTTAAATGCTTCAAGGATTCCGATTAGCATATAAATTTAGACGTATGAAGATCATTGCTCCGATCACGAGTCAGTGAGTTTTATCTAGATTTAGTGGGGGCTGATTTGCGTATAAAATACAGCCAGATGTGACCAGTTAAGAGTCCTCACCAGGCCCTCTCTCTTCCCTTCTCTCGCTCTCTCTCTCTCTCTCTCTCTCTCTCTCTCTCTCTCACTCAGTCCATCGTCTGTAAAATGTCTTTGTTTGACTGTAGTAATTTCAGGTCATTTATGGTTATTACTTTAGAGGTTATGGAAGGGTCAGTGTGAAAATTGTCTTCACTAGTACTTTTTTAATATTCTTTTGATGTATAAATAAATTTTCAGTAACACTTGTACAGAATTGGCCCCTGTTTGGAATATGTGAAAGCAAATGTAAATATGTAAAAGTTGTGACTTCAAAATTCCAAGATAGTTAATTATCTCTAAATGTAATCTAGAGTCTAGTGAGTATGCACATAGTTGTAGGTGTACCTTGTGTTTTAAAGGTGCTTTTAAGGAGTAATACAATATCTGTAGTAATAATACATAGAGGCATTATATAAAAAAAGTGAAAATAGACGTATCTCATCTTGGACAGTTAAGATATCCGCTCAACTTCCTCTTGTTGAACAGCATTTCAAGAGCTTTGCTTTGTGTATCCAGCTACCACCTTCATAGACACGCAATGACACACACTGATATCTCAACAGGATATTATAGAGATTTAAGCAAAACCTTTTAAAGAGGGTGACTCTGCTTTGACGGGGGGCCTCAAAAGTATTACACCGATTGGATTTGGGACAGGTTAGTCTGGGTCAAACCAATTAGGCTCCATTGGCGTGCAAGAAGTCTTTTCTGCTGTAAGCCAATCAGGATCACGTTACTGGTATAGCTTGCAGCTCTTGATGTACAGAGACTGCTAGGAACTGTAGTGTCATGCCATGGGCCTGAAACAAAGCATGCTGGGAGCTGGAGAACATGGCTCTTACCCTGAACATCCATATTGGTCGTTGCACAGTTTGAAGTCCTTTGGGTGTGTAAATATTTATTAGATCTGATTTTCTCTGTTGGTGAGGCATAGAAGTGTGTCAAATGCATAAATTCTGGGAGTCTCAGGGTTCCCATGGTCATGGAAAATCTGGAAATATAGGGTTATAAAATTGTTTTCCAGGCCTGGAAAAGTCATGGAAATTTCTTTAATGAATATAGATTTTTTTCTTGTGTAGTATAAAAGTTGCTCACAAACCATTCCGATTCATCCTTTTGAATTGTTTCTTTCCAAAAATTGGTCACATATTGGCCTGATTGATTTATTAATGAATCTGTCTGTGTAAAAAAAATAAAAAAATAATAATAATTCTGAAACCTTATAATCACAAACGACTGATTGGTTAAAAAGTGTGGGTACCCTGCAGTCTTTAGCAGCCCTTTTTTTCTCCGAAGACAGGCATCAGGAACCAATATCATCATATTGCAATTATTGCTATTGATTTTATGTTGCTATTGAAATTATTTTAATGATTTTCTAAAAGCGTAATACGTGCATTAAATGTTGCTGCATGCAAAGCTAAACACAATATCCTCACACAAGCTCACATCAGAGCCAGGGACAGACATGTCAAACACATATTCACAGAGACCCGAGCAGAGCAGGATGTTTCTCTAGCAGCTGTGTCGGAAGATTTGAGGTCAGTCACGCATAGATACACACACATGCACGCCTGCAAGCGCACACGTTCATGCATTCATACAGGGATGACTCTGGTCATCAAACCGGTGCTGTCCTGCATGCATACATACATTGACACATATGACATAAGCACACATACTGTTTATAATTTAATCAGTTGTGTCAGCATCGAGTCACAATTAAACACACAATGCTTTTTTATGTTGTAAGTGCCAATATTTGTCCCCTGAAATGTATTTTCTGGGGCATTTTTTTAAACTTATATGAGGGCCATCCACTCCTGTCAAATACTTCATTGTATTTGACAGGAGTGGATTCAAGCTCATTGCATTTGTGCCCAGAGCCCTGGTTAATTTTTGCCCCTAACTCAAACATATCAGCATGCTTATATACTGATAAGCAAGCTTTTGAATAAGGGCATCAGATCTTTGGTAACCAGGAGAACCTTTTGCACTCTTAGAACTCTGCTCACACAAATAAATCCCTTTACTGAAAAAAGCAAACATGCACCTTTAACACCTTCTCACACACATACGCGCACATTTTCCACTGATAACTCCCATCTCAAAGCAGAGTGAGCGAGACAGAAGCCTGGTCTTGGGGTCGGGGGAAAAACCTCTCCATCTGCTGGAGAGCTGTTAACCACATGCAAGCAATTTCCCAGATAAACGGAATCAACTGATTTAGCTCCTATGCCTTCAGAGGCACAGTTTTATTTATATGATCAAATACTCGGAAAATGATTAATTTGTCAAGGGAACGGCTTGTTACTGTAAATTTTGCAGGTTGTGTAATAAACTAGATTGCTTTAAACGCAGATGGGAAATTAAGGGCTTTTGGATGTGTGTGTGTGTGTGTGTGTGTGTGTGTGTGGGGGGGGGGGGGGGGGTTGGAATTTAATTGTGCATTATAACTGGGAAGATTATTAGACGGAGATGTTTTTTATTGTAATATTAAAACTTAAATCTTTCAGGAGTCTTGGGGCCAAATGTGATGGGCAGGGGCCATCTGTTGGAAACAGCTGGCCCTCGATTTTATTGGAACGTCATTGCGCCTTAGTTGGAATTTTTAATGGATGTAAAGTTTTAGAAATAGTTGATTTTTCATTTCGAAATCGAAGTTCATTCTAGTTCGTAATAAGTGGAAAAAATTTATCATCAGCATTTCGATTTTGATTGATTTTTGTTTAGATTAGATTTTTGAAAAGCAATAATATATTTGACACATATTTGAATGTTTAAAAATAAATTAATAAATAAAATACTAATAAAGCACATGTATTTTATATTCAATTATAATAATTAAAATTAACTGTATGCATTATATAACTATAATGCAATTTATTATAATTAAATAAGTACATATTGATACTTATATAATATTTAATTAAAGGTGCAGTATGTAAGATTCAGAAACCCTTGTTATTAATGTCACCTGTGGCCTTTAAGTGAACTGCAGCCAGCTACCTGTTGCTCGTGCTCGTGCTCGTGCACACACTCCATAGGGACGCGAGCGAGCGAGAATCGGCCAAAACAATGATGTAACGTACAAAGAGACTGAACGTCATCCACCGGCATCATGCTGACAGATGAGGTAGCATAATTAAAATTACACAGTTATGATAGTTTTACTACTTTGAGACTAAACTAAAACTATTTAGCAGCTAACATAGCATACTGATACACACATACAGCTACATACTACTGAACTATACCAGACCGTTTACTGTTGCACTGCAGTTGCACTATTGTATGTTTTGTATGTCATATGTTGTACTACGGTCAAGAAACCAGCATACTTGCTTAAATTTATCCTGTATACCTGACTTTTAGATAAAGAGAAGATCGTTACGAAGTTACGAAGCAAGGTAGCTTGTAATTTGTCAATGTTAGCAGGCAAGATCAAGTTAGCTAAAATTGAACAGATCAATCCTTATGGCACTATATTTCATATGCTTTGCAGTTATGTAAGCTTACCTGTCCAATAAGAAGAACACCAATTCAGGGTCGGTTTTGATCCCCAAAACCGAACGAAGGTCCTTCCAGGAATCAAATGCCCTGCTGATGTTCACTCTAGTTTTCGCTCGACCACGATCACATTCCCGCTTAGCAAGATGGGATTCAGTAGAAGGCTCTCTGGCGTGCGCATAAACATCACATCCTTTGGAATTTCCCGGCAAAACCGACCCGCTCCCTTCATATGAAAATCAGTCTACAGGCTTTAATAGGCAACCTAGGAAGTCTGGGAAGGGCTCATTTTTTAAGTTGCGTTCACACATTGGCAAAACAATTGCGAATATTACATGAAAATTTTTATATACTGCACCTTTAAAATGTTAATAAAAAAGTATTATTTTTATAAAAATTATTAATAGTATAAAAAAATGTACAGATTCCTGCTTTATAATATATAAATTGAATTCTACAGCATTATTTAGGTCTAATGTGATTTTAATTCCTTTTTAAAAGTAAAACAAGTGGGCATATGCTATAGGTATGCATAAGTGCATATATTTTTAACAATACCAATAAATATCATTAAAAAAACAGTCCTTTATTATATAATATTATATTTAATATTTATTAAAAAATATTAAGCATTAATTCCCATATTAGCAACAAGAAATATTTTATATAGAATATAGATTTTGTTTTTTATTTTTATTTTTTTAGAAACTTATATACAGTATATTGGAGAGAAACAGTGAAGGAAGAGCAATAATTACCACCATGTTAAAAAAATAAAATAAAAAATGCTGAAAAATGGTTGGACTCTTTACACCTCCTCTTCCACCCTAATGAAAGCAAATGAGAGAGAGAGAGGCAGAAATGGTCGCTGTATCAGTCGGGGTTGGGGCCTGTGCAGAGGGAGAGTGGCAGAATGGGTATTACAGAAGTAAACCCGATTATGGGCGGAATGTGAATTAGATTTTGTAACAGATGGTGGTGTTGAAATTTTAAGATGCTTTTCGGCAGGGGAAGGCGACAGCAGCTCGGCGTGTCTCTATGCGAGCGGGGGTGATAGACAGCTATAACTCAGGACAATCCCGCCTTGACAGCCAATTTCAAGAATCTAATCTGGTTAAAGACATGGCTTTCACCAGTTCACTCACCAAAAAACAACCACCATTTCTCTCCCTCCCTCTCTTCCGTCCTCTGCACCTCTTTTACGCGCTTGTCATATTTCCTGGAATAAAATCCTCTTTAACCATCTGTTTAATAGAATGTGTTTTAATCTCCATTTTTTACTCCTGTTATTTTTTATTATATTTATGTGCAATTTCATTTCATTGAGACTGCGGCTCATCCTCTCTTATCTGCCCTCGTGTCCTGTTGCAGTTGAATAGATGGTTGCTGCACTCAGACAGCAGTAATGCAGTGATTTTAGACATATTGCTTATTGAAAAATGCCAAAGCTTATTTGCTCGGCCCTGTTCTTTAGCGCCCTGTCACTGCCAAAGAAGAAGTCACTCGCTCCTACCTGCGATAACACAAAGCAATGTGACATGCTTTCAAAATAATAATCACATCAAACTTTACACTCCTGGTTTGACCTCTTTTATTGCTGTACTGACTGTAAGTAGAACATTGTGACAGTTTTTGCATATTTAAATTAGCGACCTTCATACTGTGTATATAAATAAATAAATAAATAAATATATATATATATATATATATATATATATATATATATATACACACACACACACACACACACACACACACACTACTGGTCAAAAGTTTTGAAACACTTGACTGAAATGTTTCTCATGATCTTAAAAATCTTTTGATCTTAAGGTGTATGCTTAAATGTTTGAAATTAGTTTTGTAGACAAAAATATAATTGTGCTAATTTATTTCATTATAAAACTCACATTTTATAAAAAAAATTTGAAATTGATGACTTGGACCAAATAATAAAGAAAAGCAGCCAATAAGTGCCCAGCATAGATGGGAACTCCTTCAATACTGTTTAAAAAGCATCCCAGGGTGATACCTCAAGAAGTTGTTTGAGAAAATGTCAAGAGTACATGTCTGCAAAATCTAGGCAAAGGGTGACTACTTTGAAGATGCTAAAATATAACAGTTTTGATTTATTTTGGATTTTGTTTAGTCACAACATAATTCCCATAGATCCATTTATGTTTTTCCATAGTTTTGATGATTTTAATATCATTCTAAAATGTATATATATATATATATATATATATATATATATATATATATATATATATATATATATAATAAAGAATGAGTAAGTGTTTCAAAACTTTTGACCGGTAGTGTATATATATATTGGCGGCCAAAAAAATTACTAGATTTTATAAAAAATGACTTTTTTCAAATAGTGATGGTGCTGTTTCTTTACATCAGTAATGTCCTGACTATACTTTGTGATCAGTTGAATGCCACTTTGGTGAATTAAAGTATCAATTTCCTTCCAAAACAGCAAAGTTGGTACAATATTCCAAACGTTTGGCCACCAATGTATATAATATTGCCTAATATTGTGTAGGTCCTCCTCGTGCTGCCAAAACAGCACCAACCCGCATCTCAGAATAGCATTCTGAGATGCTATTGTTCTCACCACAGTTGTACAGAGCAGTTTTCTGAGTTACCTTAGACTTTGTCAGTTCAAAACAGTCTGGCTCTTCAGTCAGGCATTTCTGTCCACAGAACTGACACTCACTGGATGTTTTTTTGTTTTTGGCACCATTCGGAGTAAATTCTAGAGACTGCTGTGTGTGAAAATCCAAGGAGATCAGCAGTTACAGAAATACTCAAACCAGCCTGTCTGGCACCAACACTCATCCATGCGATTATCTAATGAGCCAATCATGTGGCTACAGTGCATAAAATCATGCAGAATGGTTCAGGAGCCTCAGTTAATGTTCACATCAACCATCAGAATGGGGAAAAATGTGATCTCAGTAATTTGGAGCTTGGCATGATTGTTGGTGCTCAGATAACTGCTCTGTACAATTGTGGTGAGAAGAATAGTATCTCAGAATGCTATTCTGAGATGCGGGTTGGCGCTGTTTTGGCGGCACGAGGGGGACCTACACAATATTAGGTAGGTGGTTTTAATGTTATGGCTGATCGGTGTATATATATATATATATATATGCATGTGAGAGTATGTACATGTATACTGTATATGTGTGTTGTGTGTAGTGTTGAGAGGGCCATCTTACCTGATAAAGCAGAACACTTATCTGCCTGCACAGGAAAATGACCTAAATCATCAAGATTTTCATCTACAAGTGTGCCAGGGACTGTGAAACATGCACACACACACACACACACAAACATGACTCTTATCAGATTTGGTCATCTCAACCCTGTATTGTTGTCAGTGTACGCTGATGTGAACTAGAGAGAACAGCACATATTTATTTTTATTTTTTTTTTTTTTTTTTTTTTTTTAATGAAATTATAAAGAGAAAAGACAACCAAGCATGTTCTTTTAAGCTTTAAATCATCTTTTTTTCCCCAATACATATTTTCACAGAGTGTTAAAGGATTATTTTAAACCAAAAATTTTCTATATGCAAATGTACAGAACTATACTGTACATTCTTATCTCTCTGCTTTCAGAATTATATATTTTGTGCTTTGCTAAGGGCTGCTGGTCCTTCTGTGGTATTTATTACACAGCCGAGCGTTAGCTCCTCATCTCCACTGGCCTGCCGCTGGCATTTTTACAGCAGCTCGCTCCATTGTTCAAATGTGTTTTTGCCATTTTCACATTGATTGCATGTAATCAGAGGTGTTATTTTGCAGGCGTCCATCGACAATGAAGTGAATTACTACTTTCCAACCCAGTAATGTTATAACAATTGATCTGCCCATACAGCCGGAAAAGGCAACCTGTTTCGCATGTCTGTATTTCTCATGCTGGAACAAGTGTAATCAGTATCCCCTCAGCAGAAACACAGAAGACCAGTTATATTCCTGTTTTATAACATAAATGAAAATCCTACAGCATTTTTTTAATCTAATGCGCTTTTAACCCCCTTTAAAAATAAAAAAAAGTATGCATATGCTATAGGTGCAGTATGAATGCATATATCTTTAACAGTACTTATAAATGTCATTCAAAGCCAAATCCTTTATTTGGAAACTTTTCCTATTATTAATTTTTTTCCATAACTAAATTATTTGCAGTGGCCCCAAAAAGCATTTGGACATTTAAGCCACACTTATGCATTTATTAATGTATTTGCATTTTATAACAAAATATCAAACCAAGTGGCATTTATTTTGATGAAAGATTGCATAAGCACAATTTTCAAGCAAAACATTACACAAAAGTTAGTTACTGTTTGTTTAAAATGGTGAAAAAAAAAAAAAAAAAAGAGATATACTCTACAAAATGAAGACCACACATGTTTGGACACTTTGTAGTCAGATGTTAGTGGAACATGTCCATAGTTACTCTGATAGTGTGAACTTGATCGGAATTGACAAATGTCCACTAGGGCTGTGAAACTAATTAATCACACATTTTTCTGTGATTAATTGTGATTAATCGTGATTAAATTATGGTACATGATACATGACAACAAACATTAAAAATATATCATAAATCATATATCACAAATATTTGTACTTTATACTTTGTCTAAAACAAACTCAGTCATATATTTTTTAATTATTTAAATATCAATATATATATATATATATATATATATATATATATATATATATATATATATATATATATATATATATATATATATATATATGTAACATTTTTTTTTTTTTTTTTTTATGTGTTACTTAGATACATTTTTGCAGGTATATGTGAAAATATACAAGGTATATAAGGTATACAAGTATATGTATAGATGCCATAAACATGTTGTAACTACAATTTGGGCAAAATCTGTCATTTTACAGTGGACTTTTTTAGTAATAGGATCAAATGGGCAGATTCAATTCATATAAAACATTTTGGCAAGAGAAACTTGTACAAAAATGTTCATTGCCAATGCATTATTAGACACTATACATACATATATTAAACATATTGAATGCTGAAATCTCAAAACTATTATCTTCTCTGGCTGCCGTTCAGTCTCTCTACAAGTAGGCTATACTTGATTGTAGCTTGCTGAATGGCCTGGTCCTTCAGTCTCTATTACACACACGGTGGGTCAGTGGGTCTCACCCGGGCGGTTTTGCTTTTGAAAGTGGTTCAGATGAAAGTAAGTGAGCTTTTTTGGTTGATGATACAGCAGCTTGCATGTATTTTTCACCCGCTTGCAGGTGAAGTCTTCACTCTCCATACAATAAATCCGCTCCCGTGTTTATAATGAGTGGGACATGCGTCGCGTGCAATGAATAAGTGTGCACTGCTCCACACAATCAGTTTCTGTGCTAGGATGTGCAGCTGAGTCAAGCGGGTACCTCCTGAAAATGTATGTATGCCAGTGTTAGCCACAGAAAGTGGGGAAAATCATTGGTGAAATTGCGGCCATTGTACAAAAGTGCCTGGGTGCTTGGGAACAACTAGGGACACCTTTCTCCTATCAGGTGAAGTTTAAGAAGTAAAAAAAGAAATGGATACTGCGTTAATTGCGTTGTTTGTTTTTTTTTTACGCGTTAAAAAATATTAATTGCAGAAATTAATGCATTAAATTTCCCATACCTAATATCGACTAAAAATTACCTTGAGACCAGTTGGTTAAAATTAATTGCAAAAATGGCTAAGAAAAGTGAAATTAGTTTGGAGAAAAGGTAACATATTTTGTTCACAGATGCCACTTGAGTGTGATATTTTACTATCTGTGCAACACAATTCATACATCTGTATTCATTAGTGTGGCTAATGTGTCTAATTACTTTTTGGGGCCACTGCATTTTAATAAAAATATATGATAAAATAAAGATATCCCACATATCCACCACTTTACATCCATATCTAAACAGCCACTAACTCTAAACAGCCAGTAGCACCCATAGGCGACTCCATTCCAGCACTTAGCTAACTGTGCAGCCTCCAGCTATCCGTGATCAGACAGACTTTCTCCTCCCGGTAAAGAGAGAGAGAGAGAGAGCATGAAAACTCTCAGTGACTGCACCTTAATGCAATGATTATATGTTTGCCTCTATAGTTGTCAGAGCACTGGATCAAACAGCCAAATGACACCTTGTCATTGCCAAGTGGCTGTGTTTTCCAAAATTGTTTCCTGCTGATTTGTGACATCTTCCCTCAGCGTATGAAATAAGAGAGAGTAGACTGCCAGATGAAAACAAAACAAAAACAATAATCTCTTTGGTCCGAGAACCACACTGAATTTTAACTTTCATCAAAAAGTGAGCAGATAGAAGGATTAAAGATCTGATGTTTGGATAAGATCACAAATACACTGCACATTTGAGATGTTTCGTATTACTCTCTTGGGAATTATTGGTGACTTTTCTTTGAGCTTTTTCCCATTTCTAAAACAAAATGATTCTCATATATGATTAGAGTTTATGTATTTCTAATTGACAAATTTGGCAGTTTTGACCTGTTTTTAGTTGGTGTGAATTTAAATTAAGATTTTATTACACAATCTGATTTGCAAATCTCCTTTATATTGCTGATCCGCAGTGACACCAAAGAGGCTAATATGTTTACAATGGACGTTTGAGACATCATCTAGATATTTTCCAGTTTAAAAAGCTATTAAATTTCCTGTTACTTTGTTTCGAAGACATCACACACTTAAACTGGAACCCTAATAAGATAAAAGCCTTTGCTATAATTTATGAGAAACGTACGAACTCAAGAACTATTTATAATGTAGAATAACAGTAATGTCTGTAACAATAAAGAACAACCGATTATGTCTTCTGCTGTATTTTTTTATCTTGTCTCTTTTCTCTTTTTTTATACCCTTCCACTCAACGATTATTATTTCCATTCATAAGCTTAAACTAAATTCCACTGCTTTTCTGAATAAGAAATCCTTTTGTTAATGGCACACTACAGGATTGAAGCTCGGCGCCAGGCAATGTTGAAAACAGATAAAATCATTACCTCTCAAATAGTCTCCTCTCTGTCGGAAAGGGCTTTCTTTTCTTCTAAAATATAGCCTTTACAATTCCATTTCTCTTAGACCTAATGTGAATATTGCTGCCTCTAATTTTGGATTCAAGTGCCGCCTAGAATTAAAATCCTCCATCTGACAATTGAATTTATAGATAGTTGTGAATATTGCAGGTTTGGATTAATAGAGTCATAGAATTTCAAAGAGCAATAGAAAGAGAGGGAGAGAAAGAGAATGCTAATAACTTTCAGTCAAAGTTATAGAGCAGGGTGTCTCCTGTTGAGAGACTTGAGAGCGTTGGGGCCCTTACAATGCTGGCCCCTTCCTCTTTTGTTACCCACCTTTTTGACTTTGCACTCTCTCTGTTATGCAGCGTAGGAGGTGGGTCTCTCAGCTGCCAAACAAAAAGCTAGTTCATCTGTTACCCTAAATAGGATGAGAAAATATGTTTTGAGTGTAAACAGTCTTTGATGCTTGTGTTTTCGCCGATTTTAACTAGCTTTAAATTGTTTATAAATAGACTGTATGCATCCGTGACATTACCGGAATGTTCTAGAATACCTTTTTAGAGCCTCAGGACACCTGTCTGTGAGTGTGTGTGTGTGTGTGTGTGTGTGTGTGTGTGTGTGTGTGTGTGTGTGCACGCGCGTGCGTGCGTACGTGTGTGATTGAGTGATGCATCTGTAGAAGTGTAATAGGAGCTTTTTCATAATCGATTGCCTCTCAATGCAATACAAGGAAACAGGTGCTTTGACTCAGCACATTTTGGCCTGAGCTTTTACACCAAGATACATATTCATAGGCAGGGCCGGAGTGGGATTCATATTCAGCCTGGGATGTCATGTCCAAGCAGCCCATACCCAAAAGGGGGGTGGGGGTTGGCGGTGAAGATGATAACAATAAAACAAGATCACAGCAAAAATATGCAATATATGCAATATGTCATAATACCACATATGGCATTCGCTAAGATTTTCACTTCCTGACATAAGACTTCATTGTATGTGTTGTAAAAATAAGTGAATGTTAAAGGGATAGTTGACACATAATTTCATCATCCTCATGCCATCCCAGAAGTGTATGACTTTTTTTTTAGAAAAATATATCAGCTCTGTTGGACCATTCAATTCAAGTATATGAGAAGCGGTGAGAAACAGATCAATAATTAAGTAATTGTTTTTACTATAAATATCCACTTTCACAAGTACTCTTCTCTCTTAAGAGTTCTTCTTCTGTTTTCGATGATTTACATATTTCATGCATATCGCCCCCTACTGGGCAGGGAGGAGAATTTATAGTAAAAAAGGACATAAATATTGATCTGTTTCTCACCCAAACCTATCATATCACTTCTGAAGACATAGATTAAACCACTGGAGTTGTATGGATTACTTTTATGCTGTCTTTATGTGATTTTTGGACCTTCTGATTTCTGATCACCATTCACTTGCATTGAAAGGACCAACATAACTTAGAAATTCTTCTAAAAATCTTAGTTTGTGTTCAGCAGAAGAAAGAAAGTCATACAGAAATTTCGTTTTGGGGTAAACTAAGTTTATTTTAAAGACTATCTGGGTAAATAATAACACTGTAGAACTGTAACTTCAAGATGTACAGGCTCACACTTTAAATTGTCAGTGTTTTGTATTTTAGATAATTAAAATAGCAACAGATTCAATGAAACAATGAAGGTTGAGTGATTGTTTTTAAATTTTTACATGCCATTCAAAAAATTTCCATTTTACAACAATAAGAGTGAAATAAAAGACTAAAAATAACACATTTGTACTTTTCTTTTACTTGGAATGTAAATGTTCAGGACAAAGGCAGAATGGTTATTGTCTCTTTAAGAGGGATTTATTGCATGATACAATATTGAAGGCACTCTGTGCAGTTTGTTTCATTGAGTTTAATCTTTTGAGAGCTGTAAAGTCCCATATTTTTGTACCATGTCATGCTGTTGCATCTGTATTCATTTACTTTAAGTATTCTGTTATTTTGTGACAAAAAAATAATTTTATTATTATCATTCTGCACTGCTAGGGAAGAGCATTTCAGAGATTAACTGATTGAGATTGTGAGACTACAGTCAGTATTAAACTTGTGATGATCTTGTACCTGAAGCACGTTCATCCATTCAGCTATTAGTAGCCCATCTGCTCTCGATGGATCTTCCGTGATCCTTCAAACACTGTCAAGTGAAGCGGCACAACATCAGCTTTAGCAACATCAGTTTCGTCTCTCACAGGCTACTCTCTCTTTTGTTTGGGTGTGAGATGATAAAATACAGACTGTGTCCACTATAATATGGAACACAATTCTGATCCCTTAAATATCGGATGTTACGGACTGTTGGCAACTGTTATGCGACACATGATGAAAGTGTGTCAGTCAACATGCAGACCTAACCGGGCCAATTTTTGACCGGCCAGCAGGAATTCTCCTGATCTTTCGGATTAGCCACTCTGGCCCTGTTCATAGGGTTCCATTACTACCTCTGTATTTGTAGCAATTATGTTTTTTTTAAATGTGATTTTTTTTTTTTTTTTTTTACATGCAATTTACCAAGATTTAATTATTAAATCCTCAAAACACATTCTTTTTTCTTTTCTTCCGTGTCCAATAATTCAGTTTATTTAAAATTGGTTTATAGTACTAAAATAATTAACTATTTCATTAACTATGTCAACCTTGTTTAATTTCTCAGAGATGTTGTGAAATCTTAAGGTTAAAACATTGCATTCTTTTCATATATTTTCTGTAGTTGCCTAAAACCTCTTTTGAATGATTAGTTGGACTGGCTTCTTTTGAAAAATCTCTCCTTTTCTCTCTCATTTACTATCTCTCTTACTTTATGGGCCTCAGAAGAAGTCATCTTTTACAAGCTGACTGGATTTTAAAGTCCTCATTTTGAAGCGGGCTTCCTTAATTAAAAATACCTTTTTGTGGTCCTCCAGACTGCCTATTTTATTTGGCCTCCTTTATCTCCATTTTAAAATGGTCCTTATGTGTTGTCTGAATAAATCCTCAGTGATTGTCACTCTAGTATGACTTTATTCTTCTGCAATCATCCCACTTTTAACACACCTTAACACTAATGTAGTGAAGAATAAATAGAGAGTGCATTTGAGCTTACACTCACAGTGTCTGTGTGGGTGTACGTGGAGGGTTACCGAAATCACAACCCCCCAAACCCTTTGAGGATTTTAGAGAAACAAACAGTCCCTGAACAATCACAATTTGCTACATGTAGATATTCGAGCACAACTAATTGACACAGCTCAAGTGAAGTCCCGCCCTCCACCCCCACTATACCCTGCAGGACCCTGCTCAGGATCTTCTGGATTGTTGACAGGGGAAACGGTTAATCCACTCTTGCAGGCCTTGAAGCCTCCTGAAAGACAGAGAAGAGATATCTATTAATTACAGCACTCATTAATGGGCCTCTCTCCCAGGGCCGTATGTGAATGTGTGGGGGTAGGGATGCTGGAAGGGGTTGAACTAAATGGGTTGGCGGTATTGAGCGATGTGGGGTGGGGTGGTCGGCCTGCTCTTTTGTTCCGCCTTTTGATAGTCTCTGCTCTTTACTGTGTGGGTGTCTGTTTGTTACTGGATTGATAATGGATGCTTGAGTCTGTCTAGCTGATTTTTTGTTTCCTGTCCGTCGATGCGTGCAAGTGTGTGTGTGTGTGTGTGTGTATGGTGACTGCCCATGGGCGAGGATGATGGAACTGCTTTGCGCCTCCGTACTGATTAGAGTCATGTAGAACAAGTTGATATTGACTGGAAAGTGAGTGATGGAGCTGGGCTCTCCGCACTGTCCCTCTCTCTTCCACCCTGCAGACGCTCGTCTGTCATGGTGCATTTGATCACCAGGTCCCACCTCTTTATTCACAATCTCACGAAAGAGCCTAAAGCACTTTCTTGGTGCTGCAGAGAAATGAAAAGGTTTGATAGTGTACTCTACAATAAATAATTTCAGGACATTTTTGATTTCTGGAGGTTTGGTTAATTCTTGATATCCAACATAATTATCCTATGAACATTAAGGGTGAAATATCCCCAGTATTCGGAAAATTGTCTGATCAATATGTCTTTTCCACTGTCCGATCTTAAACTTTTGTATTTGTTCCCCCCAGTCTTAATTGTTTGGGTACGTTCTTGAACATAATGACAATTTTCCCTGTTGAATAATAGTGAATCTCAATAGTCTTACTTAGTAGCAGAGTTCTTATGATTTCCTAAAAAAAATAAAATAAATAAATACATTTTTTTAAATAAATCAAAATGTCTGAAAACATTATGACAAAATCTGTAACTATTACAACTGATTTGGTTGTGCCACATTTCTCTGCAAGTTCAATTGGCTGCCCACTACACTAGAGTAGCAGTGTTAGCTCTCGCACTTACAGCCGTGTAGATATACAACCACTCAGACACTTTAGTGAGACCCAGGGGACCGAGGCACACTGGCTCTCATATGCCTTTCCTCTTATGTTTCCTCTCAGAGAAGTCATTAACATGCTAAAAAACTGGAATTCTGAATTCACAATCAGGGGCTTTTTTTAGCCGCTGAAACTTCTATTCTCACAGGCTAAGGCTGGGGTGGATCCAAGTGCAGAAGGGAGGGCTATTCTTATGGGCCGGAGTGCAGTGTGGAGTGCTGGTGGACCAAAAACCCTGTTTAGGCACACCAGCATCCCATGCTTGGGACTATCATCCAAAACAGAATATATGCTACATATGCCAGTAATGCTTGTCTTTTTTTTTAGCAGTGATCTCGATTACATCAGGAAAGAATTTTCTTGGTTCGCTTCAAGAATGTAATTTATTTTTGTCATGTTCATTTGTGATTGTTACGATGGTTGATTCTCACGAAACATGTCATTTGTCCTTGCAGGCTGCTCTGCAGAATGTCCAACAAGGACCGCCACATTGAGTCGAGTTGCCCCTCCTACATCAAGACGGAACCTTCCAGCCCTGCCTCACTGACGGACAGCGTAAACCACCACAGCCCCGGCGGCTCTTCAGACGCCAGTGGTAGCTACAGCTCCACAATGAACGGCCATCAGAACGGTCTGGACTCGCCCACTCTGTACGGCCCTACCGGCGCTCTGGGCCCCAATGGTGCCGTAGCCAAACGCTACGAGGACTGCTCCAGCACCATCACGGAGGACTCACAGATCAAATGCGAGTACATGCTCAACTCCATGCCCAAGCGCCTGTGTCTGGTGTGTGGGGACATCGCCTCCGGCTACCACTACGGCGTTGCCTCCTGTGAGGCCTGCAAGGCCTTTTTCAAGAGGACCATTCAAGGTTGGCTTTTACCCTCCCTCACAAGGTTCAAGGTTCAGTTGCATGTCAGGTGCTAGGCCAAGGGGTCAGAGGGACTTAGTGCAAAGTGCAATACCTAGAATCAGCGCAATGCAATTCCATACATCCAACATCCACTGGCTTTACACCGCCTAAGCAGCTTTCTGTCCAGTTGATGAGTAAAGCCCAAGGGTGCTAATACTCTGGCTTATTAGTCTATGATGTTTGCTGCAAACAAATATACATTTCCTTCCTGTCTTATTACTGTAGATTTTCAAATTAATCGGCTTTATAATTTATTTCCAATGGAAATCTAGGAAGATTAGCAATAATTGTATATACCATAACAGAAAGAGGATATAACTTATCCACTTGTTTCTAGAAGTGGCAATGAAGTTCTAAGAATACAGTACAAACAAATGGATCAGACATTACGCTGGGCGTGAACACAATCCAAGGCCTCTAAATGTTCGAAGTTTGACATATTGGTATGTTTCATCCCATTAGCCAATAAAACTCTTGGTAATTTCTGAAAACATTGCATCCAGCTGGATGATAATTGGCTTCCAGGCTGGCTGGTTACTGAGGGAAGAAGAAGAGTGCAGGGTTGTCAGGACGTTGCCCGGCTGGGGGTGCTGGGACTGGCAGTGGCACGGGTGCAGTGGCCACTCAAATCACTAGCATCTGGCATTCTGATGGCACTCCTCCAATGCCACCTGACAACCTGCATCTATCACCTCCCAATTGAGCCACTCATAGCCAGGCAGTAGCAAAATATAGGAGACAGCCAACAAAGAATATAACCACAGAATGCCAGCCCCAGCCCAAAACACTCATTCCCTACTGCATAAACACAAGAAAACCCATAGCATGAGGTCAGCCCAAGGTCATGTAGTAGCCATGCTCTGGTAATGAGCTCCACTGGCATTTGACTGGGACTGATGAATGATGGAAGTCTAGCATTAGTATGAAGACAGGCAGCGCAAGATGGCACCTGGGACATTTTATATCTTGTTTGAAACCTCTCGGCGGGCGCTTGAGTGATAGACAATGGACATTGCACTAATCGACTGCCACCTAACTCAAATCACATCACTCTATCCTGTCAGCGAACACACATACATAGTCTACTTTCCACTGTGTTGACAACCTGGACACAGCGCTCAAGCCATTGGCATTCAAATACTGGGAAGAAAGCACCTATATTAGATTAGCAAGGATTTTTTCCCCCCTCTAAACATTCCCAGCTGGTTGAGACCACTCAACCCCCTCAGGCCTCATGAGAATCACCTAGCATCTTCTCACACATCCCCATTCCACACACACAGAGTCCTCTCAATCCGAAGACCCTAAGGGCTTGTGGAGATTACCTGACTAATGAATATTGAAGCTCAGTTTAATGAACATGCATACTTTAAATACTGTTTCCTGTTGAATTAGCAGTCTTGAGCATTTAGCCCCCCTGCTCGTGCTGCTAATCTGCTTTTTAATGAGGAAACATCAGTTCACAGAAGTGAAGTCAATACAAATCAGTGTTTACAAAGTCTGATTAACTCTGAAATATTTCATCAGTGTGGAGGTCCCAGACGGGCCCTATGTTCATTGCATGAGTGCGCGTGTTTGAGAGTCTGTTTCAGCCCGAGAAGTGTGTGCATGAACTAACATGAACTAACAATGAACAATAATTTTTTAGCACTTATTAATCTTGGTTCATTTTAATGTCTACATATAATAAAACACTTTTACATTTTGTTTACATTAACATTAGTTAATATATTATGAACTACCAATGAACAATTGTATTTTAATAAATTAACATTAACCAAGATTAATAAATGCTGTAGAAAAATATTGTTAATTGTTAGTCCATGATATTTATTGCATCTGCTTATATTAACAAATAGAACCTTATTGTAGATTGACAGATTTTGCTCTACCATAATCCCTTCCAAGCTTCAAATTTACTATTAAAAAATGACTAGTAAATCATTGTCTTAAAGTAATAGTCCGGGTTCAACACAAGTTAAGCTCAATCGACAGCATATGTGGCATAATGCTGATTACCACAAACATTTATTTAGACTTTCCCCTCCTTTTCTTTAAAAAATAATAATAATAAAATCTGGGTTACAGTGAGGCACTTACAATGGAAGTGATTGGGGGCTAATTTCTGAATGTTAAAATACTCACTAATTCACTACTTCAAAAGTATAGCCACAAGACTTAAACAATATGCTTTTTAAAATATTTTTAGTGTGAAAAAAATCACTTACTAACCTTTTCTCAGTAAAGTTATAGCCAATTTTACAATTAAAAAGTTAAACAGTAAAAATGACAATTTAAACAGCTTTACAGCTGAAATAATGCACAAGTTTTAAAAGAAGAATGAATGTAAGTTTTTTATTACATTTATAAGCTTCAAATTTCTGCCTTTTAAACCCTCCATAAATTTGCCCCCTTCTCTTCCATTGTAAGTACCTCACTGTAACCTCGATTTTGCCTCTTTTTTCTTTCTTTCTTTCTTTTTTTTTTTTTAAGAAAAGGAGGGACGATTCAAAATAAATTTTTGTGGTAATCAACATTATGCCACAAATGCTGTCAATTGAGCTTAACTTGTATTGAACCGGGAATATTACTTAAATACAGCCAATACAGACGACATTGAAATTGTAATTCATTAAGTGCCATCCTTCCGCTAGAAGATATAGTGACTGACATGTAAGTAATACAATAATGTGTTCTCTATGGGTGCAGTGCAGTGACATACACAGTAGCTACAGAGGTGAACAGGTGTTTCACATCAGACCTGTTACTATATTGTGTATTTTAATTTGGCTGGAACACTTTATCAACCAATTAGCATCCAGGACCTGAACTATCTGTTTGATAATGCTCAATGAACACAATGTATCACAGGTTTTCTTCTCGCAATAACAGACTCATATGTCTATATGTGTGTTTGTGTGGCCGATCGGCAGGCAACAGGCTGTGTCAGTGGACACCGGGAGATTGGGAGTTCACTCAGAGGTGAATTGTGACCTGCAGGTCTTTGTTAAGGCTTGGTAAAGTCTGGCCTGCCCATCTTCATCTCCAGCTTCTCACAGCTCAATGACACATGACCTCTGAGAAAAGCCAGTGGCAGTTTCCTGCTTCACCTCTTGCACTCTCAGTCACACACACATATGCAGATATGATGGGATGTGATTGTAGTATTTCAATCTCTGCTTTGAAAATTTGAGCTTGAGTATGTGCTCAATATTTGGATTTCCAGAGATTTGATCTTAACTTGACTAAAAATGTATTCCATTTCTAACTTTTGGAAAAAAAAAAAGAAAATTATTATTTGCCATTAGTGATATATTTGTCTATCATTATAATTTTTTTTTTACATTTAAAGTTAACTTTTTTCCTCCTAATTATTTTATTATTATTGAATCACACTTATACTTTAAATAATAACTTCGGTATCTGATTACAATAATAGTGTTATTTTAATGTGACTAGTATCCATAATGCTAGTATCTAACACATTGTTATCTTAATTTCTTGTGTCTACAATATTATGTTTACATTCTGATAAAAAGTAATGTTTTGGTTTTCAGTCATTAAACACTCTCTGTTCCTTCTCTCTACATGCCTCGCCACAGGAAACATCGAGTACAGCTGCCCCGCCACCAATGAATGTGAGATCACCAAACGCAGAAGGAAGTCCTGCCAAGCCTGCCGCTTCATGAAGTGTCTGACCGTCGGCATGATGCGAGAAGGTGAGAGATTTACAGTCACAAAGAAATAATCTTGAATTTTTTTCCCACTCCATTCACAACTCACAGGAAATGAGCAGGTTTGTAAGAAAAAGAAGAATTAGAAAAAGTAGAATGAAGTCAAGATTGAAACTGAAGGGCCAGTTGGCCTCTTGCCCCGAGGGCTACTCACGGTCAGCTAAACAGCATCTTTTGTCTCGGCCTCCAGGCCCAGTTCTAACTAACAAGACTGTTTTTTGAGAGTTAGCCTATGAGGCATGTTCTCAGAGGTCTGCCAAATGGACAAGAATTTATTTTCTAACCGCCGCTCTCCTGTGGAAAAACAGTGCTCTGGCTCTCAGGGCTTTCCTCAGCTTTGATGGTAAAAGTTTACAGAGGAGCTGCTTAAACTAGCTTTTAACCTTCACAAATGAAAAAAAGTCCTCTCTGATATCTTCAGCAGCACACACACATGGCCAGACAGGAAGTGTTTTGTCTGCCTCTGAAAGAATTGCCTTCATAAGTGGGTGAGAGTCAGGCAAGGGGAGATGAGAGAGAGAATGAGAGGTAGGCTCTGCTTCTGTCACTCATAGTACAGGACCTCTAAGAGAAATGCAGGTGTGCTTGTAACAGTGACAGCCCTCATAGGCTCAATGTAGAGCCACGGGCAAACCTACAGTTGGTCTGTGTGTGTGTTTATGGACACAAATGCCCTCCCCCTAAAAGTCATGATCAGGTAGACTGCACTTTATCCACAAAGACACAAGACCAGATGCACACACACAAAGCCTGCAGCCAGCCTACCTTCTGCGGACCTGAGTGGTCAGCTCACATTATACCAAAACAACACAGCTGGGGAGCAACAGCAGGCACAAATGCCCCACAGGTCCACATTTGTTTGCGTCGGGTGTGTGTTTGTTCATTGTGAGGGTGTGCATTCTTATATACACGCTTGCATGTTTTTTGTCCATCCCTACTTAAAAAAACAGCTTAAACCGGTTTGGCGGTCTTAGCTGGTTTAAGCAGGTCTAGCTGGTCTCCCAGCCTGGACAAGATGGTCTTCAACTGGTCTTCCAGCCACAATCCCTCTAAAACCAGCAAACAGACCAGCCTGGGAGACCAGCTTGTTTGGTTTTAGCTGTAATTTTTCAGCAGGGATGTGGTATGGCTTTACATATGAAATTTGTCTTTTTTTTATCTTTTTCTCAAACGCAAAACACACACAGAGCAATCTCATTCAACGCTATTGTTGCCTGCTTACACGGTCGGTGTTGCTGACAAGTAGGTAATTGATAAGTAGCGGCCTGTTTTCAGAAAGGTCTGAGGGATGTAGTTGCATGTTTGATATGGCATCTTCTCCCATGAGCACCCAGACAAATAGCAGCCTTTTGTTCTTGCTGCTAGCCACCCATACACACATATATCAAAATGGCACCCAATGGCACAACCATTTGTTGTAAAGTGCTTGAATTTAATACAGAGGTCCGCTTCTACATATGAATAAGGGTCATTTGGAAAATTGATGCATACATTTTCTTATTTTTCCAAAATATGTTCGCTTGACACACACACACACACACACACACACACACACACACACACACACACACACACACACACACACACACAAAACACATACAAACACATTTCAACCTCATGGCTATTCATTTCAAATATTTGAATTTCATTCATTGTACAACAGAAGTCCCTCATGGTTTTCTGCGGGTAAAGTGTTATGCTAACATTGTTTATTTGTGTTTGTTGGTTTTATGTCACTTTAGAAGCTACATTTGAATATTGCGGCAGCACATTTTTTCAGGTTTGTTGTTTTTACAGTTTGATACCACAAAACTCACTCGTCTGTGATCGGATTATATCCAGATCTGTCATATATATGTGTGTGTGCGTGCTAGTTGTCAGCTGACATTAATTGTAGCTGGCTAGCTTTGGTAAGGTATGGCCTAAGCCAACGTGTCAGTGTCCATGCAGAGGCGCTGGTTGGTATGGAGGTGGGTGGAGGGTTTTGGGGGGAGAGAGATGGATTGTTACCCATAGCCAATAGATGCTTAAGGGGAAGATCTGTCTGAAATTAACCGTGTCACCACTGGGAGAGATGGAGGTGGGGAGGGGATAAGTAATCCAGACAAAGAAAGGATCATTCACACACATATCCACAACACACACATGCAGTTCTGTATATTATGGATCCAAAGTGATGAAATCCCTCCACTGACAGAGCCAGACCTCGTAGGGCTAGCCGAACCACCCAACATGATATCTGTCCACCTATCTCTGCTTAGCTCTTACCTGAAACTTAAAGGTATAGGTCACCCAAAGATGAAAATTCTGAATCATTTACTCACCCTCATTTGGTCCATACATGTTACTTTCTTTCTTCCATGGAACACAAAAGGAAATTTTGAAGAAAATGATGTTCACTCTTTTCCATGTAATTACAATGAATTCAATTTTGAAAACTGTTGCGGTTGGATCATTTATTCCATGTTCCCTAACATCATCATTTTCCAAAGTATGCAGTAATAGTTTTCGGAAGTATTCATTTTTGGTGGGGGAAATGTCATTTTAGCATAGATTAGAGAAGTAAACATAGTGCGTTTGATTTTGCAGTAATCAAACAAAAACGGATTTGTGTGGACGTAGTCTGAGTCAGTGATTTGAACTTGAGAACCGGATCGGTCCGATTCATTTAGATCGATTCTGTGAACTTGATCAACTGATTCATTTAAAAGATCAGATTCAAACAAATGATTCCATTAATCAAACACCAATACTTCTCTCATAAGCATGCCAAGGAGAGTGAGTGCTGATGTCAAGATTTTCAGGGAAAAACAGCTTAAATATCAGTCTGTTCCTCACAAATAGCCCTTTTCCCCTTAAAGCTTTGAAAGAGGGCTTTAAAAGTCTTGGAATATAGTGCATGAGTCATAATGGACTACTTTTATCTCTTACTTTTATGGTGCTTTTGTATCCTTTTTAAAGCTTGAATGCACCAGTTGCCATTCAATCTAATTGTTAAAAAAGAGACCTGTATGTTCTTCAAAATACCTTTGTTTGTGTTCCACGGAAAAAAGAAATGTTGAGCAACATGAGGGTGAGTAAATGATGGTAGGCTTTCATTTTTAGGTGAACCATCCCCCTGCCCCTCCACCCCCCACCCCCACCGTCACTGTACACACAAACACACACGCATACATGCAACACTCATACGTATGTACAAGGAAAGCCTCTCAACACTCATCTGCGTAATAACGTGCACTAACCATTATACTAAGAGCTGTGTGCAGGTGCTCACCTTGCAGATGCACGCACACACTGTAGCTGCAAGGAAATTGCTGCCTCCAGCTACGTCTCTGTCTGACCCTGGGGGCCAGCCGCCTGCTGCGCTGCTACCTCCAGCCACCCAACTGTAAAATTATATCCACAGACAGTCAGAGAGACAGGGACGGAGCCTGACAGAGCGCTGGCCTGAGACCATTGCCGAGAATCAGCACTAACATGCTCGAGCTAAAGCACCCAGTGGTACGCAGCGTGAGGGGAACGAGAGCCGTACATCAGGACTGGAGAGTGCTTATTGAACAACACTTAGAGAGATGCAGTTCACACACTCAGAATAACACTCACAGGTGAGCTGATGCATGCGTTCAGGTGCACACAACCCTGCTTACATTTTCAAAGGAAAAGCACTTATGTACAGTATGCTAGTCTATTTTCAGGAGTTACACATCTCTATATAGGCTCATTGAAACCTACACATTCAGAGATTTTCTGCATTAAAGCTAAAACCAGTTTACACATGCTAAGGGCGAAGGTGTGTACATGCGTGTGTGGCTGCTAGATTCTCATCCACTCATGCCTTATGTCCACACACACACACACACACACACACACACACACACACACACATACACACACACACACACAGATGGATGACCCCTTCCACAGAGAGAGCTATTTAATATACCTCATACTTTCTCTCTCTCTCTCTCTCTCTCTCTGTTGGAGTGATACTTCTGTTTTTACCCTGCAATGTACATTTGAAGACTCTACAGTGAGGGAATGTACTGTAGCTCTTGTATGCTTTTCACATAATTTATTTATTTATTTATTTTATTTTGCATACATTTCATTTTTTTATTTTGTTATTTATCTTTTCTTCTTCTTCTTCTTCTTCTTCTTCTTCTTCTTCTACTTCTTCTTCTTATTATTATTATTATTTATGTTTTGTCACTTTTATTATAAACAATCACCTACCTGAACACCATAACTCAGTGTATTGACAAGTTCATCAGGTTCTGTTGGACTTGTGTAGGGTAGAAGACCTTTGGTCAGAACACATGAGCTAACCGCTTGGCCATGACTCTTGACAGCTGCAATACAGTCATCAAAACATTACATATGCTTTGGTGGTGTAAATGTGTGTATATATTATATGTTATAATATAAGCATATATGATAATAGTAATAAAAGTAGTTTATAAATACAAAATGACCCCCAGGTTTCTGCAACCCTAAGTTTCTTTTATCTACATTGAGAAAGCGAGTGAAAGAATGTGTTACAGATGCTGGTTGGCAGTGATGGGGTGCACCTTACAAATATGTAACACCTAATTCCTACAGAAGTCAATTAGAGCTTGCCCAATTATTGTGCTGTGTTATAGATAGTGGCTGTCCTAACGGAGGCTAGAGTTTAGGTTCTGACAGCAGTGGCTCTCCCCACTGCATCTCTCTGGGGAGACGAGCAGCCATGGAAGCAAAATAGCCAGACCTGCCTGTAGATATGAGTAGGCTAAAGTGTCTCTCTCTCTCTGTCTCACACACATACACACTGACATACATACTCATACATATAGAGTGTGTGCTGCTTTTAGTCAGAGCAAGAGAGCAATTTAAAACTCAAAAGTCTGCCTCATTGCATCAAATCCCTCTTAAAGTTCCCTCTCTGGTTCTGTAAAGCAAATCCTTCAGTGACATATGCCATGCTGGCCAATTTCACTATTATCCTGGCTGACACAGAACACACGAAGGCCAATAATCTCAGAGGTCAGATGCGCTACTACCACGCCCAGCCAAAAATTAGCTTATCAGCTGAACAGCCCATAGTTACTCTGTTACAAGTAATCTCAATGTTTTAAAGCTAAAGTGTTTTTGATGTTAAAACATCCAATCTTTTAATATCCAATCTTAATTATGCTGAGACAACTATAAGTAAGATTTTCCCCATTTGATTTGATTTTCCAAGAAAAGTGAACACTGTGGTGCTATCAAAATGTTGCTCTGTTTTTCAAGTATTCCGAGTATGCCAACACAGCAAGTTTGGCTTAACCAATGCTGTGAGTTGGGTGTGAGACTGTCAGATACGCTACTGTACTAATGGACTATTTTATTTGTTTCATTACCATACATTTTGTACTGGTAATGATGACATTTTGTACTGGTAATGAGATGTCTGGCTTCAGTCATCCCAAGTGTCTCCTGGAAAATATGGCTAATAGAGAACTGCTTGGCTTGATAGGAGTCCCACTGAGTGCATCTGTCTCACCTCCATCCTCCTCTCTCTGTTTTAGTAGCCTTTGTACACCATTCCTTTTACCCATTTTTTTCTGTTTTTGACTTTCCTTCCCTCTACCTTTAATATCTCTCATTTATCTGTCTTTTTCTTTTCTCTTTCTCCCTCCTTCTCACTCATTCTCACACACTCCATCTCTTCCTTGGCTGCCTCTCGCTCTCTCGCCCCTCTCCTCTTCTGACGGGGGGCATAAATCATCGTGCTGTCAGCGGGCGAGGCTTGCTGGATTATGCAACGCCGCCATTCATTTAGAGCCTGAGGAGAGAACCCGTCTGAGACCACTCTCCACCCACCACGTTCCCCCACTCTTGCCTCCCCAAAATAGAGAGCCACCGTCTTAAAGAGTGATCTCTGGGGGGTGATATCATTATGCAGTCTCTCTCTCTCTTTCTCTTTATGTGTAGTTTGGCCTACTTTATTCTTAGATAGCGCCTCTGTCTGTGCTTTTAAATGTCAGCATGGCAACTCTTTCTCACAGCTGGTTTGTTTTTCTTACAGCATGAGATTGTGCTCCACACCTTCAGTTTGATGTCCTCATTAAAGAACAATCCATTGTCCATCTTCTTGCAAGACACCAAGAGTGAACCCCCTTATGTGGCTAACTTCATTATTGTGGTGTAAAAAACCAACAAGACTGAAAAAAATTATTGTTGAACAGCTCTAAGAAGAGGAGTTTTGCATCCTCGTCATGAAGGAGAAATGTGGCACCAAAGAGTGCACAGAAGACAGTCAAGCTCTTCAGAATGGAGCCATTTGAATATCATGACAGGCTCATTATAGTGTCATAACTGACTGGCAGCCCCTGCTTGATAGCACAAGTGATGTGTATCACAGTGCTCACCTTCCTCCCATACTCAATGCATGCTTCAGGGCTAGAGAGCATGTGCGCGATCAGGTTGTTTCAACTGAAATAACCCTGCGTGGTCATTTGGGAGATGCCCAACAATTTCCTGTCCACTGCACTAGCTTAAAAACCTAAATAACTGACCATAGCCCACCCCTCCAGGTTGGGTCTGGGAATGAAACAGCTGGGTTAGTTACCCTCCCCTCTTCCCCATCTCACCATCCACATCCCTCTCCGACCCTCTTTTGCTATTTAGGAGATCCCCTCTGGCGCTGCCTAAAACGACACACATAATTAGGGCATTAACTCCTCTTAATTGCTGAAAGGTTTCTAGTTTTTTTCATGCAGACAGAAAGGTCATCGTTTTGCCTTCTCCACCGCCTCTTCAGTGGCAACAGAAGGCACATGAGCGCAAATCCTCTGCCATACTTCCCTGGCTCTTCCTTGGTTCTCCCTTGCCACCTCTCTTCCCTCCCCGCCAATCCTTCCATACCCCTACTCACTGGTGCTCACCATCCTCAACTAAATGACATCTTTAGGCATTTGAGCAACCCGCAGAGGATTGGTGGATGTCCCTGTGCTGAATCGGAGACATAATGAGTGCTGCGTGTTTGGACCTGAGCCAGGCGGGGAAGATTTTACATGCTGCTGACTTCAGAGGACTGCTCCCATCCTCCACTCTTGAGTATTTCCCAGTCTGCTGCAACCACTTGTGGGCAGAGGGACAGCTGGAGGTTTGTGGTGTTTCGTTCTCCATACAAAGCACCAGGGAGAATTTATTGGCACTTTAGTAGATTTTTTTCAGAAGGCAGCTGCTTGGCACACTGATGGCAGATATTCACATAATCAGATGTATACATACGATATATGCAGTATACAGACACATTATTTTCCTTTCTTCACTCTTGGCAAACTAGGATACTTGTGGCCATATCACCATATGAACTCCAGTGCTGTCAGTTTGGTTAATAGTGGTGTTGCATAGTATCAGAGGGGATAGTCTGAAGTGCTCCCTATGGAGTGCAGTAAACTCATGTGAGCCGTTGTGAACGTGTACTTCCACGGACCTGGCAGACACTCCTGAAATAGAGTCTGGATAGCTTCCAGCATTTAGTGTGTCCCTCATCTCAAGCACTTGGTTTCTGCCCCCAGCAATCCCAGAGAACACCTCCACTGGGATGCCCGTGCGGAGCACCTGCTGACATTTAATGGCTCTTTATGGGCTCTTGCAACCACACCAAAGCAACACACCCAAGCAGCTGCCCCGCTGTCAAAACAATGCATCAGTAACGTGCTATTTTGAATGATGTGGCTCAGTCGGCACTAAAAACAGTGCAGTGGGCTGTGGCCACAGGCCACGATTTGCCTGCACTGGCTTTCTCTGGCTGCTTTGTTTTGGTAATTTGTGATCAATTTCCTTACTGGGCTTCATTTGAGCATAAAGGCACCAGTCAGACTAGGCCTCATGGCTTGTCTGGTTCTGTGCCGCTGCCTGTAGATGGCAGATTTGTTTTTGCATGCTGAGCCCACAGACTGTGCCTTTCCAGTAGGCCAGGCCGATTTGGTTGCAGGGCAGGGTCTGAAATTTGGCAGGGCCTGATGCCCACACAGCTGGTGCATGGAGGATGTCCTTATTTCTTTATGTCAGGAAGCAGGCCAGTAACATCGCTACAACATGATCACAGCCGCTTTTCCTCACAAGGCAGAGAGCATCAGCCTCTCTCTCCTGATTATCTTCACTTATTGGGAACCAACACCTAACACACACGTAGATACTCCAGGTATCATCACACTTTGTCAATCTGTGTGGACTGGTGTGATTGAGCAGGAGGAAAAATAAGAGGCAGGAAAGAGGAAGTTTTGAGCAGCAGACCGGTCTGGCATGAAACCTGAGGGGGACTGAAGAGGCTAAATTTGGCGCAATGTGGAATCACTGGCTTTGAGACGGTAGATAATAGCAATCTATGAATCACAGGAGCTGGCACACTGGAGCAGAGGAAGTCTTGCATTCCTACAGTACAGTAAGCAGAGTCTGCACTCATATACACTATCCTGAGTGCAATGTTATAACTCCAAAACCTCCAACATTAAAAGGTAGTGCACCCCTCAGAGCCTATGGACTTTACCAGTCCACCTCAGTTCAACAAATACTTACACACTGACAGATTCGTAAGTCTTTCATTTTTAAGCTCCCAGCACTCATAACTGTCATCAATCAACACAATTCTTCTAATGTGAACCCTTAACAAAATAATGACATCTTTACTGCATCTCCTTTATAAGCATACAACACAACGCTGCATCTAATTACAGTAGCATGAGTGTCCGCTTGTACAAAAGCAATTGTGTAATTTGCAGTAAAATAGGTCACAGTCTTTGAAACAAGGTATTATGAATGTATTTCTATCCAGAGGTTTGTTACCACATGGCACATCACTATGCATTGCTAATTTCTCATCCAAAAATAGTGTAGAAATGACCTGCTTAGTTTGATGCTGTGTATTAATCTATCAGAGATATCCCCACAGATCTGCCTGTTGTTGTTAGACACTTTTTAATGTTGCTTACCATTTTTGGTAAACATTGTTTTCTGTGTAGTTGTTTTTTGCCGTTTAGCAGATGCTTTTCATACAAAGTGAATTACAGTAGAATGTTTATAAAGGATCGAACCAGCAGCTTGTAAATTCAGTTATATCAGATGCTTAACCTTATTGCTACCAGCACTCCTAAAAGTTAATTTCTATTATAATGATCTTAATGTAGTAAAGGTCTGTACACAACATGCATGCTTGAACAAGGAAAAGCACTGCTTTCGCAACTCTCTGCTGCACACACACACATACAAACACACTTACAAACAGGAAGTATTATCCTCTCTCTGTTACCCAAGCTGTCCAGCACAGAGCTGTTAAAGCCCTGATATGACCGACAGATGAAGTTTCTTTAGAGGAGTGCATTTCATTGGGTCATACCCCCGTCACTCAGCCATAAACCCTCACCACACTTACAGTTCCTGTTTATCGCCCCTAAATTTCTTGCTAAACCCACACACACTTACAAAAGTCATGTAGTCATATAGGCCACCAAAAGCGAATTTTCACAAAACCTGTTAAAAACTTTCAGTGCACTGCAGTTTCTCATATCGTAATCACCTGCAATGAGTCAGTGCAGCAAAATGAATGTGAGCGGATTGCAAGGCATTTAATTTGCTCATCGGGCCTCATTCATGAAACTTCCATAAATACCTGTATATGAGTAAATTCAGAGTAATTTGAATATTAAATCAAAACCTTCCCGAAAACTTTCCGCCGGATTCAGAAACGCTTCGTACTCCCCAGATTTGTTTGTAAAACGTGTGTTAGTGAATTCCAAACATTCGTAAAGAGGGGGCATGTGCACGTTCATTCACAATTATCATAATCCACGCCCAGTGCCGGTCCTACCCCATTTGGCACTCTAGGCGAGACCCTCCAGTTACCCCCCAGTCATGTGCTAAAAATTGATGTATTAATTTTTACACAAAAAAAGTACAAATTAATTTATAATTAAATACATCACAGATGGGTATAAACTGAATCTAGCAAAACATTAATAAAAAACAATGTTGTTGGGCCTGGGTAGCTCAGCGAGTAAAGATGCTGACTACCACCTAGGGTTCAAATCCAGGGCGTGCTGAGTGACTCCAGCCAGGTCTCCTAAGCAACCAAATTGGCCCGGTTGCTAGGGAGGGTAGAGTCACATGGGGTAACATTCTCGTGGTCGCTATAATGTGGTTCGCGCGTGGTGAGTTGTGTGGGTGGATGCTGCGGAGAATAGCGTGAAGCCTCCACACGCGCTATGTCTCTGCGGTAACGCACTCAACAAACCATGTGATAAGATGCGCGGATTGACGGTCTCAGACGCGGAGGCAACTGAGATTCGTCCTCTGCCACCTGGATTGAGGCGAGTCACTACGCCACCACGAGGACTTAGAGCGCATTGGGAATTGGGCATGCCAAATTGGGGAGAAAAAGGGGAGACAATCGAGATTTTTTTTTAATATAATAAATAAATAAATAAAAACAATGTTGGGAAGAAACACGTTATGGCTTCTGAAGTAGGCATCATAAATTGGTATCACCATAAATAGAAATAAACTTAATGTGGGGGGCCTGGGTAGCTCAGCAAGTAAAGACGCTGACTACCACTCTGGAGTCACGAGTTTGAATCCAGGGCATTTTGAGTGACTCCAGCCAGGTCTCCAAAGCAACCAAATTGGCCCGGTTCCTAGGGAGGGTAGAGTCACATGGGGTAACCTCCTCGTGGTCGCTATAATGTGGTTCGCTCTTAGTGGGGCACGTGGTGAATTGTGTATGGATAAATAAAATAAAGAAAGGAAAGAAAGAAAAAAAAAAAAAAGCAAATGTGCACTGCCCTAAAGATCTGTGCACACAGTACAGTATGTTTCACAGCAGGGACATTTGTAGGCTTTCATTATTACTGGGGAATCTGGGGCCCAACAAGTACACCATGATGTTGTAAGGGGGTCTGGAGGCAAGCTCTCCCGGGAGATTTTTATGTTTTTTATTTATTATTTATTTATTTTATTTTATTGCAAAAGCAGCACCAAAGCATTAATTTCTGGTTATTTTAGGAGCATCATTTGAAAATTTTCTTTAGCAGCCTACATACTGAATATTGTGTAGCATTAATGAAACTATGGACTAAAAACATACTGATGGCTTTTCATATTAGGACACAGCACAAGATGAAGTTTATTAAACTTAGCTTTCTCAAAAGTCTGCTGTGGCAGTATCATGGTACCGTGATGGTACAATATGGTAAAACCTTGGTATTTTTTTTTATAATATATTGTGGTATTTATATGGTAGGCAACTCAAAGGAACATGTCCAATAAACATGGTATTGGCTTTGTCATTTTTGGTACTTTTAAGAGCTTTCATGTAATGTTGGTGTTTTGACACTTTTATTTAGAAAATGTCTTTACATGCAGTTCACAGACTGCACTTGCACGTTACGATTTAATGCAGCTGCAGGTTTTGATTCAATGAATTGTAAGTAAATATCCACTTCTTTCAGCGTTGTTTTTGTCTTCTGTCTTCTAAAGCATGTTTTACTGCGTGACAAAGCGTTTCAAACGATTCAGCCTGCACTTTGGACAAATTCATTGATAAGAACTGACTCAAAACAGAGATTATTTCACGCGTACATCAGGCATCGCTCCGATTCATAAGCCCCGTGCTCGCAACTCTATGGCCGTGTTCACAATGGCATACTATCCATACTTCTCTCACTGTTTTTGCCAAACACAGATATGACAGAAACAGTAAGAGTAGTATGGTAGAAAGGCATTTAGTACACTGTCTGTATGTTCCGTGGGGGGGCACCACAACACGTTATCGGGAACGCACAGGGCGCGTTTTGTTCGACCCAGATTGGACACATGCTAACATTGGCTTGGTTGATTGGCGCCCGCCGCGTCCCCGAAACAATGCCACCCTAGGCACACGGCTATGTCGCCTAATGGGTTGACCGGCCCTGTCCACGCCCATGAAAGGGCCATATAAGGAAGGCACCAGACTCGCTAGTAAATGCCGTTAACACCTATGCAGAACGGTAATGAAATCGTTTTTATTAATGAAGTGCATTCACATCATAAAATGTTCATTAGCAAACTCAATGGCTTCTCATAGAAAGTGAGGACTTACTGCCGTCACATGTTTTTGCTGTCGTATGATGCTCTTTTCTGAAACAAACAGTTCAAGAAGTCAATAAAAATGGACTGACATAATTTTTTTTTTTAAATGTTCATTACTGTACATGGCAAAAGGATGATGTCCACCATCATTAACCTTTACTGGTTTAGTTTGCAGCACGTCGCCAGCATCATTTGTAAAACTTCTCGGGTATATCATGATGGTAACAGTGATATAGGCTACTTGCAACTTGAAGAATCTTCAGAGAAATTAACAGAATGCCTAAAGAAGATCTTTGACCAAAACGCTGTAAGATATTACAGATTTTTAACGCTATACGAAAATGTGCAGGCTTTTTCAATTTGTTTCCCGTGGTATTGTGTACGCAGCTGCCCGTGATGTTTATTTATGGACTTAACACTTTGGAAAAAAATATACTTTGAAAAAATAAATTAAATCTGTAAAGAAATGTTTCTAAATAAGTAAGAATATGGTTTAAAAAGAAAACAAAGATTGTCTTCTTTTCTTTTTTTCTATTTTTTCAGGTTAATTTCACTCATTTAATTATTGGTTATTTTTTTTCATTACTTATTATTAGTATTATTACTAATTTGACTTCTATCAAAATTTAGTCATGACAGTTTGCCTGAAAGAGCACAACACGTTCGGATGTCTTACGCACGATTTACACATGGTCGGGAGCAGGTGTAAATTTCATTTTTACCAACGAACTTTTTGAAAATACGAAAACGTACATGATTCTGAGAATTTACATCAAAACTGCTTTGCGAATGATTTAACTAATTCGTTCTGCTCGTGTTTCATGAATGAGACAATTGTCTTTAAATTGCTTTGTGCTAATTAGAATGCAAATTGCATTTTTTTTTTTTTAAATAAGTGCTGATCAGGTGAAGTCAAAGGCATATAGAACATTTTTATGATATTTTTGGGCAGTAAAATAGAGGATGCCACACAATATTTTTTGACATGTCATTCAGTTCTCAAAAATATAATACATATATCTCAGTTCTATTTCTTCATTCCTTTTTTTTTTTTTTTTCTAATATACACTGGCAGCCACAAGTTTGAAATAATGTACAGATTATGCTCTTATGGAAAGAAATTGGTACTTTTATTCACCAAAGTGGCATTCAGCTGATCACAATGTATAGTCAGGACATTAATAACATACTATTACAATTTGAAAAACAAATTCAAAACTTCTTAAACTACTTCAAAGTGTTCTCTTTAAAAAATCCTCCACATGCAGCAATGACAGCTTTGCAGATCCTTGGCATTCTAGCTGTCAATTTGTCCAGATACTCAGATGACATTTCACCCCACGCTTCCTGTAGCACTTGCCATTGATGTATCTTGTCGGGCACTTCTCACGTACCTTACAGTCTAGCTGATCCCACAAAAGCTCAATGGGTTTAAGATCCATAACACTCTTTTCCAATTATCTGTTGTCCAATGTCTGTGTTTTTTTGCCCACTCTAACCTGTTATTTTTGATTTTCTGTTTCAAAAGTGGCTTTTTCTTTGCAATTCTTCCCATAAGGCCTGCACCCCTGAGTCTTCTCTTTACTGTTGTACATGAAACTGGTGTTGAGTGGGTAGAATTCAATGAAGCTGTCAGCTGAGGACATGTGAGGCATCTATTTCTCAAACTAGAGACTCTGATGAACTTATCCTCTTGTTTAGTTGTATCTGGGCTTCCACATCTCTTTCTGTCCTTGTTAGAGCCAGTTGTCCTTTGTCTTTGAAGACTGAAGTCTACACCTTTGTATGAAATCTTCAGTTTTTTGGCAATTTCAAGCATTGCATAGCCTTCATTCTTCAAAACAATGACTGACTGATGAGTTTCTAGAGAAAGCTGTTTCTTTTTTGCCATTGTGACCTAATATTGACCTTAAGACATGCCAGTCTATTGCATACTGTGGCAACTCAAAAACAAACACAAAGACAATGTTAAGATTCATTTAATGAAACAAATAGCTTTCAGCTGTGTTTGATATAATAGCAAGTGATTTTCTAGTACCAAATTAGCAATTAATCATAAATAAGTGCTGATCAGGTGAAGTCAAAGGCATATAGAACATTTTTATGATATTTTTGGGCAGTAAAATAAAGGATGCCACACTATAATTTTTAACATGTCATTCAGTTCTCAAAAATGTAATACATATATTTCAGTTCTATTTCTTCTTTTTTTTTTTTCTTTTTTTTTTTTTGTAATTATTATTATTATTTTTTATTTATTTTTTTGGCTGAATTTTTATATTTACTCATATTTAGAAGTTTGATACAGTGAACATACACAGTTTAGTTTAGTTTGCCCATATTTGCCCAGTGGCAATCCATGAAATATATGTAGTTCAACCACAAAAAAAGGAGAAGGCTCAGATGCTGGTTCTGTCATTTAAAAGGTTGAATGAACACACTGGACACAGTGAAGCAGTAATTACCCACTCATCTCCCATTGACCAACCTAAAGTAACCTGCAGGCCTTCTGTAGCCTGTCCCTCTTTCCTACAACACCATCAGTTTTCCCCACTGCCCCATATTAACCAGCGTGGCCCAGCCCCCAGCACCACCCTGTGCTCTGGCTCCCTTTCCCCACCTTTGCACTAATGCAATCTCTCCCCATCAGACAGAGAGAGAGAGCCACCATCACCCCCTCTGCCTTACAGCAGTGACACATACCATATCAATCTTACAGTTCCTGATAGACTATGACCTGCTACAAAAATCTGTCTGTCCCGGTCATGTTAAAGGCTTATAAATGTGTACACATTTTTGAAAGGGGAAAATGCATTTTTAAAAATCTGTTTATTTATCTATTTATTTATTGTCAGTTTTAGTCTTAGCCCACTTTCTGGAAAGTTCTTTGGTATATGGTGGGGTGTGAAAAAAAAAATAAAAAATCTGACCTTTTGTACAAGTTAATACCGTCAATGTCACTTATTTTCTTATTTCATTTTCGACCTGTAAGTAGTGCAGAATATGTAGTCATAAAATGTAGTTGTTTAATTTTCTTTTTTCTTTATTTCCAGGATTAAATTAGATTTTCATTCCCAGATCCTTTTGAATCCTACTGTATGTCTTAGCAATGTGCACCTGAGTGGTTTGTGGTTAATGCAGTAAGTCACTCAGCATTACAGATTAAAAGACCTTTTAATTTCTATTACTGTTCAACCCCATAAGGGTTAGTTTTGCCAACCACTTCCCCCATCATATAACTCTACTCAATGTCTAACCACCTACATGTCCCCCACCCTCACAAGACACCCACTGTCTATTATGATGATCTATCAGAAGCCCTCCATGCGATCAGTGAGGCCGAGGGGAGTGCTAGCACAGCAGGAAACAGCGTTGCGTGTGAAAGTGTCTGAATGCAGCAGCGGAGGGCTCAGCCCGAGACACACGACTGATGAGACTTTAATTAGATCATTTAGAGGCGAGGAATTGTTCAGGCAGAGAGAGGCCTTGTTAATGCAGTCATACAGCCCACTAAGTATTTTTTTTTCCCCCAGCACTGATTTTCCTCAGGTAATAACCAAGCCTACCTCACACAAACAAGTTCAGTGAAGACAGCTACTGTGAAAAACTGCCTTTAGAACTGAGTTGAATTTGCCCGAAAGTCTTTGAGGATTTGGAACAAGCCTTTTACAGCATGTTGCCAATATAGTCTCCTGTACTGTCTAAATTACAACTCTTGAACATGTAGTTCACATTGACATATGGGTTAGAATCAGAACTTTCACTCCACAGAAAAGGAGAGAGTGAGACTTGAAATTGACTCAAAATTGAAATGTGGAAATAGCTGAGGAAACATAGAGACAGTAATGGTAATCCTTAATGGTAGTTAAGGATTGACTTTACTACTGCATATACTGTATATACTCACACATAAAACACACAGTAACACAGATAAATGCGTTTACAGGTGACTTGTAAACACAGACATGATTTACAGTAATTGACAGACATGTCTTACAGTACATACAGTAACTGGTGACATGTTTTAAAAACATATAGAATGTATTAGTAATGCACAATATATTGGTAACCTTATTGATATCCGCCAATATTTTTTTTCTATATATAGCAATATTACTTATTATTATTATTATTATTATTATTATTATTATTATTGACCTGATAAGATTTCAAAAGTTCTAAACAAACAGTTATAACTCTTTATGTATTTATGTTATGTTTTGGTGCATGATGACACTTGCAGAATGCAAAATTCTAAATTGCAGGTTAAGTTTGAATGCTTTTGTTAAAACTGAAAAATCCACCATCATAACAGTTATTGACTATATATATATATATATATATATATATATATATATATATATATATATATATATATATATATATATATATACATTACTGGTCAAAAGTTTTGAAACACTTACTCATTCTTTACTAATTTTTTCCACATTTTAGAATAATAAAGTCATATCATAAATGGAACTATGGGAATTATGTTGTGACTAAACAAAATCCAAAATAAATAAAAACTGTGTTATATTTTAGCATCTTCAAAGTAGTCACCCTTTGCCTAGAATTTGCAGACATGTACTCTTGACATTTTCTCAACCAACTTCTTGAGGTATCACCCTGGGATGCTTTTTAAACAGTATTGAACGAGTTCCCATCTATGCTGGGCACTTATTGGCTGCTTTTCTTAATTATTCGGTCCAAGTCCTCAATTGAAAAAAAAATAAAAAATAATTACATTTTAGTTTTATAATGAAAACATTAATATGTTTGCACAATTATATTTTTGTCTACAAAACTAATTTCAAACATTTAAGCATACACCTTCAGATCAAAAGATTTTTAAGATCATGAGAAACATTTCAGTCAAGTGTTTTCAAAATTTTGACTGGTAGCGTGTGTGTGTGTATATATATATATATATATATATATATATATATATATAATTATAATTTATCATTTTCGGCCAAAAAAACGACGCATCCCTAAAAGGTTTAAAAGAAAGTGAAATATTGAGAGCAAGAGAGGTAGAATCTGTCCGAGATTTCGTAGGTGGACTCTAGCAAGCTGTGTTGAGATGTCAGGAATAGAGAACGTGGTTGCCACATCAGATCACAAATCATATTGTACTTTGACATATTGCAGCCCTGCTTTACAAGTGCAGTTACATCTCATTTGTCACTGTTTGATCTGTAAGTGTGGCTACAGGAAAGGAAGGCCCTCTATCTTGCCAGCAACTTAATGGCTGGGAGACGGCCGACGGCCGACAGCCACCTGCCCACAGACCGCAGCGCTGATCTGTTCTCATTTACTCCACCATCAGGCCAGATGAAGGCGCGAATTGCCTCCTTTTGATACCACAATGCTGGCTGACACATCCCCTGGCCAATATCTCAACCCTACACACCCATGTGTTTGTAACACCTCATTCTGCCTCTGCTTTTGCCCACCACTGGATGTCTGTAAGGATTAAACAGCGCCCTCAGTTGTAAACAGAATTATGCTCCTCAATTCTGCAGCAATACAATTGCCTCAATGTGCAACCATCTGCTAATGCATAAAATACATTTACATTTATGCATTTGGCAGATACTTGTATCCCAAGCTGACTCACAATTCATGCAATATATGCATTTGAATCAGTATGTGTGTTTCATCGGAACTGAACCCATGACCTTAACTTTGTTAGACCAATGCTTAACTTGAGCTGAAGGCTAATGGCCATAATGATTAATTAATTATGATTATTAAACATATTATTATTATTATTATTCATTATTATTATTAGTAGTAGTAGGATTCATAATAATTAAAAAAAAAACATATTCATGTATTTTTTTATTTTTATATAAATAATAGTTATGATTTACTATTTTATTTTATTTTTCTTATTTAATAGCAGCTATAATATTTATTATTATTATTATTATCATTATTATTATATAACCATTAGTGTGATCATCCTAAAGGGCTGTAGCCATTGTGGGGTTTTTTTCTATCTCAGTTTGTAAAAAGACATGGGCCATGGGGGACATGTAGAGATGTTGAAAGAGTCTTAGACCATTGTGTGGTGTTAATTCGCTCTGCTCTGCTTGCTCCTGGGTGGACTGGAGGCCTGGGTAAATTCAGTTTGAACACGGCACATTGTCTAAACATATCGGCCTGCCAATCAGTCACCCCGAGCCCTGATAAGAGCCGTCTTGTATTATTGAATCAACAATAGGGCGGCTCTGCCGGCAGGAAGATAACACACGCTTATTTCTCTTTAAGTCTCGGCAGAAGAAAGGCGCTGTCCACATCCACCTCATATAACTGCCTCAATTACCATAAAAACCACTGCCATGCCCAGCCGCACACATGCCTTTGCTCTCCTACTGGAGCCAGGCACAGCTCTGAGTGTGTGTGTGTGTGTGTGTGTGTGTGTGTGTGTGTGTGTGTGTGTGTGTGTGTGTGTGTCAGTGAAGGAAGAGGGCCATAAGATAGCAGTGTGTTTCCAATTATGAATTTCAACATTTCAATCATTTGGATGACATTCCATCAGCGCTCACAACCCCCCTAAAATTTCAATGTCCTCTATACTGTGGATCCTGGATGAAAGATGGGGTGTAATAAAATGTTGCTCTGCACTGAAAAGCCATGATTCGATAACCAATAACAGCTTTACACAGGTGACACCACCGCTCTACTCTTGGATTGCTCTGTCTATATTCTTTTTTTTCTTCAAGTTTTTTTTTCCTATTACAAAGCAAGCACAGACATGTCAATTTGTCCCAGACACCGATTCCTCTCTCTCCAACATGCGTGCAATCGTTTAAAGTGGGAAATTCGATGGTGATCCAATCAGAGGTGATTCCAATATTGACAGTCAGCAATATTCTCCTGCCCAAAAATGATCGCCGTTCATCACTTTGTCTATTAAGTCAGCCGAGCATTTGGCAGGTTCGCAACAAAGCCCTGAAAGAGACGCAGCCAGCCACGACTAAATTTTTTGGGCTGAAATATTGTACGAAGTTTGTCCACATCAGTCAATGCCCACTCACAAGCTTCAGCCCACTGCAGTCACATGACTGTTGCGAGTTTATTCTGCCTCACCTGCAGTTTGTTTCCAATAGACCTGTTCTCAGAGCTATCTCTCTCCTCTCTCTTTTTCTCATTTAAAGAAGTATTGAGAATGGAAAGGGCATGACAAAATAATTAAAGAAAGTAGATAGCTTGGTAATTCTCCCTGGGTTTTAAGCAGACAATGAGCAGGGCACCCTCTCTATCTCTCTATTTTCTCTATGCATCTCTATTTTTTCCAGCTCCAAAACAGATGTGCAGGGAAAGGCAGCCAAGCACCGGACACATTTCATTAGGATCACCCACTCCAGCTACTCTTTTAATATTTGAAGGCTCATTTGTTAAGTAGGAATGGTCTTTTCTCCTTGTCTTTTCCCCTCTTTTTGTGGGCTTTGGAAATATAATTTTCAATTTTTAATTTGATTCATTTAGATTAAAATCATTAATCAGGACTGAAAGTGAGTTAATTTTCTGGAAAATAAATGAGCTTGTTCGGATAGCTTTTTATTAAGTGAGAGGTGTGTGTGGAGGGGTGGGCGGTGATGGAGGAGGGTCTCAGTCAGGTACGATAGGAGAGACTTTCAGCCTAAATGAGAACTAGAGCGATATACTATACACATTAGTAAGCTGTTCATGGGATTCTATTCAAACATCTCTATATTTCCAATCTCACTTTATATACTAGATGTATATTTTATGTATATGATTTAGTACATTATTATGTGCATTATGCAAACACAATAATAGATACAACCTTGTGTCCTGTAGTTATATTGAAAATATTGTTTTCCTAGCAATATTGAAATTAAAGCTGGATTGTAATTGCAGATTTACATTTTTGTTAACATACGAATTGATTACTAAGATAATGATGAAAGATCACTTCCCATAATTTATTACTGAAAAAGAATCAGAAAAAAAAGTATTCTGCATCGTCAGTAATAAAGCAAAATTTTGACCGCATTAATTTAACATATATTTTCAAAATATAAATAATAAGACCATAAACATCAAAAGGTAGTTTAACCTGTTTGGTATTTAAAATCTATGCATTTTGGCATGTTAATGAGAATGTCATTTAGCTATTCAAGCTATTGGTCCATTAGTCAAACAAGATGGAAGCATTGAGATGCATTTATTAAAAGCAGCTCAAGGGCTCCAGTCATTCACATGTCTGTTATTCATGTAACCTCTCTCACCTGCAATCAGACCCTTTGCCAAGGCCTTTAGCAGCTTGTATGGAAACAAGCACTCATTTGATTAATTTCTTTCATTTGATTCCTGACAGTTTGATGTATGTTGCAGCTATGTCTTTGGGATGGTTGGTGTCTTTTTTTCTTGTCTTCTAGAATGTGTTGTTGATTCGTGTCTGCTATCTAATCGAAACAAACTGCTAACACCCCTTATCCGACCACACAACTACACCCACTAAAGCTGGCTTGTTTGTCAAGATGGTCACGTCTGTTTACTTGCCTGTGGTCAGCACATTTTCACTGGATGCAAATCCTTGTCAAGGGCTAAGTCAAAGTAAAAAATCTTTCACAACACAGTCAAAAATGAAATGCATCCGCATACGATATTCCAGAATTCAAAGTGCCACTTCCAATATTTAGATTTTGCAGCCCCCCAATCAAAAATACAGAATGTTATTCTGAGCTTTTTTGTTTTTCTATTTGAAAAAGCGCAAGACAAATGCTGTCAATATTTGCTCCTCGCTGTAATTATGTTATGGAGAAACTCGAGGGGGGGGGGGGGGGTTAACAGGCTTAAAAATCAGAAAATCAAATAGAAATTCACATTTTATGCATGAATGTCACCACAGAGTGCACTTGTCCCACAGCTTAGTGACCAATATTTACAGCGGCAAAGGAAATAAATTCTCATTGGATTAGGAGGGAGATTCAGCTGACAGTGTGTGTGTTTACCCCCTATTTTCTCTTCCTGCGCACTCTCTTTCTCTCCCCCCTTCACCTCAGTGAAGATTTAATAATTCATTCCTGTAGATCTCACGGGATCTGGCAACCAGCAGTCCTGTTGCTTGCCTATGTTCATTTGTCTGAGACCCATTGTCGTCCTGTGTGTAAACTCTGGTGATTGTGATTGGGCTTTGCTCTTTTTCTCAGAATGGGGCATCTTTGGATTTTGCTGCAAGAACACAATGAATGAAGTCGAGTTAAAGTACTCTTATTGTGATGTTTTTATTGCCTTGCTTCTAGAAGGTGTACTTAAGAAAGGCGTAAGGTGAACATTTACAGTTTTTCTCAATCGCGTTGGCTCAATTCTTGAATGAGAACTATTTTTTTCAAAACAGTAAGTTCAAATCTCTGAGCAATTAGTTTCTTGTTCACACCAGATTTGAAGTTCATATTCATTTAAGCAAATTGCACGTGTTTTGGCAAAAGTACAATTGTCTACAATTTGCACAATAACTAAATGCACATGGCTTGCTAATTAAAACTGATGAGTTGAATCTTAGTGACATTGTCATACTTTTCACAGCTTCTAAACATTATTTCATTGTGTGAGCCATCACATGCTAAATAATCCATTCAATTATCAAAATCTGTCAGATATACATGTATATTCCATAAATATCTATGACATGGAATGTTTGTGATGTCTGCTAAATCTCTGGCCAGACCAACAAAAGCAACAGGATGTCCACCAAGAAGATGGGAACTTGTAGTGTTATGTACTGTGAGGAGGTACAATTTATTGTTTTTTACAGAACCACTGCAGGTTTTTTCATTGTTGCAGTTTTTTTTTTTTTTTTTTTTTTTTGCATGTATGTCATCTTGTGGCAATTTTCTGTTCACTATATATCACTTTACATGTAGGAAATGTGTAAAAATGGACATGCAAATGTAAATTTTCTGTTTACATGTCACACATTGCTACAAAAATGTATTTACTGTATACATACAAATGTGCATATACTTTTTCTGTGTACTACAGTATTGTACAGTATTGACTTTTCCCAGTAAACTTTTCCCTACTGTTGAAATCGGTATCTACAAAGCTCAGTGTTATACACAATAGCATTCAGCTAGACAAAACTGACATTCTTGTGTAGTACAGTAAGCAGTCATTGTCAACAAAAAAGTAGAAAAATTTGTATATAACAAACATTTCCAGGGTTGACTGCCATGGTGAAAAAACATCTAAACATTTTGACCAGTACGGCTCATATGATGACAAAAAAACTGTTCATTTTGGTGGCATTGGCCAATTAACTGACTCAATAACTAGGTTTTGAAGCATGAATTAAATGTTTTGGATGAGTTGTGATGTCCCATAAAACAGTTGTGACAATTGCATTTACAGTTTAGAGAATGTTAAGCCTGTTTCAAAAAATGAGCAAAAGCGATTGAGAAAAACTGTAATAGAGTTTGGCAGCTTAGCACACTTTGGTACTATTATCAAATGTTCATTTCTGTTGGTGCCTAATGAGTGTTAATTGTGTGATGAGAGATAGATAGATAGATAGATAGATAGATAGATAGATAGATAGATAGATAGATAGATAGATAGATAGATAGATAGATAAAAATCAACCTAATGTAAGGTGCCATATCATTAACAGAATGTATATATATATATAGATAGATAGATAAAAATCAACCTAATGTAAGGTGCCATATCATTAACAGAATGTATATATACCACATTGCGATGCTATAGTAAATAAATCAAAACAGCATTCTTTCCTCCTCATGTTTGGCTTTGGTCAGCGTTTAATTTTTCTTCAAGACATACTGTTGATGGAAGATCTATTCTGGAATACAGTTGGCCAGTTAGCTGGTTAAGTGTTTGTTCATATATATATATTTATCCTGCAGAGAGTTAGCTGTACTGTTTTGATGCATGAAACATGTAAAAAGAGACAGAACTAACAGTACACATTTGGCATTCCTGTGAACAGTTAATCCTTTGTTGAGTGGACATGGCATAGTGTTTATACGTGTCAGCTGCAGGAATTTTGGCTGCCATATTTACTCTACAATGCTCCATCAGCCTTTGCCAATACAACAGAGTCTCCTTACGTCTTTAGACTGTCTGCACGCATGCTGTTAACTACTAGACAAGAATAGGTGTAATTTAATGATGTCAGTTTGAGACATTTGCTCTGTTTCAAAACCAAGTGAGCTGCCTATGAAGACAGAATTTTAAGGCATCATAGATTTGCACATTGCACTGAGCCTTTGGTGCTACAGATGTGAAAGCTGTTCCAAAAGTCATCTTAATTACGCTGCCTTCTAATAAACCTTGTTTTTGCCATCTTTTAAGGCAGCATCATATGTACCCTTAAAAGAAAAGGCAATTCCATAAAGCACTTTGATGAGTTCAGTGAAAAAATTGAGAGAAATATTATTTGTAGATAAACATATATTTCATTAAATACTTCAACATATTGATTTAAAATAGTTCAGTGTAATTAAAATGGATTAATTTACTCAATATTTTTGTATGTATTTTTTTTAAGTGTACTAAAGGATAGTGACATTAGCTTAGTAACATGCTAGCATGTGCATGGAGTTGCTGTCTGGCATGTTCCTAGTCGTTCACCTGTGAGGTTACCTCAGAAGGCAGCTGCCTACACTACAAATATACAGTGCATCCGGAAAGTATTCACAGCGCTTCACTTTTTCCACATTCCGTTATGTTACAGCCTTATTCCAAAATGGATTAAATTCATTATTTTCCTCAAAATTCTACAAACAATACCCCATAATGACAATGTGAAAGGAGTTTGTTTGAAATCTTTGCAAATTTATAAAAAAAAAAAAATAAACAAAAAAAAAAAAAAAAATCACGTACATAATTATACACAGCCTTTGCTCAATACTTTGTTGAAGCACCTTTGGCACCAATTACAGCCTCAAGTCTTTTTGAGTATGATGCTACAAGCTTGGCACACCTATTTTTGGGCAGTTTCTCCCATTCTTCTTTGCAGGACCTCTCAAGCTCCATCAGGTTGGATGGGGAGCGTCGGTGCACAGCCATTTTCAGATCTCTCCAGAGATGTTCAATCGGGTTCAAGTCTGGGCTCTGGCTGGGCCACTCAAGGACATTCATAGAGTTGTCCCGGAGCCTCTCCTTTGTTATCTTGGCTGTGTGCTTGGGGTCGTTGTCCTGTTGGAAGATGAACCTTCGCCCCAGTCTGAGGTCCAGAGCGCTCTGGAGCAGGTTTTCATCAAGGATGTCTCTGTACATTGCTGCATTCATCTTTCCCTCAATCCTGACTAGTCTCCCAGTTCCTGCCGCTGAAAAACATCCCCACAGCATGATGCTGCCACCACCATGCTTCACTGTAGGGATGGTATTGGCCAGGTGATGAGTGGTGCCTGGTTTCCTCCAGACATGACGCTTGCCATTCAGGCTAAAGAGTTCAATCTTTGTTTCTCATGGTCTGAGAGTTCTTCAGGTGCCTTTTGGCAAACTCCAGGCGGGCTGTCATGTGCCTTTTACTAAGGAGTGGCTTCCATCTGGCCACTCTACCATACAGGCCTGATTGGTGGAGTGCTGCAGAGATGGTTGTTCTTCTGGAAGGTTCTCCTCTCTCCACAGAGAAATGCTGGAGCTCTGTCAGAGTGACCATCGGGTTCTTGGTCACCTCCCTGACTAAGGCCTTTCTCCCCCGATCACTCAGTTTGTCCGGGCGGCCAGATCTAGGAAGAGTCCTGGTGGTTCCAAACTTCTTCCATTTTCGGATGATGGAGGCCACTGTGCTCATTGGGACCTTCAATGCTGCAGAAATTTTTCTGTACCCTTCCCCAGATCTGTGCCTCAATACAATCCTGTCTCGTAGGTCTACAGTCAATTCCTTGGACTTCATGGCTTGGTTTGTGCTCTGACATGCACTGTTAACTGTGGGACCTTATATAGACAGGTGTGTGCCTTTCCAAATCATGTCCAATCAACTGAATTTACCACAAGTGGACTCCAATCAAGTTGTAGAAACATCTCAAGGATGATCAGAGGAAACAGGATGCACTTGAGCTCAATTTTGTGTGTCATGGCAAAGGCTGTGAATACTTAAGTACATGTGATTTTGTTTTTGTTTTTTATTTTTAATACATTTGCAAAGATTTCAAACAAACTTCTTTCACACTGTCATTATGGGGTATTGTTTGTAGAATTTTGAGGAAAATAATGAATTTAATCCATTTTGGAATAAGGCTGTAACATAACAAAATGTGGAAAAAGTGAAGCGCTGTGAATACTTTCCGGATGCACTGTATATATTCTCTTTTTTTTTTTTTTTTTTTTTTTTTTTAAAGGATGTTTAGTAATTTTAATGGCAAAGAAGACAATGATATTGATTAAGTATATAAAGTACATTTAGATATTTTTACTAGAAACCATGACAAAAATACTGGTTAAGATTTTATTTATTTTGCTGTGTATGTAGGTATTTGATATGTTTTTGAACAACTTTTGTTTTAGTCTTATTTTATACATGCTAATACATAACACTGATGTAACATTCACACTTTTATCCTCCATCTTTCCATCCATTCATTCCCTGACATCAGAAATCTCTGGCCATGTCTGATAAATTTGTCTTTTTTAAAGTGGCACACATTGCTACTAGGTTGATTGTTTCCCTCACACTTCCTGTAAATTTCTGCAGACGCCTTGTAGGATTCCACGCCACCTATGAAATTCAAAACAAGCCTTGTAAGAAGTTTACAGTCATCTGTGGGTTCTAATAAAAATGTGGAGGGAAGGAGTGGAGAGGATGCTTGGATAATTTAAAACAAGGGATAGATCCCACCACAAAGCAACTAGTCAATTTGTCATCTTAACTAAAACAGTAAAATCTTGTAATCTACTGGGGATTTACAGTAGTGTGCAAAAAGTATTTTGGTGTTTCTCTTTACATCTTTCTTCTTTTTTTCCCCCTGCTTGCATGAAATTTCATGCATTTGTCATGGCATGAAGAGCTGTAAAAGCATTTTGTGTCCACTTAGTGCTAATGCATGTTACTAATCACAAGTTACATTTCAAGCTGCACAAATCATATTATTTGTTATCTTTGTGCAATAGCAATATTGCTGTCAACTTTATAGAAATAAAGTTAAAAAAGAGGAAAGGAAAATCAATCAAATTACTGTACACATCTGTCTCAAAGATTCAAATACATTTTCTATCCATAATTTTCAAGGAACCTATTCTTTAATTATTAAGTACAGAAACAAGTTTGTCCTAATTCCTCATGAACATTATGGAGAAACACACATACACAGGATGGTATAAAGGATGTGGTTTATATTAAAACTGTAATATCAGAGTGTTTTTTGTGGTGTGCATCACATGAAGCAATGTTATTCATCATGACTGCACAGGCCCATAGATACACTGTGAAAGAAACAATTGGCAGCTCTTTGTACCTGCGCCTGTGTGAAACCTGAACCAGCAGCGCACCATGTGTAGCCAGGCGCCTGCTTGCTTTACAGTCATGTGGTGATAGAAGGTCTATCAGCAGTCAGATGTATTTCTATTATGACCCAGTATGATGGTGTGAAGCCACACTCGCCGTTTATGGTGGGTAGTGATTCCCCCTGGGTCGGCATTATGTAGCCACATCTAAATCTTAACCATATAAGATAACCCACAAAGCTGGCTACAAATCAGTAACAAAGGGTAACTTATTCCAATGTTGTTTGTTTTGGAATGTGTAAATCCTTGATCAATCCTCCTGCAGCGTGAAGAGAGGCTCTCCTAATAATATCCCCAGCATAGAGGGCATCTTTTAGGGTTGGTGCTGCATTAATTCTTTTGCGATATTTTTAGCACATTGCAGGCCTATGAAGATGTGTCCTGAGCTCTTTGGTGTTTAGTTCCTTGATGAGGAGCTTGGACATGTCCGTTTTGCATTTATGCGTGTACATCAGAGTTATGCAGCATTTAGAATTGATTAGAGAATGCTTTTTAAATTTGAATTGAATTTGGAATGGAATATGGTGTTATCTGCACTCCGTGCTCTGTATTCAGTGAAAGTAATCTGATTAGTCCAATAAAAGAGCCAGATATCTGACCTGCATTAACCTGCATGGCAGATGCAGGTTTAGAGCATGAAGGAGATATAAGATGCCGCGCAAGGCTGCAGGTGATGCTATTACAAGCATGTCTGTGGCAGCAGTGTAGCAGTGAATTAGCCCAATAAACCCTGCAGTCCAGGCACCGAGGCTGGGTGGCAGGATCTGGTTTCTGCAGGATAAGAGGCTGTCAACATGTGAGCATTGTGTGTTGTTGCATATTTGGGGTGCTGGCATCGAGCAGGCTATGCCAGCAATGTGGCATCTTTTTAAGACCTTTGTCACTTCTCGTGTAAAATGAAGCCTATGGGACCTGTCTACTTGAGTGTGTTCCTTCATGGAACTGTGAGCAAAAAGGGTCACCGATCTTCTTTTGTCCTGCAGTACAATGTCACATAGTCAACAACTAGCCAGGGCAAAGTTACTGTAATTAACACCCATTATCACTCGGTTCCAAAATAAGCCTGTGTGTTTGGCAATTACAGCACAATATCTACAGGCAGAGATATTAATTCAGCTATGGTCCCGTTTAGCAAGGACATAACCCAGGGTCAGGAATTAATCAGGGTGTGGGGCAAAAATGGCAAAAACATTTTTTTTTTTAAACATCTGATATATTTCTTAAAATTATATCCTAGGCTTAGTTAATTCATAAGTCAAAAACATTTTTGAAAATCAGTTCCAGTAGAAAAATATTGCCCCTAAATATAAATGTTAATTTCTGACCCCGATATAACCATATATGTGGTTACCAAATAAGATTGCAGGACCAGATGTAAAAATTTTACAATCGGGCATCGAAAAACCAATATTGATTGAACATTGACCTGAATATTGTAAAGACTTTATCCCCTTAATGTCTATGGTGGTTATAGCCCTGCTACTTAGTAGCAGTCTAACAGTTGGGCTGCAATATAAGCAGAATGGGTAAAACCCTCAACCAAGTGCTTTAAAATCTCTGTGAGTGATCCTGAATATGAGAAAGGTGCCTCTCATTGTTAAATTATTCAGAGAATGTCAGGCCCTGAAAGCCCAACGGAGGTGCAAATTTAGCACCATTCAGATAAATGCGAATTTCAGTGTTTTAATTGTAAAATGAGGGGTGGCCCACTGGGCCTTCATGTCCATTCCCTTCCTCTCCCGTATGCAACATGAAACGGGTCCTGGGCCACCTTTAAGTGGTTTCCACGGAAACCGCCCATCCCCTGGAGAGGTTTGCATAATTAAATTAAGGCTCTTTTGTATGTCAATTAATTAAAAGCAGGGACAGGTCTTTAAGGCTCTGCACTCATCAGAATCAGGGGTTGGGATGGATGGATGGATTCAGAATGTTTTCACAACTGCTGTGCCTCAATGAATTACCCATCACACTTTATTTGCTCTCTTTGTGCTTTGAAAATATGGACGTAGGCTTTGAATATCTAAGAAGAACCACGGGGAGCGAGGGGTGGCCTTAAAAGTTAACATGAAATCAAAATTGACCTTATTTACTTTAAAAATGCATGTTCTTCGTCTTATTGCGAATGACTCATGGGTGCATGTTATCTCAAATAAAAATGTTTTTGTCTTCGTAATCATTACTCAAAATGTATTAACTTGTTCTGCATCTGAAACGGCTTGTCTTTTTCATTACATTTCCCACACCACATTTTTTTCTTTTTGAATATCCTTTCAATTTGAAATGTGGAAGTAAACTCAGATGTAAAATTGGATGTAAACTGGGATTCATGTTGTCTTTAAAGAAACAATGATATGCTTGACATGAGTACTTGAGCGCCCATGCACTCTTGAGACACATGGCGGCTTGAGTGTTAACGTCTCCTATAATTGTTGTCACCAACACTTTTGAGGATGTGTGTTGACTCTCTGAAAATGGCTCTCTGCTGTTTACCTGTTATTTTGCTGTGAGCTCTGAAGACTCACTCATACACATGGGCAATCACACACACACATGTGATGAGCAGGAGATGGGCAGGTGTGTGTCCGGATGTCACATGGAGAGAGCGAGCGTGCCCCTGTCTGTCAGCAACTGGCCATCTCCTGTCCACATCCCTGAAATGGCCACAGACAGCTGCCATGCCATTTATGGTGAGCTGAGGTCTCACGGCAGCCCACTCACCTCTCTGTGCTTTTAAAGTGAAAGTTATGACTTCTGTTTATGTGAAAATTAAATGTTTTCTTTTCCTTGTTTCCTCTTTTTCCACCAGGGGTTCGACTGGACCGTGTGCGTGGAGGCAGACAGAAGTATAAACGCCGGATAGATGCAGAGAACAGCCCCTACTTGAACCCTCAGCTGGCTTTGCCACCCAAAAAGCCATGTATGTCCACATTTGAACTACACTCTTTTTATACACTGCAAAAATGGCATTCTTAATGAGTATCTTTGTCTTGGTTTCCAGTAAAAATTTCTAAACATCCTCAAAATAAGATACGTTTTCCTGATAAGCAAAACACAGTATTATAAACTTATTATATATATATACAGTTGTGCTCAAAATTTTACATACCTTGCCAGAAATTATGAAATTTTGGCATTGATTTTGAAAATATGACTGATTGTGCAAAAAAACTGTCTTTTATTTAAGGATAGTGATCATATGAAGCCATTTATTATCGCATAGTTGTTTGGCTCCTTTTTAAATCATAATGGTAACAGAAATCACTCAAATGGCCCTGATCAAAAGTTTACATACCCTTGAATGTTTGGCCTTGTTACAGACACACAAGGTGACACACACAGGTTTAAATGGCAATTAAAGGTTAATTTCCCACACCTGTGGCTTTTTAAATAGCAGTTGGTGTCTGTGTATAAATAGTCAATGAGTTTGTTAGCTCTCACGTGGATGCACTGAGCAGGCTAGATACTGAGCCATGGGGAGCAGAAAAGAACTGTCAAATGACCTGCGTAACAAGGTAATGGAACTTTATAAAGATGGAAAAGGATATAAAAATATATCCAAAGCCTTGAAAATGCCAGTCAGTACTGTTCAATCACTTATTAAGAAGTGGAAAATTTGGGTATCTCTTGATACCAAGCCAAGGTCAGGTAGACCAAGAAAGATTTCAGCCACAACTGCCAGAAGAATTGTTCGGGATACAAAGAAAAACCCACAGGTAACCTCAGGAGAAATGCAGGCTGCTCTGGAAAAAGATGGTGTGGTTGTTTCAAGGAGCACAATACGACGATACTTGAACAAAAATGAGCTGCATGGTCGAGTCGCCAGAAAGAAGCCAATGACACAAAAAAGCCTGGTTACAATATGCCCAACAACACCTTGACACGCCTCACAGCTTCTGGCACACTGTAATTTGTAGTGACGAGACCAAAATATAGCTTTATGGTCACAACTATAAGCGCTATGATTGGAGAGGGGTAAACAATATTGTGCTCCTTGAAACAACCACTCCGTCTTTTTCAAGAGCAGCCTGAGGTTACCTGTGGGTTTTTCTTTGTATCCCGAACAATTCTTCTGGCAGTTGTGGCTGAAATCTTTCTTGGTCTACCTGACCTTGGCTTGGTATCAAGAGATCCTTGAATTTTCCACTTCTAAATAAGTGATTGAACAGTACTGACTGGCATTTTCAAGGCTTTGGATATCTTTTTATATCCTTTTCCATCTTTATACATTTCCATTACCTTGTTACGCAGGTCTTTTGACAGTTCTTTTCTGCTCCCCATGGCTCAGTATCTAGCCTGCTCAGTGCATCCACGTGAGAGCTAACAAACTCATTGACTATTTATACACAGACACTAATTGCAATTTAAAAAGCCACAGGTGTGGGAAATTAACCTTTAATTGCCATTTAAACCTGTGTGTGTCACCTAGTGTGTCTGTAACAAGGCCAAACATTCAAGGGTATATAAACTTTTGATCAGGGCCATTTGGGTGATTTCTGTTACCATTATGATTTTAAAAGGAGCCAAACAACTATGTGATAATAAATGGCTTCATATGATCACTATCCTTAAATAAAAGACAGTTTTTTTGCAGGATCAGTCATATTTTCAAAATCAATGCCAAACTTTTACAATTTCTGCCAGGGTATGCAAGCTTTTGAGCACAACTATATATATATATATATATGTATTTTTTTTTTTTTATATTTTTACAATTTGGGTCTTTGTAACTCATATTCATATTGTGATTAAATCATTTTTCTCTTTGATTCAAGTAAATATTTTTTAGTTCTTTTCCAGTTTGCAATGCACACACAACCACACTTAGAAATACTCACCCATTTTATGTTAAATGCAACCTGTATTCTGTGTCACCACTATATCATCAAGACAAATGTTGAAATACAGAAATATTTCACTTTTATTTCAATGTCACCTTACATAGGCCTGGCTACTTATTTGCCTTGCACCAGGAAATTGAACGCAAATCAAGAAAGACAGAGATGTAGTATATGACAGAGCCAATCGACAAAGATGTTTGTGTGTGTGTGGGGTGGGGGGAGGGGGGTGGGTGTGTGGAGGGTGGCGGGGTGTTAGAGAGAGAGAGAGAGAGGTCTAATCCGGATTAAATCCAATCTGGCAAAGACATCAAACCCACAATACCAGAGCTTCCGCGCTGTCAGACTGCTCTGCAAACAGACAGCACGGCAGCGCTTAACAGATTTGTCCCTAAAGCCTTTTTACTTAATGGTAGCATATTCTCCTGGAATACAATATGATTTTATGTATGATAGCAGTGGAAATAATCTTAATTATTACAGTGGTAGAAATCATTTTAGGAATACGCCGCTCTGAATAACCTTCTGCCTAATCCTTCTGATCCCCCTTCAGGTTCAGGTTTATTTCCATCCACCCAGAGCAACATATTTGAAAGCTTATTCTTTCTGTCCAGTTACCATCCAGTTTCAATACGTAGATTGTTTTTTTTCTCACTATTGTACTCTTGCTTGGGTTAGTAACTTTGCTCCGGTAGTGTCAGTGTGCTGGAGACAGTAGCAATGGTTTTAGTGGATATGCACAATGATATCTTGGTTCATAGATTGAGGCCTCTTTTTTAAAAGTATATACACCCTTGTCATCTGTCATCATTTACTCTGTCTCATGATGTTTCAAACCTATATGACATTCTTTGTTCCGTGGAACACTAAAGGTGATGTTAAACAGAATGACAGCCTCAGTCACCATTTATTTTCATTGTATGAAAAAAAAAAAAAAAAAGATGCAGTAAAAGCAAATGGTGACTGACTGGAAAAAATGAGGCTGAGTGGATTATGACATTTTCATTTTGGGTGATCTATCCCTTTAAGAGACACCACTGATGTCATTTTATCAGTTGGTAATTCAAGGCACCCAGTGTTGCATGGAAATATGTACTCATGTTTAGATTTTTTAAGGTTTCTTAGATGTTTGAATGCAGTGTCCCATTAACAGAGGCTTTTATCAGTCTATCGGCAAGCTCTTTCTATCTTTTCTCTCTCTCTTCTTTCTATTTCCACAAATAGAGAGGAGTAGCCATGGTCCCAGCCTACCTGATTGATTATTTGCACATAACAAAGGCATGGGGTTTGGAAATTGGGTTGCATTGATTCTAATTAGGGAAACATTAAATAAGATTTACCTAGAGATAGCACTTAGAGGCTCCCCCACTCCCTGGAGTAGAGGCGCTGGGCTGATTGATCCATTTCCTACCCTCCTCCAACACACACATACACACCTCTCAGAAGTTAATGCTTTTTAATTTAGTAATCGTTTCTTGTGTCCTCAGACCACAAACACATATGCCTTGGGGTCAAAGTGATTCATTTGGGCCTTGCAAACATACATACATACACAGAGATTCCACTGGTATATTTGGGTTCTGCCTGTCTATGATATTGCATTGACATAGATGATTAAGCAGCAAATGAATTTCATTTAACAGTAAGAGTGTCTCTAATTACCTACCCTCTCATTAGAGTGACAAAATAACCCAAACACTAACCTTCCTACCCACAATTTACAGTGCAATCCAGAATTAGATTAAAATGCAGAATCTTGCTCTGTACAGCAGTGCTTCTTCTTTGGTGGGTTGAAACCCATAACAAATTGCAGGTCTGCTCTAGTAGGGTCACAGACAAGAGGAATAAACAATGCAGAATGCAAATAATATATAATCATGTGTAGCTGGTGTAGCAAAATACAAGTAAAGAGGATTGTTAACTTTTAACCAACTTTTAAACAGGGGAGTTTTTGCCAAAACAAAAACAAAACAAACATCAAATATATCAAACATGTCAAATAACAAACATATTTAAAAACTGTAATATTAATTAATTACAATGTTTAACTAATGACATTTTTGTTTAATTCAGTACGATAAACAATTTTGGTACTTTGTTGGATCGGAACTTGATGTCCAATGTAAAATCTGAGTCTTGCAGCAAAACTTATTGAGAATCAGTGCTGTACAGCATTAAACTTTCTCCCGGGCTATGACACAAGAAACCAAACAAGGTTTTTTTTTTTTTTTTTTTTTTAACCAGGCATTCATATACCAAAAACACCATTGTCAGTTACCCAAACGTAACTATGTCCACCCAAAGAAAATAACTATGCCAATATTGAATGTTATCTGATTGCTTGCTTTGCAACTGAACCAAACACTATATGACCGTGCTGGTATAATCCCAATCTGTCTCTTTGTTCTCCCCTCGATGTTCAAATACAGTCCCCTTTGGCTGCCTTGCAGATAACAAGATTGTGTCTCACTTGCTGGTGGCGGAGCCTGAGAAGATCTATGCCATGCCTGACCCCACCGTGCCCGACAGTGACATCAAAGCCTTGACCACGCTCTGCGACCTGGCTGACAGGGAACTGGTGGTCAACATTGGCTGGGCCAAGCATATCCCAGGTAGGACAGATATACAGAGTACTTACATACATACAGACAAACTCTCAAAATGAACTATGGATTCGGCGGTCTGGCATTCTAGACGCATGCAGTCTAAAATGGATGAAAAATAGCGAATCAGATATGTATATAGGTTTAAAAAAAATTGGGGAAAAAAGGTAAGTAAAGCAGGATTTTATATGAAATATCTAAAGAACACATTATTTTAGACATGAAAAGATCACAGAAGTACAATTAAATAATTTGATTAAATAAATCAGTTCTTACCCCCCACCCCCAAGCTCGGGCCTGGGACAAAATGTCCAGCTGTCCCCCCTTATCGGCGGCACTGCTTAGCACTTATATTAGTTGGTTTAATGGCAACATGCACTTGAGCTGGCATAGACTACAGGAAGGAAATCTGACCATTTGTCTCAAAAATTAGCTTTTTTGATCATGACATTTGATCTTAGACTTCTGGACCCCCACTGTATCTGTTGGAGTAATTGCTGTTTTTAGCTAGTGCAAAACACTATGCGCCTTGTCAATCAAGGGCATTTGCCATCACCCTGGCCACCACTGACACATTTCTTAGCTCAGCATTTTTCCTCCCTCTCTGTGACAGCAAACAGGGATCAATTTGTTTAGTTTTAGCTTAAGTCCTTTCACACTATACAGTGATATCTGCAGGAGTGGAGGGCAAGTATTTTCTCCTGCTGCCTTGGCCCACCAACTGTGGCCTCGCTGAAAGGATTTCTGACATTAGCCATTAACGATAATGGTATGACTGACCATGATTGAGACTGCTGCTTATTGCCCATCTCCACAAGACAGAATGAGGAGTTTCCAGTAATCTGTTTAACAAAGCCCCTCTTTTGCATTTAATCTGAGACGGCCCTGGTCACAGAGTGGCGGCCCACTTCAGCCCTCAATATTTGAAAAGAGCTTCCCATAGGTGACTGACTGTGGAGAGAGATAAAGAATGAGGTAAAGAGAGAGAAAGCTCTCAAATCAGAGAGCAGTTGGCAATGAAAATGGTGAACATACCCCCACAACCAGATTCTTAGCATTCATACATATCACTTTGAAATCTTCTTAAACCGAAACATAGTTAAACCTATGTTGCTGCACAGAAAGTTTTGTTTTAGTTTATTTCCCATGCACTGTAGATATGATTGTGCTAAGGCTATAATGCCACACAAACCTTGAAATGGGCTTAAAGCTAATCAGAGTGCCAATCTCCTCCCAGTCACAAGATGTGCGGAGATTGGGATGTTATTTCTGCTGCTCCAAGCCATACTGACCCAGGCTTGCTCTGTGAATTCAACATGATTCTCCCTGTGTGCAGGAAGCCACACAGCTGGAAAATGTGGAATGTTGCATATACAGTACATAGCTTAATTTAGTGTAGTATAGTATAGCATAGTATTATATTGTGGAGTATGTTGCTTAGTATAATATAATATAGTCTATTATTGAATAATAAGGTATAAACAGTACAGTATATTAAGGGTCCAAAGTTTATACTCGCCAAACACTAAATGTAAGTAAAAAATGACTTTGGTGAGTAAATACAACTACTCCAAAAGTTACTACTTGTGGTTTAAATCCAAATTAAAACTCTGACCCTTGCTGGTGTTACATAAGCATTACTTAATTTAAATCCAAGACATACAAACCATCCACTAAAGAAAATGTGTTGCCACTCACACGCCTTCTAAGAACTTTCTTAAGTGTAAAATTAGTAAATCAGTATGGGAATAACAAGCCACCAAAACGACAATATGAGTAACAAAATTGTGTTAAAGTTTATGTGTTAGGAATATACATTCCAGTGCATGAACTGCACAAATTGTCACAAATATGCAATAAAAAGACTGCTAAACAATTATTTTGACATTGGGACAAATATATCTTTTTGTATAAAAGATATATATATATATTATTATTATTATTATTATTATTACTACTATTTATTAATAATAATAATTGTATTTATATTTTTTATAAATTTTATTTTAATAATAATTTATAATAATGCAAATAAATAAAATAAACCATTACCACGGTGTGTGTATGTGTGTGTGTGTGTGTGTGTGTGTGTATATATATATATATATATATATATATATATATATATATATATATATATATATATATATATATATATTAATGTAGGACATTAGTATATGACAGTAGTACATTATAAAATAAAGAACAGTACACCATATACCACAGTATTGGAACATATGGCTTTTCTTATCGTAATTTTATGTCCTTCCCTTTTTAGGCTTGGGAACACAGTATATGCATTTGTCTCAGTGTGAATAGGAATTTGCTGCTCTGTGTGTATGCATTTGCACATTCATAACTTTTTTTTTTTTACAAGTCTGCACAATGTCCACGTGTGTTTGTTCATTTCATAGACTGCATCTGTTCAGAAAGCAAACAGAGGGGTCTCTCAATCGGCAGTGTGTGTTTGGCGCTAGAGTTGACATTCTGTGTGTCTGCATCAGACTGGGAGCGATTGCTCAGCAGAAGAGAGATGATTGTATGATTAGACCTCGGCAGGCAATTCTGTGTGTGTTTGAAGACGATGGAGCCCCCTCATCTCCAGAGCAGGTATTCCTGCAGCTCTCATCTCTTCCTCCTTGCGCATCTTCTCCTCTGATTGCCACTGTATCCTGATGAAAAATTTGGTTTCAAAGGAAAGTGATCTTATAGCGAGATACAGTGTAAAGAATGGATTTGTGACCGTCGGTCAGAGTTGCCACCATACTCGAGACTCCTTTCTTCCTCTTTCTCCGTATTTTTCACCCTCACAAATTTTTTTCTCTCAAAATGATCTTTTTTTTCAGCAAAATACCACCCTTAACCTTAAGTGAACACAATCAGACAAAAACACACACACACAATGGACAAGCTCTGTAAACGGCCCCCTTTTAACCTCCCCTAACCACTCAGCCACAACCCTTCCATTTCAAGCTGAGTGTGAGTGTGTGTGCGCATCTCGGCATTTCTTTCTTTTCAGACTAGTTTTCTCTGTGGTTTCTATGGTACGGTAATTTTTATTAATCAAACTGATGAAGGCCTCCATTCTCCCCGAGAACCCACGGCAATTTATGGCTCATGATACGGCGGCTATGTGGCTAACAGACGTAACAAACTGTCAGCCTCTCGCACAGAAGCTAATTTGAAGTCATTAGGTGTGCAGCGTACGGGCAACAATTTGTAACGGTGGTTAGGAGTGCCGCTGACATTTCTGAGCGCCTTCGCTTATGATCTGTCCTAGGCGAAGAGCAGGCAAATTGTAAACTAATTTAAACATCACTCAGTATTACTGGAGCTGCCGCTGCGGAGAGCTGGCGGATAATGAAGCAGTCTGTGTTTTGCGGAATGGAGTTAAAGACGCCTCGACGGCAGCTCCCTCCGCCAGTGGTGCTCCTTTCTGATTGCTTTTTTAATGTGCAGAGGCTTTGCCCCTTCTCCCTCCTCTGATCATTTACATGCTCATATAGGCCGTGAAAACATTTGATATGCCATTCTGGGGGTTTACAAACACACGGCGGAAAAGGGTGTTCAAACAAATCCCATCGTTGCCCATTCACCGGCTTCCTCTAAGCCAGACGTTTCAGGAGACAGCTGGATTTGGAAATGTGATATTAACTAAATATGAGAGCGAAAAAAGGTGGAATCACCTTCAAACAACAGAATGTGGATTAGGGTGAGGAATCTCATTTGTGAGATTAAAGCATTCAGTCTGTAATTTCATGTTAGCATTTAAGCTGCGTGTCAATGCGCGGGTGGGGGGCGCAAATGTTTGTGGAGGAGGAGGAAAGCGCAAATGTTTGTGGAAATAGAGGTAGAAAAGAAAGCCCATTCAAAACCACTTTTATCTGCAAATAGAATTAGAGCCCCCTCACACTAGCCAAGAGAAATAAACATAAATGAAAATGTGCTGTTGTGCAGTTGTGACATGCCTTATCGTAACACAGCGGTACACAATGGTGGGCAGTCGAAAGGGCTACAAGAATGGCCGGTGCGTGGACCAGTGGTGGCTTTTTAGCATGACACGACCCTCAATATTAAAGGCCCTTTATACTGCCTGAAATTGCTCAGGCTTCTCCCCTCCTTGGTCCTATCTCAGGGACTTCTCTCTTTTTTTTATTTCCCTTTCAATTTTCACTGTCACGTGGATAAGCGCGTGCTAAAACAATATGATTGAGCTGTAAAATGGAACCCTGTCGCCTCTAATCTCTTTTATGTAGATACGAGGTACTGCCACACTCCACTTCATTCTTCTGCCTTCTCTGCCCCCGCCACCTCCATTTTTTCTCTCTCTTGCTCTCTCTACACCTTCCTGTCCCTCTCTCCCTCAGCCTGCCCTCTCTCTCATTGCCTCAATTGTCAGGGCCAATGCATTTGTAATAGGTTCAAGAGAAGGAGCGAGAGGAACCTAGTCATAGAAGCAAGACTCCTACTCAAATGTTGCGGTGAGGTTTTTCTGAGAATAATAAGACGATTACGTGCTCGCCGGACAGGCACGCCATTGAGCTGCGCATGGGATTAGCATATTTGCCCAGAAACCTCATTAAGGCAAAAACAGGAGATGCTTTCTCCATGCAATCTGCAGACGTGATTGAGGTGTCATCATTATTGGCAAACCTGCGTATGTGGGCTTAGTGGCCCCGTTCTGTAAACGGACAATAGCAATTAAAGTTTTCAGGGCAAAGCATGCACACTGCTGCCCCAAGGCTGTTGCTATGCACACTGCTTGTGTGTTTTTAGATTGTGTGTTTTATTTATTTTATTCTCGCTCAGTCTCAGGCATTGGGCAGCCAAGGAGATGTCTTAATCAGGACCTGAGCGAGGCGAGAGCGAGGGATTTGTCTAAAGCATAGGTTAGCTTTTTCCATGAGCCCTCTCCCAGCCCCTAATCTTCAGAATGGAAAAGCACACTGGAGTTAGAGGTCTTACGATCACCCTTGCCATTGTAAAACAGTGAAATAATGCACAATTCACACACAGTTTGTGCTTTTTACCTGTGATGCTGCCATCAGATCTCATGGGTTATGTTCCTTTAATGGTTCAAATAGAATTTTGTCTGCTTGAGCAATCAGCAGATTCAACAGAGCACTCAAGGGGGGTTTGGAGGTATTTTGGACTATTTTTTAATTGCCAGTTTATGTACATATTCATCAGACGGAAGTATTTTGCCATTGCATCAGATCTTGCAGTTTTTCATCATCATACGCAAATAGCATCATATTTTTAAGATCTCATGTCATGTTAAATATAGTTCTTTCGAAAACAATGTCTCAACAAAAACAACAACAAAAACATTTTAATAGCGCATCACAAGACCTATGCATTCTGCTCCATTCAGTTGAACTGTGTCTACCTGTTTTGAAAGGAAGAATGTGCCCTCTATTCTTCTCCAGAGTGTTGAGCGCTGTATATGTACCCTCATGTACCATCCTTTATAGTGTTGGTGCAAATAGCTGATGAATCGAACCACAAAGTTCTCAATAATTATGCCGTAACCTATCACAAAATATAAATTGACCCCCCTTTTTGACATGTTCAAATCACATAATAATTTTTTCAGGATTGCTGTCACTTCCGAGTACTCAAATACCCAGTTTTTTTACACGTAAAAAATGCACTCTGTGAGAAATTGATGCCACCTTTTGCCCTGCATTTCTGTTCTATTTCTGTCAGTTCTTTCCCTCCCTCTGTCTCACCCCAGTCTTATTTTGACTGAATGTGCTGCTAGTTTTGTCTCATTAGCTCCATGAACCCACTGGAGGAAGAACTAATCATATGTAAACATAATTATGTGCAAACTGGAGTGAAGCCCCATATTCCTCCACAGTAATGCTGGCGTGCCTGCCAGTGCTTTTCCCAGATGTGTTTTTGGGACCCTCCTCCTCTTCTCTCGCCCGGATGAGAGGAGAAAATCCATTCATGACACCCCAACCCCCACCAGATATCCCTACTCCAACCAATCTCTAAATGTGGCCTTGTCTGTCACCGCCCTCTGCCTGACACACTGAAAATATTGATTAATAGATGCCCTAAGCTCCTTTTAGCAAATCAAATTTTCACTTTTAGCAGGGGTTTTACTTCTGATACATTCAGCAAAGTGAGACACACTAAATTAAGTCTGACACTCACAGAAAAAGGCTATACAGACAGAGCATAGATGTGTGTCAGTCATGTGTGTGAGAAAGATTTGTATTTTGATTAAAGTTTTTTTTGCCAGATAACCAGCTAGACCAAGATGAGCAAATCAACCTTTTTTGGCTCGTTATTATTTTCCCTGTTAGTTGCCTGTTTTGGTAAGCTGGCTGTTAGTTGTTGGTAAACTTATGCTGCCGCCACACTAGCAGACACCAAACAACTCGATTTTGGCCAAGGGTGTCACGTGGATCTTGCTGAAATAACAACAGAGTAAATTCTAGAGACTGCTGTGTGTGAAAATCTCAGGAGATCAGCAGTTACAGAAATTCTCAAACCAGCCCGTCTGGCACCAACAATCATCCATGCGATTATCTAATCAGCCAATCGTGTGGCAGCAGTGCAGTGCATAAAATAATGCAGATACGGGTCAGGAGCTTCAGTTAATGTTCACATCAACCATCAGAATGTGGAAAAAATGTGAGCTCAGTGATTTGGATCGTGACATGATTGTTGGTGCCAGATGGGCTGGTTTGAGTTTTTCTGTAACTGCTGATCTCCTGGGATTTTCATGCAGAGCAGTCTCTAGAATTTACTCAGAATGGTTCCAAAAACAAAAAAACATCCAGTGAGCGGCAGTTCTGTGGACAGAAATGCCTTGTTGATGAGAGAGGTCAACAGAGAATGGCCAGACTGGTTCGAACTGACAAAGTCTACGTTAACTCAGATAACCGCTCTGTACAATTGTGGTGAGAAGAATAGTATCTCAGGTTGGTGCTGTTTTGGCGGCACAAGGGGGGACCTACACAATATTAGGCAGGTGGTTTTAATGTTGTGGCTGATCGGAATATATATATATATATATATATATATATATATATATATGTATACACTATATTGCCAAAAGTATTCGCTCACCCATACAAATAATTGAATTCAGGTGTTCCAATCACTTCCATGGCCACAGGTGTATAAAATGAAGCACCTAGGCATGCAGACTGCTTCTACAAACATTTGTGAAAGAATGGGCCGCTCTCAGGAGCTCAGTGAATTCCAGCATGATACTGTGATAGGATGCCACCTGTGCAACAAGTCCAGTCGTGAAATTTCCTCGCTACTAAATATTCCACAGTCAACTGTCAGTGGTATTATAACAAAGTGGAAGCAATTGGGAATGACAGCAACTCAGCCACAAAGTGGTAGGCCACGTAAAATGACAGAGCGGGGTCAGCGGATGCTGAGGCGCATAGTGCGCAGAGGTTGGCAACTTTCTGCAGAGTCAATCGCTACAGACCTCCAAAGTTCATGTGGCCTTCAGATTAGCTCAAGAACAGTGCGTAGAGAGCTTCATGGAATGGGTTTCCATGGCCGAGCAGCTGCATCCAAGCCATACATCACCAAGTGCAATGCAAAGCGTCGGATGCAGTGGTGTAAAGCACGCCGCCACTGGACTCTTGAGCAGTGGAGACGCGTTCTCTGGAGTGACGAATCACGCTTCTCCATCTGGCAATCTGATGGACGAGTCTGGGTTTGGCGGTTGCCAGGAGAACGGTACTTGTCTGACTGCATTGTGCCAACTGTGAAGTTTGGTGGAGGAGGGATTATGGTGTGGGGTTGTTTTTCAGGAGCTGGGCTTGGCCCCTTAGTTCCAGTGAAAGGAACTCTGAATGCTTCAGCATACCAAGAGATTTTGGACAATTCCATGCTCCCAACTTTGTGGGAACAGTTTGGGGATGGCCCCTTCCTGTTCCAACATGATTGCGCACCAGTGCACAAAGCAAGGTCCATAAAGACATGGATGAGCGAGTTTGGTGTGGAAGAACTTGACTGGCCTGCACAGAGTCCTGACCTCAACCCGATAGAGCACCTTTGGGATGAATTAGAGTGAAGACTGCGAGCCAGGCCTTCTCGTCCAACATCAGTGTCTGACCTCACAAATGCGCTTCTGGAAGAATGGTCAAAAATTCCCATAAACACACTCCTAAACCTTGTGGAAAGCCTTCCCAGAAGAGTTGAAGCTGTTATAGCTGCAAAGGGTGGGCCGACGTCATATTAAACCCTATGGATTAAGAATGGGATGTCACTTAAGTTCATATGCGTCTAAAGGCAGATGAGCGAATACTTTTGGCAATATAGTGTATATATATATATATATATATATATATATATATATATATATAGATAGATAGATAGATAGATATATAGATAGATACTTCATTTCTATATTCATTGTCTAGTTATACCCAAAGATCAAAATTCTCTCATAATTTACTCACCCTCATGCCATTCCAGAAACATGGCTTTTTTTCTTTTGCAGAATGCAAATGAAGATTTTTAGAAGAATATCTCAGCTCTGCAGGACCATACAATGCAAGTGAATGTTGGCCAGAACCTTGAAGCTCCAAAAAACACATAAAGGCAGCATAAAAGTTATCCATAAGACTCCAGTGATTAAATCTGTCTTTAGAAGTGATATGATAGGTGTGGGTGAGAAATAGATCAATAATCACTTTTTACTCTAAATCCCCACTTAAACTTTCAGATCTGAAAGTGAAAATAAACAGGCATCAAATGTGACTTTAACATGTGAAAGTGGAGATATAGAGTAAAAATAATACTAAAAAATACTTAAATATTTATCTGTTTCTCCCCCACACCTCTTATGTCACTTCTGAAGTCATGGATTTAACCACTGGAGTCTTATTGACGACTACTATGCTGCCTTTATGTGATTTTTGGAGCTTCAAAGTTCTAACCAACATTTACTTGAAGTGTATGGACCTACAAAGCTGAGATATTCTTCTAAAAATGTTTTCATTTGAGTTCAGCAGGAGAAAGAATGTCATGCACATCTGGGACATCATGAGGGTGATTAAATGATGATAGAATTTTCATTTTTGGGTGAACCAACCCTTTTATATATTTTGTGTTGAAGAATTGCTCTGTAAAAAAAAGTTGTTAATATCGTAAAGTCCATAATTTTGTTGTGTTTTTGGGGTTGGGGGGGGGGGGTTAGGGGTTGGGAAGTTAAGTGGGGCGCCACACCTGATCTCGCCAGAACCGCCACTGGCTTTCAGTGAATAAAGAAATTAAGTTAAATAAAAACAGACTGTTGTGCATCCACTTTCTGATTTCATTAGTACATTTAGTGTAGGAGAAAAACGCAGGAAAATACTCTTGGTGACAGAATCACTATGGATTACAATCAGCGTTTGTAATGATATGCAAGCTGAGTGCGATCGCAGATGAAAATGTTCAGATCAGCTTCATATCTTGTCAGTTCTTCAGTAAGCCCATTGGTCACTTGATGAGAACACAAGAGCCCACCTCGGCAACAGAAAAACACTTTTTAAAGCAAGCCTGATGTGCTTTTTCAGTTTTTTGAAGCAATTGACTCAGCAGGGACTCCTGATGTTCAAAGGATTAACAGCCTCCTCCTGGCAGTCGCTAATGCGTGCACCATCTCTCACCTACTTGCCGGCGATTTTGCAAATGATGCTCGACCTGAACATCACTGGAAAAATCGGCTAGTGTGGCGCCGGCTTTAGCAGTTTCCTTGTAAAGGTTGTTCTTGCAGGATTTTATTAGGGAGAAGGCCAATTCAGCTTATAGTTCACTCTGAACATAATCACAGCACAGTATCCAGGATTAGTATTTGTTCTGTTTTTCTACACCTTCATAATGCTTTTTCGAGTCTGTTGCATTATTGACTCAACTGTCTGAATCAAGCTTGAGTCTACTTTTACCCGATTACACTAGGATTTGTTCTTTTTGTGTGAGTCAATATGTAGACCCTGTTTCTCATTCTATACTCTGATCTCTCACTCCATCTTCTTCATCTCTCTCTCTCTCTCTCTCTCTCTCTCTCTCTCTCTCTCTCTCTCTCTCTCTCTCTCTCTTAAATAGATTAATTACCTGAAGAATAAAAGACACTTTCTCAAATACATACATGCATAATTACACAGACATGTTCTGTTCAGAAAATGTCACTGGGTCACCCATTCACATTAGAATGAGTTCACAGTGCTTTACATGTTAAAATGTATCAATAAAGCCATTGCTAAGGTGCTTTAATAGCATAGGGCTAGGACTGAACTAGCAGTTTGAACAATCTGAACTTAAAAAAAGTAAAGCAAAGTCCTCTAAATTTCTGCAATGTCCTGCATAGTTAGTACACCTTACATTAGCATTTAGTACTACGACAGATGCTTTCTGGCCTAAGCAACTTAAAAAATATGAATAGAGTAGCGTAACAACATCTAAACTAGATTATGATTTTGTTTAGGTAACAAAATTAAGTTTTAGATTTAGTAATTTTACACTTTTCCTCTAGAAATTTCCCCTCTGATTTTTTATTTCATCATATGTGTGTGATTGAGCTATATACAGTATATTAAGATCATTTCACTCTGTTTGCCTTATTATATTGTTAGAATTCAGGAGGGATTTCCATGTTATGGAAAATCGTCTTTGATTATGTGTTCAGATCACATGATGGATGACTTCATGTGATCATTACTCACCATATTTAAAAATTGATTCCCTCCTTGAAATTAATATAGATGTATTTTGTTGTTGTTGTTGTTGTTGTTGTTGTTGTTTTTTGGTTTTTTTTAGTGCACTATGCACCACTGAGTATGGAGTGACTGTCCTTCTGATGCAATACATATTGCTCAACCTACACCACACATGTAAACACAACTGCCTCTGCTTGTTGCAAATGCAACTGACAGAAGACACATTTGCATCACGCTTTGTACTTCAGCATGAGACACACACATTTGTTTTCACATGACAAAGCTCTGCATTGTGTCTGTGTTTATCTGTCCCCTTACCTGTCTATCTTTATGAGGAACACATTTGCTTTATAAAGGCTGAAAGAGAGCTGACTAGGTGTGACAGTAACCTTCTGCCCTCTCACCAGTGCTGTATTCTTACCAACCCATCAGGCCCTATGTCTGCCCGCAGCCAGCGGGGGGCGGCCCTGTGTGATTGCCTGTTGAAAAAACAAGACATTATTGCTCATTTTTCCCTCTTATTAGTTTGATTGCATTTGCAAATCAAATCAATCCATCAGGCGGTTTGTGGAGGGCCGCGTCCTGCAATCTGAAAGGGCCTCCTCGTAATCTCCATCTAATAAGATGCAAATGTGTCACATCAGTAAGTAACCAATAAATCATTGCCGTGTCTCCGCCAATCATTAACCATCAGAATGAACAGTCAATTTTTAGTATTTTCAATTTGTGATATGCTGCTTGAATATAAAGATAGATGGACGTAATTATACAAACCAAACTCTATTTCAATCCCCCCTTCCTCTGCTCTCATCTCCAACAGCAAATTTACTGGGAGGTAGAACAGGCCTGTCATCATATTACGATTTTTTTTTCTAGAGGTTCATGCAAAGTTCACAGACAGGCTCGCAACGGCCCGCCCCTGAAACCCCACCCCAAAATATCCATTCAGTGGGCATCATCTCCATCAGAGGGTAAGCAGGCTGGAAAATGGGATTTGATTTGAGCTGTCTGTTGGTTCTGAGGAATTATAACCTTGCTGTGGTTTGTGTGTTTCTGTGTGTGTACAGCCATGTGCACAAGGAAGGCAGTGAATGAGGCAGTGAGTTAAACAGGCAGCAATTCCTGGACGCAATTAAGCTTAAAGAAACAGTTCACCCAAAAATGAAAATTCTTTCATAATTTACTCACCATCATTTTATTCTAAACCCATTTGACTTTCTTTTGTGGAACACAAAAGGAGATGTTAGGGAATATGAAAGCCTCAGTAACCATTCACTTTCATTGAATGGAAAAAAGATGCAATGAAAGTCAGTAGTGACTGAGACTGTCATTCTCCCTAACATCTCCTTTTGTGTTCCATGGAAGATAGCTAGAAGATATATACTTTACATTGAAATATAAATTTGATATTTTATGAAGCTTAATAATTTTATGAGAACTGGTTGATAACAGAATTTTAAATCAATCACACATTTACAGACTGGCCTGGGTCATGTGGGCACTTCTCCTACATGTTCAGTTCTTCACTGTCCTATAATAAAGGCCAAAAGCCAATAAGTAAAAAGTTCAAAAAAGTTTCAAATACAGTATTTATTAACTCACTCATAGTAATGCCCATAAGGACATTCTTAACATCTACTGTAACATTTTTCATATTTGAATGTGAACTCAAATGTCTGTTAGCCAAAGTGTGTCCAAAATGTTCTCACTTCTTTTTCTTTCTTTTTTTTTCCTCTTCTGAATTTCCCTCTACGGCTCTTTTGTAGCAGTCCCTCAGGTATAGAGAGTTTCCCCACACAGAAACTCTTCTGTACTTCTAAGGGCGAGAAGCCATTGTATCTCACAAATCTGGCATCAGCATATTCCTTTTCGCCTCATTCTTTTCCCCTGCATATTTTGCACATAAAATGTGGCACTCCTCAAATAAGTCCTTGTGTTTATCATGATCGATGCTTTCATGCATTACTCTGTTATATTATTCTCTCTGTTCTGAAATAGCTATACGTCATGGTGTTTTGTAGGTTCCCGCGCGTCCCTCACTGTATTTTAATTCCTGTGTGTCTGTGTATGTGTGTGTGTGGGTCAGTTTTTTTTCTATATTGTGGGGACCAAATGTCCCTTCAAGGACCGTAAAACCTGAAATTGTGGGGACCAGCCAACGGTCTCATGAAAAAAGTCTGTATTAAGAATGTAGAAATGGTACAGTAAAAAAGTTATTCAGTTTACATATGCGGTAACAAAATATATTATATTTAACAAGACAATACATGTAATTTTACAGTAAAACATTGTTTTTTAGATTTAAAAAGTATTATTTTACTCTGTAATTAATAGTACAAAAAAAAAATATATATATATATATATATATATATATATATATATATATATATTATGTTTATCAAGAGAATACAAGTAGGGTCCAACGGGGCTAAAGGCTCCAAGGGATAAAAGGCTCCATTGATTTTATTTTCTCCCAAAACACTAAATAACAACAAAAAACTACCACAGAACTTTCCTAAACACCTGTTTGTCACTATACACTGGAACATTTTTCCTGATCCATGAGATCTTTGCATGTGATGTGTAAAGGTTGATTTTGAGGCAATTTGATCAAATTTTGTGGCTAATGAAAATCCCTGAAATTAACAAATTTATTTGGAACAAAATAATTATTTATCATTTTGAGTTTTGTTTAAGGTCATTAAATCAAATATTTTTCAATAACTGTCCAGGAAGTGTAAGGATAGTATTTGGGGTAAAAAGCCCCCCTGTTACAGGGGCTAAAGGCCCCTATTAAACACATTGTTTTTCTTAAGTGGGGGGAATAGATTTGATATGAAGTATATTCAAAGTGGGCTCTCACTGACTCATCCAATCATAGACATTAGTTTGTTTATAGAATACTTAAAATGTAATAAAATGCCAAATGTGTTTGAAATTATCAGGAAATTGTTGACTTTTCTGTAGTGGTTATTTTGAGTAAGCATCTTAATCTGTTACTCAAAAAAGCATCAAGCTGCCTCAAAATTATTTGCATTAGTTGACAAATTGTGCCCTATAACTATTGGCCCAGTATTTACACGATATCACTTTAAAGCCCCTAGGGGCCTTTTACCCCAATTGAGAGAGCCCAGGTGTGGGGTAAACGTCTCCCTCACCACCTTTTTTTATTTATTTATTTATTTTTTTACTGAATTTTAATAGAAACAACCTTCCGTTATTATTTATGTCCACACAAATTATGTTGCTCCATTAATATTCAATAAAATATAAATATATATATTTTTGACCTTGATACATTTTGTGACCAGACAAAAAGCAAAATTTCCTTAAGGGGTGCCATTAGCCCCGATGTACCTTAATTTAGCAGTAAACTATTGTTAAAACTATGGGTCAAAACAACAATAAGGCATTCCTAAGTCCCTGCGTGACCAATCACATTTCATTATATTTTGTGGAAATAGTTATGGTTCTTCTTATTTTTGAAATCAGTTATGTACTGGACATTGGGGTGTTCTATGTTATTTTTTTAAGTAATTTAGTTAATAATGTTAATTGCATTATTATAGTGTCACATGTTACCCTGATGGTGTTTTGTGTTTGTGTGGGTAACAATGTGCACATGTGTCTCTGTTGTACATGTGTATTCTTCATTTTTCCTGGAAGTGCCACTCTTGATTTAACTTTAAGTCATCATGTGGCCTTCTATTGTTACTACCGAGTTTACTATACATTTTAAGGTGAAAAGCAGACTTTTGAAGTTCCAGAATGTTGGTGTATTAAGTTTATATCATTTAATAATATAAACGGTAGTGAACTGTAAAATACACCAAAATGACATTCCGTAATGCCTGAAACATGGTCACTGAATTTTTATGGTGAATTTATAGCAACCAAAGCTGCCAGGATTTTACCATAAATTTAACCAATAATAATAATAATAATAATAATAATAATAAAAAATAGTGTTCATAACAAAGAAACAATAGTGATTTTCTGAATGAAAATATAAAAATGCAGAAAGGTTTGTGTTTAGGGTTTGGTTTAGGGTTGCAGGACAGAAAGTATCATTAGCTCAGAAAAAAAAAAAAAATCTATAGAACTAAATGGAAAGTTCCCCCCTTGATAGAAATCAAATGAAATTAGCCATCCTTCCTCACTGCCTCACTGTTCACCATGCACATTTACGCAGACAAGCAAATTACTACAGCCCAACTACTTCCTTCACCCACAGTTCACTGCTTCATTTCCAGTTGCGTAATCAAAACCTTTAACGCTCACTCACGCTGGTCGCTAAAAAGCATTTGGGTTTGTGCTACGGATTTACAGTTTATCTTTATCTGTTGCTTCATCTGTGGGTAGCTATTACACCAGCCCGGCCAGCTTATTGTTTGGGCCTGATAGATCTGTGTGCAGTCTATCACTTGAAGCCGTGTGCCCGGAAAGCCATCCGCCCGCCTGATGATGAAATACGAGCTATCTGCCTCAGTAATGGCTGTAAAATTTCATAATTACACGCCCTTTATTACATTGCATAATGACCCTGAAGCAGTATGGAACAATTAATTAAGATTTTCAGCCGTGACTTTTGCAGAAATTAAAAGGTGCTCATTGCCGTGGAATGGGGTAATGTCTTGTCTCGGAAGCATTAAGGTACGCTTTAAGCGCAAGGCTTTCTGTTGGTCTGTGTGTGCCATTAATGCTGGATGCTGCCTGTGCATGTGAACGCGAGGCATTCCTTCATTTCTGTTCATCTGGCTGGATCATGTTTGAGAGTGCCACTAATCCCCGAATATGAAATTAATCCATGCAGTCAGGCCTCTATCAGGAAGATCTAAGTTTTTTTTAAAATTATTATTATTATTATTTAATCTCCAATGATAAGCTTAGAAATAGTATGCTGTGGTAAATTCATTGCAGACATTCTGAGTAAATCCATGTTTTGCAGAAGAATGTATTGTTAAAGTTTTTTCTTGCGTTTTTTTTCCCCCTTCACATCCAGATGAGATAGGGTTTGTCAATAAAACCTCATAAGTGCCTTCATCGATCAGCATGGGAAAACAAATGAATCCGTATAAATATTTGCCCTGTTGCCCTCCCAAACTGTCCAATCATAAGCAAACACACACACACACACACACACACACACACACACACACACACACACACACACACACACACACACACACTCTCTCACGCTCCAGATGATACACTTAAGACCTGTCCTCTTGCATCTTTGCTAACACATCTTTAAAGGCCCAATTAAATCAATTTTATTTTATTTATTTATTTTATTTTATTTTGTTTTATTTTTTGTGGCTTTTGGTCCATGTCTGTTAGATTTGAGGCGATCTATATCCTAGTGCACTCATAAAAGTTGACAAAATTATCTTTAATCAGAAACATGGGCGCCTGCAGGACTTAATCTGAGGGTACACACAGAAATCTGCCTAGAGGTCTGCATGGGCCTTAAAATAAAACCCGAGCCTGACCTGAACCCGAGACTATATTTCCCGACTCTACCCGGCCCGAACGATACCGTCAGAATTTAAGCCCAAACCCGACCTGAAATCGCTTATTTTCTAATTTCTTCTCCTAGTATAGCTGTATTTTATGAAAGCATATAGGCAACATTCGTAACAGTATTGAAACAGTAAGCATACACAGTGTCAAGTACACTAGAGCAGAAGGGAATAAAAGCATTGCCTTACTGTTTATGTACTGAAACTTCAACTGGTGCAGAACAATCTGGAATAATATAAAACAATGCAACAGTCCCCTCTTTGCAGCCTGAACTTGTTCAGATTGTTGAATCTTTGTAACAACTGTGCTAAAAAAAATCTAGATGCAGCGCAAAGAATGAAACAGAGCGCAGTTGTCTCAACATGCATTTTTGAAAATCTGAAGTTCTTTTTAACTTGACGTGGTGTTTAAACAGTGCCGGTCCTGCGCGAGACACTGAAGAAAAAGCGAGACGTGGTGCAAATGTCAAAGACATACGTCTAGCAAGTGTTTAAACAATGGGAAAACAGAACAGACGTGCACAAAAACACATTAGGTGTGAAAGGCCCCTAACTCGTCCGTTCGTGCGTGTCTGTGAGTGAGAGCACATGCGTGAAACAAGATCGGTAGGCATGTTTATTTTTTCATTAAGTACAAACCTGCATGTTCCCCCGTGAGATTTGTTTTTTTTTGTTGTTGTTGCAAAAAACAACACCAAAGCGTTCAATTCAGAACTAATTGTACTGAATCACGAATCAATTCAGACCGTTTTGCAAGCCCGTTTGGCCAATTCACTGAAAAGAACTGACTCAGAAGAATTATCCATTCGCAAATTGGGCATTGCTAGTTCTTTTAAACAGCCAACACAAATACGGGACACATTTCATGACTGGTGAAATATTCTGAGAGTAAATATTTCTCAGGTCAGTCGGAGCACTCATGGTACGCACAGTGCGTACAGCCGTACAGCTGCAGGCACCACTGATCAGAAATACAAATGGAAAATTTAGAGTCCTCTTCTTCTGGGAAAACAGACCAAAAATGTCGCTGACACTGATCTTGCAATCATGGGCGTATCCAATTATTTATTTTTTTTCAATAAAATGCTCTCTAATACCTTGCATTAACAAGTAGCAAATCATGGTTCATGGTTGTGATATAATCTAAAGGCTATAGGTTATTTTTTTATTTTTTTTCTCCCCAATTTGGAATGCCCACTTCCCAATGTGCTCTAAGTCCTCATGGTGGCATATCTCAGTTGCCTCTGTGTCCGAGACCGTCAATCCACGCATTTTATCACGTGGCTTGTTGAGCGCGTTACCGCAGAGACGTAGCGCTTCACGCTATTCTCTGTGGCATCCACACACAACTCACCATGCGCCCCACCGAGAGCGAGAACCACACATTATAGTGACCATGAGGAGGATACCCCATGTGACTCTACCCTCCCTAGCAACCGGGCCAATTTGGTTGCTTAGAAGACCTGGCTGGAGTCACTCAGCATGCCCTGGATTCGAACTCGCGACTCCAGGGGTGGTAGTCAGCGTCTTTACTCGCTGAGCTACCCAGGCCCCCCAAAGTTTATAGGTTATTAAAAAATAGAAAATACAGCTCTTTATATATGTTCCATCCCAACTTCCTGTTTCAATAGGAAATTGACAACACATGAAAGAAAACTGCACTTGTCAAGTGATTTCATGTGGTTTTTAAAACATGTACATATGCCTGATGGAACAGCAGTTCATGTGGTGACATATGGGGTCTCTGCCAGCAGGAGCTGTGGAGTGCGGATTTAGGCGATTCTTGTTGGCCCCATGGCACTGGGGTGTGGGGAAGAGCTCTAGAGCTCTGTGTATACTACACTAATACTGCCTAATAGGGAAGGACAAAACTGTTGTTATTATTACAAACATTGGCACAAAAAAACAGGAAGTACAAGGATGAAGCAAAACCAAACCCCCGATAGACAGGAAATTGGCATAATCAGGGTTCATTTGCATCAGGCCAACTGAGAGAGCATTGAAAGATGTGTTTATTTTGTCTTTTGCCAGATTAATAATCTCAATCAATAATTTTTTTAAAGCAACAGAAACTTGAAGTGTGTAATGTATTATTTTTTCTGTTAAAATACATTCGCTTATCCCAGTTTAAAATGCAGAGACAACCAGTGGCTTGAGTTTGGGATGGCTGTTTGCCCAACCAATGGCAGACAGGGGTATGGTTCAAGAAATCTGTTTGAAAACATTAATTATTTTTTAGTTCCAATTGGTGATGCAAGTGGCTCAAAAATGACACACTTCACCTTTAAAATCCACATCAATCTCAAGACAACTAAAGTCAGAGTGACATCAGAGATTAATATCATCCTGTGCTCTGACCAGCTTCACCCAAAACCCTTGACAGTCACCTCCACATTCATACCACTTCACGAGTGAAGAGCCAACCATACGATACCCCAGAGAGAGATCCGAAAAAGGTGTAATTAAAATGTAAATATTGATATTTCATTGTTGGAAATGGCTTTTTGGCACTATAGTTAATGTCACTCCATCTGTAGAGCCTCTGCCATAGATGCTTTATTACAGTCCTGGGAGATGCTGGCCTTCTCCGCACCCGCCACCAGTGCACATGTGCTTGTTGCTGCCTCGTTTTTATACACAATTAAGTGGAAAAGAACATTCCGAACAGTAATCCATGCTATCTTAACCAGCTGCCTGGGTATATTTAGAATTAATCTCCTCCACCAATTGCCCTTAATGTATGCAATTAAGAGTCTGCCGATTGCTAATTAGGTGCATTAGAATCAAGAAGCTGTCCTAACTTGACTCTGCAGCATCTACATGCTTATGTGTGGAGCAAATTCTTCAAGGAAACAACAAATGCTCAGCATTCACACCAGCAAATTCATGTCTTAGGGTGCGTCTCAATCAGCTCTCTAGTTCAGTAGTCAGGGCACTGGTCAGGGAGTCTCAATCGCAAAATCGCTCCAGTGCAATGAAACATTCGCTCCCTAAACTCCCACAGTGCACCGTGAAAACCTCATTGCTCACTATGTTCCCTAACCAGAAATGTCGTCATGTCTTCTGAAGATGAGCACATGTGTAAATGTATGAATTCAAAGCCTTATTTTATCTTTAATAGAGATGTTGTTTGTTATGTCCTTCATCCATAATTACCATGAAAGGGAAACAATCTTTTTAATATTAGAGTTGTTAAAAATTATTATTTTTTTTATTTATTTTTTTCTGGTGGTGACATAAACTTTTGATATACTTTACAGTGGTCAGCATAAAATAGCGTTTACAAAAACAATTTTATTTCCATAATCTAATGTATTTCCAAGTAGCGCGGGACTTTATTTTATCCATCAGGAATTGATGGGATTGTGAAATGTGGGTATAACATACCAGAATGGAGCTAGGCAATTTGAGGGGAGGGGTTGACAAATTAGAGGTATTGGTGATGTCAGCCGAAAATGGAAGTCATTTCAGAGATAGAGCAAGTTAATACATTTTGATGAAAGATTAAAGAGACAATTTTCTTATTTGGAATAACATGCACGTATGAATCATGCACAATATGACTAGGAATGTGTGTCAAGAAAAATCTAAAGTTCTGGCAAACTTGCCACAAATGTACCCCTAAATTTGTCACTCATTATTTTCATATGCAAATGAGCATGCGATGTGCCGCAAATGCTCACCTGAAGTTTGCAGCTCTTCGATTATAGTGGTGAAACTGCAGCAAACCTTTGGCAACAATGAAGAGTTTGCCGCAAAGTTCTTTGCATGTGAAAATAATGATTTTGATAATCGATTTTTGTAGAAAAAGTAAATAGTGTACATTTTGATTTCATGTTGTCTTAAAAGGTTTAAATAGTCTGATGGTACAATTGATAATCTTTGACCCCATTGCTCCAACTTTCCTCAGCAGTATTCTTCTGTTTGGATCACAAATATTTGTGTTTGTGATTCCTCAAAATCTAACTGAGAAACAAAACAAAAAATTCTATTCAATTTTTTCCTAAAGAAAAGTCCTTGGGAAAAGCACTTAATTCTGTTTAACTCTTTTGAGTGGGAGAGCAAAAGCCAGCAGCATCCGTTGCCACATTTGTGTGGTCACGGTAAGCACTGTACAGCAGTACGCCTCACACTGACAGGTGAATATTTGCTTAGCCGCTAAATGGATGTAGATAGCTATTGCAGTGTTAATGTGTTTTCTCCTAAAATGTGTGATTTTTCTCTCTCTTTATCTTTCTCTCTCTTTCTCTCTCTCTGACTGGTGTTATTTTGTGGAGCTGATAAAAGCGAAGCGGAGCGCTGCAGCAGTTTGTGTGTTTGCGGTTCCTGTCATCACATCCCCTGTGTCTCTCCCTCCTCACCGAGGGGGAAGGGAAACTAAAGACCCCACTGTTTACACACACGTTTGCCTTTTAATATTGTTTTTGATTTGTGCAAGACTTCTTTTGGCTAATATTTGCCGTTTATTTGGGTGGTTGTTTGGTAGAGGATCTTTGAAGTGAGTTAGTTTAGCTGTTGAGGGATGAGCATCATAGCGCCTCACTAGGGCAGTAAATGGACAGACAGCGATTGGCATGATTGTTGTTCCTGTCACCCCATGGCCTTTGGCATCATTAGTCTCACCACAGGCTTATTTATAAGCTTACACCCTGCACCAGGCAACGTGACGCAACGGCTTGAGACTGCCTACACTGGACGCGTCAACACAAACGTTCTAAACCATTTATTTATGTTGTTGGCAGTAGTAGCGCCAGCTCGTGCAGCGTAAAATTGAATGGGACACCCATTTACTGTCACCGCGTGGCGACGCTCCGCAATAAACTCTTCCAGTGTAGACGGTGTTAGAGTAATGACTAATCAGCTAAAAATATTCAAAGAAACATCCTTTTCATGTCTTATTTGGAGATTGTTGCTTCAAATTATTTGTTTTGTCATGTTTTGTGATTTACAGGAATAGTTCACCCAAAAATAAAAATGCTGTCATAATTTACTCATCATCATGTCATTCAAAACCTATATGACTTTCTTTTTTGTACGGAACACAAAAAGTGTTTTTGACTTGCATTGTTCATGTGTTTTTAGCACTAAACGAGGCAAGTTTTGAACACACAAGCTACTGTGAACGAGCTTCTCTTATAGCTTTCCTGAATCAAGATTTTCACTGAAAAATGACTACAATTTAATGTTGTTTCTCACCAAAACCTATCTTTTGCCTTCAGAAGACTTGGAATTTGATGCACGAGTCACTGCGAATATTTTTATGATACTTTTGGGTCCTTTTTAAGCTTTGAAATGAGTGGCTATCGACTCTCATTGTATTAAAAGCACAGACCTGGATCTTCCATGTCTTCCAGTATTTTTTTTTTCCTTTTGTGTTCCCCATAAATAATAAAGGCATACTGTTTTGGAACAACATAAGAGTGAGTAAATAAAGTCAGAATTTTCACTTTAAATGTGTGCATTGAGCATTTATGCACAGAGTAACAGTTGGGAATAGATAAGAGAACAATCTTATAAATAAGAAATAATAAGAATTTAATGTTAATACATTAACATCAATACATTTTTATTAATACATTGTTTAGTAATTATTGATTCAACATGTATTATCAGACGCTGTTCTCTTAAGGCAATATGACAACTTGGATTACCAGTATTACTATATCTCAACTTTGGTCTTCCCAGCACTATTTTACAAGTAGATTAGTCACTTTGTCATCATCATCATGACAACGTGTGAAAGCGAATAGTGGGTGGATTCACGCAGGAGCTCAGGAAGGAGTCGGAATCCATCAAATAAACATCCAGCATGGTCCGTACACAGAATAGCATTGATTCTCATTGCTCAGGCGTGCTCATTTACCCTGCAACTATGAGAAAATAAGCAAGGGTGTTGCAGAAAGTGAGACGGAGTAGTGTGCGTGTTTGTGTGTGTGTGTGTGTGTGTTGTCAGATGACGGCTAAGTAATGTTACTGAGGTGAAGTCTGCCCTGAGAATAGGACTGACTGACTGACTGTGTGTGTGTGTGTGTGTATGTTTGGGGGGGGGGGGTTACGAGGGGGAGTTTACAATTTTTTTTTTTAGGTTACAAACTGGTAATTACAAGGGTATTATGCTATAAATGTGGTTTATGAGGACATTTCTAGTGTCCCCATAATTCAAATCGCTTAAAAAACATATCTAAATTATGTTTTTTGGAAAATGTAAAAATGCAGAAAGTTTTTTGTGAGGGTTAGGCGTAGGGTTAGGGGATAGAATCTATAGTTCGTACAGTATAAAAATCATTGTGTCTATGGAGGGTCCTCATAAGGATAGCCGCACCAACGTGTGTGTGTGTGTGTGTGTGTGTGCTGGTGGGCCCTCTCAGTGGTGTAAACGTGCAGTCAGAAAAGATTTGGCAGACGGACGGTCGGTGGTTGCTGTGAGGCCTGGTGGTGAGCAGTCCTGCCCGGCAGGGGTTAATTTCGCATGGCTGCACTGCAGTCTCTTTCTGTCAGCCTGTGCTATGCTCTGCTCCAATGCTTATTTCTTCTGAAAAGCAACTGCAGGTTTCACAAGGCTTCAGCCATCAGATACCTTCTACTGGTGTAACCTTCACAGATCCACATACCTAGACTTTCCTCCCCTTCTACCACATAGTACATCAGTTTACTGAGAGAAGAAGAGAGAGATAGAGAAAAGAAAAGATTGTGCTAGTGGCAAAAGGCCCTTTAGTGCTGTAGTGAGAGAGAGAGAAAGAGAGTAGAGCTCTGAAGCCAGTCTTCGGGCTAAGAGAGTTAAATTGAGATGACGTTACTAGAGATTGAACGGTGGATCAGATAATGCATGCCTGTGTGTCATGTGGATGGGGCAGTATGCTTTGTGTCTGCCAAATAAAAGAGTCTTTTATCCAAAGTTACATGGATTTTTTTTTTCTTCCTTTACAAAATTATATAAAGAAACTGATAAATGCATTAATAAAACAAGGATATTGGCAATTTTGAAAACAATTATGAAGATAAAAACTAGCTATGGCAATTAATTGTTGTTAACTAAAATTAAGAAACAAATAATAATAATAATGAAAAAAAGAAAAAATCCTAAACATAAATGTGCACTTAATGGCAAAAAAAAATCCAAGCCTGAATTTTGACTTTCTGTGTACTCTGTCAAAAAGAAAACCAGTTGAATTTCCAGATTAACTGTGTGTCGCCATAGGCACATGGGACAGTTTGTAGTGCTGCGTTAGAAAGGATGAAAACTAAAACTAATACTGATAATTAATATAAACTAAACTAAAACAAATCAAATATTAAAATGAAATAAAAATATTGATTAAAATTAAATCTATTCAAAATACAAAATGAATTTAAAATAAAAACTTGTGACATTTTCACATAAAAACATAGGGGATACAAACTGTCATTGCTCGACCAGTGCCATGCCTCCACTGTGTCATCAAATTCCCTTTTTTACAGGAAGTCCTTTGGGATAAATGGGCTGTACACATTTAACACTGCTAAAATTACAGTGGCAGGCCTTAAATCGGCTCTTTGGATCCTCGCAGTTGCCACCAAGCTCTTTTTTTAAATGAAATAACAGATGGAAAGAAGACGGGAAAAATGCATCTTTTAAGTTTGTCCTCACGTAAATGTCAATTGAGAACCTTTTCCATCATCAGCAGTAAATTCACATTGATGGCTCTTTTCTTCTCTCTATCGATCTGGCCATGAGAACGTAGATTTGTATCTGTTAATTAATGCGTCCTGAAACAGCATTTGTATTAATCAGGGAGATAAGAAAAATTGGATGCCTGCACTGGCATGACAACAGTAAAAGCACGAGCCCCTGATAAAATCATTGACGGACCTCAATAAAGAGGCAGAAAAAAGTTCTTCCTTCCACTCAATAAAGTAATCATCCGGCTTTTAATTATTCTGCGGAAAGATGTGTGGAGATTGGGGAATGTGTAAATCTAATTATTTACTAACAGCAGTGGCTGGGAGGGAGGGCTGGGAGTGGCACAGGGGGAGCTCTAGGCGATGGGCTTAGTCCATCTGCCACTCCAGTCGCTCCACTCCACAAGCCCCCCTCTCTGACCTGTTCTCCCCCACCCGCCCCTGCCTTTATTTTGTCTCTCTGTTGGTCTCTAATGCTCTCATTCTCTTTATCCCTTTGCCTATATATATCTCTCTCTCCAATTCCTTGTCTGTCTTGATATCCAATTCAAGTATTCAGTCCCCCATCTTTACTTTGACTTATTTTTATTTTAATTACTCAATGATAAACTGTTAACATTAACTGCATTAGTTAACATGAACTAACAATGAACAAGACTTTTACAGAATGTATCGATCTTGGGTTCATTTTAACATACACTAATAAAAAATAAAAAAAATTAAATGAAAAGTTGTATATGCTAACAATAGTTTATGTATTATGAATAAACATGAACTAACATTGAACAATTGTATTTTTCATAAATTAAAATTAACGAAGATAAATATTTTTTTAAATAAAATATTGTTCATTGTTATTTCATGATATCTAATGCACTAAATAATGTTAACAAAAAGAACCTTACTGTAAGATGTTACCAACAAATTCAAACTATAATGATGGGTAATAGCCGATAATCCTTTAAATATGCAACCAAATTGTCAAAATGCAAGCAATATCTCACAAGAAAGAGTGCTGTTGTACTGAATATTGGCATTTAATATTAAGTAACTTACATTTTTTTTAATACAATATGGCCAGTTATTTTGTCTATTTTTGCTCCACTGATGAAAATAGTTCCAACCAAAGACTGGCAGCCTGACTAGAATGTCATGAATACAGAAAATATCCAATTTGAGTCTTCAGCCTCCAATCATTACTTTGACTCTTCTATATTTTTAACTTACTTTAATGATAAACTCGACAGATAATGACCGATAATAAGTGATAATAACCGATAATCCTTTTTAAACATGCAACCAATTAGTCAAAACAAAATCATATCTAGTTATAAACATTTCAGAATCATGCTTATGTTTTATTTAAGCAATATCACACAAGCGAGAGTGCTGTTGTACTGAAAATTGGCAGTTAATATTGAGTAACTTAAATTTTAGATACAACATGACCAGTTATTTGGTTAATTTTTGCTCTGCTAATGAAAAAAGTTCCAAACGAACACTGACAGCATCCCAGTTCTGTTATATTAAACATCAGCACTCCTGGGACACAACTTGTCCAATCAGATTAGAGGACCACGACTAACTATTGTGTAGTATTATTTTTAGAATGAGTATTATAATGCGATCAAATTTAAAATGATCTGATTTGCTTGTATCGGGAGCATTCTGGTGCATTTTTTCCAAACTATCAGCAATATTCAAGGATTACAAGTACCTCCAAGGAGAGACAATGTAGGATCTTATTTTTAGCCCATGCCACCTTTCATTGAGGCCATTCTCTTTGTAAAAATGTGGCGGTCTTGAGTTAGACCCCCTTAAGAAATTCTTGGCTTAATCCCTTTTGATGATTTTATTAAGTAGTAGAGGATGGCCCTGCCAACTGGCATTCAGCACACTAGCAGCAGCAGGCCAGGAAAGGAACCAACTGCTCACTAGCACTCGTCTGCCTCTAATGAGATCAGAGATGTTAACAGTTTCGGATAATAAATTAGCGCTTGGTATAAACAATAGCCTCAAACCTATATCTAATGAACTCCTTGCCATTAGTGATCAACTTACAGAAAGATTAAAAAAACAAAAAACAAAACAAAAAAGCAAAGAAATGAAAAAAAATATATATATTGCACATTTCCTCTGATGGCATCTCTACACAACAGATGTTGGAAAGCATCTCCTTCCTGGCGTTCCCCTGCCACCCAGATTAGCCCCCTTGCTGTCACAAAGAGAGACGCCTCATCTGTTCTTGGAAGAGCAGAAGGAGTGAGATGAGACGAAAAGGTAGAGGCACTGTCAGATCAGCGTCCAATGCCAACAGGTGCTGTTGTCCCTGTCCCTCACCTTTAGAGCTGACGGAGGGCTCTGAAGCAGTTCTGCAATCTCCTTAAAGGATTTTATTTTCATTTATACATAAAAAAAAAAAAAATTGAATAAGAACCACGAGTCTGTATTTGTTTCAAATAGATACAACTTGTAAGTATTCTAAATATCAGCTTTTTTTTTAATGCAAAATTAAGCATTTACTGCATAAACTGTCAAATAAATAACAATAAAAAAGACACATAGGTGGCAGTCTTTCAAATTTTTTATTATTTATTTATTTATTCATTTTTTTTTCTGCAAAACAGAAAGGTTGAAGCGACAGTTTGCCCAAAATGGAATGTTTGGTCATTATTTACTCACCTTCATGTCATTCCAAACTCTATGATTTTTTTGTGGAAGACAAAAGTTACAATTATTGTAGAATTGTCATGTAGTTCTTGCCATACAGTTATCATAATGAGCATGGTTCTCAAGCTCCTAAAAGTAAAAAATAAAACAGCATAAATGTATAATTAAAGTACTAAATATGACTCATGCACTATTTTCCAAGACTTCTTAAGCTACATGATAGCTTTATGTTAGGAACAGACCCAAATTAACTCATTAATAGTTAATAATCTTGCCCTTCTCTTCTACTTTTTTGTTCCTCGACAAAATAACAGCATACAACTTAACGTACCGACATGAGGGTAAGTAATGACAGAATTGTATTTTTTTGGGTGAAATATCCCTTGTGTAATAAAGAGAAAAAAAAAAAAAAAAAAAAAAAGGCACCACATAATAGAAAGGTTCAATTGCCACTAGTGAACATGAACTTCATGCTTTCCTTCTCTTTCAGCAAAAGGATGGAAAAAATTGGCAAAAAGTGAGCATGTGGGGTGGGGGAAGGCGAGAGGAGAAGGAGTTTGAGGCAAGCAATTAGTCTTTCAGTTGGTGTGATGGGGAAAAATTGATCCATGCTGCATGTTGGGGAAGATAAGGAGTGCCCTCCCTCAGGATGCCTCCTGGCCTGCTGCGCGGCAGGAGATGAGAGCCAAGGCTCGTGCTAGGTGCCTCTGCTCGCTCCCACTAGAGTTTTCCGCTGAACTACTCCACCAGAATGTCAATGCTATCCACTAACACAAACCAGATACTTCTGAAAATGAACTGAAAAGAGAGCTGTTTATTTGAGGGTTGAACAATCATCATTGTCAGGTTTGAGTTAAACAAAGCTCTTTCTCTCAATTTCTTCTCAGGTTTTTCCACACTGTCTCTGGCTGACCAGATGAGTCTTCTTCAGAGTGCTTGGATGGAGATCTTGATCTTACGTGTAGTCTATCGCTCGCTGTCTTTTGAGGACAAGTTGGTCTACGCTGAGGACTACATCATGGATGAGGACCAGTCCAAGCTAGCCGGCCTGCTGGACCTGAACAATGCCATTCTGCAGCTGGTGAAGAAATACAAGAGCATGAAACTGGAGAAGGAGGAGTTTGTCACACTTAAAGCTATAGCCCTGGCTAACTCAGGTAAAACACTGTGGAACTGACACAAAGATGTTTTATGTATTTATTGTTTCATGCTAACTCACACAAGATATTCCAACAAAGGCCCTTTCTGGTTATTAAACAAAATAATTATGTCAGATCTGTGTTGCAGCATAGCACACATAAACTGTGGTACTCATGCAGATAAGGGGCCGTTCAGACGGAACCTGTTCTTGCGCTTAAAAACTAGACATGGTGCAGAGAATTGAACAGAATGCAGATGTCTCGAGACACTGTATTGTATTAGTTTAAAGCAATATTCCGGATTCAGTACAAGTTAAGCTCAGTCGACAGCATTTGTGGCATAATGTTGATTACCACAAAAAAGAATTTCGACTCGTACCTCCTTTTCTTTAAAAAAAGCAAATATCAAGGTTACAGTGAGGCACTTATAGTGAAAGTGAATGTGGCCAATTTTTGGAGAGTTTAAAGGCAGAAATGTCAAACTTATCTTTTAAAAAAAGCACTAACATTAATTCTTCTGTTTAAATTCATGTATTATTTGAGCTGTAAAGTTGTTTAAATTGTCATTTTTACAGCCATTTTAGGATTTTTGTGTTTGTTGACATTACATCGTCATGGCAAAGAAGTTGTAAAGTTGGCTATAACTTTAGACAGAAAAAGTTAGTAAGTGATTTTATCACACTAAAATCATGTATACATGCATATTGTTTACATCTTGTGGTGATACTTCAGTATTTTAACTTTCAAAAACATTCACTTCAATTGTAAGTGCCTCACTGTAACCCAGATTTTTGCTTTTTTTAAAGAAAAGTAGGGCAAGTCAAAATGCATTTTGTGGTAATCAGTTTTATGCCACAAATGCTGTTGATTGAGCTTAGTTTGTGTTGAACTTAGAATATACATTTAAAGGAATAGTTCACCCAAAAATGAAAATTTGCTCATAATTTACTCACCCTCAGGCCATCCAAGATGTATCTGAGTTTCTTTCTTCATCAAAAGAGAATTTAAGACTTTCAGGATTTCATTTCAGGCCTCCTCCTCTAAACAATGCAAGTGAATGTCCTCCATTATTTGACAGTCCAAAATGCATATTTAGGGTGCATCAAAATAATCCACACGAATCCAGTCGACATATAAAGGTCTTCTGAACCCAACCGATTGATTATTTTTAGAAACAAAACAATACTTGTATACTTTTTAACTACAAATGTTCGCTTCCGTACATCTCTGTGACGCGCGCTCATGAGAGGGATGACGTAAGCTCATTGGTAAAGTCACGCGTCACGTGGAGGAGGAGTCAGGAAGCATGTCATTGTTTACTTAGTTTTTTTTTTAATTATTATTTGGATTTTTTTTTATTAATTATTTTATATTGTTTTTAAATAGTTTTGGACTGTTTTGGTTTGTGAACGGCACAAGTTTCTCTTGTAAACAATTATGTGCTTCCTGACTCCTCCTCCACGTGACGCATGACCTTACCAACGAGCTTACGTCATCCCTCAAAGGTACCTTTAAGTACCTTTTTACTTTACAAAGCATCTAAAAAACAGTGTGCTCCTGCATGAGACACTGAAACCCCACATTTAAATCACTGTTTGTTTATATGTCATCTCTCTAAGAGGATGGACTGTTAAAAATGTGTCAGCATAAAAAGAATTAAAATACTCTGCATTTGATTTCATTTCTTCCTATGGGAATATTACATATCTTCAGAGGTAAAATTATTCAGAGCTCAATTTCTCTTTCTCTCATGTTTTCTCATTTTCTATTCATTCACACACAACAACACACAAAATACACAGTGTTCCCATCCCTCCCGCCCTTTTTGAAATCCTTCAAAGGACGGCTGCTGCCCCTCTCCAAATTAGCATAAGTCTCTCCTCAGATGCCTCTTAAGCAAGGAGCCCATCACTATGCACCTGCATGTCAATAACAGGCTCTGATGTTGTCCAGCATCGACAGTCACGCCATGGCCTTCTGGCTCCCTTTGTGTTGACCCCATCTTTGAACTTTATCTTGTTTGCCGGCCAGTAGTTTTCCCTTTAATTACAAGAAGGAAACTGTCAATAAAATCTGTTAAATGGGACACAGTGAGCAGCATGAATGGGAGGGCGGCTATTTGTTCAAATTCTCCAGTGCTCAAGGTATTGACAGTTTGTTTTCTGGGGCCATATGTGATGATCAATCTCCGGCTGGGCCTGGCCATGCTGAAAAATGAAAAAGCAGATTGCTCTTGGTTGCTTGCGGATGACGGCTCGCTAGTTTGGCCTGGCCTGCAGACACTGGGGGCCCTTCTGCCCAAAGTGCACCCCTGAGAGAGCAAGAGCACGTGACTCTTTTGACAAATTTGTTTTTAATCGATTCGCTGATTAGCAGTTCATCTCTGTTTGTTGATGTACACATTTGCCGAGAGCAATAAGGTGGGGTTTTCACGTAGAGATGGTCGATATGTAGATGTATTCAGATGCATTTTTTCACTGAAGCACACGCAGCCTTCCATCACAACGAGACTTAGTGCTGTCTTTTGCCTTTTCTCTATATTTCTCTCTTTCTCTGACTTCTTGGTGTTTATAGCAAGTTTATTTTTTTACAGCTTCTCTCCCCAATCTTTTCTCAAGAGGGACATACATCATGCACCATTTTGTCACTTCTTTTTTTCGTAGAGAGAAGAGTGCTTTGGGCAGCTGCTAAAAAATGATACACTTCACCATTTCCTGCAGCCCAAAGGTACTGGGCATTTCTGCTGAGAGCCATATGTTTTACAGTTTTTCAATGGTCACAGTATTTCTTAACCAGTCTGTGTCAGAGAGACATTTTTGTCCAAGTTAGGAAAATATCCTATTTATTTGAAACCTTTACAAGGATTGGTCTTAATGAAGAGCATGTCTCTCTTTTAAAGGACATTGTGAGTAAATGTGACACACAAACAAGCAAAACAAAAAGTAAATCAAAAAGCAAACAGGGCTACATTTCCCAAAAGCATCGTAAGCCTAAGTAGATCATAGAAACCTTTGGTGCCAATCGTCTCTATGATCAACTTAAGCTTGTGATGCTTTTGGGAAACGCAGCCCTGGATAATAAATGTATCAGTGACCCATGATACTGTACACTGTAGATTGAATACAACCATTTACTGTCACATTTCAAAGGTCATTCTGGGAAATCAAAACAAACTGAATCCTTGAATTGTGTTTTCCTTCAGATTTTCTTTTGAGGATGTATTTTGAATATTTTTTTTTAATTGAAAATGCCTCACTTGTAAAGCACAAACACTAAATATACATTTCCGAGAATGCCAAGTTTTTCGCTGCCTCCAGCAGTGATAGTAAGATTGATAGAGCCGTCGGTGCGACCACTTGTGTGGAAAGGTGTAGGTAAGCATTTATTTCTGCCAGGGATTTCTGTCGGATCACAGGTCACTTTTCAAATGGCCAAAGCCCATGTGACTGATGGACGATACCTCGCTGTCTGAATTCTAGATGGGTGGAGAGTGGCTTCTAGACACTGAAGGGTTGGAATATTGAACTGTAGCCTGAAGCAGGCAGGATGATCACCCTGCAGGCCAACCAAAAAGGACAGACTTTCCACTAACAGAGGAACCTCACTAGAGGAATTCTCTCTCAGCGTCTCGCTTTTATCAATACTTGACTGTACAGTTAACAGTAAACGTGTATGTATCAATTGATTCGAGGCAATGCATTGATTGTGACATCTTTGAAAAAAGCCAGTGTGCATTTGGACATTTTATCCTTGGTGGAGTCAGTCTATAAAGAACAAGTCAGACAAAGCACTTTCTTTAGCATCATGATGAAATAAAACTATGCCAGCTGTTGTACCATCTAAAGAAGAACATTTTGTCATGATATACTGATCATTAAGTTGTTTTAAATCCATATGACTTTCTTTTTTCTCTGGAACACAAAAGGAGATGTTAGGAAGTGTTAGCCTCAGTAACCATTCACTTTAATGGAAAAAAGATGCAATGACAGTGAATGGTGACTGAGGCTGTTTTTTTTTTTGTGTGTGTGTGTGTGTTCCACGGAGGAAAGAAAGTTCCAGGTTTGGAACAACATGAGGGTGAGTAAATGATTACTGAATTTTCATGTATGGGTGACCTACTCTATTTAGCAAAAAAACAGTAGCTGTACGTGACTAATTGCGTTCTCAGAGGCATGACTGTTTCATTGAATGAGCGTGAATGCTGTACTAACGATCGAGTGGAAATGCAAATGCAGCCTGTTTGACATTTCTGGCAGACAATGCCAGTCAGGCTGAGGTATTGTTGCCTGACTAGAGCCTCTGTTTCTCTCACTCAGACGAGTGCCATATCAGCTCTCTTCCAAACACTGTTTCTGTTGCCCGTGCCATTCATCAGTCCCATAGAGAGGCTTGAAAAAACACGCAGCGAAAAACAGCCTCTGCGTTTAACACTCAAGTGTGTCTTTAATCACTGGAGAATAATCTTAGGACTGGCAAAAAAAGGATAAATCACATTCCTTTAATCCCCTTTTTTTGCCAGCACTTTCTCCTAAGGTTTCTGTTGGGTGGAAAAGAACAAAAAAAAGAAAAATGCCATCCAGAACTCATCATGCCTTTTCAAACTGAGGGGTCACATACCCCCTGACATGTTTTGAGCCAAGTGGATTATGCAACTTTAATCCATTAAATTGCATGATTTTGTCACCGGTCCTACTCGACCCATCCTGAGCAAGATTCGAACCGGCGCTCCTCGGCATGGGTGTCGGATGCACTGGCAAGGAGGCTATAAAAGCCATGGCACAGCTTGCACAGCTATCATGTACCAGCTGGCTACCGTTACACGTACTGTAGGTTAAAAAAAAAAAAAAGCAGAGCTCACGCCACTCTAAATTTAGTCAGTCCAATAGAGTCACAGCTTCCACAGATTATTTGCTTTGAAACAGAATTCTGTTATCATCTATCCACCTTCATGTCGCTCAACATTTTTTCTTGTAAAACACAAGAGTTATTATCAAAATGTCAAAGCTGCTCTTTTACATGCAACCAAAATGCATGGAAATTCCTGGCTCTCAAGTTCATCAGTAATTTTTCTTGGTTTATTAATATAAACCATGTCTTAGGGGCCGTTCACAACAAACATATTTTTGTGTTCATCTGCGCTGTTTATTAAAAACATGAACTAGATTGTCATTTTTAAAGGTCTCGTTGTTTTTTTAAGCATCTCGCACAAGAGTTTTTTTTTAAGATGCCATGTCAAGTTAAAATGACTTCAACTTTTATAAACATGTCTCAAGACACCTCCATTATCTTCAGTTTGTTGACATTTTTTGACACAAGAATTGATTTTTGTAGCATTTTTAATGTATTATTTAGCTTTTTTTTTAACTTCTAGCTTTTTCTTTTTCTTTCTTGCATGTTAATTTTTTTATCTGAATGGCCCCTTATACTTTTTATAAGTTAACTAGGACCACTACTGGTGTAGTGTGAATATGTTCATGTCACATTAAATGTGTTTAATTTTTAAGGGGCTCTGGAATAAAGCGTGACATTTGAATGAATTATTTTTTTGGAAGTTATTTCTGAAGTTACTCATAATTTTGCTCCAAATATGTATTGTTATAATTTATTTTTTGTTTCAATTTTTTTTTTTTTTTTCAGATTCCATGCATATAGAGGATGTGGAAGCTGTACAGAAGCTCCAGGATGTGTTGCACGAGGCCCTGCAGGACTACGAGGCGGGCCAGCATGCAGAGGACCCGCGCCGGGCCGGCAAGCTGCTCATGACCTTACCCCTGCTCCGGCAAACGTCCACCAAGGCGGTGCAGCACTTCTACAGCATCAAACAGGACGGCAAAGTGCCCATGCACAAACTGTTTCTGGAGCTGCTGGAGGCCAAGGTCTAACTCCATCCCCTCGCTGACCCCACGTTATACTGAGAAAGCTGGAGGGGAACGTCACTGATTCCGCCCCTTCACCCGGGCAGACACTGACTAACTCTCTGCCACTGTTTGTGAAACCTTTGTCTATAAACTTTATCAAATAATAACTAAAAACCTAACCATAATGGTACTTCTAATTACTGACAATGATACATAAATATAAAAATGATTTAAAATGTGATTATTGAGAAAAATGTGAAATGAAAACAAAAAAATGACTGCTATTATTATTTAGCAGTGGGACTTTAAACCAGCTTTCAATTCGTTCTTCTGGAAAATCTGATGCTGACATTTTTTGTGCTATTGAGACATGGTTTTCAAAAGAAAAATTCTCTGGAGCCAAGAAAGACCAGCCCTGCCAAAGGAAGAAGGTCCACCCATTGGACACCAGCAAGCTAAACTTTCCCCAAACTGTACTGTCCAGCTCCCATGTTGCTGAAGGAATCTAGGAATTGTCCCTCATTGCCATAAGAGCCACATCATAATGACTATGTGCAGTATTACATAAGAAGTCCTCGGAGTAGTTTAACCACGTGATAGCCAAACTGAGATTTTTATGTCTTTGAAAAAGCTGCTCCTCACCATTACTTAGCTATGTGGATTGCTCATGTGTCTCACACTCCCTTGTTGTTTTCTTTCAAGTCTTCCAAACACTTCTAGCCTCTTTTAATGGTTTCATTTTTATCTTTTCAGGGAATAGCCTAAGCTTTAGTCTTCATGCAAAACGAAGCAAAGACAAACTGCAGTGGTCAAGAAACAGACTAATTTATTTATTGATTTTATTTTATTATGTTTTATTTCAGTGTGTTTGTACTGTACTGAAGGCTGTAAATATATGGTATGGTCATCAAACACGATGTTTCCTTATATAATGTTAATAATTGATCGTTATGTTTTTCTACCAACCACCATGTTTCGCAATTATGAATCATGAAGAGGAAAACCTGCTATCTTTAAGCAATAGATGTTTTAAAAGTGGAGATGTAAATGTATGCAATTATTTTTTCTTTTTTTTTTTCTTAGTGCCACACTCAACTTGGGAAAAAATGAATTTCCAGAAGCTTTCGCTTTTTTGTCTGTGCTTTTCATAAGATGATAGATTACATACATGCTATGGCCAGAAGGACCATAACCATTATCTCAAGCAAATTATATATGCATATATATTAACTTCAGCCTCTAAATTCTATTGACATTATTTCATACTGAAACAGTATTTGAACTTTGTTAAGCAAAATAGCACTTAGCGAACACGTCTCCATGAGTTGACAGAGAGACATCGTAGGTTTAGTTTCATGATGGTCCTAATTTTTTCAAGAATAGTGCCAGAAAAATCATAATGTGATGTAATCTTCCTCAAAATGACATTTTTAGCAGAGAGGCTAAGTATCAAAGCAAGCAATCCACAGCCTTCATCAGAAATATGTCAGTATTAGTGTGGGGTATTTTCTGAATATTCTTAAGCATTGTATATTGTAAATTAACAGATTATAAATCTAACCTAAGACATTTTATTGGAACAGATCAAAGAAGAAAAAAAAGAATGAAAAAAAAAAATGTAGTTCAGCTTCTTGGTGTTTCATGTCTGCTGTGTTTTTTCTGAAGCATTTCATTTTTTTCCCTTTCCTCTCTCACATGCAAAAATGTAGTGTACTACCCGTGGTGATCGCAGGTCTCGCTGTTCAGTATGCTTTATTTTTATTCAAGACAATACTGGATGTATGAATCCTGAAGAGACAGGTGCGATGTGTTCTCAAATAAAAGGCTCTTTATAGTTCCTGTTAGATCAACTGATCACGGTTGATATAATCTATGCTGATTTTTACTGTAAGTGAATAACAGATATTTAAACGGAGGTACACCATGTATAAGAGATCATCTGTGTAACTCTGATACTATAGACTAACACTGTACATCATAGGTTATGAATATTTCCAAAAAGTACCTTTTTCAACCCTTTTTTCTGATCTTTTCTCTGTTTTCCTTTTTCTTTAACAAAATGCTGTACAGAAGGCCTTCCATCCTGAACTCTATTGGTATATATCTTGACTCATTAAGGTTGCAAAGGGAAGAAGTGCTTTTTGTTTGTTTTGGTGTAAGATCAGTTTTAAAAACTATCACTTTGGCTTTGTGTGCTTAATAAAATTGAAGAAGAAAAAAGATGAAAGAACAGATAATTTTTTTAAGGAAAACAGAGATGAGGGTTTTAGTCGCTTCTCCTCAATCTTGATCTATAAATACACTGTATCTAGCATTGCTGTAGCTATTCTAAACTAAATAGATTGTGCTTTGGAAAGGTTAGTGTAATGTGTCTCTAGATCGTATCTCTCATGGCAACTCATCAGATGGTCAAAAACATGGGGTTGGGGGCGATCTTGCTCTTAATAAGATGTTGGCACTTTACATTTTTCCCATGAACAACTCCTGGCAGAAGAGGTGCTGTTTTCTTCTATGTGATTTTGTTTTCATTCATGTTAATCTTGTGTTGTCTTAAATACTGATCACTATGGAAATGAAGTGATACGAAACTAGTCTCTGTTCTGCAACTTCAGATGCGCTTTATACTTCTTTTCAGTTTTGTAAGGTTTCAAGAATATTATAGCAAGTGGTCCTGGTCTACATTCGAACACTATTTTAAGGCATTTTTGTTTTCAAGTTATATCAAGTTGGCAATGCTTTTAGTGCACAAAATGATGAACAAAACAATACTTTTATGAAATGTACCATGTCATTTTGGAGAAAATGGTACGAAGACCTGTCAAACCATTTAAAGACAATTTTACTATGTCTTTCAACACCTTGCTCATCTATTCAGCTAAGAAATCAAAGTGTAATTTAGCCGTACGGTACACACTACGAATTTTTTTAGAGATATTTTCTTATTTAAAGCAATATGACGGTACAACACACAGCTGTTGTGCATTGTGATTTAATTAGATCAAAATGCTGTAACTATTGGACTATTTTGCAAACTATAGCATAATAGGATTAAGGATGATCAAGTGTACAAACAACTGTTATTTTTCGATGTTAAAGAGGTTATAGGTGTTGCTTGTATTTATTCATGCATTGACACATCTGCCAAATGCATCTAGGCTTCCTGGCAGGTGAACATACAAACATAGACCACTGAGGGAAAGGACGAGATCCAGATAAAGGAAGGGGAAATAATAAGTAACATTTGAAAAAGCTTCTATGATCAATATGATATATTTCAACCCAGGAGTTGCTGAAACAACCTGTAGTGAGAATCATGTCTGTAGTTTTTAGATGTGCTCCACATCGGTAAAACTATTAACTGTATATTTTTGTGATGTGCATCATTACAGTGTGCTCCAAACAATATGTCCATTTGTGTAAATGTATTTATTTTACATTGTATATATTGTTCAATGCAAAAAGAGAGACCTATGATTCTGTAACTACGATCAGTTCAGAAGTGTAACTCCAATTATGCCTTTCAGGATAAAGTAGAGCAATATTAAACATGCTTCCAGTTTTGACTCGGGCTGTTTTTTTCATGTGTGAGAACCTGTTTTCAGTCTTAATGCCTTGTGATTTTTACACTTTTGCTATAGTTGCATAGACTGCATGCAACTCAGTCTTTATTTATGATAAACTTTTGATATCAATCCGATTAGTTTCATTTAGTTTATTAAAAACAAGCATTTGATTTGTCAGTTATAACAACATGAATAAAAATAAAAAACGTCCATACAATACCTGTCAAATATTTAGTAAACCTCCTAAACTCTACGGCGGCAAGCCATTTTATCACTTAAAACACTGGTGTCCCTGGATGCATAAGTTAGGCATATGTGGTATTATGAATGCTTAGAATCTGAACTTTTCAGAGAACCCCATCACTTTTGCATTTAGTTATATAAAATTACAAAATAAGGCCTGAAATAATTTGTGTCGCAAACTGGCCCCACCTAGAGTTTGAGTTGTAGAAATTTTAAAATGAATATAAAGTCCTTCACATAGCACATAGATAGACATGTCATATATCAAATGAAAGCTCTCAGTATAAAATAAATGCTTAATAAATATACTTATTTCTACCTAAAATAATTAAAAAATAAAATAAAATGCACTAATTTATGATTTATGTCACAATGCAGCAAAAATAGATTATTATAGTGATATACAGTGTTGGCAAGTCCTTAATACATTTTTCATATGTGTCCACTTTACACTGAGGTATGAATTTTAATAAGTTACTTATGCTTAATTGTTATTAAGTATTTATAACACAAGAGGTCAAATTACTTACTATTTGGTAAGTACTGCATGACAGTCACCTTTTTATTCATGTTATAACCGCACATCAGTGATTTATAATGCATTTGTAAATGAACTATTAGTCATTAATGAACCCCTTTATAAACCCTTAACAAAGGGAACATTAATGTAAAGTGTTATTTACATTAATTTTTCTTTATTTTTAAAGTTTATCTTAGGTCTCATTCTTGTCCATAAATAAAACCCAGACATTGCTCTTCATACTGGATTGTAACACTTGGTGATGTTATTAGATGTAGATAAAATATTGTATTTGATTCTATTAGGCGCATTATTAAAATCTGGATAAAACTGTAATTTCAATCCAAATTTAATCATGACAAAGAAGGCCAATATTAGACAGTCAAATAGTGAATTTCATTTACAGTATATACGTTAACAATAAAATAGTTAACATGCCCTAACAATGAACAATATTTTTAGAGCATTTATTAATCTTTGTTATTAATGTAAACATCTAAATTAAAATATTTTTGTAATAAAAGTTGTATATGTTATCATAGTTAAAGCATTATGAACTTACAACGAACAATATTGTATTTAAAATTAACATTAATCAGAATTAATTGTTTTTTCATGATACTTGATGCTTTAAACTAATGCTAACATATGCAATTTTCATGCAGCCACTCTTCATTCTGTTGCGGTTGCAATATTATTGTGTCGGAAAGGAGAAGAAAAATGGTGGATGAGGAGAAAGTTCTTGACAACTTGATGCAGCGTTTGAGGTATGTCCACTCAGAGGGTAATCAGCCACTATGCCCTGATGCTTTAGAGCAGACACATTGATGTAAGAGAATGTTCCTAACATCAGAACTGCCTCATGCTCTGCCCAAATCCACTCTGTCTCTCCTATTACACACAGAGGGCCAAATTAGAAGCAAAAGATACAAATACCAACAAGGGGAATGCACTTAGAATAAACAAATAGAAAACCTTTTGACAACCTATCAAAGTAGACAAAATAGCATTGGCTATTCTTGGTTGTTTCCTGTATATAGGGTTGAAAAAAAGAAAAATGTAGATAGCATTGTGTGTAAAATCATCTGGGGCTAATATGTACCATATAATGTGGGGAGACATTTAATGTTCTGTAGCAAAAGCGTTTAAGGCTTTAAAACAGAGAGCAGTGACCTGCAGGCAAATATTTTTCAAGAAGATGACATCATAAGATGTTACTTAAAGAGGGTCCCATTGCTGGAGGATTTTTCCCCCACTTTTTTTTATTTTATTATTTGCGCTACGGCACATACATTCTTCGGAGTTCATTTATTTTATTTTATCTTTATGCCATTGATTCATTATTATGATACAATAAAAGCTACTTGAGCATTTCAGCTGCCAAGTACCGTTATCATTAACCTTGCGAGACGCTAAAAGTGCTCCATGGCATTTGTAATGGCTCTTTTAACTCTTTCCACTCTCTCATGTTAAATGACTGCAATGGAGAGCTGCTATAAGTGGGTTTTCACTGTGGTTGGACCCTCAGAGTAGGCCCAGAAAGCTAAAGTTATATATGGGGAAAAGCCAGACTATTTGTATTTCTCCATTGTGTCAGTTTATGGATCATCCCATCGGTGCAATTTGGAACCTGAGCAGGAAATTGTCTTATAGTCCAACTGGGAATTTTGATGTTCCCCATAAAGCTTTAGTTCAAATTTAAGTTAATTTTAAATTAATTGATCTATTCTAGACATATTAGTTAAACTGCTGATCTTGATAAGTCTGTTTGAAATGACCTCTATCCTTCTCACATCTGTTTAATGGTTTCTGTTACCCGTATGAACTGACATAAAAAAAGTGGCCAAGTCATATGGCAGTCTATCGGGCCTTATATTGCTCTCCCTTAAACCAAACTCATTTAATTTTGCTCACCTGCAGGTTTTTGAAGAGCTGAATCGAGTATATTTTGCACCTTCCACAAATGGAACACACTCTTGTGCTACAAAAAGCTTGAGACACTTTTTTAAAAATTGCTGTTCTTTTTAGCTTTATATGGTATCTCAAATACAGGGCACTCCTGCATGAGATGCTAAAAAAAAAAAAAAAAAAAAAAAAAAACAGTAAGATGCAGGACAACGGTCAATCTTGTGCATGTTTACATAGAAAAACAATAATAATTTTAAAAAAAAGTGTGAAGAAAAGCAAAAATGAGTTTGGTGTGAATGGGTCCTCAGGTGTCCCATAACATTGTTTAGGGCTTTAAAGGCACAAATTGCATGCTTTAGTTGTGAAAATGATTAAACATGTTGGACTGGACTACACTGTGGTAATGGCCTTTCACACATCTCATGCTCCCCTGACACCAGTTATGTCTCTGCGAGAGACATCACCCGGTCCCGATATGTGTGTGTAGAAGGAGAGAAGGAAGTGTGTAGATCAGATTCTTGACAATGTGCAAAGAAGGCAACTCTGGGCTTGACCCTTTGGAGACCTTGTTTACCTATGGAAGCAGAAGGTTACTGCTGTCCTCCCTACCCTCTGCTTTCCTGAGTCCTGGGCCTTATGAGAAAGTTCAAGGGACGGTTAAGCCAATGATAATATCAGAGTCCAAACTTTTGATAATGTCATTTTGTAAGTACATTAAATGACCACACATGCAGAACAGTAAAGTGAAAATACCAGGATTACTTAGGTAGACAAATGAGTAAAAGTTTGATCGAGATAATAAAAATGTGAAATATTTTTAAAATCTAGTTTAAAACACGTCAGGTTTGTAGAAATGTCATCTTTGTGCCCATGTTGGTTTCATAAATGTAACCATAGACTAAAAGGTATTATAATACTTGCCTTGCTCATTGAAAAGTGTACACAGCTTCATCATTAGTTTAGTTTAATAAGTTTGAAATATATTAAGGTGTAAAAAAAAGTTTTTATATAAATATTATGCATTTTTGAGTCAGAAATATGAAATGTTTTCTTGGGGTTACTCCATTTGACTTGAACAAAATGCACCTTTTCATAAAAATCAATATATCAAATATAGTCCAGAAATCTGATATTTAAAAAAAAAAACTTAACACACAGTCATGAGGGTCTAAAAGAGACCTCTTTGTTTAATGTGTTTTGTTGTTGTTGTTTTTGTCACATGACAACAAAATGGCTACCTGCAGGTTGGTTACACCAATTGACTATATATATATATATATATATATATATATATATATATATATATATATATATATATATATATATATATATATAAACTCAGCAAAAAAAGAAATGTCCTTTTTTCAGACACTGTATTTTAAAGATAATTTTGTAAAAATTCAAATAACTTTACAGATCTTTATTGTAAAGGGTTTAAACAATGTTTTCCATGCTGTTCAATGAACCATAAACAATTAATGAACATGCACTTTATGGAACAGTCGTTGAGACACTAACAGCTTACAGACGGTAGGCAATTAAGGTCACAGTTGTAAAACCTTACAACACTTAAGAGACCTTTCTACTGACTCTGAAAAACACCAAAAGAAAGATGCCCAGGGTCCCTGCTCATCTGCATGAACGCACCTTAGGCATGCTGCATGGAGGCATGAGGACTGCAGATGTGGCCAGGGCAATAAATTGCAATGTCCGTACTGTGAGACACATAAGACAGCACTACAGGGAGACAGGAAGGACAGATGATCATCCTCGCAGTGGCAGACCACGTGTAACAACACCTGCACAGGATCGGTACATCCGAATATCACACCTGCGGGACAGGTACAGGATGGCAACAACAACTGCCCAAGTTACACCAGGAATGCACAATCACTTCATCAGTGCTCAGACTGTCTGCAATAGGCTGAGAGAGGCAGGACTGAGGGCTTGTAGGCCTGTTGTAAGGCAGGTCCTTACCAGACATCACTGGCAACAACATCGCCTATGGGCACAAACCCACCTTCGCTGGACCAGACAGGACTGGCAAAAAGTGCTCTTCACTGATGAGTTTTGTCTCACCAGGGATGATGGCCGATCTCGCGTTTTTCATTGAAGGAACGAGTTATAGGGCCTGTACTCTGAAGCGGAATCACTGACGGACCCTGGAGGTGGAGGGTCCGTCATGGTCTGGGGTGATATGTCACAGCATCATCGGACTGAGCTTGTTGTCATTGCAGGCAATCTCAACGCTGTGCGTTACACGGAAGACATCCTCCTCTCTCATGTGGTACCCTTCCTGCAGCCTCATCCTGACATAACCCTCCAGTATGACAATGCCACCAGCCATACTGCACGTTCTGTGCATGATTTCCTGCAAGACAGGAATGTCAGAGTTCTGCCATGGCCAGCGAAGAGCCCGGATCTCAGTCCCATTGAGCACGTCTGGGACCTGTTGGATCGGAGGGTGAGGGCTAGGGCCATTCCCCCCAGAAATATCCAGGAACTTGCAAGTGCCTTGGTGGAAGAGTGGGGTAACATCTTGCAGCAAGAACTGGCAAATCTGGTGCAGTCCATGAAGAGGAGATGCACTGCAGTACTTAATGCAGCTGGTGGCCACACCAGATACTGACTGTTACTTTTACACAACTGTTACCATACTGACTGTTACCAGATACTGACTGCTGCTTTGAAACGATGTGTGTTGTGAAAGGCGCTATACAAATAAGAATTGATTTTGACCCACCCCCCCCCCCCCCCCTTTGTTCAGGGACACATTATTCAATTTCTATTAGTCACATGTCTGTGAAACTTGTTCAGTTTATGTCTTAGTTGTTGAATCTTTTTATGTTCATACAAATATTTACACATGTTAAGTTTGCTGAAAATAAAAGCAGTTGAAAGTGAGAGGATGTTTCTTTTTTTGCTGAGTTTATATATACTATTAGGACAGTTGTATTCAAGTAATTGTTTTGTGTGAATTGCATTTTTAATGTACAGTCAGGATCTTGTCACTTTGTCAGTCATGTTTATTGCTGTGACAGGATCCTGACACCCATGTTCTGTGTTTGTGTTTTCATGTTTGGAGCATGGTGTCTGGGTCCTGACTCTTCAGCTCAGTTTGGGATCAGGACACTTGTGCTCCATGTCTTGTCTATGTGAGCGCATGGCTTCGGGTTTGGTTCAGTTCTTTTGCCATGCACTCTTCTGTCAGTCTTGTGTTGTGAGTGCACTCGTGTCAGTTTGTCTTGTATGTTAGTACATGGCTATGTGTTGCCATGTGCTTTCCCGACTTCACCTCCTCGTTCCCTTATCACTCTCCCTTGTTTAGTCATTGTTAATTAGTTTCACCTGCCTATATATTGTGTCCTCTTTCTTCATATCTCTGCCAGATTTTTTGTGATCTTCGTGAAAGCTCCTGCCTTTGAGTTATCACGTTTTTGCCTGCCTCTAGTCTTTCGGTAAGTCCTGTTTTGTTTTAGATTTCTCTCCCTCGTGAGAGGTTTGTAGTTTGTTCTTTTAATAAAAGCCCTTCAACTTGCCTCCTGTGTTTGGGTCCTCCTTCAAACATTTGGTAACAAAAAAGAGCATTGTGGTATTGACCAATTTACACGTGCTGTAGCATTCGGAGAAGCGTATCATTGGATGAAGAAAAACATAATTCAAATACAGTATATGGAACTTAGTTAGAGTAGATGCCATATTAAGTTTGACGCAAATGAAAACGAGACTGAGGAAAATGCATTCAGTCCTGATGTATTATTCTGCTGTACAGCTTAACATTATTTATTTTAGGTCACACCTAGTTTCACAACCAATGTAATCCAGGCTTTTTTGTCTTTTCTTGGGGGGGGGGAGGGGCGGGGGGCGGAGATGTATTTCAGTGTTTTGTCAGCTTAACGATTAACCCCATGGTATGCAACAATACAACCCATTCAACATTCTACTGTATACTTCTCTCACTCACAGCCTTATTTTGTGTGAAACTAATTATGGTATCCACCCCTACTAAGATCCATATAATGCACATTGGAAGTCTCCATGTTTTACATACATTCAGAATGACCTATATGTAAACTGATAAAAAGTGTATGACAAAAGGAAAACATTTAGTTTTATTTAGCTTCTCATATTTGCAAATATGCAACACTAGACTTAAAATAATACCTTAAAACCTATATATTTTAATAAGGTAGAAGCAAATCATGAAAAAAATAAAATGTATTATTTTTGTTATAAGACATTGCCAGGCATTACAGTATAAGTATGTTGCGTAACGTAATTTCCCCTTTTGTCACTCACTCGATGTTGTGCCGATGTAGTGACACTAGTGACACTTGGGAGCCCCAAACACCTCAGATCTTTGAGAAAAGGCCAATGAGAATTGGTGAGTAGAATTTGCATGCCGCTCCCCAGGACATACGGGTATAAAAGGAGCTAGCTCGCAACCACTCATTTAGATTTTTTCTTCGGAGCCGAGCGGTTGTGTGTCAGCAAGCTGTCTTCCACTACCGGTCCATTCACCTCCCAAGAAGCGTTTGCTGTTGGATATATACGGCGCATTCCAGTGGCTTTTCTCTCCTTCTCCACAGATCTGTTCAGATTATGCCCCTGGGCACTTCGACAGGGCTAAAAGAGCTTATATTCCTGCAAAGAGTATATTATCTCTATTAGAGCAAACACATTGACGTGAATGTCTTTTTAAAGATGCGTCTTTTTCAAGATGCCTTTCCATCTTTGTGTGATTCCTGGATGCGGTCGCTATCTCTCCGCTTCCGACAGCCACGGGCGCTACCTCACGTGTCTGGATCGTAATCACACTGAGGCAGCGTTCGTGGATGGTTCATGTTCTCATTGCGAGAATATGACCATGGCAACGTTGCAGTCGCGGCTTTCCTTCTTCCGAGGGAAAGCCACTCTAGCCATCCCCCGTGCTGTGCCTTCTACCTCCGGGTACGATGCCAGCCTGGCTGGCGCTGGAGGCGATTTGAGGGCTTCAATGGGCGTGGCTCCGCCGGGTAAATCCCCGTGGACCTCCCATTCCCCAGCATGCTTGTTTGCCCCCGGTGAGTTCCGAGAGGAGACCAGCTCACCCCAGGGCCAGCTTAGTGTCCCTTTCGGAGCTCCGGAGCGGGATGAGTGCGCGATCGCTGCATCGGAGAGTTACTGGCGATGTCAGATGCTGAGGACTCGACTGGGCTGCCACCTTCGAGTAGGCCCGCCCAGTCTGAGGCTGACGGCAAGATGACCGCCATGCTTGCCCGGGCCGCCACGTGTGTCGAGTTGGAATGGAACCTTCCACCCTCCCCTGAGCCCTTGTGGCTAGATGATTGGTTACTGGGTTCAGGGTGCCGCTTACAGCCACGCCCCCCCCCCGGTCTCTTTCTTCCCGGAAGTGCATGACGAGGTCGTGGAGGGCACCTTTTCTGCCCGAAACCGACCTCCCAGCTCGTCCGCTCTCACTACCCTCGATGGCGGGGCGGCCCATGGGTATACAGAGGTCCCTCAGGTTAATAAGGTGGTTGCGGTGGGATTGCCTGCACTCCCTTCCAAGGTCTGTAGGACGATGTCGTCTCTGACGGCCAAAGCCTCTGCCCTGCATGCCATGGCCCTCCTGCAAGTACACAAGGCCAAGGCACTAAAGGAACTGCACGTGGGTAGTCCTGATCCTGATGTGATGCAGGAGCTGTTCTCGGTGACCGACCTCACCCTCCAGGCGACGAAGGTCATGGCGCGAGCACTCGGGCTGGCGATGTCCACCCTCGTGGTCCAGGAATGCCACCTGTGGCTGACTCTGGTCGAGATGAGGGATGCAGACAAGGTTCACTTTCTCAACACCCCCATCTCCCAGATCGGCCTCTTCGGCGACACCGTCGAGGACTTTGCCCAGCAGTTCTCAGTGGTGAGGAAGCAGACGAAGGCTATACAACACATCTTGCCCCGGTGCAGCTCAAGATCCCATATCCCGTCTGCTCGCCGAGGGTGTCCCCCTGCGGCGGTGAAAGCCCAGTTCTTGTCCCCAGCGTAGAGCCCCCCGCAGGAAGCTGACGCCCCCCGCCTCACGGGCCGGCACGAGGACCCGGGAGGCTCCTAAGCGCCCCTGAGACGGACGATCCAGGGAGCGAGATGTCTGCTGCAAACCCGGAGCTGGTAACCAGACCACTCCATCCCCCGGTAAATCCTTGGATTCCTTTTCTTTTATGAACTGGCTGCAGTACCCACATTCTCAATAAAAGAGCAGTTTCCTCACTCCCTGGGTCACAGCAACCGGGCACTGAGCACCTGCAACTTAGATGCCGCGAACATGGGCCCCCCGCCTTCGCGCGTCCGGTCGCACCACACTCACACCCATGGCCAGGTGGTTGTGACGGACTACGAGGATGGTCGAAAAGTCCCTCCTCCCCCATCGCCGACCTCCCCGACGCCGGGTACATGGAGCAAGGTAAGTGCTTCGTGGGTCCCCTCAGCATCAAGATTGTTTCACGGCGATAGACCTGAAGGACGTGTACTTTCACATCTCAGTTCTACCTCGACACAGACCCTTCCTACGGTTTGCTTTCGACAGCTGGGCGTATCATTACAAGGTCCTCCATTCGGCCTGTCCCCTTGCGTCTTCACGAAAGTCGCAGAGGCAGCTCTTGCCCCGTTAAGGGAAGTGGGCGTCCGCATACTCAACTACCTCGACGACAGGCTGATTCTAGCTCACTCTCAAGAGTTGCTGTGCACACACAGGGACCTCGTGCTCAGGCACCTCAGCCGGCTAGGGCTTCAGGTCAAATGGGAAAAGAGCAAGCGCTCCCCGGTTCAAAGCAATAGTAGGCCTACTAAGTAATTTGACATTTAATTAAAAACAAAACGTTTACCCAGAAATGAACATTTTGTCATCATTCACTCGCCCTCATATTGCTCCAATTCCGTATTATTATAATTTTTTCCATGGAATACAAAAGGAGAAAAAATAGGCAAAATGTTACCCTCAGTCACCATTCACTTACTGTACATTGTATGGAAAGAAGATGCAATGAAAGTGAATGGTGACTGAGGCCGTCAGTCACTAACATTCCACCTACACTGTAAACCCAGAGAAGTTCTACCAACACAACAAATCTGAGGCAACTGATTGCCTCTAATTTATTTTTAGTATATGTGTTTACACATTTATTAATTTTAATTAACTACAACTCAAAGTTTAAAGTACTGCAAAGTTTTTAAATCATAACTATACTTTGTATTAAGTTAATTATTTAGTCATTTTATCTTAATACTTAAAGTATATAATTTTCTGTAACTTAAAAGGTGGTAGTAATGTTACTGATTGCCTTGTTTTTTTTGTTTTTTTTTTTAAATGTTTAGTTTCCCTAACTTAAAAATTTATATTTTGCAACTTAAACATAATAATTTTACAACAAAAAAGACAACTACATACAATAAACATATCCAGAAAATGTAATGTAAAAAGACAAGGAGTACAATATTGATAAAACATGAGGCACAACATGAACATTTTAGACATTTGACAGGCAAGCAAGCAACCAACTCAGTCATATATCTAAAGAGTAACATGAAGGCATGCTGACAAGAGACAAGTCATAAACAGAAAAACTCAAACTTTGCAGCAGTATAGTTAACCAGGATAAATTATATACAGCTGCACTGGTTTTGCATCTCCTTTAACTTTAACCCTTTTAAAACCACCTGTCTTTTACACTTTACTTTAAAGGAATATTCTGGGTTCAATACAAGTTATGCTCAACAGCATTAATAGCATAATGTTGATTACCACAAAAAATAAATTTTATATATATATATATATATATATATATATATATATATATATATATATATATATATATATATATATATATATATTTCTACTTGACCCTCATTTTTATTAAAAACTGCACAAATTTAAGGTACAATGAGGCATTTGTAATGGAAGCCAATGTGTCCAATTTTCGAAGGCTTTAAATATATTAAAATTCTTATTACTATACTAAGCTGAAATAATTTTTTATGGTAATCAACGTTATGCAACAAATGCTGTCAACTGAGCTTAATTTGTATTGAATCCAGAATATTTCTTTAAACTCTGAAAATGACTGGTCTTAGAAACTCTAGCAGCTTCTAATTTAAGATTTCAAAAGTGTACTACACTTAATTGGATACAACAACTGCTACATAAGAAGCTGGGGAATAACTGTTTCACACTCCAGTCTCTTTTTAAAATTACACATAACAAGTAAAATTGAAAAAGGTTGGTCATCTTTTTTGGGTAACTCGGATCCAATGCACAGATCAGTCCAAAAGTTCAGAAATCCATCCGAAAGACTGGGCAGGTAGGTAATGACTTCATTTTTTGAGAACAACAGAAATTCTGACCAGATTATAGTGAATTGCAGGATCTGTGAGTTCTCTGATGGCTGCTAGCAGGGCATCAGCTGAAACACCAACATCTGGCTCTTCTGAATCTTAAGCCTTAAATGCAGAAATGAAAAAAGTGGCAAAATACCATTGAGCAAAATCTGATTTAAATTAAATAATGCCCACTAAAAGGAATAGTTCACACAGAAATGAAAATCATATCAATATTTACTCACCCTCACATTGTTTCTGACAAAAATGACTTAATTTCTCCATGAAAAACTAATTATTTTTTTATTATTTTTATTTCTTTTCACCATATAATGTGTGAAAAGTGACTCACAGCTGTCAAGATTCACAATGGAATTAAAAATAAACACATTATAAAACTAGAGTAAAAGTAGTCAATATTACTCGTGCAGTATTTTAAGTCTTCTGAAACCAGAAGCTATACTTCAACTTTGTGAGGTAAATAAAATAAATTTTCTCAAATCAAAGATCAACTCAAAGTTTACACAACACAATTAAATATGGCGACATGTCAACAACTTCAAACATCATTGGTTCTGGTATCATGGCACTGGGCCACAAGATAAGCAATAACAAATAAGGTTGGATGTTATTAAAGCTGTTACCACAATTGAACTGGGCACTGTACACAGAGTTTATCAATTATTTGAATTTAAAGTGAACAATGAATTTTGGTCTGTTCATGATACAATGTGCATGCCTTCAGGAGACTTAGTGTATGATGCACAAGACAAATCGAGTACTTTTGACACTTTGGGGTGCTTTGAGCATTAAAGTGAACCACTATCAACTATTACTGTAAGGAAATCAGTGATTGCAACATTCTTTAAAATATCCCCATTTCAAAAAACGTCTTATGGGCTTGGAACGATTTGAGTGTGAGTAAATGGCAAAAAAAAAAAAAAAAAAAAAAAAAAAAAAAAAAAAAAAATATATATATATATATATATATATATATATATATATATATATATATATATATATATATATATATATATATATATATATATATATATATATATATATATACACAGTGCATCCGGAAAATATTCACAGCCCTTCACTTTTTCCACATTTTATTATGTTACAGCCTTATTCCAAAATGGATTAAATTCATTATTTTCCTCAAAATTCTACAAACAATACCCCATAATGACAACATGAAAGAAGTTTGTTTGAAATCTTTGCAAATTTATTAAAAATAAAAAACGAAAGAAAATCACATATACATAAGTATTCACAGCCTTTGCCATGACACTCAAAATTGAGCTCAGGTGCATCCTGTTTCCACTGATCATCCTTGAGATGTTTCTACAACTTGATTGGAGTCCACCTGTGGTAAATTCAGTTGATTGGACATGATTTGGAAAGGCACACACCTGTCTATATATGGTCCCACAGTTAACAGTGCATGTCAGAGCACAAACCAAGCCATGAAGTCCAAGGAATTGTCTGTAGACCTCTGAGACAGGATTGTATCGAGGCACAGATCTGGGGAAGGGTACAGAAAAATTTCTGCAGCATTGAAGGTCCCAATGAACACAGTGGCCTCCATCATCTGTAAATGGAAGAAGTTTGGAACCAACAGGACTCTTCCTAGAGCTGGCCGCCTGGCCAAACTGAGCGATCGGGGGAGAAGGGCCTTAGTCATAGAGGTGACCAAGAACCTGATGGTCACTCTGACAGAGCTCCAGCATTTCTCTGTGGAGAGAGGAGAACCTTCCAGAAGAACAACCATCTCTGCAGCACTCCACCAATCAGGCCTGTATGGTAGAGTGGCCAGACGGAAGCCACTCCTCAGTAAAAGGCACATGACAGCCTGCCTGGTGTTTGCCAAAAGGCACCTGAAGGACTCTCAGACCATAAGAAACAAAGATTGAACTCTTTGGCCTGAATGGCAAGCGTCATGTCTGGAGGAAACCAGGCACCGCTCATCACCTGGCCAATACCATCCCTACAGTGAAGGGATGGTGGCGGCAGCATCATGCTGTGGGGATGTTTTTCAGTGGCAGGAACTGGGAGACTGGTCAGAATTGAGGGAAAGATGAATGCAGCAATGTACAGAGACATCCTTGATGAAAACCTGCTCCAGAGCGCTCTGGACTCAGAATGGGGCGAAGGTTCATCTTCCAACAGGACAACGACCCTAACCACACAGCCAAGATAACAAAGGAGTGGCTCCGGGACAACTCTGTGAATGTCCTTGAGTGGCCCAGACAGAGCCCAGACTTGAACCCGATTGAACATCTCTGGAGAGATCTGAAAATGGCTGTGCACCGACGCTCCCCATCCAACCTGATGGAGCTTGAGAGGTCCTGCAAAGAAGAATGGGAGAAACTGCCCAAAAATAGGTGTGCCAAGCTTGTAGCATCATACTCAAAAAGACTTGAGGCTGTAATTGGTGCCAAAGGTGCTTCAACAAGGTATTGAGCAAAGGCTGTGAATACTTACTGTATGTACATGTGATCTTTTTTTTCGTTTTTTATTTTTAATAAATTTGCAAAGATTTCAAACAAACTTCTTTCACGTTGTCATTATGGGGTATTGTTTGTAGAATTTTGAGGAAAATAATTAATTTAATCCATTTTGGAATAAGGCTGTAACATTACAAAATGTGGAAAAAGTGAAGCGCTGTGAATACTTTCCGGATGCACTGTATATATATATATATATAAACTCAGTGTCCCTTTGTTCAGGACACTGATTTTAAAGATGATTTTGTAAAAATCCAAATAACTTTACAGATCTTTACTGTAAAGGATTTAAACTATGTTTTCCATGCTTGTTCAATGAACCATAAACAATTAATGAACATGCACCTGTGGAACAGTCATTAAGACACTAACAGTGACAGTAGGCAATTAAGGTCACAGTTATAAAAACTTAGGACACTAAAGAGACCTTTCTACTGACTCTGAAAAATACCAAATTTAAGATGCCCAGGGTCCCAACTCATCTGCGTGAATGTGCTTTAGCATGCTGCATGGAGGCATGAGGACTGCAGATGTTGCCAATAAATTGCAATGTCCACACTGTGAGACGCCTAAGACAGTGCTACAGGGAGACAGGAAGGACAGCTGATCGTCCTCGCAGTGGCAGACCACGTGAAACAACACCTGCACAGGATCGGTACATCCGAATATCACACCTGCGGGACAGGTACAGGATGGCAACAACAACCCGAGTTACACCAGGAATGCACAATCCCTCCATCAGTGCTCAGACTGTCCGCAATAGGCTGAGAGAGGCTGGACTGAGGGCTTGTAGGCCTGTTGTAAGGCAGGTCCTTACCAGACATCACCGGCAACAATGTCGCCTATGGGCACAAACCCACCTTCGCTGGACCAGACAGGACTGGCAAGAAGTACTCTTCACTGACGAGTCACGGTTTTGTTTCACCAGGGGTGATGGTCGGACTCGCGTTTATCGTCGAAGGAATAAGCGTTACACTGAGGCCTGTACTCTGGAGCGGGATCGATTTGGAGGTGGAGGGTCCGTCATGGTCTGGGGCGGTGTGTCACAGCATCATCGTACTGAGCTTGTTCATATCATATTCATATCATACCCCAAAAATATTTTAGTTTATTTTTCAGATTTTCACATTTCAATTTCATAACAAAATTCCATCAAATTTAACTGTGTAATATTTCATTAATAAAACTTTAATAAATGGATGTTTTATTCATTTTAATTTGTCAAAGATTACTCAATTCGATTTTTTGTTTTTTAATGAAATTGAAATACGTAAATCAAAAACAGGCCAAATGTTTTTTATTTATTTATTATTCTTTTTTTTTTTTTTTTTTTTTTTTGAGTGTATCACATCAAAAATCTTTTGTGTTCTGCAGAAGAAAGAATACAAGTTTGAGACAGCATATAAGGTGAGTAAATGATGATAGAATTATCATTTTGTATGAACTATTCCTTTAGCACAAGGGCTTCATCACATTTAAGAGATATTAAAGAACACAGGCAAAGCCTGTTCCATGTCAAGAACAGTGAGATGCTGATTTTTTTTTTCTCTCTCTCTCTAAACCCACCCACCGAAACATTAAACTGTGAATACAACTTTTCAGCTCATTCACCATTCAATATGGGAAAGGCTTAAATTATTCTTTATTAAATGAATGCAAGGCCTGTTAAACTAAGGAGCAATGATAAACAACTAAGATCATAATACCTTCAAGTCATGAATCCTGAGAATCTCAGCAAGTGCATCAGAAGTCTTTCCCGTCTTTGATGCCTTCTGACGATATAAAGTCATCAGGTGAAGACTGTGGTGGTCAAGTTCTGCATAGAATGTGTTTGGAAGATTCTGTTTTGTAATGCCCTGAAACTCAGTACAGACCTAAAATGGAGAGACAAGATAGACTAATTTCATTCACAATTGATTGAAAAGACAAAATTGAGAATATACAGTCTGCAATTTCATACATAATGTAAAAGTAGGCAATATCTGCGATTCCAAACGAAAAGGTGGCCAGCGCTCAAGGATCTCTTTCACTAGAGATGTATTGGGAATGATCCCTTTTCTAGACATGGCATCGGACTAACTTTTGAATAATGATGACTATGTTGCAAATGACAGTACGTGAGTAACTGTGCTGTGGATGGAAATGAGGCTGTACACAGTTTACAGTACCAAGCCATTCCTTCAAATTATCAAACTTGTTTATCAACACAACAGTTCAAATAAAGGCATCTGACATTTCAGACATTATATCTCTTAAACTTGCTTGGCAGTCAGACATTGGGGGGAATCAATGTTCCTCATATTAGAAATATATATATATATATCAATGGCTATTCTATATCGTAAAATACAGTTACATGTATATTTGTTACTTACCTCGGGAACTTGTACCATGTGAAAATAAAACTACATCTACAACTTTTAATCTTGGTCGGTAAACGTGTCCTATCAAGTGCTCTGAGCTCTCAATATTCTTAAGAAAATTTGAAAAAACTAACATAAGTTAGCAGTTCATATACACAACAGCAACTGATTAAAACTTTTATCTCAAAAATGTCGATACCAAAAGAGCTACTTAATCCCACGCTGCATCAGTTAATGAAAATACCATCCTGTGAACCAACAAAAATGCTCTTCAGATAACTGTTGCGGTACTATTTACAATCAAATATCGTCATTAAACTTAAGTTAAACTCTGTAAACTGTATATGCAATGATTAGTTCAATCACCAAAACAAGCCACTCACATCGTCTCCCAACAACAAGTACTTGTTTGGGATATTTATGAAACATTAATTACATTAATTTGTGTAATTTAACATATTTAGAAAACAAAACAAAATGACAACATAAGTTCTGAATAAACATGAAATACTTCCTTTTGAATCCAGTCATGATGTCACTAAAGAGGAAAACCGCCACTAGAGGGCGTGTGTTACAAATTGAAAAATATAATTATTTCTGAATCTGTTACCTAAAGTTAGCTTAACTCAAAACCTTGATTTTAGTTTAAACAAATAAAAAATAACATTTCTGCTAACTTAAATCTTTGTTAGACGTTAAGAAGACTTTAAAACTTAAGCTTGTGGAACTATTTAACACATTTTGAATAAAGAGTACTTTTTTTTTTAAGAGTACGCACAAATCACCACACACCCCACAGAGAGTGAGAACCATATTATAGTGACCACGAGGAGGTTACCCCATGTGACTCTACCCTCCCTAGCAACCGGGCCAATTTTGTTGCTTAGGAGACCTGGCTGGAGTCACTCAGCACGCCCTGGATTCGAACTTGCGACTCCAGGGGTGGTAGTCAGCATCTTTACTCGCTGAGCTACCCAGGCCCCCAGTACTTTGTTTTTTTAATAAATAACACTGTTCGGGTTTACAGTGTAACACCTCCTTTGTGTTCCATGGAAAAAAATAAAGTCATATGGGCTTGGAAAAATTTCATAATTTTCATTTTGGGGTGAACTATCCCAACTACTGCAGGCAGCAGTCTTTTGTTTTTCAGTTTTCAGTTATTGGACAAGTGATGCTTTTTTTGGTCATTCTTTGTATTTATGATGACAGAATTGTATTCGGGTAGAATCCTTGATTTGTTCTGTATTTACTCTTCTGGACTTTATTTCCCTTTAATTCGGTCTGTGTTTTCACCCAGAGCTGGTGTTTGTGTCTGCTGAAATCTCACCCCGTGGAGGCGCAGTGAGCTTAGTGACTGTGTGTATGTGTGTGGCAACAGAACACTCCAGAGGCCCTTGTAACTTGACTTCGAAGTGATCTTCAGTTCCTACTCAGAGCCAGCATGGGATGTCTGAAGTGTCACATCTGACAACTCAATATGCAGCCATGTCGCTACACAGGAGAGGAGCAATCTGAGAGATGATGCACTGGCACACTCCCTCTGTCCATCTTTTTACATTTACATTTATGCATTTGGCTGACGCTTTTATCCAAAGCGACTTACAGTGCCCTGATTACAGGGACAATCCCCCTGGAGCAACCTGGAGTTAAGTGCCTTGCTCAAGGACACAATGGTGGTGGCTGTGGGGATTGAACCAACAACCTTCCACTTACCAGTTCAGTGCTTTAGTCCACTACACCACCACCACAGCAATCTGACAGCAATAGGGAATCCAAGCACTACAGCAGTCATGCTGCATTTGACCTAATTTGGCCTAATTTAGAATTAATGTATGATTTATCATTTATAATTTGCTAAACTGTTAATAAAGCATTAAAGTTTAAGTATTTACTGTAACTTTTTCTGTGTTAAAATACTACTTAATATGCAGAGACAACTACAAGTTTAATTTTCTCAAAAACTGTAAGCACTGTCTTTCTATGACACTTTGAAAATTGCTCTGTTTGTTCTGAACGACCCGCTGAGACCCGCCCCAACAATGTTACTCAAGCATCAAGGAACTATCTCTTTGTTTGACCAACAGCAGAAGGGGCATATTCAGAAAGCTTTTTTGAAAACAAATTGTATTTTTACAATTCTGTTTGGTGGCGCTAGTGGCGCAGAAATTACATACTTTAGCTTTAACATTAAGACTTTCTGCATTTTTACATTTTCAATAAAACATTGTTTAGTATGTTTTTTAAGTGATTTAAATTATGGGGACACTAGAAATGTCCTCATAAACCACATTTAAAGCATAATACCCTTATAATTACTAGTTTGTAACCTAAAAAAAAGTCCTTGTAAACCACTTAAACCTGCCCACACACACACACACACACAGCTTGATGCTCGACTCTCTCTCTCTCTCTCCTCTGGTGGTCTGGACTGCCCTTTTATCCCTCTCCAGCACTCACTGCAACACAAAACAGCTGTTAGAGATAATTTCCCACAGGTGTCAATTCTTACTGCTCTTCCTATCCCAGCCTCGCTCTCCACAGACGTCGCTTGGCCATGCCCCCATCTCCACACTGTATTAAACAGAAATGTATCAAGCAAAATGCTGAGATGTGCTGACAAAAACAACTGGTGCTCTATCTTTTCCTCTTTGCCAGACTTTTGCAGGTTTTTCTTCTTGCACTGGGCATAAGAGGCTGATATAGTCATATGTATCTCAGCAGGACAGGGATTTCGCTATGGAACCCTGGGGGGAAAGTACCACAGAACTGCACAACAGCAGCATAAAGCTCAAGATATGAAATTGCAATTTATAACATTAACTTGTACCATATTTTATTGTGAAAACAAACCATGTGCCAGTTTAACAGTCACAAGGTGCTTTTTGCCAGTGGATTCCTTTTAGTAAAGCCAGGGAGACTATGACATTTCTTTTTGATTTGGCAATATGGCAAAGAGTCAATTTTATATAGTTCAGTGCTGATTTTTCATAGGAAAGGGGTAAATATGAAATTCTAATGGAAACAGTATAATATATAATGTTTGAAGTTGTTGAGCTTTATTAATTAGCAGACGAGTGTGGGTGCACGGCTGGGTTAAACTGCCAGGGTTCCTCTCCTGAGTGAATGCAGAGGATAGCAGTGTTAGCCTCATTTGCATGCTATCTCTGTGAAAAGCTAAGATAATGCTATGTCTAATTCTAATACCAGTCTTCATTTGAACATTCTCTGCATTTGTGTGTGCAGCAGAGGCTGCAAGACAGAGGGCTTAAGAAAAATCAATATGATTAAAATCCAAACCGGATGTCTACTTCAGTCCAGTGGAAGAGAAAACATGATGAAACAGTAGTCAATGTTAGAAAATGCTTTCATTGGCCATGATCTTAATTTGACTCTCTTGGGATTAAATAAATAACTGGGCATTATGTACAGTATGTGTGTGTGTAGGGGGGGGATTAGGTGGTTTACTAGGACTTATTTTTAGGTTACAAACTGGTAATTACAAGGGTATTACACTATAAATGTGGTTTATGAGGACATTTCTAGTGTCCCCATAATTAAAATCGCTTAAAAAACATACTAAATTATGTTTTTTTGGAAAATGTAAAAAAAAAAAAAAAATTTTGTGAGGGTTAGGTTTAGGGGTAGGGTTAGGGTTAGGGGATAGAATCTATAGTTCGTACAGTATATAAATCATTATGTCTATGGAGATAATGATAGCTGCACCAACATTTGTGTGTGTGTGTGTGTGTGTGTGTGTGTGTGTGTGTGTTTATGCATCTTAAAACACTTTTCATAGTGAGCATAAATTCATTAAGCCCATAAAATATTGATTTCAGGCCTTATATGAAAAAGATCAGCATGTGTTCTAATACCAGCAGAAATCAGCTAAACCTGAGCTCTTGCTCCTCAGACCTTGGCATGTTTAAATAGAAAGTCTTTCTACAGCTGTAGGAAGCTGATGGAGTTTATTGATTGTTGGGCAAGTGTGCCAAGCCGCTAAAGGTCATTAGAAGCACTTAATTAAAAAGTGGTTGAACTGACTTTGCTCACAATTTTGTAATTGCAGCTGTTCAAATATTATCCATCGGAAATAAATAGTTTCAAATAAAAGGAGCTTTTTGCTAACATGTTATGAATGCTGAACTCTATTGTATGGTTTGCTGTTTTCAAAGACGGATTAAGAACTGAGAGTCCCATGGGCCGGTGCACTAAGAAGCCCCCCATGACGTGACTGCGTTCATTTTTATGTGGTACAGGATGCTTTGCAGATTTGGTTGGATTTTTCAAATTGACAGAAGAAAAGTTTGGAGCAATATCTTATGGGGAATTATATGTACTGTAGCCTACTTTTTAATTATGAACCGTTCCAAAATCATGCGTCATTAATAGGGATGTGCACAGTATTCAAATACCAAAATCGCTATTCAGTTATTCTGCACATGTAAGGTCTTCAATCCGATCTGAGTTCGACGGTACCTGACAAACTTACAGGTTTTGGGCCAGGTTCAGGTCAGTTTTCCAAGTAGGTTACAGGGCGAGTTACGGGCTGTTCACACATGCATCTGCACTGTTTTTCAATTGTTTTTCGAGGCCATGTGAAAACGCACTGGGCTTACATCTTTGATCATTGTGCCACAAAATTTTTCAGCGTACAGCGCAGGACTGTCAAATTTTTCATGTTTAAAAGAACTTTAATATTTATAAATGCATCTCAAGACACCTGTTTTACAATTCATTGTGCAGGACCGTCACATTTTTAGACACCGTTAACTTAAAAAGAACTCCAATAATTATAAACGCATCTCGAGACACCTGTGTTCTGTTTCATCATTTGTTGTGCTGCATTAAGCTTTTTCAGCCAACACACTCTCAAGGCGAAATTGTCAGGATTCATACGTCTTTTCTAAATTTGGCTAATTCTTATGATATAGTGCGACTGCACTCGTTTGAATTCCTATGACTTTCACTACAGTCAATGACGTCGCTGGACATCGTTTCCATCTAATACACAAAAATTACTTGCTTCTGTCACACATAACAGCTTCCTATCATTTTTAAACATTCTGGTTAAGATTGTTTAAGTTTAGATAAGGGGTTTGGTAAGGGCATAATATTAATAAGTATGTCCTTAACGGCTCATGCACGGAACTCGCTCTTACTTCCGCATTAGACATCCGGGAATTTGCATATGATGAAGTCGTACGAGTTTATGCGAACAACATCGTGCGAGACCATACGAAATAGCCAACTTGCAAATTATGTACGAATGTTCATGAGATCGGGTTGTTTTCAGCACTGGTGTCACAAATCGACATTCTGATGAAGTTCAGGTTGGAAAGAGGACTTAATTTGACTGTTATACATGATTCCAGATTGTTTTTCACCTGGCAAAAATTCAGCGCTTGATAAACGGTGAGCCACTGTTTATTTTCACCTTTTGCTCTGATGTGCAGACAATAATTACACAAGTTAAATGCTAAATCATTTAAAATCAAAGCATCCCGAAGAGATGTATGTATAAACCGTAGCGTTTGCTGCCTCATGGAAAGTGAATCTGCCCGGGCATTATTACGCATTTTACATCGGATAAGAATAGGCGTACTATGTTGTGTTACAAACAGGGTTGGGAGGGTTACTTTTGAAATGTATTCCACTACAGATTACAGAATACATGCTGTAAAATGTAATTTGTAACGTATTTAGTTAGATTACTCAAGGTCAGTAAAGTATTCTAAATAGTTTGGATTACTTCTTCAGCACTGGTAGATTTTTTTTCACTGTTTTAACTATAAAAACTCTGCCAGTACAGTAAGACAAAATACACATGTTAAAAATATATTCTCTGAAAAACCTAAATATCTTATGCAGTGTTGTTTCTAAAACAAGATAATCAAATTGATGGATTTTTAGATATTTTTACAGGAAAACAATACAAAAATGATTATCAAGAATACGATTTTTGCCCTACTATCAAAGGTCTTGCTAGAAAAAAAAGAAATTATGATCCAATGTGAATTTTAAATTTAAACCATCAGCTTTGTACACTACCAGGGTAAACTGCACCTAATCTTTGTGTTTGGGAGTGTTTTGTAAATCAGGCGCTGTTCTCTGCAGTCCTTCAAATAAACACGCTACACCTGTGAGACGCAGCGCACACTTGAGTGCCTGTTCTCGCGCTGCTGTTGTCCAGCACGCATTCAGCCGGACAAAGGTATTTCACATAAGGCTGACATTTAAGTGGATTTACAGTATAATAGATATCTCAACATAAATAAATAAATAAATAAATACATAAATAAATAAATAAATAATAATTGATTAAAAGTTCGGGGCCCTTGGGTTTAGAGGCCCCTGGGCAATGGCCCAATCGACCCGATGGTTAATCCGTCTCTGGCTGTTTTCTAGCCTCAATGCCACATCATTGAATGTAGTAAATTAATACTTGCATAGAAATACTGTTGACCTAATAGGTTTTGAAAAGTGATATTGAAACTGATATTTTTCAGAACTTCTTAAACTACTTCAAAGAGTTCTCATCAAAAAAATCCTCCATGTGCAGCAATGACAGCTTTGCAGATCCTTGGCATTCCAGCTGTCAGTTTGTCCAGAAACTCAGGTGACATTTCACCCCATGCTTCCTGTAGCACTTGCCATAGATGTGGCTGTCTTGTCGTGCACTTCTCACGCACCTTACAGTCTAGCTGATCCCACAAAAGCTCAATGGGATTAAGATCCATAACACTCTTTTCCAGTTATCTGTTATCCAATGTCTGTGTTTCTTTGCCCACTCTAAACTTTCTTTTTTGTTTTTCTGTTTCAAAAGTGATTTTCTTTGCAATTCTTCAAATAAGGCCTGCACCCGAGTCTTTTCCTTACTGTTGTACATGAAACTGGTGTTGAGCGTGTAGAATTCAATGAAGCTGTCAGCTGAGGACATGTGAGGCATCTATTTCTCAAACTAGATATGTTCTCATCCTCGTTTAGTTGTACATCTGGCCTTCCACATCTCTTTCTGTCCTTGTTAGAGCCAGTTGTTCTTTGTCTTTGAAGACTGTAGTGTACACCTTTGTATGAAATCTTCAATTTTTGGGCAATTTCAAGCATTGTCTAGCCTTCATTCCTCAAAACAATGATTGACTGACAAGTTTCTAGAGAAAGCTGTTTCTTTTTTTGCCATTTTTGACCTAATATTGACCTTACGACATGCCAGTCTATTGCATACTGTGGCAACTCAAAAACAAAGGCAATGTTAAGCTTCATTTAACGAACCAAATCGTTTTCTGCTGTGTTTGATATAATGGCAAGTGATTTTCTAGTACCAAATTAGCAATTTAGCATGATTAGTCAAGGATAAGGTGTTGGAGTTATGGCTGCTGGAAATAGGGCCTGTCTAGATTTGATCAAAAATGACTTTATTCAAATAGTGATGGTGCTGTTTTTTTTACATCAGTAATGTCCTGACTATACTTTGTTATTAGCTGAATGCCACATTGGTGAATTAAATGACCAATTACCTTCCGAAACAGCAAAATCTGTACATTATTCCAAACTTTTGGCAGCCAGTGTATATATAGTTTTGGCCAAAAATACTGGCTCCCTTGGTAAATATGAGCAAAAAAGACTGTGAAAAAAAAAAAATCTACATAGTTTATCCTTTTGATCTTTCATTCAAAAAATTCACAAAAAATCTAACCTTTAATTGAAGTAAAACAACTGAGAGAGGGGAAATATCTCATTATTAAATAAATATTTTTCTCCTAAACGCATTGGCCATAATTATTGGAACCCTTTTATTCATTACTTTTTGCAACAGTCTCTTCTTATAATGTCTAATGAGGTTGGAGAACACTTGGCAAGGGATCTTAGACAATTCCTCCATACAGAATCTCTACAGATCCTTCAAATTCAGAGGTCCATGCTGGTGGACTCTCCTCTTCAGATCACCCTACAAATTTTCTATGGGGTTCAGGCCAGGGGACTGGGATGGCAATGGCAAAACCTTGATTTTGTGGTCATTGAACCACATATATACAGTATATATATATATATATATATATATATATATATATATATATATATATATATATATATATATATATATATATATTCCTTTTAGATTCTGGTCCATATTGACATGATTGCTTCATGCAATTTCTGCAGGTTTGTCAGCTGCACATTCATGCTGCAAATTTCCTGTTCTACCAAATCCCTAATGTGTTCTATTGGATTCAGATCCGGTGACTGAGAAGGCCACTGAAGAACAGTTAACTCATTGTCATGTTCATGAAACCAGATCGAGACAACTTTTGCTTTGTGACATTGTGCATTATCATGCTGGAAGTAGCCATTAGAAGATGGGTAAATTGTCAAGAAAACATTCCATTCCACACACCATTACACCACCACCAACAGTCTGGACTGTTAACACAAGGCAGGTTGGGCCCATGGATTCAATTTCTGACCCTACCATCTGTGTGCCTCAGCAGAAATCAAGATTCATCAGACCAGGCTATGTTTTTCAATTCTTTAAATGTCCAGTTTTGGTAAGCCTGTGCCCACTGCAGCCTCAGCTTTCTGTTCTTGGCTGACAGAAGTGGAACCCAACGTTGTCTTCTGCTGTTGTAGCACATTCGCCTCAATGTTTGATGTGTTATGCATTCTTAGATGCTATTCTGCTCACTACAATTGTACAGAGTGGTTCTCTGAGTGACCGTAGACTTTCTGTCAGCTCAAACCCGTCTGGCCATTCTCTGTTGACCTCTCTCATCAACATGGTGTTTCCGTCCGCAGATCTGCCACTCACTGGATGTTTTATTTTTATTTTTTTTGGACCCATTCTGAGTTTATATAATTTAAATGCCACCTACATTTTAGGAGCTGTTACTAGTCAACATTTCTTTACGTTTTCAACTTTGTTTAATACCTTTTAGTTTTTTGTATATTTCTCTCCCGGAGTTCAGCACCTGAATGTGCAACTCTGTGCTGGGTTGCTTAGCAGTGACGTGGAGTGGCATTCCTGAGCCAAGAGATCCACTTATTCAATCGAGTCACAAATCTACCAATGAGGTGTCCAGCAGCTCTGATCAATGATGGCAACAGGTTTTTCCTTGTTATTCTGTCACTTACCACTTCGAGGTGGATGTGTGTTTTATGTCTTATCAGTTTGGTCAATTGTTTTTTAGAGTGAACGCGCTCAAGTTCTTTGTGTCAACCGCAAGCAGATGGGAAACTCTCAGAATCTGCTTTTCTCAGAGTGGCCACACACTCCTTGAATGCACCATGCACCAAGGCAAGAATATAATATTGTATAGTATCTTTTCTTCCTATTAGTTTCACATTTGGATGTTTATTTTACCTTTTTTTTCCCAGTGGTATTTGTTTGTAATAAATTAGTTTAATGCGACATATTTCTTAAATTAATTGAGGCGCGACACTTCAAAACACAAACAGCCAGTGTTTTTTTGTTCTTTGAAGTGGACAGAATTTCCCACAGGTTTTTCTTGTTCTTTTTTTTTTTTTTTTTTTTTTTGTCATCATTCTGACAGATACCTGTTTCAGAGTCAGTAAGATGAGGCTCCAGCAACCTGTTGAATGTTTGTTGGCAAATTGTCTGCTGTGGTTGTAACATGAATGAGGTTGAAAACGACTGAGCTTGCTCAATCATCAGTCTCGTAGACTATGTTTCTCTGGATTTATGCATTTTTAAAAAGGAACTGTAAACCTACCTGATTTGTTTTAGTATAGCCTATATAGTATCTGTTCTTGTGCACATATTTTGTGTCTTCACCATAGCATTACATCACTTTACCAAGGTTATTATAATTCTCATCTTTGCAATGCCACTTGAATTCAGGGTAGATGTTGTTGACATAAGGCCATGCTCAGTGCAATTCAGATATGCCTGCAAAATAATTGTTAAGCTTTTCTTGCATCAAGTGGTATTCTAACAGCCTCAGGGAGGGTGTCAAGGTATAATATTTTTCATAAATATGTTTTCACATATGATTTTGTTCTTTCTCCCTTTGGCTTTCTTCAGGTTTGTGGAGGGCCCAAATCCTAGCTATCATGTGAAGGCTTTGTCCTCCTCTTTGACATTGTGCCATTAAGCTTTTCTGCCTTACCCAAGGCACTAGACTGTAAAAATGTCACCGCCGGCATGACCATCATTTCTTATTTCAGATCACTACATCAGGAGGCACCCTCGCCACCGACGACATATTGGCTCCTTGGGCACAAAGGTGTTATGTTATTACTGTACACCCTAGGCTTTTATGCCTCCCTCAGCCTGGTTGCCCCTCAGGGCAACTTCACCAGGCTGGAGAACATAGGGGCATATAAATCTGTCAGCACCACACCGACAAGGGCCACATGTGGCATCCCTGATAGAAGTGCTTTCTGCCGAGCCGGCCAGATACATGAGGATCTTCTCGCTTGTACATAGAAGTTCAGCATCAAAGAGTGTCCCTATAGCTCCTCTACACCAGATTACACCAATCTCCTCGCCACCCACCTGGGCATTTGCTGGAAGGGCACCACCCAGGTGCAGAGGCCAGTTCCACCCCTCTACTCTAAACCTGTGTCCAGAGAGCTCATTTACTCTAACAGTGTGGCTGAAACTCGAACAAGACACTGTAATGTAAGTAGACATGTCCAGAACTTTACTTTAAGAAGATCAGAGATCAGTGCAAGTGTTTCTGTCACTTAGAGAGGGAATGTCTTACTTAATTAACCAGATCAGGTTCAAAACCTGCTCTTTTCAAAGAAAAGAATGACTTGTTAGACCACTGTTGTATGATCTAAACCAGATATGGATTAGCTTGGCCCCTTGCCTTGCCAGAATTAGTTTAATTCTGAATAGCTTTTCCTCTGTGGTTGATCTTAGGGGTGGGAATTATCAGGGACCTGGTGCTATTTTGTGAATTTTTACTCACATTTCTCAACCATCTTAATTGGACTTAAATGGTGCTATGAGCTCCTTTACTTAATAGTAGAGCCATATAGTAAGCCTAGGCACATCAGTGTCAGGAAATGTTTTTCTTTTTTTGTTTGTTTTTTTTTTTGTTTTTTTTTTTGAAAAAACTAAACAAAAAACTTTACGGAATAAGCTAGCATAGCTTGGTTCCAATAGTCATCTCATTACACAAAATCCCTTGTAGTCTATGTCTGTGAGTGATCTGTCCGGATATCCTTGGAAATGTAACAAGTTATTGGCTTAGATCACTCTGAGTTTGCATTTTTTGTGTTTGTTAACTAATTGCCACAGTATGTAGTAGAGTATGTAGTAGTACACTGGAAAATGTGGTAACCTGCAGATGTTACTTAAGGAGCTATTTCTAACTGATCTAACTGTTAAAATTGGTTTTGTTAACCTAATGTATTCAGGTTCATGCAGTGATTTTATTTACTAGGGATGCACTGGAATTTTGGCCGAAAAGGGCATAAAATGCTATTTTACTTTTTTATGGCCTATAGAGAAAAAAGGCAGATAATTTGAACAGAAACCATTATTTTAAAATCCTGTAGCAGAAACACTCACATGAAGAAAAAGCATTTTTTATGTTGCATGTAGCATCTGGACCAATCAGACACACAATTATTCATTATTTAATGAATAATCCAACAGACGTAACAAGCAAAGGTCCAAGTGGGCCCAAGCAGACTCCGAGACGTCTGCTTTCCCACTGATCATTATCGCCTTTTACTCCTCCCTGACTCTGGTCCAGCAACTAGTGGACCTCAGAGACATTCCAGGTGGGGGAAGGTAGCCACATGCAAAAGCAAAGGAATGTGGGGAAAGTAACTCACTCCATTCCCCCATAGGAAAGACACATAAAGCCCATAAACAGACTTTTCTTCATTAATTTATAGACAAACTGTTCTATAAATGAACATGCATATCCCCAGGACATTGTGTGCATGATTATTACTGTCTCGTATAGTGTCTTTTGTACTGTATACCGTTTTATGCATGCTTTATGACAGAACCACTAGATAATGTAAAATTATTGGTATCATGCTTCTTATCAAATTAATCCTTGTGTGACACCCTGTACATTGGAGTATAGCACCCCCTAATAGCATGCATTGTATGCTTGTTATATTAATCAGAGCATAAAGGGGTACAAACTGCCAGCTTATTCCAATCATGCAAATGAGTCAGTTTCCAAACAAAGGAACTTTTCCCGCTGGAAAATTGCACCTTTCTCATTGGTCAAGCCAAACTCGAGAGGAGTGACCTCCCTCGGGAGTTAAAGGGCACTGTTGGAGTGACCTCCCTCTCTCTTCTCTCTCTCTCTTTCTCCCTCCTTCTCCTGCTTGCTGTTCGTGTGGGACCAGAAACACCCGGTCCGACTGTGAGGTCGTGGGCCAGCAGGCCTCAAACACATCAAGCCATTTGTAACTTCCTCGACCATAAAAGTCAAACTAACACCGCAAGTTCATCATCATTTCTTCATTCAATGTGGAAAAAATTGATTGCAACTTCAAAACCATCGACTCAAGGAACCATCAAGACTTTCTCCTGAGACTGCATCCAGGCTCTCTCTCTCAATAGCCAAGGCACTGCAAGTATCGTACAATTAACTAACAAAACAGAGGTTTAGTATAAGCTTTGTTAACAAAGGTGCTTTGAAGTAAGAAACTGATGGTTCTTTCAGATGGTTAAATGACTCTTTTCATAGCTTCATTCCCCTGTTCTGTTCCAGTTTCATTCACTTTCACTTTTCCATTTCCCCTGTATGCGTGATTTGTGTGTATGTGTTTGTTTAGATTAGTTATGTGTTCATGATTTAGTTAAATAAAGCTTTTGTGTACATTCTTGCAAGTTGATTCTGGTCTGCTTATAAATCAACGTCAATTTAATGATTTGATGGCCATGCAAATAATATTACATGTTATGTGCATTGAAATGCACATTTGACAGTACAGAATTGATTTTGAGGTTGGGATGCAGATGAAAATTATGATATTAACAACAGTAACATCTGTGGAAAAAATGAACACCTAATTTATATATGGCTAAATTGAAATATTCTGACAGTGTGAATAAGTTGGGTCTTCTTTACAGATTCATTTCATCAGGCTCCTACTAATTAAACTACAGTCATGTCTTGGAATTTCTGAAGGTAAACAATAATGTACATTTTCAGAGAGCATTAAAAGGGTACAGATTTTACACAGATGGAAAACTGATAGCTTGGTCCATAATTATGAAAATGCACCCTAGTTCTTCCATAGTATCCATAGTTTTAATGATGATATTTGTAATAGTTCATGGTAACCATAGGTAAAACCATGCATAGCTCCTCACTACCATGGTTAGTAACTATGGTTTCTATATAAAGAACTACGGCATTTTTGTAATGAAAAAACAGCAGTCTAAATACATTTAGAAAGATTTTATGCCACAACTACCATTGGTAAAACAGTACAGTTAGTGTTACTGCAGTAAATCCAAAGTAAAATTTTGTAACCATTGTGATCTGAGAATTGAAAAGCCTTCTAATTTATGTTTTCTCCTGTTTTCTTTGTCACTGCCATTTAGAATGTGGGGGCTGTTTGTTTTAAACTAGTTTCATCACGAGACATAATTTGAAGTCAGAAGTTTACATACATCTTAGCCAAATACATTTAAACTCAGTTTTTCACAATTCCTGACATTTAATTGTAGAAAAAATTCCCTGTCTTAGGTCAGTTAGGATCACTACTTTATTTTAAGAAATTGAAATGTCAGAATAATAGTAGAGAGTATGATTTATTTCAGCTTTTATTTCTTTCATCACATTCCCAGTGGGTCAGAAGTTTACATACAATTTGTTAGTATTTGTTAGCATTGCCTTTACATTGTTACAATATTTTGGGTAGCCGTCCACAAGCTTCTCACAATAAGTTGCTGGAATTTTGGCCCATTCCTCCAGACAGAACTGGTGTAATTGAGTCAGGTTTGTTGGCCTCTTTGCTCGCACAAGCTTTTTCAGTTCTGCCCACAAATTTTCTATCAGATTGAAGTCAGGGCTTTGTGATGGCCACTCCAGTACCATACTTTGTTGTCCTTAAGCCAGTTTGCCACAACTTTGGAGGTATGCTTGGGGTCATTGTCCATTTGGAAGACCAGTTTGCGACCAAGCTTTAACTTCATGGCTGATGTCTTGAGCTGTTGCTTCAATATATCCACATAATTTTCCTTCCTCATGATGCCATCTATTTTGTGAAGTGCACCAGTCCCTCCTGCAGCAAAGCACCCCCACAACATGATGCTACCACCCCCATGCTTCACGGTTGGGATGGTGTTCTTTGGCTTGCAAGCCTCACCCTTTTTCCTCCAAACCTAATGATGGTCATTATGGCCAAAAAGTTCAATTTTTGTTTCATCAGACCAGAGGAAATTTCTCCAAAAAGTAAGATCTATGTCCCCATATGCACTTGCAAACTGTATTCTGGCTTTTTTTTATGGCGGTTTTGGAGCAGTGGCTTCTTCCTTGCTGAGCAGCCTTTCAGGTTATGTCGATATTGGACTCGTTTTACTACGGATATAGATAATTGTCTTCCTGTTTCCTCCAGCATCTTCACAAGGTCCTTTGCTGTTGTTCTGGGATTGATTTGTACTTTTTGCACCTAACTAAATTCATCTCTAGGTGACAGAATGCGTCTCCTTCCTGAGCGGGATGATGGCTGTGTGGTCCCATGGTGTTTATACTTGCGTACTATTGTTTGTACAGATGAACGTGGTACCTTCAGGCGTTTGGAAATCACTCCCAAGGATGAACCAGACTTGTGGAGGTCCACAATTTTTTTTCTGAGGTCTTGGCTGATTTCTTTTGATTTTTCCATGATGTCAAGCAAATAGGCACTGAGTTTGAAGGTAGGCGTTAAAATACATCCACAGGTACACCTCCAATTTAGTACACCTCAGAAGCTAATTGGCTAATTGTCTAAAGGCTTGACATCATTTTCTGGAATTTTCCAAGCTGCTTAAAGGCACAGTTACTTAGTGTACTGTATGTACATTTCTGACCCACTGTAATTGTGATATAGTCAATTAAGAGTGAAACAATCTGTCTGTAAACAATTGTTGGAAAAATTACTCATGTCATGCAAAAAGTAAATGTCCTAAATTACTTGCCAAAACTATTGTTTGCTAATATTAAATCTGTGGAGTGGTTTAAAAAATGAGTTTTAATGACTTCAACCTAAGTGTAAATAAACTTCAGACTTCAACTGTAAGAATTTTGCAACAGACAAATCTGTACGACATTCAAACAGGTTTCGCAATCCCCGCCGCGCATCTCACTGGTTCACAGCACATTTAAAATAGTCTGTTGTTTGACTGAGACCAGTCCACGTATTACCGCACCTGCTCTGCCCTTGTGCTGCTTTATTCATTATTGAGCTGTGTTGATAATTGATCCATGTAGCGCTGTTTCATTCCGTTTTTGAAGCGAGAAAAATGCGTTCCAAAACATACAGATGACAGGGGAAGGCTAATTTATATTCACGACGAAAGTGCTAACTGATTGTTCAGTGAAACGTTGCGATCCGCTGCCATCCTATGTTTCAGAAATGAGCTGGCGGGCCACTTGAAATGAAGCGAGTTTGAAACGTGTTGCGTAAGTGCGTGTATTTGTGTGTGTGTGTGTGTGTGGTGGGTACTCTTTCACAGTGTAGAAAGCACACAGCTGACTGGGGCTGGCAAGCATTATGCTGCTTCAAGAATATTAAATTAACCATGTGAAATTCCAACAGCGGCACTCATAATTAAAATCGACTGAGTAATGTGATATCCAATCACAATAAAGTGAACACAAAAGAGATTCACTAAAGAATCCAAATTCCAGGTACATATACAATGTGAAAATAAATGTGCCAATTGAACTGGCTTAATGTTCACTGAAAATTTTCACTGGAATTACTGTTAATGTTTCTACACATTTTTACAAGTACACAAGAAGTTGATCCCCCCTCAGCTTTTGGTTGTCCTCACACCATTTTCAGACATTTTCTGTGTTATTGCCACTTTGAAACCATGTTGGTACATGGAACACATTTTGTGAGTCCTGCCAAGTTGAAAAAGCTGTGAGCCCTGTTTGCTCTGCTCTGACAAGACCAGCTGTGGCCAGTGTTAGATCAATGAAGTGAAATTGCCACAGTGTTTCCTGAGCTCTGGCAAAAAAGCATCAACTCAAAGGCCACTTTGTTTTTCCACCACACAGAAAATGATATAGTTGAAAGTGGGTGATGGGGATGAAAGGATGGAGTCAGAGAGGCTCCAGCAGAAGAACAACTGTTTCAGCATTTTATATCAAGTGCAGAGACTGAAAAGAGAGACAAAGCCACCAGTGTGTAGTGTTGAAAAATGAATAAGCAAGTCTGCGTGGTCAAGGTGGCTCATCCAGTGTGGGACCTTGTGTTCTCTCCTTGAAGTGGTGAGAGGCAGAGTCAACAGGCGTGCATGTTTATTCTGTTCTTAGTGAATTAATTGGCCCGTGTTTAATACATGCCTAAGAAGAGCCCCTTGATAATATGACATAAAAATATACACCACACAGACTTAGTTTTTTGGAACACTTGCCTTACTAGACATATTGAATCCTAAAATGTTACTGTCCCAGGAGAAGCCTGGCCTAATTGCAAGTGGAGCACGCAGCAAAGCTTGGCTGTAGGTGAGATGTTTTTGACTCCGGGGCCAGCCGCAACCTGAGAACAAATGCTTTATGATTTATTGGATGTGGTGGCCTATGTTCGTAAATGCTGCCGTTTCCTGTAAAATGTCTGTAATGGTGTTTCATTTGACAGTGTATGAGGGGGTTTTCGAGTAACAAGAAAAGGCAAATGGAAAATATTGATACAACATTCATAAATGTCAGAGTGATGTTCATTTTAGATGGCAAGGAATTTCCCAGTAAAAGAAGGTTGTTGGATTTTCATAGCTGATATTTTAAAGGTGTATTGATTGTTTACTAATGTCTTTCACCATCATATATTAAATAATATATGGAGCTTCATATAGATGATGTACAATGCAACACAAAATGTTGATATCTTGTGTAAATTTGAGCCTGTTTTGCTTACCTTTTTAGGTTGTCTATTCAGTGTGGACACAGTGTCAGTGTTAAGCATTAATAGCACCTGAGTTGCATCTCAGCCAAACAATAATGCTTATTTAATTTCTGTATAGGACTTTCCTGGAAAAGAGCACTGTGGGCAGACTGGTGCTGCTTGTGACTGTCTCAGAGGAAGATGTTCAGCTCCACTACGGCATTCAGAGCAGACAAAACCTATCCATAAGCATAGAGACTGCTGGTCACATTAGCATAGGTCAGTGGACACACATTGTTATACAGGTAGGCAGCATGTTTCTATTGTTATGCGTTTTATGGTCATTTATATGTGTCATATAAAAACACCATTCGCAAAACATTCCTGTAATGTGAGTCTAAGTGAATATTCAGCAGGAAATTGAGTGATGTGATTGGATCACTACTGGATAGCTATGATTTTACTCGTTATTAGTCATTACTTTCCTCATTTCCTATGTTTACAGAAGTGAGAGCATATTGCTAGCAATGCTAGCGTCATTGATATCAAGGGAACACACATATAAATGTGTAGCTTGAATGCACTGTAGCTGTAGATAAAAGCATCTGCCGAATTCCTACATGTAAAAGTTATTACATTTTCACTAAACAAAACTGTTTTTCAGAATAACAACCACTGATGAATCGTACACATAAGTAAATGAGGTCATTTTTAATTTCATAATTTGTTTAAAACAATGCTTTGTTGGAGGCCTAAAGCCTATAGAGGCTTGCAACCAAGATTATCCGAACATATTTTATATTGGAGTATACTGTATGTTGCAGATGTGCCAACAGTGATGAATTATTTTTTACTGACTGCAGAAGAAGTCATGTAATGTAACCAGCTTGGTCAGGTGTCATTTTGAATGCGTTCTGGCAACACTAAATCACCCTCCATTCATATTTGAGATAATTAGCTGCTGGAAAATATTGATATTAATATTGTGTCGGGAGAACCCGCAGCAGGTTCTCGCTGAACCCATGTCACAACAGATTTCCACTTTGGACAAGATGCATGAATAGAAGGCGTTAATTACAGTAGTAAACATCTGCTTTCCTGCAGCTGCGAGGACAGGCAGGGGGAAGAGAGTGGGTCAGGCCCACACACACACCCCGCTCTGAATACATATCAACACAAACACACCAGACCCGCAGTCACAGTCCTGCTTTATTCCTGCCAGATTCGGCTGCTTTTGCCTGTGCTACGTTTTCAAAGTTTTATCTGCATCCTGCCTTACAAAAATAAACCACAGTAACTACGGCAGCAGTGAAACAAACAAACAAAAACAAAAAACTATTGGGTCATGTTTCATTCTCAGCTTTTGGAGCCCTTGTAGACAAAGTACCGGACAGCCCCATATGTATTGGCTCTCTGGCATTGTGAAGCTTTGGGAATGACTGACTGTATCTCTTGTGTCGGAAATGAAAAGAGAAAGAGCAGAGGATAAACTTGGCCATCATCAGGAAACAGAGTGCTCTGTCAGAGGAGAGTATTACCTTACAATATTAGTGATTATTATGGCTTTAAATTGCAATCATTCAGATTATGAATAGCAGGTTGACTTCTGGGACTGAAAACATTATCATGATAATGAGATCCTTCCCACAAATTCAGAGGTAATATGTTCCCTTCCTGTGACAGCCTCGACTTGGGCTATATAAGATATATTCTCTGTGTCCATTAGGACTTTAAATGCAGTCCAGCCACTGTATTTCAGGGACAAAATTAGCCTATTTTCAGCCTTTAACTCTTCATGGTGGTCTACTTGTGAAGGGTTCTGATGCAAAGATCTGGATACCAATGGTTTCATGCAAAGTTTTCTTTTCCAGGCATGAAACTAATCCTTCAATCTGCAGCAAAAATATTAATGCATCTGCCCTTTGTACTTCTGTGTTAAAAAGACAGAAAAACCTTTTAACTAGGGATATGCAAAACTACATGTTTTCAAAATCAAGTAGTCAGTGGGTTGCCTGAACACTTTAATCGACTTGTTGGTCTTAAAGGAATAGTTTACCGACAAATGAAAATCATGTCAATTATAAAATTGTCTCACTCTCACATTGTTACAACCTCATATGACTTACTTTCTTCCATACACAAAAGGCAGAATTATTTTTATTGCACCTTTCAATGGTGACTAAAGCTAACATTCCCCATTTGTGTTCTGTTAAAAAAAAAAAAAAAAAAGAAACTCAAATAAGGGGTTGGAACAACATGAGGGTAAATGGTTTTCATTTTTGGCTGGACTATCCCTTTAAGGAAGCCCTGTATAATTAGGCTGTTTAGTGTCATGCGCACCAGACACCGATCAGATGTATTTCTAAGGAGAATACTGACACCAACTTAAGCCATTCAATCGTATAACTGACAAATATTCAACAAATACGTAAAGGATATATAACTGTAACATATTTTGCTTAAAACTATCACCAAAAAAAAAAAAAAAAACTAAAACTTTATGCATAATTATGTTCAAATGTGTTGTTGAAGGTGGTGAATTTGTTGTTGTTTTGATAGCTGTTGCAATGTAGCTTAAAGATGATTAATTTAGAGTCTCTCTAACATTCTAAAAGTTATTGCAACATGGCTATTATAAAGACTTATACATTTTTGTGAGGATTATGATAATTTGTGCAATAAAAGGTTATTGAATTGCTGAGCTTGGCATCCATATCTAAGAAGTCTATAAATACCTTCCCTTTAAAATACAGCTGCTAATAATTTTTAAGCTTAAAAAAGTAAGTAAGACATTTGTAGATTGATTTACCCAAAAAGTGTAAACATTGTGGCTCTGTGTCGCTTTCAAAATATTGCTCTGTTCCCGAGCAGCCCAACACACCAACACTGGCTCAACCAATGGCTTGAGTTTGGGGAGAGGCTATCTCTTTGTCTGAACAATAGCAGACAGGAAGTGTTTTGGAAACCTGTTTGAAAATAATCAATTGATACTAGTGGCACAAGAATTACACACTTCACCTTTAATGGTTATAAAAACACTGAAACCCTCTCCAAACTAATCACACTGAAGGTAGGAGAATATTGTTTTCTACAATAATGATATCACATTACACTCACATTCCCTTAGGGTCAGTTTAGGATTATCTGTTGAATTTAGCTTCTCTACTGTCTGACGGTACAGTTTTGTCAAGATCAAGTAATCCAAAGATTTAATCCAAATAATGAAATGCCCTGACAGGTAGCTGTCTTCCCACTGTCTGTTCATGAGGCCTCTCCAGTCAGAAAAAAACTTTAAGATAAAGAGAGCAGAAAAAAAAAAAAAAAAAGAAACACTCAAACGGAATACAACATTACAGCATTTAGAAAGACTTCAGGGAAAAAGAAAAGAGGAGTTGATCTATAGGTGCTTGTCCATAGTCATTACTTTTAAGAGGAAAGAGAGAGCTGCAGAGAAGAAGAAGAGTGATATCCCTTTTATGCCACCCGCTCAGATGACAATGAGAAGCGACAATAGGCTCCTATCAGTTGTTTGTTGCTTTGCTTATTGTGGATAATTTGTCTCTCTGAGGATGTGGGCTGTAATTGAGATCAAGCAAGTATCGAGTGGCATAAGACTCAGCAGGGAGGAAAGGTACAACTACATTCTTCTCGTCTCTTTGCATGTCAATTCAAACCTGTTTCCCGTATCATAGTGTAGCTGACGAGCCATGGTTGGTCTCGGCACATGAAAAGAGTCATCGAAGAGAGAAAGCTGAAAATGTAAATGCCAAGGAGGAAGAGTGATTACAGCAGCCCCTCCAGGATCCTCAACGTAAATCACAATTATCATATCAATACATGTCATGCGCTTGACAAAACTCACTCTTATAAATGTTTAAAAGCCCTTGTTCTCTCGCGTAAAGGTTGGGAATTTTTTGATGCTGTTCTTGGGTAGTATCAGTGGACAATATCACCTGTACATCTTGTCCATTTTGTGGTATCCTTGTCACAGACATTATTATGTCTGCTCTCCCCTTACAAAAAGTACAAGTGTGGTAAATTGGACGCAGTATTACTACAGTACTGAAAACTGCAGGAATATTGCATCCAAATTACCACACTTTTACTGCAGTACTGAAAACTGCAGGAATACTGCATCCAAATTACCACACTTGTACTGTAGTTCTACTGTTGTTCCCTGTCAAAAGCTACACTTAATGCTGCGCTTGATTCAGCGCTTATGGGAATGTCTTTAGGAGTGACCAGCTGTGAATATGTGTGCAACACGTCAATGAAATTGACTAGAACCTTTATAGCCTCTGCTGGTGACATCATAATGCACCAGTACCAGAGGCTATAAATAGATGTGCCACAGGTGCATTGTCAGGTCTTTTGTCTTCAGACCACTCTGTGATGTGTTTGTGCTTCTCAGCTTCTCAGCTCTCTATTTTCCTTCTGATAGGAGTTAAATTTGTCAGGCAATGTGCAGAAAACTTTCTCTTTCTCTGTCATTCAAGTGTGGAAAATACAAAAAGAAAGAAAAAATGAGTGATCAACAAAGCAAACGGTGTGTGTTTCCATGCTTACGTCCTATGGCTGAATCGGACACACACCAGTTTAGTTTTGTTTTGTTTGTTTGGGGGAAGAGCACGCTGCTCTTGCGTTGGAGTGAAGTGAGTGTGAGCATTGTGAGCTGTTCACAGTGAAGACGCTGCGCGCTCGTCTCGCTTACTTCCAAGAGCCAGTACCCACCATTCCATCGTGGAGCCCACGTATGGATCTGGCTGAGGAGCGAGGGACGGGTCCGTCCCTATCGCTCGCTCTCTCTCCAGATCCAGTTTGTCCCTTGCGTGATCTCGAAGTGCGCCCCGGCGCCTCTTCGGTTCATGAGGGGGACGATGAATCTCTTGGGTCTGCGGACTTTGAGTTGCCTACCTCTTAACATTCCTCACGTGATGACAAAGCAGTTGAGGAATTACTCGAGGTGGTTACTCGTGCGGTGGCCAGATTACAGCTAGACTGGCCACACGAAGAAGAGACCCCCAAACGATTGAAACTAGAAGACAGATTTCTGTCTGGTGGCCAGGGGAAGGGAACACAAAATAAGTCTCTCCCCTTCTTTGAAGATCTCCATGACGAGTTGACTCGTTCATGGGGGAAACCTTATACTTCCCGTATCTTTGTGCCTTCGACGTCGACATATTTGACTATCGTGGGTGCTAAGGCACAGGGGTATACAATGATGCCACAGGTAGAAGAGACGCTCGTGGGCTATCTCTTGCCTGGTTCGACATCATCATTAAAAAGACCAACTCTCCCCACAAAACCTTGTAGAACCAACTTAACGCTTGTGGGGAAAGCTTATCAAGCAGCAGGTCAGGCTGGTGCTGCGCTACACATCATGGTGGTGTTACAGGCATACCAGGCTGATCTGTTGAAGGACCTGAGTGTGATACAATCGACAAGGAAGCATTCTCAGAGCTTCGTCAAGCCACAGATTTATCTCTCCATGCATCCAAGCAGATGGCTCGCGCTATCGGCCGTTCAATGGCTGCTTTGGTCAGCATGGAGAGGTATCTGTGGCTAAACCTCACGGGCATCAAGGATAAGTACAGAGTATTCCTACTTGATGCCCCGGTCTCACCCTCCAGCCTGTTTGGCGATTCGGTGAATACAGTCATCACCAGGTTTCAGGAGGTGAAAAAACACGAGGAAGCCTTTGTGCAATTCCTTCCTCGCCGCACTCAGGGGGAGGGGCTGCCGGCCACCCAGCCTCGCCCCGGTCCTTCTAGAAGGGAGGCTCAAAAACAAAGTGTGGCGAGTCGCGCTCCCCCTTGTAAAGATTGGGGACTGGCTCATCGCCCTCAGCAGCCTCCAAAGCAAGACCTCAGGACCATTATTTCCAAAAAGAAAAAGTCCTGACGGTCTTGCACCCAGCATTGTGGGGGTAGCCCCCCTCAGGACAGGGCACGCAAAACATCTACCCGCTCCTTCCTGACATCCCCACGAAACCTCTCCATCCCCACCGCCTCTGGTGTTTCGGGGAGCAGCAGTTTCCAGTGAAATGTTGAGTGTTCCGATGCTTCCTGTTGTCGCCCAGGACATGGAACATCCAACATCCCCTCAACGGGAAGTATCAAAATTGGTATCCATTTCAGAGAACCTGGCAGCATGGAAGCTACTGCCAGGTATTTCTATGTGGGCCCTAAAGACAGTAGAAAAGGGCTACAGAATTAAATTCGTTCACCGTCCTCCATGTTTCAACGGCGTGGTCCCCACTACCGTGAAAACGGAACAAGCACATTTACTGTCACAAGAGCTGCAATCTCTTCTGGTCAAAGGGGCCATAGAACATGTTCCCCTTTCAGAGAGAGAATCAGGTTACTACAGCAGATACTTCCTGGTTCCCAAGAAGGATGGGGGATTGCGTCCGGTTTTAGATCTTCGAGGCTTGAACCGCTCAGTCTAGGCACTCAAGTTCAAGATGCTAACTGTCAAGACGATCGTGTCACAAATTCAACATCGCGATTGGTTAGTCACAATCGATCTCATGGACGCATACTTTCACATAGAAATACTGCCACAACACAGGAAGTTCCTGAGATTTGCTTTCAGGGGCGAAGCTTACCAATATCGGGTTCTTCCATTCGGCCTAGCCTTATCACCTCACACATAAACAAAGTGCATGGATGCAGCACTGGCTCCATTGCAACTCCAGGGCATCCGCATTTTGAATTACATAGATGACTGGCTGATACTAGCACAATTGCAAGAACTGGCATTACAGCACAGAAATGTCATCTTAGCTCATCTAGTTTCTCTGGGGTTGAGACTCAACGACAAGAAAAGCGTTCTTTCTCCTGCTCAGAGAACGACATATTTAGGGATCGTATGGAATTCGATCATGATGCGGGCACAGCTGACTCCCGCTATAATCGAGACCATTCAGAATACCCTGAACAAAGTCAGGCTAGGCCAAGATCATACTGTTCTTCAGTATCAACGAATGTTAGGTCTCATGGCATCTGCGTCCTCTGTGATCCCTATGGGCCTTTTGCATATGAGACCGTTTCAGTTGTGGCTCAAAGCCAGGGGATTTCATCCAAGGGCCAACCCCCGAAGGCAGATAAGGGTTACACGCCGCGGGCTACATACCCTCTCTATGTGGCTCAGACCCCGGTTCCTCACCTTGGGTCCCACTCTAGGTGTCTCTTGCCGTCACAGATTGCTAACGACAGATGCCTCCCTGTCGGGCTGGGGAGCGGTCTTAAGTGGTCATCCAGCTCAAGGGGAATGGGAGGGTCATCAGCTCGATTGGCACATCAACTGTCTCGAGTTGATGGCTGTATTTCTGGCCCTGAAGTACTTCCTCCAGCATCTGAGAGGCTGCCATGTCCTGGTGCGGGTGGACAACACAGCGGCAGTCTCTTACATAAATCACCAAGGAGGTCTGAGGTCACGCCAGCTAAACAAACTAGTGCGGCAGATTTTTCTTTGGGCCCAGGGCAAGCTCCTGTCACTCAAAGAAGTATATATCCCTGGATGCCTGAATGTGGGAGCAGATCTACTGTCCAGACAGAAAATAACGACGGGAGAATGGAAACTCCACCCCGAGGTAATGAAACAAATCTGGTTAAGATTTTACGAAGCAGAGGTGGACCTCTTCGCCTCCCAACAGACAGCACAATGTCCCCTCTACTTCTCTCTGAGTCACCCAGCCCCCCTGGGTCAGGACGCGATGGCGCATACATGGCCCAAAATGCACCTGTATGCATTTCCTCCAGTTTCTCTGCTTCCGGGAGTTCTAGCCAGAGTTTGTCAACAAGGATCTTGCGTCTTTCTGATAGCGCCATGTTGGCCGAACAGAGTATGGTTCTCGGAGATAATATCTCTCCTCGACAGCTCGCCTTGGGCGATACCAGAGAGGAGGGACCTTCTGTCTCAAGCGCAGGGGACAATATTTCATCCCCGTCCCGAGCTGTGGAACCTTCATGTTTGGCCCTTGAAGGGTACCAACTGAGGGACACTGGGTTTTCACCTGAAGTTACTGAGACAATTCTGAGTGCTAGGGCTCCTTCCACTAGAAAACGTTATGCCAATAAATGGGGTGTCTTTGAAAGGTGGTGCACTGCACATAATGCAGATCCAGTTAACTGTCAGATTGCTTCAGTTCTGGACTTCCTGCAGGAGAAATTATCAGTAGGCACTGGTTGAGACCCTCTTTGAACCTCTAGAGTCGGTGTCTGACAAGCTCCTGACTCTAAAGATGGTTTTTCTTATGGCAATCACTTCTTTAAAAAGAATTGGGGATTTACAGGCTCTGTCTGTCTTGCCATCCTGCTTAGCATTTGCCCCAGGAATGGCGAAAGCGATATTGCATCCTCATCCTGACTACCTGCCTAAGGTTCCTTTCTCGACCGTACAGCCGGTCACTCTTGAGGCCTTCTGTCCTCCGCCATTCACAACGCCGGATCAGGAGAAACTTTACAGACTGTGTCCAGTCCGTGCTCTTCGGGCCTATTCCACCGTACTAGCCGGTGGCGTAAGTCAGGGCAACTATTTGTTTGTCATGGGGGCCATAACAGGGGGGCAGCCACCACAAAATAGACAATGTCACATTGGGTGAGGGATGCTATTGCCCTTGCCTATGAGGCACGCGATCAAGTTTCGCCAGTAGGCATCAGGGCTCATTCTACCAGGGGGGTCGCTTCTTCTAAAGCTTTGGCGGGGGGTGCCCCTCTGCAGCATGTTTGTAATACGGCAGGCTGGTCCTCTCCGCACACATTCATAAGATTTTATAGTTTGGATGTTCATGCCTCTCCGGGCTCTCGTCCTTGAGTCAACATCACAAGCTCATGTCTGAGACTTTCGTGTTCTTGTGAGCACACACTACACAACTGTAAGGGGTCCAGACACACACAGTGCGGCGGTGTGGGTATTCTCATTCCCATAAGTGCTGAATCAAGTGCAGCATTAAGTGTAGCTTTTGATAGGGAACGTCTCGGGTTACTTGATTGTAACCCTTGTTCCCTGAAAAAGCAGAACAAGATGCTGCACTTCATTGCCGCACTGAGGATGTCTCAGGACTGCTCTTCAGACAAATATACCTGACGATGCACCTATGGCACATCTATTTATAGCCTCTGGTACTGGCGCATTATGATGTCACCAACAGAGGCTATAAAGGTTCTAGTCAATTTCATTGATGTGTTGCACACATATTCACAGCTGGTCATTCCAAAAGACGCTCCCATAAGGGCTGAATCAAGCACAGCATCTCGTTCCACTTTTTCAGGGAACAAGAGTTTCAGTCAAGTAACCCGAGACGTTCTCTAGAACTGCACTCTGCAATATTACACATAATAAATTTGCTGTATTTTCCTATATTCTTCAAAACTAGACCAATGTCTGCAAACACAATACAGGTTATTAGCAATCAGTAATTTATTGACATTCATGATCATTTAGACAACTTAGCATCAGCAACGCAATATTTTAAATTAAACATTCACTAGCAAATATAAAAGTATAAAACTAGATTTAAAAGTTTGTGGACAAACTTTAGGTTGGCAGACAGACATAGTGACAGATAGATAGATAGATAGATAGATGTTTTTTTTTCTACTTGAATGCTAGGGTGAGCTCATTTGGTTGCTAGGCAGTTACCAGGGTGATACTCAAAAGGCTCCTTGCTACTCTGAATAATATGAACAGAACCGAAGTCTCTACAATATTCTGGTGCAGAGATATGTGATTTGTTACTTGGTTGCTAGGGTAATCCCATCTGGTTGCTAGGCAGTTACCAAGGTGATACTGAAAAGGCTCCTTGCTACCCTTAGTCAAATGAACAAAACTGTATATCTCTACAATGTTCTGGTGCAAAGATATGTTATTTGTTACTTGGTTGCTAGGGTAACACCATCTGGTTTCTAGGCAGTTACCAAAGTGATACTCAAAAGGCTTCTTGCTACCCTAAGTCAAATGAATGAAACCGGAAGTTTCTACGATGTTCTGGTGCAGAGATATATGATTTGTTACTTGTTTGTTAGGTTAACCCTATCTGGTTGCTAGGCAGTTACCAAGGTTATATTCAAAAGGCTCCTTGCTACCCTGAGTCCAATGAACGAAACCAGATGTCTCTACGATGTTCTGGTGCAAAGATATGTGATTTGTTACTTGGTTGCTAAGGTAACCCCATATGGTTGCTAGGCAGTTACCAGTGTGATACTCAAAAGGCTCCTTGCTACCCTGAGTCCAATGAATGAAACCAGAAGTGTCTACGATGTTCTGGTGCAGAGATATATGTTTTGTAACTTGGTTGCTAGGGTGAGCTCATTTGATTGCTAGGCAGTTTCCAGGGTGATACTAACAAGGCTGATTGCTGGCCTGAGTCCTACGAGCCAAACATGAAGTCTCTATGATATTCTGATCCGGAGATATCCATCTAAGCTCATTTTAATGGAAGTCAAATGGTTTTGGTTGCAAGGGTGCACTAAATGGTTGCTAGGGTGTGGCTAAGTATTTTACAGCATAATATTTAAAGGCTCCTTGCTGGTCTGAGTCAAACTAGCCAAAGTTGATATCTCACAAATCGATGTTGTGGTGCAGAGATATGTGTTTTGCTATATGGTTGCTAGGGTAAGTTACCTTAAATGGAAGTCAAAGTGACATGAGTTCAAGTTCAAGTTCAAGTTCTTTTATTTAAATAGCACATTTAAAAACAGCATCAAGGCTGACCAAAGTGCCGTACAATACAAGATTATAAAAACACACAACGATTCAAGACCAGAACATTACCTACTATTAAAAGCCAGAGAAATTGATGAGTTTTAAGAGAAGATTTAAAAAACAGATAATGAAGGTGACAATCTGATACTGATAGGCAAACTATTCCATAAAACAGGACCCACAACCGAAAAGGCTCTCCCTCCTCTACACTTTAGTCTCAAGCGTGGGACATCGAGGAGAAAATTATTATATTATATTCTCTCTTAACAACTGACTATCAACCGACAGCCTGAATGTCAATACAGTACAATACTGTACATTCTATAGATACTACTATATATACTTTTTTATATATTTTTTTTTTTTTTTTATTGAATAATGTGTATCTATATAGTGCGTATTGTATACTGTACAGTGTATGTTATTATTTGTATATATTTGAGTGTAATAATGTGTATATCAGATGTTTAAATTGTGCTGTGTTAATTTGATATTATTGTAAATTGGTACTGTCTCATCACTGTCACGACTGCTATGTTGATCGGAACTGCACCCAATAATTTCACACACCATTGCACTTGTGTATATGGCTGTGTGACAATAAAGTGATTTGATTTTGATTTTGATTTAGATACTGATCACCGGATCTCAGACTTCTAGGTGGGTTGTAAGGATGTAGTAATTCTGACAAGTAACTGGGAGCTTGGTTGTGTAACGATTTGTAAACAAACAAGAGAATTTTAAAATCAATTCTAGCTTGAACCAGCATCCAGTGAAGTGATCTTAAAATAGGTGTGACATGATCATACTTCCGACCTCCTTTGAGAAATTTTGCTGCTGCATTTTGAACTAATTAGAGTCGAGCAATTAGAGATTTGGAAATTCCACAATATTACAGTATTTCAGTAGTCCAGACGAGAAGTGATGAAAGCATGAACTGCTATCTCTAACTTTTTCTCCGACAAAAAGGGTTTAACTTTCTATCAGACGTAGCTGAAAGAAACTGGAACCTATGACAGCACTAATATGTTTATCAAGTTTCAGCTGGCTATCAAACTAGACACCCAGGTTCCATACCTGAGGCGAGAGGAAAACATTGAGATTTCCGCAATCAGCATTACTGACATCAAAATTTTCTGTAGGACTAAACACAATCACTTCTGTCTTATCTTCATTCAAAAATAAAAAGTTTTTGGCTAGCCACCTTTTTATTTCCTCCAGGCAAGCTAGAAGAGATTGTATTGCAACGTGATCATTTCGTTTAACTGGTAAGTAGATTTGAGTGTCATCAGCATAGAAGTGGTAGGAGATACCATGCTTTCTGATAATGGAACCCAGAGGGAGCATATACAGAGAAAAAAGAGCTGGCGCAAGAATAGAGCCCTGTGGCACTCCACAGGTAAGGCGGGCCTTAGAAGAGGTAAATGTGCCCAGCTTGACAGAGAACGTTCTATCAGTTAAATAGGATTTAAACCATTTAAGAACATTCCCTTTTAAGCCCACACACGATTCTAGTCTGGAGAGCAGTAAAGCATGATCAACAGTATCAAACGCTGAAGTCAGATCTAAAAGAACTAAAATCACAGTATCACCTGAATCTGTAGCTACAAAAATGTCATTTAAAACTCTAAGAAGAGCAGATTCTGTGCAATGTGAAGATTTGAAACCAGACTGAAAGGTTTCAAAAATTTGGTTGTTCTTGAGAAATACCTGAAGCTGCATAAGCACAATCTTTTCCATTATTTTGGAGATAAAGGGTAAGACAGAGATTGGTCGGAAATTATTTAAAACAGATGCATCTAGTGAAGGCTTCTTGAGCAAAGGAGTGACAGCTGCAATTTTGAGGACCCTGTAAACAGACATTTATTCAAAAATGACACCAGACCAGGACCTACTGAGTCTACTATTTATTTGAAGTACCGAGGAAGAATTATATAATGGGGGCAAAAGGAGGGTTTAAGACTGGCAGTTATTTCTATAACTGTGTGTATCATGATACGGTCAAAGGCATCCCATGAGGCTAGTGGCTGCATTGAATTTAATTGATCCTCAGCACAAGGCATTAACTGTGATCTTAAGTTAGTAATTTTTTCATCAAAAAATCTCAAGAAACTTTCACATAGCACATCAGAAGGATTAGGTATAACATTAACAGGGGGGTTCAAAACAGAAGTTATAATAGAAAACAAAACCTTGGTACGATGGTGATTATTTGTAATTAAATTAGAAAAGTAAGCAGCCTTTGCTGATTTTACAGTTCTCTGATACGCCAATAAGCAGTCTTTTAATATTTCGTAAGAAACCTGAAGTTTGTCCTTTTTTTCCATTTTTGCTCAGCTCTTCTGCACGCTTGTCTAGAAGAGCGAGTAATAAAGTTGAGCCATGGTTCAGATCTGGATTTCGATTTACAGTGCTTAAGTGGTGCAGTAGCATTTAAAACATCCGACCATGCAGAGTTTAGCAACCTGAGGTGGTGGTCAGCATCCAGATTGGGTAATGGAGATTTGAGGGACAGTGATGTACTGGTCATATTAAAACACTGATTGAAGTCCTCACAGAAATGAGGAGAGTAATAATGGACCAGTTCTTCATCTTGAGTTGCTCTTTGAGTGAGTATAGGGAGAGACATATAAAATAATATCGGCAGGTGATCGGATAACAACGTATCTGAGACTTCTATATCAGCAATAGACAAACCATATGAAAGAGCCAAGTCTAGAGTATGACCATGAATGTGTGTGGGGTCCTTTATCCACTGGACTAGATTAAAAGTGTCAATAAGGCTGAGGAACTCCTTCACTAATGGTTTTGACTGACAGCACACATGGATTTTAAAGTCACCAACCAGTAAAAAGCGGTCACATTTTATAGTAATATTTCCCACGAATTTGGTGAATTCATGTATAAAATCTTTCACTGAGCGTGAAGGTCGATAAACCACCACTAGCATCACCGGTCCATTCCACTCCAGCCGTAATAGCTGAGCTTCAAAGCTAGAATACACAGTACAAGATACAGCCTGGCAGAGTGTCTTAAAAGGGTTTTTTAAAATGATCGCTAACCCACCCCCAGGTCCAGTAAGTCGGGGGGCATTAAAAAATTTACAGTCTACAGGAACCAGATCAGCAAAAGGACTTAAATCTCCCACTTTATCCAGGTTTCAGTAATGAACATGAAGTCCAACTTGTGAGTGGAGAAGTCGTCGTTAAGTAAAAAGGTCTTGTTGACCAAGGATCATGCATTGACAAAGCCATTTTCGGAGGAGAAATGACGCTGGAGGAGTCTGGGCCTTTATCCAGGGAGCGGAGGTTTGCAGGATTTACTCCACCCCGACAGAAGTGGAGACCTATCCGGGGAGAGGGATCTCGGGAGGACGCTTCAGGATTTTGGGGAGAATATGTCAAAGCCAATGGAAGGGTAAATACAGCAGGCACCATGCAAAAGAGCTGCTATGGTCCATCTTCCATGCATAGGAAGCAGGGCTAGATAAGTAACTAGCCTGCATCAGGAAAGTCCAATTCAAAGTTCTCCATCTGATTATTAATAAAGTTTGCCAAATACGCCTGATAATTATCCAATAAAGTGGTTTGAATATCCAGGAGCATCTGGCGATCGTATACCAGAAATGACCAGCAATTAGAGACACACAGAAATATCCAAACAAACACACACATGGAGAGCACCAGACAGCACACACACCGGCTCCATCTTAATGGCTGCTAAGGTGCGTTAAATGGTTGCTAGGTTGTATACCTAGTGAAAAGAGATGAGTTTTAAGGGAAGTCCGATACTGGAATACCATAATTCTGATCAGTTTGAAAAGATACAGCACACTATTTGGGATTAGTCTGAAGGTCTGTGGCGAGTTTGGTGCATGTAGCCTAAAAGCTCTAGAAGTTAGAGTCAGAAATGTAGTCTCGGAATAATAATAGTAATAATAATAATAATAATAATAATAATAAGTTTAAATAGTATATAAGAAGCCAACCTAATAAACATGAAAAATTAGCAATGTATAAATGTATTGACATAAGCGCTGTCAGTCAAATAAAATATTTAATCGCAATTAATCGCATGATTTGAATATTAGATTTTGAAAATGCTGAAATATGACATATGCTTCTGTCAAAATACATTTAGTTCCCTATCTGTCACTCACTCGACGTTGTGTCGATGTAGTGACACTAGGGGTCAATCTTGGGAGCCCGAGACACCTCTGGTCTTTGATAAAAGGCCAATGAATATTGGCGAATGGTATTTGCATGCCACTCCCCTGGACATTCGGGTATAAAAGGAGCTGGTATGCAACCACTCATTCAGATTTTCTCTTCGGAGCCGAACGGTCATGCTCATTGAGCTGAATTCTACTGTTCGTTCACCTCTGCTGGATCTGACGGCACATTTCAGCGGCTTTTTCCTCTAAAAGAGCGACACACACGGAACGTCTTTTTAAAGACACGTCTTTTTAAAGATGCCTTTCTGACTGTGTGTTATTTCTGGTTGCATTCGTTATCTCTCAACTTCGGATGGTCATGATCGCTGTCTTTTGTGTCTGGGCACGACCCACATGGAGGCAGCGTTTGTGGATGGTTCATGTTCTCACTGCGAGAACATGACCATGGCAACGTTGCGGTCGCGGCTTGCTTTCACCTCGGTCCTTCTACCTACATGTATGAGGCCAGTGCGGCTAGCACTGGGGGTGATTTGGGGACCCCAATGGGATCGCCTCCGCCGGGTATCCCCCCACGGACTTCCCATTCCCCAGTATGTTCGTCTGCCCCAGTCGGGCTTCCGGATGAGTTCGCTGGCTCGTCTCTTGGCGAGTCTGGCTTCTTGTTCTGAACCTGTGAAGATGATGAGCTCGAGCACAGCATCGGAGAGCGGGCTTGTCCAGTCGGATGCAGAAGCCTCAGCTGGGCTTCCCCCCTTGGGGACGATTGCCCAGTCACAGGCTGATGCCAAAATGACAGACATGCTTACCCGGGCGGCCGCAAGCATCGGGTTAGAGTGGAACCCTCCACTCTCCCCTGAACCCTTGCGGCTTGATGATTGGTTCCTGGGCTCGCGGCGCTGCTCAAAGCAGCCACATCCCACTCCAGTGCCATTCTTCCCGGAAGTGAACGAGGAGCTGACGAAATCGTGGGAGGCACCTTTTACTGCCCGGCCAAGATTCCGCAGTTCTCTTGGCGGGGCGGCCAGGGGCTATACGGCGATTCCCCCAGTGGATAAGGCGCTCGCGGTACACCTATGCCCGCAGAGCACCGCCACCTGGCGTGGACACCCTAAGCCCCCGTCCAAGCCAAGTAGGCTCACGTCGTCCCTGACGGCTAAAGCCTACAGCGCTGCTGGACAAGCCACCTCTGCCCTGCACGCCATGGCTCTCCTGCAGGTCCACCAAGCCAAGGCATTGAAAGAACTGCACGAGGGTAGTTCCGCCCCAGATTTGATCCAGGAACTGCGCTCGGTGACCGACCTCACTCTCCGAGAGACGAAGGTCACTGCGCGGTCTCTTGGGCGGACGATGGCCACATTAGTGGTCCAGGAGAGCCACCTTTGGCTCAACCTGGTCAAGATGGGTGAGGCCGACAAGACACGGTTTCTTGCTGCCCCCATTTCCCAGGCTGGCCTATTCGGCGACACCATCGAGCACTTTGCCCAGCAGTTCTCAGCGGTGAAGCAGCAGATGGAGGCGATCTGGCAAGATCCCACACCCTGTCTGCTCGTCGCCAAGGCGTCCCCCTGGGGTGACTGCAGACCCCGGCATGGAGCCATCCGCAGGAAGCAGACGCCACCCGTCTCACAGTCGGCGCCAAAGAACCCACAGAGGTCGTCAAAGCGCCCCTGAGACGGGCGACCCAAGGACGAAGGAACCCACTCACCTGGAGCTGGTAAGAAGACGGGTGGAAAATCTTTTGTTGCCTTTTTTTTGATTACGCTGCATGCCCAAGTGGCTGCGGTACCCAACAGTTCAGCAAAAGAGCAGTTTCCTTCCTCCCTGGGTCACATACCCAGTGTGCACGGTTGTCATCACAACTACCGTCCATGGGTTTTTTCTTGCAGGATTGGTGCTCCAGCAGTGGTCTTTCTGCCCTTGAGCGCCCAGCTGTGGCACACAGCCGCCCCCGATGTGGCAGTCTCCACGGTTTATGAGAACAGGCATCTTCCTCCCCATCCCAGGCTGTTCTGGGGGTGGTCACAAGGAGCCAAGTAAGTGCTTCGATGTCCCTAGACTCAGCATGGCCACGACATGGTGTGGCACCTCGAGCTCCGCCCCGCCTGCCGGTATGTCCGACGACATTGTCCCCTTGTTCCCCCTTGCGTGGAACTTGGACACGTGGCTTGCACTTTCCAATCCGTCAAGATGGCTGATCCGGACCGTCCGACTCGGCTACACGATTCAGTTTGCCAGGTGCCTGCCCAGGTTCAGTGGTATTCACTTCACCTTGGTCAAGAACGAAAACGCTGCTACCTTGCGCACAGAGATCACTATCCTCCTATGGAAGGGTGCGATAGAACCTGTCCCTCCAGCCAAGATGAAGAAGGGGTTTTACAGCCCCTACTTCATCGTACCGAAAAAAGGCAGTGGGTTGTGGCCGATATTGGACTTGCGAGTACTGAACCGGGCCTTACACAGACTCCCGTTCAAGATGCTGATGCAAAAACGCATTCTGGCAAGCGTCCGGCATCAAGATTGGTTCGTGGTGGTAGACCTGAAGGACGCGTACTTCCACGTTTTGATCCTTCCTCGACACAGAACCTTCCTGTGGTTTGCATTCGAGGGTCAGGCGTATCAGTACAAAGTCCTCCCTTTCGGCCTGTCCCTGTCTCCTCATGTCTTCACGAAGGTCGCAGAGGCTGCCCTTGCCCCGTTAAGGGAGGTGGGCATTCGCATTCTCAACTATCTCGATGACTGGCTAATCCTAGCTCACTCTCGAGACATGTTGTGCGCACACAGGGACTTGGTGCTCTCACACCTCAGCCGACTAGGGCTTCGGGTCAACTGGGAAAAGAGCAAGCTCCTCCCGGTTCAGAGCATCTTTTTTCTCGGTTTGGAGCTGGACTCAGTTTCTTTGACGGTGCGCCTTACGAACGAGCGCATCCAGTCAGTGCTGGCCTGTTTGAAGGCATTCAAACAGAAAACAGCGGTTCCACTGAAACTTTTTCAGAGGCTCATGGGGCATATGGCATCCTCGGCGGTAGCCACTCCGCTCAGGTTGATGCATATGAGACCGCTTCAGCACTGACTCCAGACTTTAGTCCCGAGATGGGCATGGTGCCACGGGACACATCGCGTGGTCATCATGCCGGTCTGTCACCATCTTTTCAGCCCTTGGACCAACCTTTCGTTTCTACGGGCAGGTTTTCCTCTAGAACTGGTCTCCAGGCACGTCGTGGTCACGAAAGACGTCTCCAAAACAGGCTGGGGTGCTGTTTGCAATGGGCACGCAGCCGCCGGCCTGTGGATGGGCCCGCGACTGCATTGGCATATCAACTGCCTCGAGATGGTGGCAATTCTGCTCGCCCTGCGGAGGTTTCGGCCGTTGATCCAGGGCAAGCACTTGATAGTTCGGACAGACAACACGGCAATGGTAGCATATGTCAACCACCAAGGCGGTCTGCGCTCTTGTTGTATGTCACAACTCGCCCGCCGTCTCTTCCTCTGGAGTCAGCAGCACTTCAAGTCGCTGCGAGCCACTCACATCCCGGGCAACCTCAACACTACAGCGGACGCGCTGTCATGGCAGGGGACCCTCAGGGGAGAGTGGAGACTCCACCCTCAGGTGGTCCAGTTGATTTGTAGTCGATTCGGACGGGCACAGGTAGACCTGTTCGCCTCCCAAGAATCCTTCCCACTGCCCGTTCTGGTACGCCCTCACTGAGGCTCCCCTCGGCATAGATGCGCTGGCACACAGCTGGCCCCCTGGCCGACGCAAATATGTGTTTCCCCCAGTGAGCCTACTTGCACAGACTCTGTGCAAGGTCAGGGAGGATGAGGAGCAGGTCATCCTGGTAGCACCCTACTGGCCCACCTATACATGGTTCTCGGACCTCACGCTCCTCACGACAGCCCCTCACCCTGGTGAATTCCCCTGAGGAAGGACCTTCTTTCTCAGGGATGGGGCACCCTCTGGCACCCGCGACCAGACATGCGGTGGTAGACACGATCACTCAGGCTAGGGCCCCCTCTACGAGGTGCCTGTATGCCTTTAAGTGGCGTCTGATCACTAAGTGGTGTTCTTCCCGACGGGAAGACCCCCAGAGATGCGCAGTTGGATCAGTGCTTTCCTTCCTGCAGGAGAGGTTGGAAGGGCGGCTGTCCCCTTCCACCTTGAAGGTGTACGTTGCCGCCATAGCAGCACACCATGACGCAGTCGACGGTAAGTCCTTAGGGAAGCACAACCTGATCATCAGGTCCCTAAGAGGCACCAGGAGGCTGAATCCCTCCAGACCATGCCTCGTTCCCTCATGGGACCTCTCTGTAGTTCTTCAGGGTCTACAGAGAGCCCCCTTTGAGCTTTTGCAGTCATCCGAGCTTAAGGCACTCTCCTTGAAGACTGCCCTCCTGACTGCGCTCACTTCCATCAAGACGGTAGGAGACCTGCAAACGTTCTCTGTCAGCGAAACGTGCCTGGAGTTTGGTCCAGGTTACTCTCATGTGATCCTGAGACCCCGACCGGGCTATGTGCCCAAGGTTTCCACCACCCTTTTAGGGACCAGGTGGTGAACCTGCAAGCGCTGCCCCAGGAGGAGGCAGACCCAGCCCTGTCGTTGCTGTGTCCGGTTCGCGCTTTACGCATCTATTTGGATCGCACGCAGAGCTTTAGGATCTCTGAGCAGCTCTTTGTCTGCTTTGGTGCACAGCGGAAAGGAAGCGCTGTCTCCAAGCAGAGGATTGCCCACTGGCTCATTGATGCCATAACTATGGCATATCACTCCCAGGACATGCCGACCCCGGTAGGGCTATGAGCCCATTCTACCAGGGGTGTTGCGGCTTCCTGGGCCCTGGCCAGGGGTGCCTCTCTAACAGACATTTGCGATGCAGCAGGCTGGGCAACACCCAACACCTTTGCGAGGTTCTACAACCTCCGGTTGGAACCGGTTTCGTCCCAGGTAGTGGCACGCAATACAAGTGGATAAGCCCGGGATAGCCAGCCGGATGTATTGCTTGCACATAGCACCTTCCACCTCCTTTTGAGATGAAGATGTGCACCATTAATTCCCAGTAGTGTTCACAAGCTTTGTTCCCTGGTTGACTTCCTCCGAGCCCTGTGGCAGTCGAGTTTTCGGAGAGACTCGCTGCCAGCCCAGTACACATGCTAACTAATAGTCCTGTTCTGGGGTAGATGCTCCGCATGTGGCGGTTCCCTGTAAGGCTAACCCCATGTGATGTATATCTTCTGCTAATTCGTTTCCCTGTTGGCAAACTGCGTCTTCCTTGGGCAGAGCCCCTCTGCCCCAGTCTCCATGTTCATAGTAACTCCTCCCCCATTGGGTAGGATCTACCTTGAAGACTCTCCACATGGTTGGAAAGACCATGTGACGTATTCTTCCACTTAAATATCCCCCCCCTCTCTTTGGGCGAGGTGTGGTCTCTGTAGTGTCTTCCCCTTTGGAGGGACACCCCCCGACTAGACCTGGCGTCCCAGTCGGATAATCGCCCATCTTTTTTAGGGAGTGGAAAAAAGAGAAGGGGAAAAGAGGCCACGACTGGGTTAAGCCTGTTTCTATCTCTTGGGTAGTCTACTTGTCCCCAAAGGGCCGTTCGACACTCATAACTCTGTTGGGGGAGGTTACGTGTTGACCTGGTGTGCTGGCTATGAGGCACACAGTATTCTGCCCACCACACACTGCCAGTTCACATAACACAGTTCAGCCAATTGTGGCGTTTTGTATAGGGACTCCTAGTGTCACTACATAGACACAACGTCGAGTGAGTGACAGATAGGGAACGTCATGGTTACTTGTGTAACCTCCGTTCCCTGAGGGAACGAGATGTTGTGTCCCTCCTGCCACAGCGCTGAACTACCCGCTGAAATGGCTGGACCTTATATCGGCTCCTCAGCATAAAACCTGAATGAGTGGTTGCATACCAGCTCCTTTTATACCTGTATGTCTGGGGCAGTGGCATGCAAATACCACTCGGCAATTTTCATTGGCCTTTTATCAAAGATCAGAGGTGTCTCGGGCTCCCAAGAGTGACCCCTAGTGTCACTACATCGACACAACATCTTGTTCCCTCCATCAGGGAATGGAGGTTACACAAGTAACCATGACGTTCCTACTTAAGAACAAAAACAAAACAATATGCAACAATGTTTTATAATTTTTTTCCAAACAAAGCCTTTCACAATATAAAGATAGAATTACACTAAAATGGCACTGTAACAAAGGTTCAGGTTGGGCAGATAAAGAAGGAAGCAGGAACCAGTTTCCACAGTTCATGTGAGTCCGTTTTATTCACAAATAACCAGCAATCACTGTACAGCTTCACTCAAAACATAAGACAGCTTTTCATCATCACTCAAATAAACAGTCCACTTTTCAGCTTCACACAACACAAGACTCTCTCTCTCAGGGGTCAGACACGAAGACGCTGGTCTGTCTGTCTCTCCCTCTCTCTGTGAACTGGCCATATTTTTATCTCCCCCACTTTCACTGTGAACATAGAGATGGTAATTAGTCACAATTCATCTCAGGTGGATGTCGTTACCGCTCTCTCTCTCTCTCTCTCCCCAGACAGGCGCTTGACCACGCCCACACCTCCACAGGCACCAAGTTCCATAAACAATTACAGAGTCTAAGTGGTAGGTACACAAACTTAAAGCACTTGTCCCCATAGGTTGCGTATTCATTGCAATGTAGAAGTAGATCTGGTGCTACTTTACCCACTCACAAGGTGCATGGATAGAAACAACAGGAATAGAGTAGAGGAATCCAGCAACACTTGCAGTGATACATTTTATTGGACCTTAAAATAAATAACACAAACCAACATGTTTCGGCTCATAGGCCTTCATCAGGGTTAAGGTAACATCAGGTAACCCTGATGAAGGCCTATGTGCCGAAACGCATTGGTTTGTGTTATTTATTTTAAAGTCCAATAAAGTTTATCACTGCAGGTGTTGCTATATTCATTGCAATGTACATTAAATCTCTTAAACCCTCATCCTCCACAATATGAATCGTCTGACAGGCTGTGGCTGTCCACTTTGCTTCAGCAATTGTGAAGTCGCATTCACATGATTCACGCTGTTTTGAACTCCATATGAAAAGGTTCTGCATCTTGAGCTCTATTCAGACACTAATTGTTTTACATGGTGATATAAGGTAATTCTAGCATTTACCGGGGCTAGTCAGTGATTTTATTGCCGTCCGAACCCAAAATGTCTGTGTTTTTCTCCCACCACCTGCGAGAAAATTCCCAGCCAAATTACCTACTGTTTTTTGACAAACACCAAGGATGTGTGTGGAGGCAAGGCCTTGGTCAAGCGTTCATCTGGGGAGAGAGGAAGCGGTAAGGATTTTCACCTAGATGAATTGCTAATAATTGCTGTTTCTTTGTTCGCAGTGTAAGACGGGGGAAATAAAAAGGGCCAGACCTCTGAGTGAGGGGGAGAGAGCCCAGCTGAAGCTTAGAGTGTGTTGGCCACTGCCAGTCACATTATATATAGTGTTTGAGTGTTAGGTGTGATGCTTTACCTTTATGCAGCAAGCAAACTTGTTTTGTGTGTGAAGAATAAATGTACCTTTGAGTTGGATTCGCCACCTCCCGCTTCCCCATTCTTCAAACCAGTTACACTGGTGCCGAAACCCAGGAGTAGAGGAAGAAGGATACTCTGTCATGGAGTTGTCACCACTGGAGGAAGTTTTCTGGTCCCTTGCTAGCATCAACCAGAGCCAACACCAGGCCCTCATGGAGCTTCAGATAGAGCAGCAACAGCATTTTGAGGTGCTCCTTCTGGCCCAGGAGGAGGAACGGCGGGTGCTGCGGTGATTAGTATCCCAGGAGGGGGCAGCCTCCCTGTCCATGGCAGCAGCACACCCCCATGTGTTGCTCACCAAGATGGGGCCTCAAGATCCGGAGGCCTACCTTGAGCTCTTTGAGCACACAGCTGAAGCTCTGAAGTGGCCGCCTGAAGAGTGGGCGGTCCATGTTCTGCCGCTGCTGACCAGGAAAGCCCAGATCGTGGCACAACAGCTTCCGGTCGCCAACCTCCTGGACTAATCGGTGCTGAAGAAGTCCATCTTGCAACAGGTCAGCCACAGCTCAGAAGAACACAGCCAGCATTTCCGTTCCTTAATGCTGAGCAAGGTTGGCCGCCCGTTTGCTTTCATCCTGCAGCTCCATGATGCCTGCCGGCGGTGGGTGCTGGCCAAGGAGGACAGCAATGCCGAGGATGTCATCAACCTGGTGGTGCTGGAGCAGTTCGTCTCCAGGTTGCCAAAGGGGATGGCCGAGTGGGTCCAGTGCCACTGGCGGCATCACTGGAGGAAGCAATCCAGCTGGCGGAAGACCATCTGGCAGCATATCCGGGGGCTGGCGCACCCCACGCCCTTCCCCCATTGAATGTCTCCTCCCCTGTCCTCCCCCCACTTCCTTCCGTCTTGTTCCATTTTCCTGGAAACGGGGGAACATTCCCCCAAGACCGGCTTCCCGGTCATCCTCCTCCGCCCTTAGGGAATTCCCGGTAGGGACATTAGAACGGACAGCACATGGGCATCGCTTTGCGTTAGTCTTGGTGGATTATGCAACACGATATCCGGAAGCAGTGACGCTGTGCAACATCTCAGCATGTAGTGTTGCGGAGGCACTCTTCAAAATTATCTCAGAGTGGGGATTCCGAAAAAAATCCTCACTGATCGGGCACGGCTTTTATGTCACATACACTACGCGAGCTGTATGGATGAAGCGTGTACCATCCACAAACGGACGGCTTGGTTGAACGATTTAATAAGACCTTAAAAAATATGATTCATAAGTTCGTGCACAAAGATGCTTGGAACTGGGATAAGTGGTGAGTGCGAGAGGTCCTGCAAGCCTCCACAGGGTTTTCCTGTTTGAATTGTTATATGGAGTAAGCTCTGTGGTGTGTTAGACGTCATGAAGGAAAATTGGGAGGAGGGACCTTCACAGAGCAAAAATGAAATTCAATTGACCTGAGAGCAAATCTCCACACATTGAGGCGTCTATCACAAGAGAATTTGCTACAGGTGCAAGAGCGTCAGTCCCGGCTGTATAACAGGGGAGCTTGCCTACGAGAGTTTGCATAGGGAGATAAAGTACTTGTATTGCTGCCCACATCGAGCTTGAAAATACTCACAAAGTGGCAAGGGCCATTTGAGGTCACATGGTGAGTTGGGAAAGTCGAATATGAGGTAGGGCATACGGATAGGGGCAGGGCACGTCAGATTTACCACCTCAACCCAATAAAACCATGAAGAAAGGCGGTCCCCGTATCCTTGGTGATGATAGTTCTGGAGAGGGAGGAGCTCGGACTGGTCAGTTCACCCTTATGGAGACCACCTCTCGCCGTCACAATGTACGGAGGTTGCCAGGCTGCAGAATTATTTATCTGACGTGTTCTCGCCTCTACCTGGCTGCACTAATCTCATAAAACACCACATCGAGACAACCCCAGGGGTAGTGGTATGTAGTTGTCCCTACCGCTTACCTGAACACAAGAAACAGGTAGTACGGGAAGAATTAAAGGCAATGCTCGTTATGGGGGTAAGAGAAGAGTCCCACAGTGATTGTGCCAGCCCGTTGGTTCTGGTACCTAAAAGCAATGGCTCGGTCTGGTTCTGTGTGGATTATAGGAAAATTAACATGCTGTCAAAAACTGATTCTTATCCAATTGACAAACAGTTCGATTGGTTGGGCATGGCTCACTTTTATTCAACATTGGATTTAACAAAGGGATGTTGGCAGATCCCCTTAACGCTGATGTCCCATGAAAAAAAACAGCCTTCTCCACACCGTTTGGTTTACACCAATTTGTGACCCTTCCGTTCGGTTTTTTGGGGCCATGTTTCAGCATCTTATGGACAGAGTCCTCAGACTGCACGCTGCATATGCCGCTGCCTATTTGGATGACATCAGTATTTATAGTAATGATTGGCAGCGGCACATGCAGCATCTGGGGGCCGTTCTGAGGTCACTGTGACGAGCGGGACTCACAGCAAACCCGAAGAAGTACGCAATTGGATGGGTGGAGGTATTGTAACTGGGGTTCCATTTGGGTCACAGGCAGGTGTGGCCCCAAATTGACAAAACTGCAGCGATTGTGACCTGCTCGAGCCCCAAGACCAAAAAGGAGTTGACACAGTTCCTGGGGCTGGCCGGCTATTATTGAAGGTTTGTGCCTAATTATATGGATGTCACTAGCCCACTGACTGATTTCACTAAAAGGGGAGCTCCAGACCCATCCCAGTGGACGGAGCCATGCCAACAAGCATTCATGCAGATAAAAGCTGCACTTTGTGGCTGGCCACTTCTGCATTCCCTTGACTTCTCTCTCCCTTTTGTAGTTCAGACGGATGCATTGGACAGGGGGCTGGGTGTGGTACTCCACAAGTGGTTGAGGGGGAGGAGCACCCGGTGCTGTACATTAGTCGGAAGCTCTCTATGAGATCACCAGTTGGTATCTGGCACTCCAGCCGTTTAAATTGGAGGTGGTCCACAGGCCGGTGGCGCAGATGGCTGTCGTGGACTTCCTCTCCAGAAGTGTGGGCAGGCCGGGCGTGGTCAGGCGTTCATCTGGGGTGAGAGGAAGCGGGAAGGGTTTTCACCTGAGACGAACTGCTGATAATTGCCGTTTCTTTGTTTGCAGTGAGAGACGGGTGAAATAAAAGGGGCCAGACCTCAGAATGAGCCCAGTTGAAGCTTTGAGTGTGTTGGCTGCTGCCATTAATATTATATATAGCATTTGAGCTTTAGGTGTGAAGCTTTACCATTATGCAGCAAGCGAACATGTTTTTGTGTGTGAAGAAGAAATTTACCTTTGAGTTGGATTCGCCGTCTCCCGCGTCCTCATTCCTCGAACCTGTTACAGTGTGGTAATGTAATTTCCATCCAAATCCACATCTCTTTTTGATTTCTGCCAAGTGCAATATTGATACTATTTGTCAAGATGTATGGTAAAGTGCTTGTATAGAAATGTTGGAAAATATTCACATTAATAATGTTATGTCCCCGCTCCACCACACTGAGTGGGACATCTTACATAGAAGAAAAATAGCAAAAAAGGTTGCGCTAACCTAACTTTTCCCAAAATTTTCCACATTTTCTTTACTATACATGGTATATGTGCAGATTTTCTCTCTCTCTGCACACACTTGTGTGTGTGTTTGATTGCATGCTGGAGAGAGTGAGAGAGAGAGAGAGAGTGTGCGCACAACTGATGATGTGCTCTCATCTCAGTGCGTGAGAAACGAAAGCATGAGTAAAGTGCACCATGTTCACTCTATTTACACTTTAGCGTATTGCCAAATATATTTGCATAGACTATATTTGAAAATGTATTTTATTAAATACACAGAACGCAGTTTGTGGACTGAGGAATTTTCCTCTTTCTGTCACCATTTGGAACAAGCACACCTAAATTCGTGTGATCCTCGACTAGTAGGCACAAACCCAACATGTTGACTAGTGGCAGAACTAACTAGTTGACTAGTCAACTTAACTGTACACCCCCTACTCCAAATATTACAAATATTACATGCGACTGACCACGTGAGAAGCAAATTTCCAGGTTCGTAGGATGACTGAACTCGCTCTTCCACCGTGAATTAATTGTCATCTGAAGGCATGCGTTTTGTTTCACAGACTTCACTCTTAGAAACAATGACAGTCCGAATAGGGCTTTGCTTTGGTTTTAGCGCTAATACTGCCCACATAACTTTATCCGAATAGTCCGGTAAAATAAAAGCACAACAAGGCACAGAGGAAACGCTGGCTGCTTCACTTCAACGAGTAGTGTAAATGGGCTTTAGTTTGCTGCGTCTGGTTTTAACAAAAAAAAAAAAAAAAACAATTACCGTTAAGAGGTCCTTTCTCCATCACTTTGATCACCAACTCAGAATTGCTGCTGTGTGTTTGTTTGTGGTATGTGCGTCTCTGTGTAAGGTCCCCCGGTTACATTGCAAAGGCTCTGACCTATTGCAACCAGTGAGTAACAGTATTCAGACGGGCAAGGAGGCGGGAACCGGCTGAACAGTAAACGTAAGTTTAATGTGAAAACTCAAACTTAAAACAACATAAAACAAACACAAACACAGACACACATGCAATGCGGCCACGTGAATCTGTCTCTCTCGAACGGGCATCTCTGGCTCCCCTTTATCTCTCTCTCCCGCTGATAAGCTGATTCAGCACTGGCCGTGCACCATCACGGCCCGGCCACACCCTCCTCGTCACACTCCTCCCCTGCCCGATTCAGGCCGTGGTGCCACCGGTCTGACTAACTCCCCCCCATCTCTGTAGGGGAGACACTGCCCTTCCGGCCATTCTGTCAGCCAGTGGTCCACCCCACCTCCTGTGAACCTGGGGGAGAGACGAGGGGAGGTGTGGGGAGAGGGAAAGGGTGAGCGGTGACACACAGAAAGAGGAGAAAGAGAAGAACTTGCTCACCGGCTCCTGGACGCGCTGTCACCCGGTCCTCAACCATTCCTCCCCTTCTTCGGCAGATGGCAGCGGTTCCTCCGGCTCTCAGCGGCCGGCTGAGACCCCTCCATCCCCAGGCAGATGGCCGCGGCTGCAGCGCATCCCTCCTCCCTTCCGGGTTTCGGCACCACTATAACAGTTAAAGGACTGGCAAGGAGGAAGCGGGAACTGGCTCAAGAGTAAACATAAAGTTTAATAAGAAACTCAACATAAAACAAACATAAACAAACACAGACACACATGCAACGCGGCCGCGTGCATCTCTCTCTCTCTCAAATTGGCGCTTCTGGCTCCCCTTTATCTAACTCTCCCGCTGATCAGCTGATTCAGCACCGGCTGTGCATCATCACGGCCTGGCCATACCTTCCTCCTTGTCACACAGTGTTTAGATCTCACACATAGCTGAATAGAATGCCAGATATTAATGCGTCAAACATTGTAAATTTATCGCATGAATTAATTTCCACAGCACTAGTTTAGACACTAGAACTGCAGTTTTGTTCAATGTGAAAATTGCATTTGCAATTGCAGCTCCATTTATACTGCAGTGCAGCTTTTAAACTGCACTGAACTGCAGGTGAACTACACAAACTACAGCTCTACTGCATTGATTTGAAATTGTACTACACTGAACTGCTATTATTTTGCAATGTATTGCAGATAAACTAGAGTGGAATGCAGATATATTTCACTGAACTGTAGTGGTACTACATTGACCTGCAATTATATTGCAGTGCACTATATCAGTACTGCAGTTAAAAGGCATTGTAAGTGCAGTACAGTTTGTCATTGTGCAGTACAACATCATTGTACTACACTGCACACATACGTTGGAGTAATACTGCAATCAGAATGCAGTTGTACTGCAGTTAATTTTTGTAAGTGTCACTTTCAGGTCACTGAACCTTTCTTTATTTGCAATGCAAAGACAATCTGAAGAATCTTAAAATGTTATCATCCAGTCAGATATTCCTTGATCTTTGTTTAATCTAAAATCTAGGCATACATTCATATTTTCCCCCAGCTCCCAGGGGAAACATTCTGAAACAGTGCTCTTGCAGTTGTTTATATGTTGTCTTTGGCTGTTCAAACTTTGGGAGAATCCCACAAGTTAATGAACATTTTCACGCACAATTAGAGCTTCCACAAGGGTCTAGGCCTTGGCTGTGCCATTTAGATTGCACAGGCTTGCACTGTGGCAGACACTTATTCTCCGGGGACATTTGTTTTGGCAAAGAGCTGCAGAGTCTCAAGCTCTTAACCCAAATGTGCACATGCCTCATCACCCTGAGCTTCAGGTTCTGAACTTCATCCCACCCAAAGATAAGTAGGCCAGCCAGCCCGTGGCCCAGGGCCCCTTGAGCAAGAGGACTACGAAAACTGGGGTGGGGTGGTGGGGTTGGCGAAGGGTAGCTGGCTGCCTCGAATCAACTATCTGTGTGAGAAAAAAAAGTCATGCAGTAAAATAAAGGCCTGTAGGCAGCTCACTCTCATAGTATATGATGTACATTCAGTAATACAATCCTGAATACAAAAAGAACAAAAGGTGCCTTGTTGTAGTAAGCTGCAATTGTGAATTGAATCAGGTTGATTTTTCATTGAACTTCACAATAAAACACCAAAAAACTCTCACTTAATTTGCAAACAATAGTATGTAATGGCATAATGCTCCCAAAAAAATAATTTTAACATTAGTTATTTCATTAGATATTATGAACAAAAAATTTGTGAAGATTAATCAATGTTGTAAAAGTAATGTGTATTGTTAGTTCAGGTTAAATAATGTTGTTTACTAATGTTAACAAATGGAATCTAAAGTGTTACCGAAAAATTCTGTCATTATTTACTCACCCTCATATAATCCTAAACTAGATTCTTTCTTCCATGGAAAACAAAAGGAGAAATTTTGAAGAATTGTACAGGGTGTTCTTTTCCATGCAGTTACAATAAATGGGGATTCTAATGTAACTGATGCTTTTGAGCTTCAAAAAGAATGCAAAAAGTTTTACAAAGCTATTGCATGGCTTTAGAAGACTTGGAATATCAAGCGCAAATGGACCACTTTTATGATACTTTTTTATAGTGCTTTTGCATTTCTCTTTGTGTTCTATGAAAAAAGATACTCATATTGGTTTGGAACGACATGAGGGTGAGTAAATAATGACAGAATCCAGAGTCTATTTAGCAGAGGTGGGCCACTTCTATTAAAATGAATGGGAGAAATTGGAACACCCAACCAAGAAGCTCTAAGCGCCCAATGGTCAATGGATGTAGAAAGGAAGTCCCGCCTTACAGGTAAAAGAGCCAATCACCTTTTAGATACAGACATCGCCTGTCAATCAACTCGAGAATGTGCATGCACATTAGCTATACAAGTTGGGAAAATTGCGGTTTTAGCGTAATCCAAGGTGAAGAAGCACAATTTATGATACCAGGGTTGTCAGATTTTAATGCTGATTTAAAATATGTTCTTTGATCATTTTGATTTCAGTGTTCCCCCATTCTAGTACTGTACATAGGAACTGCTTTTTCATGACTGTAAATAGCCTCCCAGGAGTGTTCCAAAAATGTCCGCCAGTGGACTGACTTGCTAGAAAGTCTTTGCAGAAACGTCATTTTAGGGTGAACTATTTATTAAATAGAAAATAAACATTTAGAGTTACAAATTTTAATAACAAGAATGCAATACGGATGCTTATAAGGTTTGTGTAACTAGGTGTGCTGTGAATAAACTTTGCAGAAGTGCAGTGTAAATCTTTAGCAGAGGAGACATCAGCAGTGCGATCAGGCTGCCCTCTGGCTCTGGCAGGGGAGCTGGCAGTGGGTCAGCTGACCTTTCAGAGCTTCTCATGCTATCCAGAGTGATGGAGACTGATTGGCAGTGCGAGTGAAGGTGAAACAAGGTGGATGGAGGCAAGGAGAGCTTCCACCTTTCCCCAGCTCACTGTCCATGGGCACTGGAGGCCATCAGTGGCGAATAAATCATGCCAAAGTGTTGACAGGAAATTAGTGAAGTCTTTGCAGGTTTAAGCTCCTAGAGCTGACTTTTACCGGACCGCTCTTGTGTTGATATAATGGTTTAAAATAAAGTATTAGAGGAAATACACTGGTCTTTTGAGAAACCCCCACAATGACATGCAGAGCATTGTTTAATCTGGTCCGTTGAGCCATTTATATGTGTTTCAGCACATCAATGTCAGACGAAATTAAACGTCCAACCAGAAATGGGCTTTCCTTGGCAAGTTTTCTCAGGAGTCTCTATTCAGATTAAAGTCAAAGGAGATCAGCGGCGGATGGAAATAAATCAAAAGGGGCAATGCTGAGTGGCGGACGCTCCCTTCAAAACTGGTAATGGCCATAAGTCGATATGAGAAATTTCACTGTATATTACGTCTCTCAGACCAGCCGTGAGTAACAATGACAGACGGGCGTACGGCTGTGGAGCGAGAGTCATCCCGGAAATCACCCATGCTGATCAGACAGATCAAATGCATTGTGTGACCGAAAAAGAAGTCCTGTAATCTGTCATAGCTGTGGGGTCGCGGCTCTTTGCAGATGTGGTGGAGTTGATTACGTCTCCACTGTTTAGCTGCCTCTGCCCTTCTGCCTAGTTAGCATGTGTTTATTGCTAATAAAAGGAGCAAGAGGGATTGGTGGAGGAAAAAATGAAGTGTACAATCTGGGATCTGAGACCTGTCAGGAGATGGATGGGTAGTGCGTGGCACGTTGCCCCTGCATCCACAATCTGTAAAGTGTATGGCAAAGTCATATGAACAGCACTCTGCGCACTACATAAATAAGTCAGCCGCTAAAATGCGCTGGTATGTTAAACATATCCAGCATTTTGAAATAAATGGCAATTCATCAAACAGAAAAAGTCCCACATGCACTACATTGACTCAATTATATATTTCATCTTTGGTGGTAATAAATAATGAGAAGCAGCATGAAATATGGGGTTGGTTATTTCACTTTGATGGTTGTTCGGAACATGTAATCCTGCAAGTGTATGATGTATGTGCTTGCTTACTTGGAATGATTTTCAATTCCGTAAAGGTTATATCAACATACTGCTCAAGCATCACATACTAATATTGGAGGGCTTATAATCATGGATCTATACTGCATGCTGCATTTTAGAATACAAATAGTTTTGGTTCTTGCTCGTGCAAAACTTGTCACCATATTGTATGTTCTGTGTGATTCCTGTGGTTGCTTACTGGTCAAAAGACCCCGCTCCCCAGTCTTTATGATATTTTAGTCTTTAAATATGGCTCTTGACCCTCTTTCAATGTAAGTATATGGGAAATGTTTTGCTGGTTTTATCATAAGTCAGCCAACAACTGCACAGTAAGTCTGATAGTTTAGAAATGTAATAGCACTCCTTTCTTCAACAAGTCGCATGATCTGAGGTATCATTCAAGTCCTTAGCACAATAGTGTATGATGAGTTATACACTGAAGTATAATAGGGTTAGGAGTGTTCAGATGAGGAATAGAAAGAGCAATAGTAATTGTGATGTTGACCTTGAAATGCATTTTTATTGGTGTGTTGGTAGATTATTTTACACTTTACCTTTTCATTATCACTTCTAACAGAGGCATAGCATTTCGTAGAACTTGAGCACCTTATGTTTTAACAGTAAGGATGGATATGAAGCTGTGTCTCTCATAGTTTCTCCAATGTGCTTTCAAAAGTGAGAGAGAAAATGGAGAGAACAGGAACATCACCTTTATGCATCACTCTTTGCATTCTCACAGAGGAGTTCTATTCACCCTCCTCACACATTTGAGGGCATGCTTGATTAATATCCTTTATGACAACCGGATCAATTAGGAGCATTTGCACTTGTGCATTCCTTGTAAATGTCATGTTTTTAAGTAACAGTCTACGTGAAATAATTATCTTGACATAAAAAGAAAATGCTTCGGAATAAATCCACATATTTCTATATGCTACATTTATCATGTTTAATGCAGCATCAATAATTGCTCCAACAGGAAGTCCATTAATGATACTGTAAAAACAAACAGCTTCAAGTAAACACAATTATGCAATAGGTTCACACACACAGCGGTTTCCATGTCGTAGTTTCAGTGGGTTGCATTGTGCTCGCTGTTCTGTAATGCATATAATTTATTTTTTGTTGTTTAATCAGTTGTTTGAGATGATTAATTAGATTTGCTGTGTAAATTATTTAGAGGTAGGTCCATGTAAAACATTTTTCTAACATCAAGATTTTACATTAAAATGTAAATGACATGGACGGAATCGCAAAATCGATTATGCCGGGGTGGGCCCATTCACCACGAGGATGCCAGGTCTCCCTTTATTTCTGACAATATTTCCCCATGGACACTTTATTTCCCTTTTTGAACATAAAATAATGAATAAAGTGTCTATGGGGAAATAATGTCCCAAATGAATGGGGATCTGGCACCCTCACAGTGAATGAATGAATGTTACATTTATATAGCACTTCTTCTGACACTACACTCAAAGCACTTCACACAGTGATCAGGGGACTTTCCTCAACCACCACCAGTGTGCAGCATCCACCTGGATGATGCAACAGCAGCCATAGTGCACCAGTACACTCACCAGCTGTTGGTGGAGAGGTGAGAGTAGAGTGAAAGAGCCAGTTAATGGATGAGAATTATTAGGAGGTCATGATTGATAAGGGCCAATGGGGGAAATTTGACCAGGACACACCACTACTCTTTATGAGAAGTGTCCTGGGATTTTTAATGACCACAGAGAGTCAGGACCACAGTTTAACATCTAATCCAAAGAACAGTTCCTTTTTACAGTATAGCATCCCCATCACTATACTGGGGCATTAGGACCCACACAGACCACAGGGTTTTCCCCAGGAGGCAACCTTAGTTTTCCCCAGGAGGTCTCCCATCCAGGTACTGACCAGGCTCAACCCTGCTTAGCTTCAGTGGACAACCAGTCTTGAGCTACAGGGTGATATGGCTGCTTGCTGTGTGAAGGAAATGTGGCAATGAACAGGGTAAGGTCCAAGTCTAATGGGAGGCTTCCTCTGAGTGGCTCGGCTTCCCTGGGGCCAAAGCGTGTGAGGGGAAGGGTGGCCCGGCGGCCGCCATGCACGCTCTTATCCCTGGCATCACTTCTAATTTGTGCCGGGGGGTCCGGGGTGCGGGTCAGTTGACGCATGCCGTTACTGGACCTACGAGGATGCCAGTGTGTGCACACAAGGAGATAGAAGCCGGTTTCCCTAGGAGAGGCACGCCCGACGTATTTATGTCAGTGGCAATGAGGCCTTATTCACAAGTGTCTCATCATCTGCTGCCCAAACGAGGCTTATTAGATTGCTCCTCTCTCCTGCCCACTCCCGTTGTGAGCCTGGCTGAAGGACGGCCCTCAGAGGCAGGACGACGATGATGAGAGGGAGGGGCAGATCGTTCTCATCGTAGTCATAAAAACTAAATTAATAAAATGCTGAATGTCATGGAATTTGACATATTTGGGATCAAATTAATGTAAGCATGCACAACTAATCAAATTAAAATAATATGTCCTAGCCTGATGATTAAACCACAAAAGGCTGAGATTTAATAAATAAAATAAAAATAAAAAAAAAAAACACTGAGCATCACGTGCGCTCAGCACATGCAGACCATACATTTATATTATTAAATTGAAGCCTTTTGCAGTTGAATATACATATTAAGTCGTATAGAGTTCTGCTTAGGTGAGAAGCTGTCATCAAAAAACATACAAATTTGCTTCATTCGGTTTTAAAAACTCAATTTAACAAGACGTGTAAAACTGAAGAATTTGCAACAGAAATACTGTATGTAATATTCAATTTAGTAATAAATAATAATAATAATAATTATTATAATTATAATTATAATAATAATGATAATAATAATAATAATAATAATAATAATAATAATAATATAGGAATAATAATTAAATTACAGTATATTTAAGCAATACCATTAGCATGTTTTAAGCATCCCATACACATGAGTGCTGTTCTAAATAAAAGTTTTTATTCAATGTTGTGTTTTGGATTGTGATGTGAGGATCTGTATAGAAGCCCTTCATGATTAAAGTTGTATTTTTTATGACAAAATTTAATTGAACTAAAACAGAGAATTTAGAAAAAATAAACAGGTAACACAGAATTTGATAAAAAAATAAAAAATAAATAAATAAATAAATAAATAAATAAAAAAAAACATTAATAGGACCCTGTGACTCTTCACCAATTATTTTAAGTTTTACACAATTTTTACACACCTTTTTTGCATTCACTAGTTCATTTTAAATGATCCTGTGGTGTGACAATTGGTTTTCATAAGTACAAGGTTTATGCTAATAAACACAGCCAATTAATAAAAAAAATAAAAATTAAAAAAAGACAGCATTCCAAGGATCTGCTGCAAGGTTTCTGTTTGGCTTTTACAGCATCCTTGGCATCGAAAAGACACTTTTTATTTATGACGATGCACACTCTTTACTGACACATATTCATAACTGTGTGGATACTATAATAATAACAGGTTGTATTGAAAACCTAGTTAGTAAACATAAATCCTGTTCCTTTCAGACACAGCGAATAGAAAAAAAAAGGAAAACAAAAATCTCTGTATATGCTTTTTTGTAAAGCAGAGTCTCTCAAGAGTTATTACCTTTATTAAAAACACTGACACATCACCTTATATATTTCTGACTTCTCCAGTGCCACAGAGACAATTTTCTTTTCTTAAATAAACTGTCATGCTAGTCTTAATATATGGTTGCCACCCTCACAACAGGAGAAGGAAGTCTGATATAAAACATGTATATGTGAGATGGGTAATTGTATCTTTAGTGTACTTGAGCAGAACAAATGTTTCTCTCTTGTGGCTGCGCTAATGTGATAAAGGGACAATTGGCTTTTCATCAGTTTTCTTCCACTGTAATGGTGGACAGTGAAGAGAGGCTTCATTGCCTCTAACTCGTCAATAGCAAAGCTGCAACTTCCCTTGTGAGAGTTATATGTCACATCACCGCACTGGCCCTCTGTGCATTATGAAACGTGATAATGAAACAAATTACAAATAGGATTTTTATTTATTTATTTATTTATTTATTTATTTTGCTTAATTTAAATGATAAGAATCACACTGAACCCAAGCTATAAGCCATAAATAATGTATCTTGAGTGTTTGTAGTTATGTATGTGTGAGTTTGTATTGTGAGGTAGTGAGAGATTGTGTGTTCAGATACAAGAGCAGGGCTCGGGAAGGTATCAGCAGTAAAAGAGGAGGATTGTTCACGCTGATACCCTCATCCAGAATATTTCTAGGGACCCTGACAGCTCCTCCAGTGCTGAAATGGAAAGGGTTTTTATCATGGAATGGTTTGTCACTCATTGCTACAGAAGACGGCTTGGCTTCAGGTTAAGCTTGTATCTGCGCCCTGCTTTATGTTCCAAGCCAACAGATCACAACATTGTTTTAGGTTTGAATTATGAAATCTGTAATATAAAAAGCCCCCTTCTGTTTTGTCTTTAGAAAGATTGCACACTGTTGTTGTCTTAAAGCAAAATCTTAGGCCAATTTTTTGTCTGTTACACATGAAAAGGGTTTTCATGTATTTTGCAGTCATATCATGTCTTTTTTTTTTTTTTTTTTTCAAAAAATTTTAGTTTTTTTCTTGAGGTTCACTGATAATGTTAGTCAAGGTTTCTTGCACTAAAAACAGTCACGATTTGATTAATTTGACTATCATTTTCCACACTCTCTCTGACCCATAAGCAAGCTTTTTTGCTGCTGTGATTTTAACACTTGTATGTACACTTTCCTCATTTCACTAATGCTTTAGAGTCATTGGCAAATGTTGTCTGAGGTGTTAAAAATCAAGTTTAAAACACTTATGTCAAGTTCTTAGAAATGTAATCTTTGTGTCCAATTTGGTTTATAACTTTTTTTAAACCTATATAACATTTTCTACAACAAAAAATAAACTTTAAAAATGTCATGTGGTGTAACCATTAATTATATAATAATTTCCATGCACCTTGAATTCATAAGAGTATAAACAACTTAATCATTAATTTTAGACAAAAATTCAAACACATTTTTCAAGGTGCATTTTTTTTTTTTTTTTTAATCAATTTTTTTATATATTATTTTTTGAGTCAAAAATATCAAGATGTTTTATCTGTTTTGTGTTTTTTTGTCAACATAAACCACAAAATGGCAACCTACTTGTTGGTTACACAACATGATTTTGATTTGGTGGACAAAAGTATTTTTAAATATTAATCATATTTTAAAAAACAAATGTTTCACTGCTTATTAAAAAAAAAAAAAAAAAAAAAAAAAAAAACAACAACAACAACAAAAAAAAAAAAACAACAAAAGATTATTCTGCACTATTCATGCCAACATTTATTTTTTCAAGAATTTCAGCTTTTAATGAGAATTTTTTTTTTTTTACTTTAAGCCCCAGAAAAAAAAAATATCAATATGAATTGAAACTTAGAACTTTAAAATGTGCTCATCATAGAAGAGGTGCATTTAAGTAGGCTAAATGTTTTGAGTGTATTGCATTTTTTTAATGTATTTTTACTTTGATGAATCTGGACAAAAAAAAATAAATTAAAAAAAAATGTCATTGACCCTTACGCATGGCCATAATATGAACCTGTTACCCTCTGTTATTGCATTTTATGATGCTTTTTGTGAAAGAATCCACATTATGAAAACGGTTTGCTCTAGATTGTTCGCTCACTGTCACACATGCAATTTTTCTACACCAGTAACCAAACTAATGGAAGTTTGGGCTGTTTCTTTGAAGGAAGCTTATACACAAAAGTGTTTTATGGGCAAAGCCCTGAAAATTGTTTGAGTTAAAAACATGTACATACTGTAACTGTACACTTGTCATAGCAATATCTTACTTTTGGTTATCTCTTTTTTTAAAGAAAGACAAAAGATATCCTTGAACTGTTCTCTTGGCCATTTTTGAAAACTTGCATTACCTTTCTGTACACTAGAAAGGACAAGTCAACCCATCGCTAAACTCCGACATACTGTACCTTTTTTGCCGGTTGTGACGAGGAGGGCGTGGCCGGGCTGTAAGGTTGGACGCCTGGCGCCGAATTACCCTATCAGCCGGGAGAGGGATAAAAAGGAGCCGGAGACGCCAGTTCGAGAGAGAGAGAGAGAGAGAGAGAGAGATAGAGAGAGAGATGCATGCAGCCATCTAATGTGTGCATTCTGCATTGGGCCAGGAAGGTCAACAGTGTGAGAGACATACGGAGCTGTGTACGTGTGTGCCAGGGATCATGTGCTGGAAAGCACTCTTCGTGTTGTGACTATGTGAAACTGTCTGTCATTAAAGTCTTGCGTCAATAGTTCACCCGGCTCCCGCTTCCTCCTTAGGGAAGGCAGAGAGCTGCCACACCGGTGTTTTCATAACCGGCGCCATTTTGCAGTGTAGAGAGAACTTGCTCTCTCAAGGTTGCCAGATTGCACAACTTAAGTGTCACACTGGCAGAATATTCCCAAACTGTGAACATGTCAAAGATCTGATTGGGGGATTTAAAGTCTTTAATTTATCTAAGGTAGCACATTAAATATTTTACTTGCATGATTAGTTCTAAGTAATACACAGTTGATCTAAAGGGGATGGTAAGGGGGGATGGTGGTTTTACAAGGAGGATGGTTGGTGGTATTTCAGAATCAGAATCAGAATGAGCTTTATTGCCAAGTATGCTTACACATACAAGGAATTTGTCTTGGTGACAGGAGCTTCCAGTGTACAACTATACAAAAACAATACAAAAACAGCAGCAAGACATAGATAATAATAAAAAATAAAAAATAATTATACACATACGTACAGACACACACATACTTGCATACACACATACACATGGGTAGTGCAAATCTAATACAATCTGTTATGTACAGTGCAAATTTTTTTTTTTCTTCTTTTTTTCAGAGGAATTAAATGGCAGAAGAGGTTGGATGTGTTGGATAAATATAAGAAAGACTAAACTGTGTATTGAACATAGTTATTTCTCAATGGGGCAATTTAACTGTTCATGAGATGGATAGCCTGAGGGAAAAAACTGTTCCTGTGCCTGACGGTTCTGGTGCTCAGAACTCTGAAGCATCGGCCAGAAGGCTACAGTTCAAAAAGGTAGTGGGCAGGTTGAGTGGGGTCCAGAGTGATTTTTCCAGCCTTTTTCCTCACTTTGGAAGTGTATAGTTCTTGAAGGGGGGCAGGGGGCAACCAGTAATCCTCTCAGCAGTCCAAACTGTCCTTTGTAGTCTTCTGATGTCTGATTTCGTAGCTGAACCAAACCAGACAGTTACTGAAGTGCAGAGGACAGACTCAATGACTGCTGAGTAGAACTGTATCATCAGCACCTGTGGCAGGTTGAATTTCCTCAGCTGGCAAAGGAAGTACAACCTCTGCTGGGCCTTTTTCACAATGGAGTCAATGTGGGAACCTGAATGACTCCACTGCTGCCACAGTGCTGTTTAGAATGGTGAGCGGGGTCAGTGTTGGGGCGTTCCTCCTAAAGTCCACAATCATCTCCACCGTTTTGAGCGTGTTGAGCTCCAGTTTGTTTTGACTGCACCAGACAGCCAGCCGTTTAACCTCCCTTCTGTATGCAGACTCATCATCATCTCAGATGAGGCCGATGATAGTGGTGTCATCTGCAAACTTCAGGAGCTTGACAGAAGGGTCCTTGGCGATGCAGTCATTGGTGTAGAGGGAGAAGAGTAGTGGTGAGAGCACACATCCCTGGGGGGCACCAGTGCTGATTGTACAGGTGCTTGAAGTGAGTTTCCCCTGTCTCACAAGCTGCTGCCTGTCCGTCAGAAAGTTGGTAATCCACTGACAGATAGACATGGGAACAGAGAGTTGGTGTAATTTATTTTGGAGTATAGCTGGGATGATGGTGTTGAAAGCTGAACTGAAGTCCACAAAAAGGATCCTTGCATATGTCCCTGGTCTGTCCAGATGTTGCAGGATATGATGAAATCCCACGTTGACTGCATCATCTACAGACCTGTTTGCTCGATAAGCAAATTGAAGGGGATCTAGAAAGGGTCCAGTGATGTTCTTCAGGTGGGTCAACACCAGTCTCTCAAATGATTTCATGACCACAGACGTCAGGGCAACAGGTCTGTAGTCATTAAGTCCTGTGATTTTTGGTTTCTTTGGGATGGGGATGATAGTGGAACGTTTGAAGCAGCATGGGACTTCACACTGCTCCAGTGATCTATTGAAGATCTGTGTGAAGATGGGGGCCAGCTGGTTAGCACAGGATCTAAGACATGCAGGTGAAACGCCATCTGGGCCCTGTGATTTCCTTATCCTTTATTGTCGAAAGATGCGGCTCACAACATCTTCACAGATCTTAAGTGCAGGTTGAGTATCAGGAGGGGGGAGTAGGGGGGTTGCAGGAGGTGTTGGTGTTTGTGTGAAGTGAAGGTCAGAGTGGGTGTGGGGTGTGAGATTGGGCCTTTCAAATCTACAGTAGAACACATTCAGGTCGTCAGCCAGTTGTTGGTCCACCACAGGGTTGGGGGCAGGAGTCCTGTAATTCGTAAGTTGTTTCATGCCACTCCACACTGATGCAGGGTCGTTAGATGAAAACTTGTTTTTCAGCTTCTCAGAATATCTTATTTTAGCCACTCTGGTTCCCTTTTTCAGTGTGTTCCTGGCCTGATTGTACAATACTTTATCCCCAACTCTGTAAGCATCTTCTTTGGCCTGACGAAGTTGCCTGAGTTCCACTGTAAACCATGGTTTGTCATTGTTAAATGTTAAATAAGTCCTAGTAGGAATGCACATATCCTCACAAAAACTGATATATGATGTAACAGTATCTGTGAGCTCGTCCAGATTGGTGTCTGCAGCCTCAAAAACACTCCAATCTCAGTGCAGTCAAAGCAGGCTTGTAGTTCCAGCTCTGCTTCGTTGGTCCATCTCTTTACAGTCCTTAATACAGGCTTAGCAGATTTTAATTTCTGTCTGTAGGTTGGAAGAAGATGAACCAGACAGTGATCAGAGAGTCCCAAAGCTGCTCTAGGGACAGAGCGATATGCATCCTTTATTGTTGTGTAGCAATGATCCAGTATATTTCTGTCTCTGGTTGGGCATGTAATGTGCTGTTTGTATTTGGGCAGTTCATGTGTGAGGTTTGCTTTGTTAAAATCCCTAAGAATAATAATAACTGAGTCCGGATATTGTTGTTCTGTGTCTGTGATTTGATCAGCCAGCTGTTGCAGCGCGGCATTCAAACACGCATTTGGCATGATATACACACTCACCAGAGTAAACGAGGAAAACTCCCACGGTGAGTAGAAAGGCTTACAGTTAATAAAGAGCGCTTCCAAATTAGGACAGCACATCTTCTTTAACGTTGTTACATCTGTACACCAACTTTCATTGATGTAAAAAGCATGTTCCACCACCTCTCGTTTTCCCCGTTAACTCCGCGATGCAATCAGCTCTGAACAGCTGAAAGCCCGGCAGATGTTACGCACTGTCTGGAATGTCTTCACTCAGCCAGATTTCTGTGAAGCACAAGGCAGCAGTGTTTGAAAAGTCCTTGTTTGTGCGGGTGAGGAGATGTAGTTCGTCCGTTTTGTTAGGGAGAGAGCAGATATTCGCTAGATGAATGCTCGGCAGCGTTGTTCGAAAGCCCCGCCGACGGAGTTTGACCAGCGCGCCTGCTCGTCTCCCTCGCCTGCGTCTCATAACGTGTTTAAAAAACACAACCGCGCCTCCGACTAAAATGTCCGACAAAATGTCCGAATATTCAAAATCCGGGAAAAGATTGACTGGTGTATGCTGTCGAATGTTCAGCAGTTCGTCTCTGGTAAAACTGACTGAAAAAAGATTACTAAACACAGGACAAACAAACAAAAATAACAAAACAATAGAAGCGCTCCACACTGAGGTGGCCATCCGCGGCGCCATCATGATGTATAATTTCTTACAACAAAGGGGATGGCATCCTCCCTCAAGTCGAGCCCTGAGAATACATGTGTGTGACACTCAAGCTGAGGTGGAGTGGAGGACGAAATCACCTCAATTCATAATTCACAAAGAAGAAAACAATGTACAGTATATGCTAAGCCATCAAAATCAGAATTTCAAACCGCAATTCTCTTGACCATGGTCAAGTTAGCTGCACTCCCGTGAGACATGGGACGGTGCATGGAAAAGAACCTTGTTTCGCCAGAGCAACACACACCTGTTCAGCGTACCGTGTACTGGCAGGCTCACTTCGAGCACTGGAAGGAACTGCAGCTTAAAATATCTCACAAAATGTTCAAGTTAAAAACAACATTTGAAACATTGAAATACATAATGTGGGCATAATTTGTTAGTATAGGCAATTTTTGTTTATCTTAGAAAGAGTTATATTTCTTATAAGAGTTGCTTGATCATCAGTATGTTATCAGTTATGATTTCGAGTTCTAAAATAACCAAATATTTTATTTTATTTTATTTTTTCATGATAAATCATTTAATTTCACATTAATATTTGTCATCAATGGGTGTTCTATGTATTCTCAGTTCTCAAAGTCTCTGTTTTGGCACGATGGCAACATGATGCACAGCACGAATCAGATTAATACCTGCCTTTCATTCATATGAATTTGCTCTCGCAGTTTCCGTATCTGAAATTACTTTCTGGCTTGATAAATCACTTTGCAGGTGCGATTTAATTCTTTTGCATCGACACCACCCTTTATTTTGCACATCTGGTGGCACACCTCTAAATTGCTATTCATTTTGGGGAAACAAGCTAAAATTGTTAAGATGTGCTATTTTAGGCATCTGAAAGACGTAATCCTCAAAAGACTACATTAGAAGATCTGCTCAGACCTTATTTGCCTTTTAAACATTTATTTAGAAAGATCAAGGAAAATTTTATTTTACATCTTATGAAGTTCTTAAAAGAAGCTTTTGGGTTGATAGAGATAACAGAAGTTTCAAGACTAGCTAATAAATGTTCAATATTCACTTGGACAAGACCAATGGACAATAGACCTTTAGCAGCTAGATGGAATTTCTGTTTCTTAAAATCAGCTAGTGATTAAGTTACGCCTTTGGCTCAATGTTTTTAGACCTTTTAAGGCTAAGACATGGCAAATTGACATGATAAGGTTTTTTTTTTTTTTTTTTTCTGCACTAATGCAGCTTGTTACACTGACAAAAAATATTTAGATGATTTTCATTTTATTTATTTTTTTTAATCAGCACAATGAGATGTTTTTGTGGCTATTTCATGTAAATTTGAAATATTACAGGAATAGATAATTGTTTGATATCTCAAAGTTTCAGGAGTAGTTTTCTCTCTACTGCTGGCTGGACCATTGCTAAATAGTCATTGTTGCATAAATAATTGAATAAATTTGTTGCACATTCTGGTAAATCCCTGTGCAGATCCCTTTTTCATTTTGAAAGCTGAGAGCAGCTTTTAACATATCAGCACCTGCTGATTAGTACATTACTAAGAGCTCCACAGAACAGCTTGTTATTATTCTGCTGCAGACTGAAACCACCTCCACTCTGGTTTGATCTCATACGACAGCATTCCAGACAGGTCAAACTAGTCCCACACTACAAACACACACACATACACAAACTTACTTGCAGTAAGTGCATTCTAGCACATCCTGAGACTAGGGTTTGAAAATTAGGATAAACTAGTTGGGTGGTATAACCAAAATCTTTTATCAATATCACTTATTTTAGAGTAATGGTTTTAATCCAGTGATTTAATTGTTTGACAAATAAAAGGTATTTTATCTCAATGAATAGAACAGAACGCAGGTCTCAAGACTCATTTTTAAAAGTTTAAGTTCTTTTTAACTTCACAATGACATCTAAAAAATGGGGAGCTCTTGCATGAGATGCTGAAAAAAACAGCAAGATGTGGTGCAAAGGACACAAAAACTGTTCCTTGTGAATGGCCCCTAATTGCTTTAAACTGTAAAACATGCAGTAATATTGTGTCTACACCAACAAATATCCAAATATTCTAGTGTATTCACTGTAATAATTTTGACAAAACAAAACAGTTTACCACATGGGAACCACAATGGAAGGAGGAGAGGAAAGAAATGCTGGGAAAGCAACAATGGGAGCACCGGAGCCCTTTCAAGAGTCTGCGGGGTTGGTAAATGAGATGAAGCACTTCAGGATTCATTTACATCACTGTGACGTCGCTTCAGATCTCAAGCAGCAAGTCATTGGCCGGTTAGAGATTTCAAGAATAGCCTCTCTAAAGTCTTCAATCAGCTGCCATGAAAGAGAGCAGCTTAAGGATCCTCCAGTCCACCACTGCCTTCATCCTTATGGAATTTTTTTCTTGACTTTGTCCATGCATCTTTTTTTATTTTTTTAAAGGAAACTGTGAAGGAACATGCAAATATGAATGTGATGAAGGGGCATTATCTAAGAAAAGTACCCACAATCATCGGCCATAGAAGCATAAATATTGATTAAATATTTGTTTATTTTATATTCAGGGTTACCATGGTCATAGAAAACCTGGAAATATCAGAAAATCACAAATATCAGAGGTTCACAAATCATTCTGAATGATTTATTATTCAGTCAAATCGATCTGAATTAATATTTCCTTGTCCAGTAATCTCAAATAAATAGAAATGTCATGGAAAAGTATTTCATATGTGAAATCTAGCAATATAATATTATTTTGTACAAGTACTATATATTTAAGGAAAAGCAATAAAATTGTAATGAAATGGTGCTTGAATGGTTAACTGGAAATGAGATAAAAGATTAAATGGGGATCAATAACAATGGATGGAACCTTGCATTTTGCATCTCATCCATTGCAATATTTTTGATTAACCCACAGATACATAGCACAAGTGTGAGCTTGTTCCTGAATGGCCAAGAGGAAGGTGGCACAGCGCTTGACACACAAACCCTGGCAGGCCTGGTTGATGACATCACCTCAGAGAGTGCTCTGTGGATCAGGAGTTCAAACAGTAATGATTTCTGTACTCCCAAATCAGTTTTTATTAGGTGAACTTACTGTATATATTTGATTGAATTTGCTGATTTATGTGGCTGTCTTTTAAAGGCTACAGCTCTCATCACCTAACTTTGCTGTATTTCTCCTCAGAATGACATGGCATTCTCTTACTTGTATTGCTAGAGGAAATGGACACACTACATTTTAAAAGTGTTAAATTTTTCCATGATAGAAATATTCTTAAGCTAGCAACTAAACTTAAGTGGAGTTTATATAGGTCACCATATGGCTACAAATAATCTTCTCATAAATTAGATAAAATGGGATTTCTTTAATGCCCCCAGGGAAGAACAGACATACTGTACATTCACACACACACACACACACACACACACACACGCACACACACATTTTGAATGCATTCACAAATGCCATGCATTTGCCTAAGTTTCCTTAAGTTTACCCTGCTGTCATGCTAATCTTAGCTCAACATCCCTATGCCTGTAGTTAAGAAAACAACAATTATTCTGCTAAAATATAACACAGAAACTCATAGGGCACAGTATTGGTTAACATTTATGCTATTTTTGCTTGTTTGCTACACAGAAGAGCAAGGAAGCAATCTTTTCTTTATAGTCTTTACAGAGTGCATGCCTCATTTACTGTCAATCAGAAGGCAACATAGATGCACTGAAAAGCTTCACATGATAGTTCAAGTGTGTTATCCATTTTGCACACATTTCAAACTCAACATCTAAAGCCCAAGGGTCTGAAATCCTTGTTTGATTCGCACAGCACTCATGTGGACAAAGTGGAGGTTGTTCTTACAAGATTATAAAATACTAGAGCATAAAATAAACATCTCAATATGTGTTTGATTATGTAAATAAATTTGTTATGTGAATAAATCCCTGCTGTTAACATGAAGTAATATGTGCTCATTTCACATTGCTTAACAAAACAGCTCCATGAAATAAAAATGTCAGTTTTGGGCTTTTTTTCATGTTCATTAGCTTTGAGGTCATCTATAGTTAGTGTAGTCCTAAATGTTGACACAATTCACATAGATATACACATTTTCACATCTTTCTCTGGACCAAACAACTGACAAATACACTGATTGATGACTCATGCTGCACTCACTAATTTTGTCCGATCAAATGCTCTCTAGAATGTCCCTGCACTTACAGTAATACCACCTACTTCTGACTAGAAAATAGCAAGTAGCAAATCATGTTCATAGTTGTGGTGTAAACTGAAGGCAATTGGCAATTTTATTTAAAGGACAAGCCCCAATGTTCCGCTCCAACAATTGGGTCCTACCTGTTATGCAGTAAATTTTCATGTCTCTGTCAAAAATTTCATAATATATAAATCATGTTTTCTTGGCAATATTGTTTTAAATGCTAAACAAAAAAATTTCATTTTTTTTGTCATCAATTTCACTTTTCATCCAGTTTTTTATTTATTTATTTATTTATTTTTTATATCCCTTTAAAGGTGCACTTTAAAAAGTTTTTGCTCATAAAAAAAGCTTTACACATAAAGACATGAATAGAATTTTTTAGAAATATATTGGAAATTATGTACACTCACATGAGATAAAGATTCCAGTCCCATCAGAAGTCCAATAAAAAAAAATTATATTTAACATGTATATGTATTATCAATGGATTTGATGGATTCTGTGATGTTTTGTAATATTAGTTGGTTTGTCTCACTTTAAAACATTCTATCCTGTTAGATAAAAATACAGAAGCTAGTATGGTACTATTATAATTTCCAAAAAAATAAAAAAATAAAAATGTTTTAATTAATAAAGGTTAGGTGCATGAGCTTGACCAATGCATATTTCTGAAAGTCTGGGAAACCCTTTCACAGAAATACTAAAATGACAACACAGGCATATTATAGCAGTGATTATATAAGTTTGATTGTTCAGAATAGTTGTTTGTATGAAACACATTATTAGGCATATATTTTTCTTTGTCCTTTCTCTTGTTTTTTTAGCATGCATATAAACTATAATGTGCGTTTTTATGAATGAAAGACACTATTTAAACAATGCAATGATGTCCCATCACTATTAGATTATAAAACAGACTCAGCACCCATAGATGAAATGATTTCAGGGCAAACATCCATGACATCTCAATCAGGGTTCTCTATATTAGTGATTATGTCTTATCTGGTGATGTAGATGGACCTGCACGTTTAGGCTTGGATCTATGCCTCCCATTCTGCCGATGGGATTACCACTAACAGAGGACTGTAAATAAGCATAACAGATCCCACCATGCAGCAAGTGTCTCTTTAACTCAAATAAAGACACAGATAAGGTAATCCACAAGATGCTATGGATTCTACAGACTGTCTTCAATAGCGGCCATTGACTTTCTTTTCATTTTCTCCCCAGGGACAAATCAATTCATTGGAAGGATGCAAGATTTTAGATTTTATCCAAAGACATTAACCAACAGGTAACCATAATGTCTCTGGGCATTAACATCAAACATAGCAGCAGAGGTTGTTTCAGCAACTGTTCTAAAATAGAGAGTTCAGTACTAGTACTTTTGCAGGTTGATTTAGTAAGAAAGATTTGGTCATGCAAGAGGTACTGCATCCCCAATGCAGCCAATGACACTACCCAGAACAAAGTGCTCAGACTGAACCAGGATGCTCACCTGCTGCAGTACATTAATGACAATGACATTGGAACCACCTGGATCTCCTCTGTCTTACATAGTTTAGAGTTGCTGGATAAAGGTATTACCATCACCATAGACCTAGAGAATGGACAGTACCAGGTACACTTCCACCACTCTACTGTACAATTCCCAGACCAGAGATAGATATGCTTAATAACATTAAAGACCCCATGAAATTACTTGATAAACATAGTTTTCTTTTGCATGTTCATATATCTGAAACAGGAAGTTGGGGCAGGACATATTGAAGGCCCTCCATCCCCCCTTTTTTTAATACCGTTTATTTTAGGCCACAGCTTGAACCATAATTTGCTACTTGCTATTCAGGAGTCGATATTAGGGTGTGGGAAGTTTTTCATTTTTCCTAAAGCTAAATTTATTGGTTTTACTGTTAAAAGATAATTAAGTAAACTTTTTTTTATTTTTATTTATTTTTATTTTTTTATATAAAAAAACTAAAGTATTGTATCCCCTGCTCCTTGTATGTTTATGCGATTTTCCTCATTCAAATTGCATTTTAAGTCTTATAAGTTTAAATAAAAGTTATGGCAAACTTGATAGGACCCTAACCTCTGTTTGATACATTAAAGCATATACTTTCCACATAATTCTTTTTCCACACAATTGGTGTGCCGATTTCTTGTAGATCTGGATGTAGCACTGGGTTAGCAATTAGTTTAGGGTAATATTAGTTGACTAATGGGCATTTTATTTTTATTGCCATGCATGTGTAAAACATTTGTTGACAGTAAAGCCCCTATATAAGGTTTAAAGTAAGCTCCAATGTTAACATCCTGAAGTGTTCTATTTGTGTGGTGCTTTCACTTTGGAAACCAGACACTGAGTAGCATCTTTTCCATTTGAATACACTAAAGCCGACCTAAAGTCTTATATGTGTGTGTGTGTGTGTGTGTGTGTCATCCATTCATCCATATGCCTAAGCCAAGCCGAACAGAGAGTCCAGCTGTAAAGCAACAGAGGATTTATCCAGCTCTGCCTCAGTCTCTCCTCTCAATGGCAGATAAAACATGCCACCACACAGACTTTGAAGTGTCCACTTAGTCAAAGCTGCGACCAGTTTCTCGACAAACCCCTCAAAATGAAGCCACAGAGGGAGAGAGAGGAGAGTAAAGCAGGGCTTCAAGCTGTTCTTCAAAGCGCCAGTGTGCTTTAGGAGGCACCGGAGCATTGACTGTTGCTGTGCAGATAATAGATTATCCATTGCTGTTTAGTATTTCATGCACATTTTCCTCCTCTGTCAATTTTGCATGCTTCCTTTACAGGTTTTCTACGTGATTCTCCAATTCCTCAATGCTCAGCCTGAAGCGGTTCACATTCAAAAGAAGACGATCGGGAGCTCGGAATGGAAAGACTGGCAGTTCCTGGCCAAAAACTGCAGCTACTTTAGGATGGACGATAACGGGCATTTGGATTGTCCAGACTCTGTTAACTGTCTACAGTTGCTCAGGTACTATATACACACACACACACACACACATAGACACTTGGATGTGTGTTAGTCCATCCACAGGGGCTTTTGACTCTGATAACAGTCCTTCAACAAATGATTCCTGCCAGCTAAGCTGCATCAAAGTGAGTTGAGACAAGTTCCTTCTTTGATAAAAGCAGTGGATTGTAGTTTAGTGGGACTCTAGGAGCTTTTGGAGGATCTAAGTGGAGAATGGGGAGGAATATGCTGCTCTTGGCTACAGTCCAGGCTGCTCAGATCTTTTCTCTGCTGTCCGTGGCCAAAATCAAGACAGCAGAGCTACTTATTCTTATGGACCACACAAGGACCTGGCTTCACATGTATACAACACAGTTTTTTTTTTAGTTTTTTTTTTTTAGATTTTTAAAATAAGTTTTGGCTGAGAGGGTTATTGTAAGTTTATGTATTTTTGACAGAAAAATAAATTGTAACAGGTGCTCGATACCAATATCGATACCAAAGCAAAAATATGCTAGTACGGAAATGTGTTATTGAACACAATCACTTAGCCTATTTAAAAAAAAACATTTTAATGTTAATACTAAATAAAAATAAATAAATAAATAAATAAAATAATAAAATAAAATAAAAAAATAAAAAAGCATGTGTCATTTTTTATTTTATTTATTTATTTATTTATTTATTTATTTATTTATTTATTTTTATGAAGTGTGCATTGCTTAAGTGTTTTTAAATAGGGCCTCACGGAATTTTTTCCCCAAATCCTGTTTCCCATTTTATTTTATGTTTTAGAATTCCATATTTTAAAATTTTATCTAATTTCATCATAAAAATAGTTTAATCAAATTAATTCCTAAAACTTTTAACAAATGATGAATATAGAACAATAACTTTTCAACATATCATTGCATTTTTTGAACAAACTTTTATTCAGTACAACAGGACTCTTGCTTGTGATATATTGCTTAGTTATTCTTATAAATTATTCTTATTATTTATAATTATTACTACAGTAAATATTACACTTTATTAAAGAGTTGTAATATATTTCTGTCATAAATTTTTCAATTCCAAGCATCTAGCTTTTATTTTAAATCAAGCTTTTATTTTGATGTGTGATTTTGACGGAAGCTGTCCAGATAAGCCCTTGATAAGCCCTTGGGATAAACAGTTCACTACATGGCCCAGTGTGATCATTAAAATGCAAATGCTGTGATTTAATTATAAAAATATACAGTATAGTTGTCACAGTCTGTCTCCCTCATTTTCTTCAAGGACTCTTATTTTGAAGTTTTCCCCTGCACTACGTTTCCAAGAATTCACTGCCCTAATGACTTCCATCTGTTCATCGTCATTATCACCTGCCTTCCATTCCCTCATTAGTTTTCTGTGTATAAATACCCTCTAGTTTTGTTCAGTCATTGGTCAGTCCTTGAAGTGTTGCGTTGAGTATATGATAAAGTGTTTCCTTGCTATTTAGTGAAGTTAGCTCTATCATTTGTTCCACTCTAGCATTTATAAAGGATTTAAAGATCCCACTCCTGTGCCTCCTCTCTTCCACTCCTAGACACCAACATTACAATAGTTTGTATGTTCTGCACACTTCACAGTGGATGAGTGCTCTGTCATCTCATAACACACAGCGCGCATGGTTCTGTGGAGTTTGGAGTTATGAGTGGTCTGTTTCACATATTCAAGCACATAAATCATGCATACTAAGATTGTAGTCTTTCACAGTTTAATAATCACAATTCGATTTTAATTTGATTAAGTGTGCATTCTTTTCCCCCCCAAATTTGTCAAATTTGTGTGTGAGGCTTTGGAAGCAGTCATGTGTCAGTCAGACAGCATGTGGGTATCGAACTGAGTCGGTGCTCGGTACTACTGCAGAAATGCTGGTATCATGACATTTCTATTTTAGTACCGACTTGGTATCGAAGTATCTGTACTTTATACATAACTAGTCAAATTATTTTCATGATGTTTATGCACATATTGTTTCCCCCCTCCTTCTCTCCAATTTTCATTGCCGTAATGCGAAACATGATGACATTATGATATTCTCATTACCACAATGTTGAAAAAATAATCTTGTTAAAATCACCCATTTACCACTGAGTATATCATTTTTTAAAGTCTCAAGTCTCATTTATTTATAAAACCCTTTTAAACCACACAGTAGACCAAGGTGCTGAACATTAAAATGATTACAAGAAACATAAAACATAGAAGACAACCATTTCTAAAGCATTTGTGGAAGCTATAGAGCATATTCCTCTTCAGCCTAAAATGTTTTGTAAGTTTAACATTTCAAATCAGGGGAAAAATTCAGCAAAATCTTGAAAACAGATGTATTGGAGCCACCAAATAAGGGTGTGTAACACTTCTCAGTGAAAGGAGGGGGTGAGAAGCAGATTTCCTGGTTCAGGTAAGTGTTTTATTCTCCTCACTGCCACAAATACACTCTTTCAGGGCTTTCGCGGTGTTCAATAATTCACTCTAAAAATAACAAGCTATTTCACAAAAGTAAACTCTCAGCTTCGCAATAATAAACTCTTGGCTTCACAATAGGGTCTCTGGTGCCCAGGCTCTCTCTCGTCTACTTGCGGTCTGGCTCTATTTATGCCGATCTCCCCGTGCTCACTGAAATTAGAGACAGGTGTTAGACATAATTTAGCTCAGGTGTAAGTGCCCTTACCGCTTTCTTTCTCTCCGGAGAGATGCTTGACCACTCCCCCGCTGCCAAATATCCCCACCGCCCGATTCAGGCCAGGGCAGCATCCGGCCTGCCTACCACTCCCCCCCCATTCCTGGAAAGGAAGTCGGCGACAGCCATCTGCGCTCCCGGTCTGTGGACCACCTTGAACTTAAACGGCTGAAGAGCCAGATACCAACGGGTGATCCGGGCATTGGTCTTTTTCATGCAGTGGAGCCACTGGAACGGGGCATGATTGGAACAGAGGGTGAAGGCCTGCCCCAACAGGTAGTATCGGAGAGTTTTCCACGGTGCTGTACTTAGTTTCCCTCAACGAGAGCTTATGGCTAATGTACAGCACCGGGCGCTCCTCCCCCTCCACCACCTGCGAGAGTATGGCCCCCAGCCCCCTGTCTGAAGCATCTGTCTGTAAAACAAAAGGGAGAGAGAAGTCAGGTGAATGTAAAAGCGGCCCCTAGCAAAGTGCGGCTTTAACTTGCGTGAACGTCCACTGACACTGCTCCGTCCACTGGACCGGGTCTGGAGCTCCCTTTTTAGTGAGAGCAGTCAGTGGGCTGGTGATGTACGAATAATTAGGCACAAAACTTCTATAATAGCCAGCCTGCCCCAGGAACTGTCTCACCCCCTTTTTGGTCTTGGGCCTCGGGCAAGTCGCAATCGCCGCTGTCTAGTCAATTTGGGGACGCACCTGCCCGTGGCCCAAGTGGAACCCCAGATACGGTACCTCCACCCGCCCAATTGCGCACTTCTTTGGGTTCGCTGTGAGTCCCGCTTGGCGCAGCGATCTCAGAACTGCCCTCAGATGTTGCATGTGCCGCTGCCAATCATTGCTATAAATGATGATGTCATCTAAATAGGCAGCAGCGTAAGCTGAATGCGGTCTGAGGATTTGGTCCATGAGACGCTGAAACGTAGCCGGGGCTCCAAACAAACCGAACGGAATGTCACAAATTGGTGTAATCCAAACGGTGTGGAGAAGGCAATTTTTCACGGGAAATTGGTGTCAAGGGGCTCTGCCAATAACCCTTCGTCAAATTCAATGTCAAATAAAATCGAGCAGTGCCCAACCGATCGAGCAACTCATCAACGCGAGGCATTGGATACGCATCAAATTTAGACACCGCATTGACTTTCCTATAATCCACACAGAACCGTACAGACCTGTCGCTCTTAGGCACTAGAACAACTGGGCTGGACCAATCGCTGTGGGATTCTTCTATTACCCCCATATCGAGCATTGCATCCAATTCTTCCCGAACGATTTTCTTCTTGTGTTCGGGTAATCGATAGGGGCGGCTACGTACCACAACCCCCAGCTCGGTCTCGATGTGGTGATGGATGAGGTTTGTACATCCCGGTAGAGGGGAGAACACATCCGCAAACTCCTGTTGCAACCTAGCAACCTCCGCGAGTTGACTCGGTGAGAGGTGGTCTCCGCAAGTGACCGGGGTGAACTGTTTATGTTTTGAACTCATCTCCGGTCCGAGCTCCACCTTCTCGGGAACTACCGTAGCCAATGTCACGGGAACCGCCTCCCTCCACAATTTCAGGAGATTGAGGTGGTATATTTGACGTGCGCCCCCTCTATCAGTTCGTTTAACCTCATAATCGAGATCTCCCACTTGTCGTGTGACAACAAAGGGTCCTTGCCACTTGGTGAGTAATTTAGAGCTCGATGTGGGAAGCAATACAAGCACTTTATCTCCCGGTGCAAATTCCCTTAGCTGAGTTCCCCTGTCATACAGTCGGCACTGTCGTTCTTGAGCTTGAGGCAAATTCTCCTGTGTTAGCTGGCCCAAAGTGTGGAGTTTTGCTCTATGATCAAGAACGTATTGAATTTCATTTTTGCTTTTTGAAGGTCCCTCCTCCCAGGCCTCTCACAATACATCAAGCACACCACGTGGGCATCGCACATACAGCAGCTCGAATGGGGAGAAGCCAGTGGAGGCTTGCGGGACCTCTCGTGCTGCAAATAACAGGGGGTTGAGCCATTTTATCCCAGTTTCTAGCATCGTCGTGCACGAACTTACGAATCATGTTTTTGAGGGTTTTATTAAATCGTTCCACCAGGCCATCCGTTTGAGGATGGTATACGTTGGTGCGAATCGATTTAATACTCAACAACTCATACAGCTCACGTAGTGTCCTTGACATAAACATTGTGCCCTGATCGGTGAGGATTTCTTTCGGAATCCCCACCCGGGAGATTATTTTGAAGAGTGCCTCCGCAACACTGCATGCTGAGATGTTGCGAAGAGGCACTGCTTCTGGATATCGCGTTGCATAGTCCACTAGGACCAATACAAAGCGATGTCCACGTGCTGACCGTTCTAATGGCCCGACGAGGTCCATTCCAATTCTCTCAAAGGGGACCTCGATCAAAGGAAGACAGCACAATGGTGCTTTTGGGGTGGCCGGTGGGTTAACCAGCTGGCATTCGTGGCATGCCACACACCACCTGCGGACATCGCCGCCAATGCCCGTCCAATAGAAATGGGCTATTAGGCGGTTCAGTGTTTTCCTTTCTCCTAAGTGACCCGCCATGGGATTATAATGAGCAGCCTGGAATACCATTTCCCGACGGCTCCGTGGAATCAAAAGTTGGGTTGTATCCTCTTTAGTCTGAGCTTCCTGTGTCACTCTATACAAACGCTCAGTTATAATCACAAAATAGGGGTATGAAAGGGCGATGTCCAGCTGGAGTCGTTGACCATCGATGACTCTCACTTGGTCGAAGGCGTGTTTGAGGGTTTCGTCTCGTGACTGCTCAAAAGGGAAATCCCCCTCAGGGAATTCCCTGAGAAGGGGAGGGGCTGCAGCCTCTCCCCCTCTTTCGTCATTATGATGAGGAACTGTCGAGGACGGCCCCGGCTCCGCCTCCCTTGCCAGAGCATCGCACATTGCACATCTCCCTAACTTCATACAGGACCCATTCATGCAAATTCCCTTTAATAAAACTCTAAAATCAGGCCAATCAGTCCCCAAAATCAGCGGATGGGTGAGGCGGGAACTAACCACGGCCTGCACTCTATACTTTTTCCCCCAGAATTTAATCGTCAGGGTCACCACTGGATACTTGTGAATATCCCCATGCACACATTTCACCCTCACCGTTTTAGTTGTGCCCAATGCCTCGGGTTGAACCAAGCATTGGTGGATAGTGGTTTGATTACACCCGGTGTCCACCAACGCTTGGTGAGTACCCCCCTTGACACTTACCGGTATCCGGTACGCTCCGGCCCGGTCGGGGCCAGCCTGCAGGAGGTCAGAGACCTGCACCACCGTCCCCAGCTCCATCAGAGGACACTGATCCCGGAAGTGTTCTGGGTCCCCACACCTCCAGCAGGCTGGCCCAGGCGCTACGCCCGCACTTGCATTGGCCCCGAGGGGGAGAGCAGCGGGGCATCTGGATAGGGGAAGGTGTCGGCTCCCACACCCGGGGAACTGGTCTCAGTGGCTGAAGTCCTCCTCATCTGCGTGGGGCAGGAACGGGACCTGGAGAGAGAGCAGAACGAGAGGAGATAGGGGAGGGGAATGAGACAGGGGGAAGATAGAGAGAGTGGGAGGGCTCTTCCGCCCTTGGGATCACCGCCATGTGGTCCTTCGCAAGCCGGATGGCTTCCTCCAGCGACGCCGGGCGGTGGCACTGGACCCACTCCGCCGTCCCCTTTGGCAGTCGATGTATTAATTGCTCCAGTACCACCTGGTCGATGATCCCGTCGACGCCGCAGTCCCCTGCTAGCAACCATCTTCGGCAGGCGTCGCGGAGCCGTTGGGCGAAGGCAAACGGGCGGTCGGAGCTCTCCAGCTTCAGGCTCCGGAAGAGTTGACGACTTTCTTCCGGACTCCGACCAACCCATTGCAGGATGGCTTTCTTTAAGTCTCCGTAGGCCAGGAGGCTCATCGCTGGCAGTTGTTGAGCTGTGAGCTGGGCTTCCCCGGACAGTAGCGAGATGAGTCGGGCTGCCAACTGGCCGAGCGGCCAGTCTCAGATCTCGGCAGTGCGTTCGAAGAGATCCAGGAACGCCTCTGGGTCGTCCGCCGCCCCCATCTTCTGTAAAGCAGGCGGGGGTAACGGCGTGTGGGTGTCCGGGGTCGCGGCTGGGGATGCCTCCTGGCTGAGGAGGAGGCTCCGGATCACCTGTCGGTCCTCTGCTTGAGCGTGCATGAGCTCCACAAACCGGCGGTCTTGATCTTGCCGGAGCTCAAGCAGGGATTGCTGGTGGCTCCGATGTAAGCCAACGAGGACTTGGAGGATCTCAGCCAACTGGTAGGACTCTACGGGGCAACTTCCGTCCATCTTCAAACCTTTTCCCGGGTTTCAGCACCAGTGTAACACTTCTCAGTGAAAGGAGGAGGCGAGAAGCAGATTTCCCGGTTCAGGTAAGTGTTTTATTCTCCTCACTGCTGCAAATACACTCTTTCAGGTCTTTCACGGTGTTCAATAATTCACTCTAAAAATAAACAAGCTATTTCATAAAAATAAACTCACCGCTTCGCAATAATAAACTCTTGGCTTCACAATAGAGTCTCTGGTGCCCAGGCTCTCTCTCGTCTACCTGCGGTCTGGTTCTATTTATGCCGATCTCCCCGTGCTCACTGAAATTAGAGACAGGTGTTAGACATAATTTAGCTCAGGTGTAAGCGCCCTTACCGCTTTCTCTCTCTCCGGAGAGATGCTTGACCACGCCCCCGCTGCCACAGGGTGCAAACCAATGTACCATGGAGTTTCAAATTTGGTTGCTCAGACTGCAGACCTTCTGTAGGAGCTGATTCTTTGAGAAATGTGCTTACAGAGGGTTCTTAAAAGTGCTAATAGTTCTACCTAGAGCCATTTGTCATCCACAGAATCCCATTAAAGCACATTTTTTAAAAGTGCAGATATATAGGTTATGCCACACCACAGTACATTTTAACTTGGGTCACGAATATGCTTAAAATATAGGCTATACAGTACATCCTGTGAAGTTTGGTCCTACTTCGAGCAAAACCATACTGGCCAGATGTTTTAAGACCTGTCAGAATATTTCAGTATACAAAACAAGAGCATAGACCCAATGGTATAAGGTTGTGCATTTAGAGAGAGAGATAGACAGAGACAGAAGACAACACAGACTTTCTTTACACAGTTCTATCCTGGATAAGTCTACCAGTGTTAGGACTGAAACATGCAGAAGTGCTCTCTGTATCGTTCTTGAGAGTGAATAATGCAGTAGGGGCTATGCCTGTCCTATCCCCCACAAAAACCTGAATCACTCCCTTATTCACCCCATTTATTCCTGTCTTCTGAGATATCACCCTTTCAAACCCCATAAAATTAAACAAATTTGATTTTAAAGCTTTTATACCTGCTATTGTGAAATTTCCTATCTGTAGTTGTGAGTTGCAAAGAATAGATCTTTGCTTTTCCAATTCCTTTGATGTTTGTTCATTTCAGTAGGTTGTGACATGTTGCAGTTATAACCTCACAAAATGTTACCCTGCAGTGTCAAAATGTCAATTTATTTGTCTTAATCACTCAAAGCGTCAGACACAGGAATATATATATATATATATTTTTTTTTTTATTCGGTCGAATAATGCATGTCACAGTTTCGATTTGTAACACTAAAGGGAACACACTTTTTCATTTAAAGAAATGTTCCGGATTAAATACCAGGTAAACTCTATAAACAATATCCGTGGCTTGCTTTCAATTACCACAGAAAATAATTTGGAATCAGCATTCAGTGTGTAAAAAATAAATACACATATATATATATATATATATATATATATATATATATATATATATATATATATATAAACAAAAACAAAGCACAATGACAGTTATGCAAAGTCCATGTGGCAAACATACACTAACTGTTGCCCTGTAGACTTCTATTATGACTGCGTTTTTGTACATGCATTTTAGTTTTTTTTCCAGCCTGGTCTCATGAAAATTATGTTATCGTGGCAACATATTTGCTAAACAAAATTGGGGGGGTTGCCAAAAGCGAATGAAATGGTGTCGTAATCAGAAAAGTTTTCAAAACTAAATGTTGAGTTGTTGAGTTGTTAACGAGCAAAACCAACCTCCCTAACCAAAAACTTCAACGTAACCCTAATCAATAGTGTACTAAAAGCAAATGAGATGTAAACAAAACAGACATCCTTGCCCTAAACTATCACCTAAACCTAACTGATTCTGAACTGTGTTCTAAAAGGAAATGCAAAATGAAAAGCACGTTTTCTGAAGCAACCACATAATTTCGTGTTGTTTCTAAAACACTTTTATCTCATGTGTCAGCTTGCATCCTTGGCCCAACTTGAACTCAGTCTTCCTAGTTCCAAGTCTAACACAATGAGTTGAGGTGCTGTACAAGCTAAGCACATTAGAATAAGTGTGTAAATGTAGGTGGTTCTGTAATACATGCGTATAAATGTACTGTTTCTCAAATGATGCACTGGAGTAAAAGTGTTTCAATATCATAACATGTCAGAGTTCAGCCACTTAAGTTGGTTGTGTTTTTGGTTGTCTTTGTGGCTGAGCTTTGACACCCCTGTTTAGTGTTTTGTCTAGTCTATGTGAGAATGCGTGGCTCGCTCTTTTGGTGTTGTCATGCATTCTCTTGTCTTGTTGGTTATTGGCATGAGTGCATTGCTCTTATGTCATCCTTGTGGCATGCACTGGTGTCAATTGTTTTGTGTTTGTGTTTGTTGCTGCACATCCGGGTCACGATCCATTGTCATGTTGTGCTGGGGTTCGGCTGCTTCTGTCTTGGTGCCTGTTTATCTGTGGCTAAGCCCTCGGACAAATGTCCCGTCTTGTCTGTCGTTTGGCATTAGCGCATGTTGTCTTTTTCTCTGTGTTATTGTGTCATTTGGGTGTTGTGTCTGTGAGAACGCATGGCTTTATTTAGTTTCTGTATTGCCACGTGTCTCTCAGTCTTGCTTCACACCCCGCCTCCTTCTCTGCTCATTATTAATTTATTGGTTTCATCTGTCCCTCGTTTACCTGTTTGATTTCTCTCCCTTTATTAGCTCCTCATGTGTGCTGTCCTTTGCTGGACTGTCTTCATTCGTTGGTTGGATTTCATCCCTGTCTGTTCAGTTCATTGTGTATTTATTTCAGTTGGTTTTGTTGGTGTTCTTTTCTCCCTTGAGAGAGTATATGTTATGTGTGTTTTTTATTTAAAATAAAATCTCATTGATGCCATCTACACTTGGGTCCTTCCTTCAAACACCCCTTTACGTGACAATAACATAGCAGTGTGTAAGTAATAGAACAAAAAAATAAGTGTTTATAAAGTCACAATCAACCATTGTACTTGTGATTTGTGTGAAAGTGATTAATACACTTTAAAAACAGTTTTTTTTTTTTTTCTGTGTCTTTATACGCTGTCTTTTGTCTGTGATATCATCAGTGATATGCCTTACTCCGTGGAAATATCACCTTCAGCATGCTGACCCCCCAGCCGAACCTGTGTCTGGGCTACAGTGACTTCTACAACAGCGCCGCCCTGCAGGAGTTTGTAAGAGCCACACACGTGAGAATCCACCTGCACTGCCAGTACCACACTCAAGAGGGTGTGGTTCCTTTCCACCACCACTACTATGCTGTGGACGAAATCTCCATCAGTGGCAGGTTCGAGACCAGTGGCACCTCATCACCTGTCAACCAAAATCAATAGTCAGCTGACATAATTGCCTGCTTTGCCCCTTGATTAACACTCCCAGTAACACAATTTGACATACATTTGTAGACTTTGCTTTAATTTGATTGGATTTCTGTATTTGATGGGAAAATTAGCAGGCTGATATGGCAGGATAATTCAGACTTTGGTATGGCAAAGCACTCTCAGGTTCAAGACCAACATGAGACAGCAGATAAATTATGTTTGGTGGTTTGACATTACTGGGTGATCTACTGTATTACATGTCTGTATTAGCCACATAAAGTTATGCCATGTTAAGCACAGTTTTGGTCATAATTTTAAAAAAAATAAATAAATATCTTAATCAGTATTGTCAGTTATATTCCTGTAAATCATCCTTAAAACAAAGTTAATTTACATGAGAAGCAAAATTGCGTAAGATTAAATATTTATTTCTCCAGAAAATGTATCTTTAACTCTATTTTTCTTACCTAATTGGCAAATAATTTTTTTCTTGTTTTAAGCATAAACCAGTCTCTAAATTTGGTTAGAATTATGCTTTAAACAAGGAAAAAATCAATTTGCCAATGTTGTAAGTAAAATAAACTTTATTCAAGATATAGTCTCTGAAAACAAGTCTTATTGTCGTATGCAGTTTTGCTTCTCGATTGAATGTATTTTGTTTTAAGGATGTTTAGATTTTTCTACTGGAAAATAAGACATAAATACTTAAGAAAATGATTTTTACAGTCCTGGCAGTGAAATGTAACAAGAACTTGAATTCTCTTTCTCAAAGGTTTCAGGGAAGTACAGTTGCTAATCAGTCTCAAATGTTCTTGTGCGTCTCTCAAGGATGTTGAATCTGTTCTTTTGTCTCTTCAGAAGTCGAGACATGGTGTTATATCCATGTATACTTTCAGTCATTAAACAGCCACTGTTCTTGCGACTATGGTAATTATGTTATTATGCAGGCAGCTGTAACATGGCTCGCTCTCGCTCTGCGAGTCTGTCTGAACGAGAGATAGAAAAGGCAGCTTTAATTAAGAGCTAGTTAAACTGGCACAGATGAAATCGAGATTTAGAGACTGTGAAATCTCATCATCCTCTAACATTCAGAGGTGTCCCCCACCCTCCCCTCCTTTCCGCTTTCTTTTTTTCCCCATATGGCTCGTCTTTCTATCCTCTTTTGCTTTCTGTGCTCTTCTAAGGCACCGCAACAGCTTCGCTAGTGGAACAAAAGCGGAGAGTAAACAGTAGTGGACCCCCCCCCCCCCCCCCCCCCAGGGAGAGTGACAGTTCAAACCCGTGAGAGGCTGCGAGAGGATGTATGTGCGTTTGGGGACTAAAATGTGGGTACATTCTGCCTTTGAGGTATTCTGTCAGGGTGTCAAGCTGTGTCTGGGAGCATTAGTGTCTATTTAATGCTCATACAGTAAAAACCTCCAGCAGTAATGACAGCCCTCTTTCTTTTCTACTCTCTTGTTTGCTTGTTATGCTGATTGTTTGAGTAACGGAGGTGAAGGGTGCTTCTTTTAGAGGGAGCTGTGTAAAGACGGGTGGATGATAATGCAGTATAAGGGCCCTTGAGAATGAATAATTAAAGCGGTGACCTGCAGGTGCGTGTTCCGTCTGATGGAGACCTGTCAGGTCTGCTGTTGTACATTACAACACACCGTTGATATTTCCACTGGCATTTATAAATGTTGAATGCGTAAGTCCTATTAACCATGCACAGAGAGAATGAAGGAATGAAACACGAACAGAAAGATTGAGAGAATGAGAAAAAAAAGAGAGTGGCTTAGATTTTGATCCTTCTGACCCTGTTTCTTTGTTGAAACCTGCTATGTATTTCCAACAGGTATTATTTATCAAAATGAAAGCTTTTGCCTGAAATCTAACAAATTATGAACAGACTGGGTCAAAAAAAAAAAAAAAAAATTGTTTAGGATTTCGGTATTTGTTTAGGATAACTATATAAATTCTAGAATTTATATATCTAGAATATACACACAGTATATAAATATACAGCTGTGAATCCAATGCCCCATTTTGATCCAAGCATTGATGAATAGAGGTTTGGTTACAACCTGAATCCACCAAGGCTTGGTATGTACCCCCCCCCCCAATAGTATTTGGTACATCCCAGCTTGATCGGGGGCGGCCTGTGGAGTGTCGGGGACCCGTTTCACGTCCCCACCTCCATATATATATATCTTAATACATGTTCCTGGTCTTATTGTGAAATATCTTTGGGGGTATGTGTGGCGGTGAGGGCGTGGTCGAGCACCCTTCTGGGGAGAGAGAAAGCGGTATGGACATCCACCTGAGATGAATTGTAACTAACTACCATCTCTATGTTCACAGTGAGAGTCGGGGAGATAAAAAGATGGCCAGTTCACAGAGAGAGAAAGAGAGACAGATAGACTAGAGTCTTCATGTCTGTCCCCTGAGAGAGAGAAAGAGCCTTGTGCTGTGTGGAGCTGAAAAGCAGACTGTTTATTTGAGTGATGCTAAAAAGCCATCTTGTGTTTTGAGCGAAGCTGTACAGCGATTGTTGGTTATTTGTGAATAAAACGGATTCACATGAACTGTGGAAATCAGTTCCCGCTTCCTCCTTTATCTGCCCAACACGAACCTTTGTTACACTGGTCCTGAAAACTGGGATAAGGAGGGAGGTACGCTGCTATGGAGTCATCTTCGCCACTGGAGGAAGTGTTTCGATCCCTCGCCAGCATCCACCAGGTGCAACACCAGGCCCTCATTGATCTGCAGGTGGAGCAGCAACAGCGCTTCGAGCCACTCCTTCGAGGCCAAGAGGAAGACCGACGGGTGTTGCGGAGCTTAGTACCCCGGGGGTACGCCACGACCCCGGCAGCAGTGAACCCCCATGTGACTCTGGTGAAGATGGGGGCGCAAGATGAGCCGGAGGCCTTTCTGGAGCTCTTCGAGCACACGGCCCAAGCTCTGGAATGGCCGCATGCGCATTGGGCAGTCCACCTCCTTCCGCTGCTGACCAGGGAAGCCCAACTCGCGGCCCAACAACTCCTGGTCAACAACCTCCTGAGGTACCCTGAGCTGAAGAAAGCCATCCTGCAGCAGGTCGGCCGCAGTCCCAAAGAGCATTGCTGACAGTTCCGAACCCTGACGCTGAGCAAAGTTGGCCGCCCGTTTGCCTTTGTTCAACAGCTCTGCCGAGGAGCCCAGTGACGTTGGGGATGTCATCGATCTTGTGGTACTGGAACAATTCGTTGCCAAACTACCGAAAGGAACTCCGAAGTGGGTCCAGTGCCACCAACCAGCATTGCTGGATGAAGCAGTGCAGTTTGCGGAGGACCATTTAGCGGTGTACCCGGGGCTGGCGAGCCCCTCTCTCTCTCCCTGTCGTCCCACCCCTCCTTCTTTCCGACCTATCCCGTTTCCCCGGAAACGGTGCAACAATCCCCCGATGTGGCAAGGGCCCTTTGAGGTCACACGGCGAGTTGGAGAAATCGATAATGAGGTAGTGCGTACGGATAGGGGCGGGGCTTGTCAAATTTACCAACTCAACCTACTAAAACCATGGAGAGAGGCAGTCCCCGTATCCTTGGTGACAGTAGTTCTGGAGAGGGAAGAGCTCGGCCCGGAGGTGAGTGTAAAAGCCAATCAGTTCTCCCTGGTCCCTTGCGGAGACCACCTCTCGCCATCACAATGTACGGAGGTTGCCAGGTTGCAAAATAATTTCTCTGATGTTTCTCGCCTCTCCCCAGCCACATTAATCTCATAAAACACCACATCGAGACAACCCCAGGGGTAGTGGTACGTAGTTGTCCCTACCGCTTACCCGAACACAAGAAACAAGTAGTACGGGAAGAATTACAGGCCATGCTCGATATGGGCATAATAGAAGAATCCTACAGTGATTGGGCCAGCCCGGTGGTTCTGGTACCTAAGACCGGTGGCTCTGTCCGGTTCTGTGTGGATTATTGAAAGGTCAATCCAGTGTCGAAATGTGATGCACGAAGATGCTCGGAATTGGGATAGGTGGCTCAAACCCCTGTTATTTGCAGTACAAGAGGTAACGCAAGCCTCCACTGGGTTTTCCCCATTTGAATTATTAAAGGTCAATGTGGTAACAAAATTTGATGCTTATCCAATAACTTGTATTGATGTACTGCTCAATTGGTTGGGCTCCGCTCGCTTTTATCCGACACTGGATTTGACAAAGGGGTATTGGCAGATCCCCCTTAATGCCGACTTCTCCACACCGTTTGGATTACGCCAATTTGTGACCCTTCCGTTTGGTTTATTTGGGGCCCCAGCTACGTTTCAGCTTCTTATGGTCCGAGTCCTCAGACCACACGCTGCGTATGCCGCTGCTTATTTGGATGAAATAATTTTTTACAGTAATGATTGGCAGTGACATATGCAGCATCTGAGGGTGGTTCTGAGGTTGCTGCGATGAGCGGGGCTCACAGAAAACCCAAAGAAGTGAGCAATTGGACGGGTGGAGGTACGGTCTCTGGGGTTCTACTTGGGTCACAGGCAGGTGTGACCTCAAATTGATAAAACCGCAGCAATCGCAGCCTGCCCAAGACCAAAAAGGAGGTGAGACAGTTTGTTCAGTGTGAACGTCCCCTTATGATCATTTCCTGTTCCCTGAGCCAATTTATCGATCTCACCAAATACCTGCTTCCCTATGCATTCAAGCAGTATGTGAAACTCTATTGCTTATGTGAATCCAGATTCCTGTTTTACCTTGGGAACCAGTTCCATTAGATGTGTGATAGCAGAAGCAATAGAGATTCTCCAGAAGGTTGTGGGTTCTAATTGTGTGTCTTTGTCCCCTTAGGTGTGATAGGCATTGCCATGCAGACAGCTGTGACCCTAGCGTGAGCCAGTACCGCTGCGCCTGCCTCCCAGAGAGCCACACACTTGGAGCTAATGTGAGTCCCACAGGGGAGCCCCCCTTTTAATTAACTACTTCCCTTTTAATGACGTGCAAGAGTTCTCTTTAATGAACAGCACACTCAAAAATAGGCCTTAATGGAATGCCGGGGGTGGGGGGTAATGAGAGAAAGAGGGAGGGAAAAGGGAAAGGAAAAACAAGATACAGAGAGATCATTCACCAACATCTCCAGTTTCCTGAAGAAAAGAGCTAAAAAAAAAAAGAGAAAAAAGAAAGGGGAAGCAGAGAAGGAAGTGGTTTTGTGGTCAGCAATGCTCTAATCGTCCTGTCCCATCAGCCCCTGGGTGTCTTACTGATGAGTCCAGCATAGGTAGTTATATCTCAGGGAGAGCTCTGATGACACAAGCTTCCAATACTCACACTTTCATGTATGCCATAATTCACACACCACACACACATACACACACAGATCAAAGTAAAATTGCTGAAAGGTCTCAGTTCATCCCACAAAAAAAAATAAAAATAATAATATTTCAGCTCTGTTGGTCCACACAATGCAAGTGAATGGTGACCAGAACTTTGAAGGCCCAAAAGGCAGTATAAAAATAACTCATAATGCTCCAGTGGTTAAATCCATATCTTTTTAAGCAATATGATAGGTGTGGGTGAGAAATAGAACAATATTTAAGTGCTTTTTTAACTGTAAATCTACAGTGGAAGTGACTTTCACTTTCACATTCAGCCACCTAATGGTTGTGGAGATTGATAGGGAAAAAGGACTTAAATATTGATCTGTTTATCACCCACACCTATCATATCGCTTCTGAAGACATGGATTTAACCTCTAGAGTCACATGGATTACTTTTATGCCTTGTTTATGTCATTTTGGACTTTCTGAGAGCTGATCACTATTCACCTGAATTGTATGGCCAACAGAGCTGAGATATTCTTCAAAAATTCTTCATTTGTGTTCTGCAGAAGAAAGTCAACACATCTGGGATGACATGAGGGTATATATATGATGAGAGAATTTTAATTTTTGTGCGAACTATCCCTTTAAAATGAAAGTGAATGATTAGTGAGGCTGTCAGACCCAAACATTCAGCCTAACTTCTCCTTTTATGTTCCACTGAAGAAAGAAAATCTTACTAGTTTGGAACAACATGAGCATGAGTAAAGGATGACAGAATTTTCATTTCAGGTTGAACTACAGTATAAAAAAATGCCTTGATGATTAAAGTCAGCATGAAATCAAAATTAACCCTTCTTATAGCAAGTTTTCACCCAAAAATGGAAATCCTGTCACTATTTACTCATCCTTATGTTGTTGCAAAGCTGTATAATTTTCTTTTTTTGTCTTTCATGGAATACAAAGGTGCATTTTTGAACAACATCCTGGCCTCTAATTTGCATATGATGAAGTTAAATGTGGACTGGGACTGTCAAGATAAAAGCACCATTTTGGTTGTTTAAATTTAATTAAAGTTTATGAGAGAAGTAGTGATATCAAATTCTTGGACAAATTATTCCTTTAAGATCTGCAATGAGTTAGTTGATCCAGTTCACAAAACCAGTTTGTTTCATTCACTTCAAAAACATGTTTTTTTTTTCAAACCCCTTTCAATTTTTTAGCCCTCTCATTCCAACCACCTCATATACAGTAGACACCACTTTTCACAAATCATTCAAGTTCCACACAACATTTATTTTTCTCATTTCAACTGGAAATGTAACATTTTGAAAAGTAAAATCAGTTGCCGAACACCATTTCATGTTAAAATTGTAATTGAGGAACTACTGTATTGTTGGCAAAAATGTATAAGCCCATAGTCTTTCCAATATTTGTCGCATATTTCAAAATTTCAAATATTTGATCATATTTCATTTTATCAACTTCTTGTTCTCCTCTCACTATACTTCCTATTAACAGTCGGTGCACTGTCCAGATCGCTGCTTATAATTCTGAACATTGGGAGCAAGTCCCTGGATTAAACTTTTAAACCTGATGTTTGGTGATTTAAATTATTCACCAGATGTCATGCATTATTCAGGTCCAGACACAGCACACTCTCTCTTCTGCTGCTACTGTTGTTGTTTTCACTGAAACAAACAAAGGACACATCTAACACGTAGATGCTGAAAAGTGTGTGTGTGTGTGTGTGTGTGTGTGTGTGTGTGTGTGTGTAAATATGATAAATATGAGTTGTCTCACTGCCCTAAACGCCCCTAGACCCAAACACCTGGCTTCGAGGAGGGATTGCCACCTGCCCTGGAGCTATCCGCTGTGTTTGCTTACTAACCGAGGCATACGGATCTCAAACTGGCCCCTGCTAGTGTATACTTCCTCATTGTCACAGTCTGGCTGTGTCTCGTTTGGAAGGCTGCATGCTAGGTAGGACGCGTCCTTTGAAGGCTGCAGTATACTGAGTGTCCTCCTTTAAACAAGTCTTGTTTAAATGAGACAGCCTTCGTAGGACAAATGGAAACGTAACATAACATGGTTGCTATGACAGCACGCCACTCTTTAACAAGTGCCAGCGCTTTGAGTGAGAAGGGAACAAAGTCCCTTAAGAGACACAGCCTCTGTCTCCCTCATGTTCTTCAAGGACTCTTATTTTGAAGTGTTCCTCTGGACTACATCTCCCAGAATCCACTGCCCTCATCACTTCCATCTGTTTCCAATCCTCCTCACCTGTTCTCCATTCCATCATCAGTCATTGTTTGTATATTTACCCTCCTGTTTAGTTAATTCCTTTGTCAGTTCTTGAAGTGTTACGTTATGTTGAAGAGTAACATTGCATTACTAGATTGTGATGTTCATCTTTATTGTTAGTTCTACTCCAGTGTTTGTTCCACTCCAGCGATTGTTATTGAAAGATTACGTTACACTCGTAATATCACGCCATGAGCAAGTGAAAGCGCTCCGGTGTCTTGTTTCTGTTCTTCAGTGCACATTGACTAAACTGATTGTCACTCAGTGGGAAAGGGAATGTTACAGGTCACACTTCATCTATGATGTGTGGCTCTGGAATTCTGATTTATTTTATTTACTTTTTTCATTTTCGTCATTCACATTCCTTTGTGTTGGCAGAGACTGTGTTTCTCTGCTTACTGCCATGCCTCCTATTAATGCCTCAGCCACATTCCACAGCAGTCAGCGCTCAGCAGGCATTCAGATAATATCTATTAACAAATCTGTGCTTCTCTGTGTCCTCTGTATTTATGCAGGAGTGTGTATGTGTGTCTCTCTTAGGCCACAGAGGCCGGAAGCTAATTACCAGAATAGAAGGTCCTCTGCTGCAACTTTATTGTTTGAGTCTTTGGATCAACTCATATAACAGAATCCTGTAAAATTGTAATTTCATTTTCTAATTTGCAAGACAATATATAAATTGTAATAAATGAAAGAAAATCTATAAAGGAATCTATAATCTAAAGGACAGTTCACACTGCCAGTGTCTTTGTCACTTGAGATCGCCAGCCCCTGTACTGTCTGCTACTAATGGACATTCCTACTTCTGGTTGCTCTAATGTTATTTGAGGACTGCACAGCTGGCCAAAGCTTTTGGAAATCTGATCACAGATTAGATAGATTGCCTGTAAAAATAGGATATAATTCTAATTAGATAAGGAATCAGTTTTCTTATGGCTAAAAATTAATATGCTGTAGAGGAGAATGTTATACATACTGTATACTGAAAATATCATATAAAATAAAATTAACAGGATTAACAATCTCTCAATATATGATTCAAACTCATTCAATGATTCCCATTTTCCATGCATTATTGTTTAGGGAGTTAGGGTAGTTTAATTGTCTTTTCTTTTACTTATTGTTTGATCAGGTTAGTAAGAAGAAGGGGAACTTGGGTTTTTGCTTATTATTTTGGCCTGGTCTGCTTCTGAAGCTTAACCCCAGAATTTCCTTAATTTCTTAAAATTAATTTTGTATATTTCTATTTCTGTCTCACAGCAATTTTATGTTGTGACCTGACCCTAGATGTTCATAACAGTATGTATTTGGTTACAGACGAATAATACAGTAAAAGTGCTAACTTTGTCTTGCCTGCACTCGACTAGCATCTTACAGGAAATGGATGAACTGAGCTCCAATGTCTTCACTCTCATTTGTAGTTGCTCCTGAATATTACTCCTCATTTGCATGAAGTTAAACTTTTCATCTTTGTAATTTTCACTGGACACACTCACTTCTTGTTGCCAGTAGTCGCTGTTGCTTGTATTGCTGGAAGCCACTCGGCTCTTATTATACTAGAATCAGACAGTGTATACCTGTATGTGTCGCTGAGAGTTACTGGCAGCAAAGGAAATATTTTGCACAATGTCCTGGCCGTTCTTTTCTATACAATGGAAGTGAATGGGAACTGGAGCTGAGCTTGAAAACAAACAGACAAAAATGCACCATAAAAGTACAATTTGTGCACTGTATTAGAAAGTCTTCTGAAGCCATACAATAGCTTTGTGTGCGGAAAAGATGTTTAAGTGATTATTTGCAGAAAATCCCCCCTATCATTTAAACATGTCCACACTGAAACCTGGTGTGTCACCTGTGGTAAAAAAATTCAGCCAAAAATAACTTTCAATATCAGACATACTTTTTCAAATTATTTGATCAAATTTATAAGAGTTAAGAATCTGGATATTGTACTTCCCCATCCACTATAGATTTAAAGTTTTAATTTAATATCAGCTTCTCAGTTTGTATTTGTGGTTGTTTCTGTCTGTATTTCTGTGGTCTTGTCTACAATGAATACAAATGAAGAAGGACATTTTTGGCCATGCATTGCTAAAACCTTGTGTTTTCGAACAGGGTAAATGTTAACTGTAGGCTCTCTCCTGGTGCAGCCACACGCAGACCTTTCCTGCGAGAGTGTGAAATTAGCCATTGCATTCACAGAGGCCTTTCAGACAGGCTCCCACTAGAGCCCGGCTCTTCTCCACCTCACAGACTGGAGGTGAATACAAAACACAACATTCCTGGGTTTACTGTGGAGATGTTCTCTTTCCTACAGAGATCCTGCATTTAGATTTACTCTGTTGCGACTTAATTAAATTTGCCATATTGATCAGCTTAGGACCACTAAATAAACTGTCCGGTTAGAGCTAGTTCTTATAGTTTATTTACATCTACATTTATGTTCTTGGCAGACACTTTCACACCAAAGCAACTTGAAAGAGGGAAAAACCACATTAATGGCAATTACTATAGCAAGTCACCCTGTATTATTAGAATGAAGAACAAAAGAAAACAATACAATAAAAGTCTTATTATGCTTATAAGTTGATATGACATTCAGTGATATCACCAACAGATATTTTTTTTAATTATATTTTGGCCTTCTATTAATAGCCAAATAGCTTCATTAATAGCCTGAAATTAGAAGGTGGATTTTACCAGGACTCAAACCTGCATCTACCTCATGAGCACCACGGCTCAATGTGTCTTGAGCATGTATGCTAACCGCTAGGCCATGGCTTCAACACTGTCAAAACATATTGATTTTTTTCTATGCTTTGCTACACATGTTTGATTTGTAAACTAATGACTAAAATATTGATTACATTGAGGTCTTGTGTTTGTAGAAATCGCTAAAGTATTGTTATGATACAGTACAACTAATATGATCCTGAAACACTTGTGTTACATTACATGTTTTTAGAGAGATTGTCCCAACCAGATTATAGTCTTATTGGAAAAAAAATTGTTTAACCCAGTAAGAATGAACAATCATGATTCTAACGAGCTTCCCAGCTAATCAGATTAAGACTCTATATAGGCTACTGTGACATGGTGAATTACATTAAAGGGGAGACCTTTAGTATGCCAAAGCAGTTGTAGCTATTTGTGTGATATAAAACTACTGTATATTTCACTATGTTCGGTATAAATATCTAAATCCCTGTAGTGTCTGGGGTCCGTGTACCTTCGGATAATTTGTTTTCTCATTTTTGTCTTTAAAACAAACATAACCAACAAACCGCTTATATATCACATTTCCCATTATCTCTCTTTATCACATCACAACAATTTACATTGTATCCGCTTGTTTTTCAATTTATAAAAAAATAGCCAAAAACAAGAAAACACATTTTTCATTCATACTTATAAACCAAGTTTATAACTTGAATATTTGTTTTGCACATGTGGGCAGGCCTGACACCCCTATTTCCATTGATTGGTCAACACGCACCATCATCTATTCTTGCTTAACCCATCCATAGAATAAGAGTTCAACAGAGTTAAAGTTTGCAAATTGTTTTTGCTGATAGATTCTAATCATTTTAATGAAGAACATTAATATTTCTTAGAAAAACTTCTGACTGCTGCACGTTTATTGCAGTCTCATCAAGCAATGGACACCTGGATACGACAACCATTGAATGCATGGACTCTTTTGTCACCGCAGAATGGGCTGGCAGTGCTTTTTCTCAAAAGGAAAATTAGCACAATTATGAATTGGGATGCTGTGCACAGACCTAACTGGAACTAAATAGACTTTGTTATCTGGTCATTACTGTTGTTGTTATTATTATTATTAATGATAATTAAAACAGGCCAATAATTGCAGGGGAAACATAAGGGAAAACATATATGTTTATTGGATGTGAATAAGCCTCGCAGGTCATCGTCATGGTTTTGAGTGAGGATACAAAATATTAGGACCTTTAGGATTTTTTTAGGGTAAGGGCTCAGCCCTAAATGTTCATGTAATATTATCTATTTTATTCTTTGTTTTTGTTTTTTCATTCATTCGTATTAAAAGCTTTTGCTTTCTAGTAATTATTCGACAAGTGTTAAATTCATTGTTGGGGCACGAGTCACGTGCAGTTCTTCACTTACCGCCTGTCCGAGGCCCACTCGCCATTCCATTGAATTCATGAAATAAAATGCAACCAAATGCGCCCTGTTCCTGATTTACTTTGGCTGACATGCAGTTGCATTTTGCTTTGTTAATAAAAAAAAATAAATAAATAAGATTTGAATTTTGTACCCGAAAATGGCCCCTCGCTCTCAAATCATGAATACCTGTAATTAATTTATTGATCATATGAGTATTTGTTCATCTGTTTTAAACTTTTTTGTATCAAAAAGGTAAATGTATAACACCAAAGTGTGTTAAAAGTGTAGCCTAGTTCATCCAAATTGAATCACGTTGCTGGTACATCAAGCCAAAAATCCAAGGCACTCACATGGGGTATAAGCCTTAAAAAGGAAGGCTATTCAAATTAGGCAATAATATTAAATACCATAATCAAACTGTGGCTAGAAGAGCCTTAATTATGTACAACAATTATTTCACTTAATTCCCATTAAATTTTAAACACATTCACTGTCCATAAAATATAATATTTTATTGTGTAATGGTTGAACGCATATAGTGAAGGTAAAATCTTGTCTTTATGCAGGTAATATAGCCCAGATTTTAAAGAGATACATACAACTAAATAATGGTTAAGGGTGTCATTTTATTCAATCAATTTATGGTTAGTTGTTGTATCCTAAATATAAATGAAAACAATTTTTAGACATTAAAAATGTAAGGTTCATTCTGCTCTGTTTAACAAGAATAATGACACAAATTTACTCCCCCATATAGACAAGTCGGGCAAAATCAAGTCCTTTCCGACTGTAGCCATGGCAACATGCGCACATGAAACCACAACACGAGCACTGCATTGACTGTAAAAAACAAAAACAAAAAACTAAATGTAGGCTAAGCGATAAACTTGTGGTGATTTAGCACTTGCCATGTCCTGTATAAAAAGGCTTTTATTCTGAAGAAAAGGAATGAGGAAGAGCAGATGAATAGGCGTCACATCCATCCACCTGTGCAAATCAAATAATCAAGTCGTACGCTCATTTTATGCACTTGAATGAAAAAAATAAGAAATCGAGCTGAATTCTTGTTTTTTTATTTCTTAAAAAAAGCTTTTTCTCAATTTTGCTCATGAAAAACAAGCAAACAGTCGGTTGGTTTGTTATTCTGCTTTGAAGACGAAAACGAAATAAATTATTATCCGAAGGTCCACGGAACGTCTGGTCAGACCCCTGACTGGCATAAAGGGTTGTAGTGGTGGGTGGTCTCTGTTTGGCTCCTCTAGCATCCAGCCTGCTGAATTAGCAATTCCATCCGGGCTCACGGCCCACAACGGCTGCCCAAACAGTGGCCTGTCAACACAGGGAGACTCTGCCACAGTTTGAGCAGTCACTGGAGAATCCTTTGCTTTTTAAAATATATTTTTAATCATTTCATTGGATGCCTCCCTTGTTTTTTGTAATTTGTAATGACTGTTCATGACTGAAAAACGTCATGGTTACTTGCGTAACCTCCGTTCTCTGATGGAGAGAATGAGACATTGTGTCGATGTAGTGACACTAAGGGGTCACTCTTGGGAGCCTGAGACACCTCTGGTCTTTGATAAAAGGCCAATGAAAATTGGCGAGTGGTATTTGCATGCCACTCCCCCGGACATACGGGTATAAAAGGAGCTGGTATGCAACCACTCATTCAGGTTTTATGCTGAGGAGCCGAGACAAGTTCCGGCCATTTCAGCAGGTAGTTCAGCGTTGTGGCAGGAGGGACACAACGTCTCGTTCCCTCCTATCTGTCACTCACTCGACGTTGTGTCGATGTAGTGACACTAGGGGTCCCTATACAAAACGCTGCAACTGGCTGAACTGTGTTACGTGAACTGGTGGTGTGTGACGGGCAGACAACTGTGTGCCTTGTAGCCAGCGCACCAGGCCAACACGTAACCTCCCCCAACATAGTTATGAGTGTCGAACGGCCCTTTGGGGACAAGTCGACTACCCAAAAGATAGAAACAGGCTAGCCCAGTCATGGCCTCATTTCCCCTTCTTTTTTTCACTCCCTAAAAAAAAAGGGGGATTATCCGACTGGGTATAGGTCTAGTCGGGGTGTGTCCCTCCCAAGGGGAGGACACTGCGGAGACCACACCTCGCCCAGAGAGAGGGGAGGGATATTTAAGTGGAAAAAATGTCACATGGTCTTGCTGATCATGTGGAGAAGTCTCATGTTAGATCCTACCCAACAGGGGAGGAGTTACTACAAACATGGAGGGAAACGAATTAGCAGAAGATATACATCACATGGGGTTACCTTACAGGGAACCGCTACATGCGGAGCACCTACACCAGAACAGGACTCTTAGTTAGCACATGTATTGGTCTGGCAGTGAGTCTCTCTGAAAACTCGACTGCCACAGGGCTCGGAGGAAGTCAACCAGGGAACAAAGTTTGTGAACACTACTGGGAATTAATGGCGCACGTCATCAGCTCAGAGGAGGTGAAAGGCACTATGTGCAAGTGATACACCCGGCCGGCTATCCCGGGCTTATCCGCTTGAATTGCGTGCCACTACCTGGGACGAAACCAGTTTCACCCGGAGGTTGAAGAACCTTGCAATGGTGTTGGTTGTTGCCCAGCCCACTGCTCTGCAAATGTCTGTTAGAGAGGCACCCCTGGCCAGGGCCCAGGAGGCCGCTACACCCCTAGTAGAATGGGCTCGTAGCCCTACCAGGGGTGGCATGTCCTGGGCGTGATATGCCATAGCTATGGCGTCAATGAGCCAGTGGGTGATCCTCTGCTTGGAGACAGTGCTTCCTTTCTGCTGTGCACCAAAGCAGACAAAGAGCTGCTCAGAGGTCCTAAAGCTCTGCATGCGATCCAAATAGATGCGTAAAGCATGTACCGGACACAGCAACGACAGGGCTGCGTCTGCCTCCTCCTGGTGCAGCGCTCGCAGGTTCACCACCTGGTCCCTAAAAGGGGTCATGGGAACCTTGGCACATAGCCCGGTTGGGATCTCAAGATCACGTGAGAGTTGCCCGGACTGAACTCCAGGCACGTTTTGCTGACAGAGAACGCTTGCAGGTCTCCTAACCTCTTGATGGAAGTGAGTGCAGTCAGGTGGGCAGTCTTCAAGGAGAGTGCCTTAAGCTCAGATGACTGCAAAGGCTCAAAGGGGGCTCTCTGTAGACCCTGAAGAAATACAGAGAGGTCCCATGAGGGAACAAGGCACGGTCTGGAGGGGTTCAGCCTCCTGGCACCTCTCAAGAACCTGATGATCAGGTCGTGCTTCCCTAAGGACTTACTGTCCACTGTGTCATGGTGTGCTGCTATAGCAGCAACGTATACCTTCAAGGTGGAAGGGGACAGCCGCCCTTCCAACCTCTCCTGCAAGAAGGAAAGCACCGATCTGACTGCGCATCTCTGGGGGTCTTCCCGTCGGGAAGAACACCACTTAGCGAACAGACGCCACTTAAAGGCATACAGGCACCTCGTAGAGGGGGCCCTAGCCTGAGTGATCGTGTCTACCACCACGGGTGATAGACTGTTTAAGTTTTCTGCGTCGCAGGCATGGAGATTCTAGAGGTCTGGTCACGGGTACCAGATGGTGCCCCGTCCCTGAGAAAGAAGGTCCTTCCTCAGGGGAAATTTGCCGGGGGGCTGTCGCGAGGAGCTTGAGGTCCGAGAATCACATCTGTGTGGGCCAGTAGGGTGCTACCAGGATGACCTGCTCCTCATCCTCCCTGACCTTGCACAGAGTCTGTGCAAGTAGGCTCACTGGGGGAAACACATATTTGCGCAGGCCAGGGGGGCAGCTGTGTGCCAGCATGTCTATGCAGAGAGGTACCTTGGTCAGGGCATACCAGATCGGGCAGTGGGAGGATTCTTGGGAGGCGAACAGATCTACCTGTGCCTGTCCAAATTGACTCCAGATCAGATGGACCACCTGAGGGTGGAGTCTCCACTCTCCCCTGAGGGTAACCTGCCATGACAGCGCGTCCGCTGCAGTGTTGATGTCGCCCAGGATGTGAGTGGCTCGCAATGACTTCAGGTGCTGCTGACTCCAGAGGAGGAGACGGCGGGCGAGTTGTGACATACAACGAGAATGCAGACCACCTTGGCAGTTGACATATGCTACCGTTGCCGTGTTGTCTGTCCGAACTAACACGTGCTTGCCCTGGATCAACAGCCAGAACCTCCGTAGGGCGAGCAGAATTGCCAGCAACTCTAGGAAGCTGATGTGCCAACGCAGCCACAGGTCAGTCCATAAGCCGGCGGCTGCGTGCCCATTGCAAACAGCACCCCAGCCCATTTTGGAGGCATCTGTCGTGACCACGACGCGCCTGGAGACCTGTTCTAGGGGAACGCCTGCCCGTAGAAACGTGAGGTCGGTCCAAGGGCTGAAGAGGCGGTGACAGACCGGCGTGATGACCACGCGATGTGTCCCGCAGCGCCATGCCCATCTCGGGACTCGAGTCTGAAGCCAGTGCTGAAGCGGTCTCATATGCATCATCCCAAGCGGGGTGGCCACCCCTGAGGATTCCATATGCCCCAGGAGCCTCTGAAAGAGTTTCAGTGGAACCGCTGTTTTCTGTTTGAACACCTTCAAACAGGTCAGCACCAACTGTGCGCACTCATTCATGAGGCACGCCGTCAATGAGACTGAGTCCAACTCCAAACTGAGAAAAGAGATTCTCTGAACCGGGAGGAGCTTGCTCTTTTCTCAGTTGACCCGAAGCCCTAGTTGGCTGAGGTGCGAGAGTACCAGGTCCCTGTGTGCACACCACACAACCCGAGAGCGAACTGGGATTAGCCAACCATCGGGATAGTTGAGGATGCGAATACCCACTTCCCTTAGCGGGGCAAGGGCTGCCTCTGCGACCTTCATGAAGACACGAGGGAACAAGGACAGACCGGAAGGGAGGACCTTGTACTGATATGCCCGACCCTCGAATGCAAACCGCAGGAAGGGAGTGTGTCGAGGTAGAATTGAGACGTGGCAGTACGCGTCCTTCAGGTCTACCTCCGCGAACCAATCTTGATGACGGACGCTCGCTAGAGTGCATCTTTGTGTCAGCATCTAGGACGGGAGTCTGTGTAAAGCCCGGTTCAGTACTCACAGGTCCAAGATTTGCCGCAACCCACCGCCTTTTTTCAGTACAATGAAGTAGGGGCTGTAAAACCCCTTCTTCATCTCGGCCAGAGGGACAATCTTGTCAGATGTACCGGCGGGTGGGACCTCGCAGTGGGGCGGAGCCTGAGGTGCCACACCGTATTGTGGCCGTGCTGAGTTCAGGAACATCGAAGTACTTACCTGGCTCCTTGTGACCACCCCCAGAACAGCCTGGGACAGGGGAGGAAGAGGCCTGTCCTCATGACCCATGGAGACTGTCACATCGGGGGTGGATTTGTGCCACAGCTTGGCGCTCAGGGGTGGGGAGACCGCCGCTGGAGCGCCAAACCTGCCAAATAGAGTGGTGGACGGTGGTCATGATGACGGCCGTGCACACCGGATCTGTGACCCAGGGAACAAGGAAACCGCTCTTGCTGAACTCTTGGGTACTGCAGCCAATTAAATGCAAAGGTAACAAAAGATTCTCCTCCCGGCCCTCGACTGGGGGATGGAATGGTCTGCTTACCAGCTCCAGAGCAGCGGGTTTCGTCATCCCTGGGTCGCCCGTCTCAGGGGCGCTTTGAAGCCTTTCGCGGGTTCTTGGCGGCCACGAGACGGGTGCCGTCTGCTTCCTGCGGTGGGCTCCACACAGGGGCCGGGCCACAGGGGCGGGCTGCTGCAGAGCCAGTGCAGTCACCGCAGGGGGACGCCCTTGGTGACGAGCAGACGGGGTGCGGGGTCTTGAGCCGCGCCGGGGCAGGATGTGCCAGATAACCTCCGTCTACTGCTTAACCACTGAGAACTGCTGGGCAAAGTCCTCGGTGTCGCCGGACTGGCCAACTTGGGAAATGGGGTCAGCAAGGAACTGTGCCTTGTCGGCCTCTCCCATCTTGACCAGGTTGAGCCAAAGGTGGCGCTCCTGGACCACCAAGGTGGACATCACCCACCCGAGAGTCCGCGCCGTGACCTTCGTCACCCGGAGAGAGATGTTGGTCGCTGAGCGCAGCTCCTGCATCAATCATGGGGCGGAACTACCCTTGTGCAGTTCCTTTAGGGCCTTGGCAGATATGCAGGAGAGCCGTGGCGTGCAGGGCAGAGGTGGCTTGTCCAGCGGCACCACAGGCCTTGCCCGTCAGAGACAACATAAACCTACAGGCCTTGGATGGGAGCTTTGGGTGCCCGTGCCAGGTGGCAGCGCTCTGCGGGCATAGGTGCACCGCGAGCACCTTTATCCACCGGGGGGATTGCCGAATAGCCCTTGGCCACCCCACCATCGAGGGTAGTGTGGGTGGGGAAGCTGAAAGATCAGGACCGGGCTGTAAAAAGTGCCTCCCACGACCTTGTCAGCTCTTCATGCACTTCCAGGAAGAAAGGAACGGGGGCAGTGTGTGGCTTTGAGCGGCTGCCCGGGAAAGCATGTCATCATCTCCACGTCAGCCTGTGACTGGGCGACCGCACCTGAAGGGAGGAGCCCAGCTGAGGCTTCTGCGTCCGACTGGATGAGCCCACTCTCCAATGCTGCGCTCAAGAGCTCATCACTTTTGCGGGCTCAGAATTAGAGGTCGAACTCGCCTTGAGATGAGCCGGCGGACTCATCCGGAAGCCCGATCGGGGCAGACAAGCGTGCTGGGGAATGGGAGGTCCGCGGGGGAATACCCGGCGGAGGAGGTCCCATTGGGGTCCCCAAATCGCCCCCAGTGCTAGCCGCGCTGGCCTCATACCAGTAGGTAGAAGGACTGAGGTGGGGAGCCTCTTGGGTGGCTTGTTTTCTTACAAAGGTAAGCCGCGACCGCATCGTTGCCATGGACATGTTCTCGCAATGAGTACATGACCCATCCATGAATGCTGTCTCCGCGTGAGCAGTGCCCAGACACGAAAGACAGTGATCGTGGCCGTCAGAAGGCGAGAGATAACGAGCGCAACCAGGAATAACACACAAAGGAAAGGCATCTTTAAAAAGACGCGTCTTTAAAAAGACGTTCTGTGTGTGATGCTCTTTTAGAGAAATATACTCTTTTATTTCTGCCGAAGTGCCCAGGGGCATTCTCTGCAGTGCACCAGTGCAGAGAAGGGAGAAGCTGCTGAAATACGCTGTCATATCCAGCAGAGGTTATTGAACAGTCGTGGGAATTCAGCTCAGTGAGCATGACCGTTCAGCTCTGAAGAGAAAATCTGAATGAGTGGTTGCATACCAGCTCCTTTTATACCCGTATGTCCGGGGAAGTGGCATGCAAATACCACTCGCCAATTTTCATTGGTCTTTTATCAAAGACCAGAGGTGTCTCGGGCTCCCAAGAGTGACCCCTAGTGTCACTACATCGACACAACGTCGAGTGAGTGACAGATAGGGAATCAAATGTAAACGTATGTAGATGTGCTCTGATCTCTCACTTCGTCCTGCAGTGTGAGCACTGCTCTTCTCTCTTCAATGACAAGCCCTTCAGAGCTGGAGATCAGGTACAGGCGTACAACTGCCTCCCATGCCAGTTCTACGGCCACGCCTCTTCCTGCCCAACAACAGCAGCCTGGATCCTCAGCCTGGAGAGCACTTCCGTTGGGGTGGAGGGGTGTGTGACAACTGTACACATAATACCACAGGTATTAATGATGTTAACAAATGATGTTTTTTAGAGTGCCCTATAATATTCCTACTTGTGATACAGTAGGGTCCAAAAGTCTGTAACCACTTTATAGGTCAGTAATCAAATAGGCAGATTTGTGATATTGACCACTTTAACACTCCATATGATCAAATATATTTTCTTCCACTGAAGCAAACAAGATGCATATTGGAACATTCTCAAAAATGGGATAACATGGATAATCAGGTTTAGCACAAACTTGTGGATTCCAAGCTGGAGTGCATGTTTATTTTTCGATTTACATTTTTACTTTAATTATTATTCGTACAATTTATAATGGATAATGAATGTATTAAATACTGTCACGGTCCTATCACTCTGTCAGTCTGGGTTTTTGTGTGACAGGATCATGACATCCTTGTTCTGTGTCTGTCTTTTGTTTTGTCTTCTGTCTTTGTGTGAGTACATGGCTTCGGTTGTGGTTTCCCTGCCGTATGCTCTTCGGTCAGTATTGTTTCATGTCTGGAACATGGTATCTGGATCCTGACTTCCCGGTCTGGTTCAGTTTCAGTTTTGGTGTCGGGGTCCGGACACTCATATCCATGTCTTGTCTTTTATTGGTGTGAATGCATTGCGCTTATGTCATCTTGGCGGCATACACTCAATAATTTGTGTCTGTCTCTCGCTTTGCTCGGCATGCCTGGTCTTCATATTGTGCTGAGGTTCAGTCTGAGGTGTCGGGTTTAGTTGTGTCTGAACTCTCGCACAGGTGTCCTATCTCATTTTGTCACCTGTTGCGTGCATCACGTGGTGTTTGCCTCGCAATGTACACTCAGGCTTTGTCTAGTGTGAGAATGTATGGCTTTGCTTTGTTAGCATTGCCGTGCAGTCTCTCATCTTATCCGTAGGTTGGCATGAGCGCATGTTGCCTTATTGTCTTTGCGAAATGCGCTCGTGCCATTTGAGTGTCTGTGTCTTGTGAAAGCATGTGGCTTTGTTTTGTTTCTGTGTTGCCACGTGTCTCTCAGTCTTGCGCCATAGCTAGCCTCCTTGTTTGCCTATTATTAGTTTTTAGTCACACTTGCCCTGTCTGTTAACCTGTTTGATTTCTCTCCCTATTTTAGTCTCCTTGTGTGTGCTGTCCAGTGCCAGTTCATTTTGTTTCGTGTGTATGTCGGTTTGGTTTTCCCTAGTTCCTGTTTCAGTCCTGTTGGTTCTGGTCATTCCTGTTCCTGTGCCTCTGCCCCAGCCCAGTTTTAGAGGGTGTCTGCCTGGATTATTTTTCCCCTGTGGGGTTGTTTATGTTTGATTCTGTTTTTGGTTAAATAAATTCCTTTTCTCTCTCTGCGTTTCGGTCCTGCTGATTCCTGACAAATACGAAGAATGCAAAATAGGACCATTTTCACTAGCATTATATCAGTGGCTATCATCACCCTGCTCTCTAGGTAATTTATTTGAAAAAAAACTGTAACGTTTGACCCCTAATCAGAGATGGGTTTTAAAAAAATAAAAAAATAATTACTCAAGTAGAAGTAAAAGTACTAACATAAATAATTACTTGAGAAAGAGTAAGAAAAAATTTAATTAAAAGAGTACTCAAGGAGTGAGTAACACGTTATTTTCACAAATGACAAAATGGACTTTAACTCCCCTATATTCCATTACATAATACACATTGAACATGTATTACAGAATTATTATTATTATTAATGGCAATTCTGTCATCATTAACCATCATGTTGTTCCAAACCTGTATGACTTTCTTTCTTCCATGCAACACAATAAGGAGATTTTAGACAGAATGTATGCCTGAGTCACTATTTACTTTCAGTGAATGTTTTATTTTTCTATATATTTTGAAAGTGAATGGTGACCAAGACTCAGACTCTAACATTATGTCTAACATCTTTTGTGTTCCACAGAATACAGAAGGTAACATGGGTTTGGAACAACATGAGGGTTGGGAAATTATGACAGAATATTAAATTATGGCTGAACTATCACTTTAAAGGGATAATTCACCCAAAAATGAAAATATCTCATCATTGACTCACCCTCATGCCATCCCAGATATGCATGGCTTCCTTTCTTCTACAGAACACAAATTATGATTTTTAGAAGAATATTTCACCTCTGTAGGTCAGTACAATGCAAGTGAATGGGTGCCAAAATGTTGATGCTCCAAAAAGCACATAAAACAATCATAAAAGTAATCCATAAGACTCTTAAGAGTATTTAAATCCATATCTTCAGAAGAGATATTATAGGTGTGGGTGAGAAACAGATCAATATTTGTCTTTTTTTTTTTGTTTTGTTTTTTGTTAGAAATGCTTCTCCCTGCCCAGCAGGGGGCGATATGCAGAGAAGAATGTGAATCAATAAAAGCACAAGAAGAAGAATGTGAAAGCGATCTGTTTCTCATCCACACCTATCACATCGCTTCTGAAGATATTGGTTTAACCACTGGAGTCTTATGGATTACTTTTATGCTGCCTTATGTGATTGTTTTAGTTTTAAAATGTTGGCACCCATTCACTTGCAATGTATGGACCTTCTATTCTTCTAAAAATCTTAATTTCAGTTCAGTAGATGAGAGAAAGTCATACACATCTGTGATGGCATGAGGGTGAGTAAATGATGAGAGAATTTTCATTTTTGGGTGACCTATTCCTTTAAGGGCTCTTGTCAGTTCTGGATGAATTTATCAATAAGAAGAGAGGTTTGAAAACATTTCAACCCCAGTCAAGGAACACTTGCTGTGTCTGAAACCACCCCCTATCCACTATACAGTGCACTATTTCGGATGTACACCATTTTGTAGGAGTGTCTGAATTCTGAGTGTGCCAAACGTTCCCTACTTTTATTCACTCATTCTTACCCACAGTGCACTCTATGTACACTTGACAACAGTTAATTGCCCATAATCCACCGTGGGGAAGACATACCAGTTGGGAGTTTACTGCTTCCTTCACTCCTGCAATGTTTTATTTCATGCTGAATGTATAAAATTATTTTTTGACAAATCATTACTTGATTAAAATAACATAACATATAGAGATGCAAAACATATAGATACATTTTAAAATGTACTCTTTATATTTATACAGAATTTTGCTATTAAGCTGAATAATTCTTTATTTACTAAATTCTCTGATGTGAAATTATTTTAACTCAGGAGACTGCACACAGTGGAAATGATAATTCTGCGGATGATTTAAATAGTCAGTTGTAACATGATAATTTGGTCGGATGAGGGCACTATGCGCTGAGAATTGGAGTTTAAAGAAATTATAACAAATAAATACAATAATGTACATTTGATAAAATGTGTTTACTCTTTATATTAAAATATATATTACAAATGACAAACAGAATGAAGATTTATTGTATTAATATATTATTAAATAAGAGTAACAAGTAAGGCCCAAGTATTTTAAAAGTTCATATGTGACGTTGTTTCTATGACATGCTCGGTGTATACTGTACGTCAGCGTCTGAATTCGCTCACTCATTTGGTTCACTCACTGCTGAGATATAGTGCACTCACTGCCATTCATTATATAGGAAATAGTGAATGAGTGAACGATTTTGGACACAGCCACTCTCTTTGCCATACGATCGCCATACGAGAAATGCTGTCTGTTCGTGCTCCAGTTGTCAATCATGCAAATGGCAAAGCAAAAAGCATTTACACTTAACTTGAATGTTTACATGGATTTATTCAGTTAATCAACCCGAAGTAGCTGCAATAGTTGCCAGTACACCCGGGAGGGTGTGGGGTAAATGCGTAAATACTGCTCATGACATTCGGGACACAGGACCAAGCGCACTTATATATTGCTGAACTGATTTAAAAATGTACACTTAAAAATTGATGTCTCAAGAGCCCATATTTACAGAATCACTCTGAAAATGACCAACACCATATCACAGAAAAGCCCGCATTATCATTAGAGCCAGAACTTACCTCAGAGTGCTGTCTTAATTTGGAGCTTCAATTTTAATCTTGAAATATCTGCTTGTCTTGGTGTTAAATGAAGGCATTGCATGATGAAACTATTCTTTTTTCACTGTGCGGAGCGAAGAAAGTGTTTCACTTTGAAGAGCTTGATGCTGTAGCAGTGATGGACTAGGCTTGAGTGACAGTCTGTGACAGCGCACGCAGCTGTGTGAACTTCCGCTTTAGTAAATGTCCCATTCAGTAATCTCTCAATAAATTACACATGAACCAAAATTAAACCCAGTAATGTAACGACAGGAACACCGCCCATTGTAACGAAGTAAAAGTAAATTTTTTTGATTAGAAATTTACTTGAGTGAGAGTAAAAAGTACCCACTTTTAAAACTACTCTAAAAGTAAATTTTTTTTCCACAAAAAAGTTACTCAAGTAAATGCAACGTAGTAAATGTAATGCGTTACTAACCACCTCTGCCCCTAATTCCCACTTCTTTCATATGTTTCATAAAATATGTTTTTATTGTTCCAATATGCCATACCTAAAGCACCAGAGTTCATTTGAAAACCAGAGATTTTTCACTATAACAGCTGGAGAAGTATCAATGATGTAATGAAAACATCAGTGAGCAGAGCAAAAAAAATCTAAATAATGCATCAGAGCGAAAGCAGATGGACATTTAATGAAGTAAATCAGGCCATGCTAACAGGTTCATTGTGTCATATGCTGGGCATCAGGCGCAGTGGCAGGTAGGGATGAAAGAGGACATTAAAATGGACACCTTAGAAAATTACATCTCTCTCGCCGGACCTCTCCCAAGACTGCATTTTTTTTTAATTTGAAATCATAGTCCTGTGATATCATTGAATTTTAATAGGTTGACATCAATTTCCCAGTCCTTCCACCTATTCCCTTCATCAAGCTCATGCACTCACACATACATAGTCATGAAGTCACTCTTTTGGTTTAAAGGGAGAAAGTGAGCAGTGTCTGAGTTTCTTCTACAGGGAGGTGGGTGCACTCCTGTGGGCCAAGGACGTGTGCAAACCATGTGAGTGCCACAGTGCTGGGACTGTCAATGGCAGTTTGGCATGTGAGCCGGTAAGGGTAAGCACACACATAATTATACAAAAAAATATAATTCACAAAGTTTATTCCACATAATAAGAGTGCAGTACATTAATGGAGTGTTCCGGAGTTAATACAAGCCTAGCTTAGTCAACAGCATTTGTGGCATAATGGTGATTTCAGCTTGTCCTTCCTTTATTAATAACAAAAAAGGTAAAAAAACACTGTTATAGTGAGGTACTGACAGTCCGTTAACATTAGATTACACATTTTTTAAAAAGTATAGCCACAAGACATAAACATTATACACGTTAACATTATTTTTTAGTGATAAAATCGCTTACTAACCTTATCTGTGTAAAGTTATCGATAATATTGCAAATTTGTCATGTCAGTGTGAGTTGCTTTTTTGTAATCAGGACCGCTTCTAGCTATAAGCGGTATAAGTGGCCCTCGAGCCACCAGGGGTCCCACAAGGCAAGGAGTGTTTTTGTTTGTTTGTTTGTTTGTTTGTTTGTTTAATATACAAAACATTGCTAGTAAGACTCTGGCAGCTGTTATGGCTAATTATACAGTTGTAAGAGGCCCCCTTGTGGCCCGAGAGGGAAGAGAGAAATTCTGTTGAGCAAAAATGTACACCAGCTGTTCTGTTGGTTGTATGTTAATGGTGCAATTTCCGTTGTATATAGTTACTTAGTTTTTAGTTATTTATAGTCATTTATTGTTAATTTTTATAGTTATTTATAGTTAATTTGTTATACTTTTCCTGATAATTTATTGTTAATTTTTATTTTGGCTTTTTTGTATTTAATATATTAAAATGTTAAGATAATATATTAAAATTTGTTGAAGACTGTATTGTGGTGTCATTCTTGGGTGGGCCTGGATCTGGGGGGACTCCAAGTAGGATTTCGCTTAGGGCCCCCATTTGCTCAGAAACAGCCCTGTTTGTAATAAACAAGGGACAAGTCAAAGTAATTTTTTCTGGTAATCAACATTATGCCACAGATGCTGTTGATTCAGCTTAACTTGAGCATTCTTTAAGTCCCAATTAACACATCTAACAATTTAAATACATTCCTCAAAATTCCACTGATTTCCTCCCACAATTATAGTGTGAAAAGAGTGCTCTGATTCTTTTTTGTGACTGCTCATAGATCAGCTTTTTCTGTAGCGTTGAAAAAAAAAAGACAAAACTTGAGCTAAATTTTCCAATTCAAGGTGCAATTGTAGCAGTGAGACATCTCTGTGCATAAGCAAATTAAGAAATGTGAGACGCTGATCCTGGCTTTGTGACAGACTTGTGAATTGTAGATTCAGATAACGATATTGGCCCTTCCCCACTCAAGAGGCTTGCATTGATGTAGTTTGTTTAATATTCAAAACAGCATTTATCAGTGTTGTGATCAGTAGAGAGAATGTAAAAGTGTCATCATGAGAGCCTCCTCTGGAGAATTTTCCCCCACTTTTCCTTTATCTGAGCATCATGAAAGCCATTTTGGAGGAATAGATCCATGTCAATAGATATACTGGATGACAAATTCAAAATCAATGCGGGGGTCAGCCTCATGTTAGATTGTTACCTTATTTAAATGATCAGAATGATGATTTCCTCACATATGCTAATGATTGGTGCTGGGCAAGGATTGGGTATTCTTGGTTCATGGTTGCAATTTATGTAGCTGTCTTGTTGTATTATCCTTTCAATGATATTGATAATTGATTGAAGATCTGAGAACAATTTCAACAAGGCCTCAAATTATTTTAAACTGATTTCACTTTCATTCTAAATAAGGAATGCCATGGTTAGGGTTGGGAGAGTTACATTTGAAATGTATTCCACTACAGATTATAGAATACATGCTGTAAAATATAATTTGTAACATATTCCATTAGATTACTCAAGGTCAGTAACGTATTGTAAATACTTTGGATTACTTCTTCAGCACTGGTAGATTTTTTCACTTGTTTTGACTATAAAAACTCTGCCAGTACAGTAAGACAAAATACACATGTTAAAAATACATTCTCTGAAAAACCTAAATATGTTATCCAGTGTTGTTTCTGAAACAAGATAAATCAAATTGATTTTGTTTTAAGGATTTTTATATATTTCTACAAGAAAACAATAAAAAAAAATATTATCAAGAATACGATTTTTGCCCTAATATCAAAGGTCTTACAAGAAAAAAAGAAATTATGATCCAACGAATTTTTTTTGATAAAAGATATGATTGTGCCTGGTAACGTGCATGTAAAATGGCTTTAAATAGCATTTTAGCTTAGCGTAAAGCTGACAATTTACACAAGGTTTATTTCTATTTCTTCTGCTCCAAACTTACTTCAAACTTACTTCTCTGTCTGCTTGTATGAATGTAACACATCATAAGAAAGTTTCACCACTGTTCAAATGCACTTTGGATCGCATCAGTTATATGTATAAATGTTTTCTGTCTGAAAGGACTAAATATTAAATGAAACAAATGACAATGAAATGCAAAGTAATCTCTTCAGTAATAATTTTTTTTTTGAATGTAACTGTATTCTAATTACCAATGATTTAAATTGTAACTGTAGTGGAATACAGTTACTTATATTTTTATTTTATTTTAAATACGTAATCGCGTGTCATGTATTCCGTTACTCCCCAACCATGACCATGGTCATAGTATAAGGACTACTGTATTATGTTCTTGATCAAATTCTGCAAATGAAAAAATAAAGTAGTTCAAACAAAAAAAGTAATTATTTACTCACTCTCATGTAATTGCAAACCTGTATGACTTTCTCTTTTCCATGTACACAAAAGGTGATAAGAATATCCTGACCAGGGGGCCTGAGTAGCTCAGTGAGTATTGATGCTGACTACCACACCTGGAGTTGCAAGTTCGAATCCAGGGTGTGCTGAGTGACTCCAGTCAGGCTTCCTAAGCAACCAATTGGCCTGGTTACTAGAGTGGGTAGAGTCACGTCGGGTTAACCTCTTCATAGTCACTATAATGTGGTTCTCGCTCTCGGTGGGGCATGTGGTTAGTTGTGCCTGGATGCCGCGGAGAATAGCATGGGCCTCCACATGCGCTAGGTCTCTATGGTAATGTGCTTAACAAGCCACATGATAAGATGCGTGGATTGATGGTCTCAGACACGGAGTCAACTGAGATTCATCCTTCGCCACCCGGATTGAGGCGAGTCATTACACCACCATGAGGACCTAGAGCATATTGGGAATTGGGCATGCCAAATTGGGGAGAAAGAGAGAAAAAAATATATATTCTGACCACTTTTTACATAAAATATAGGCTGTCAAAGTTCCAAAATGACAGAAAAGCAAAAATAAATAAATAAATGTCCCACACGACTTGTACACTATAATTCAAGTCTTCTAAAGTCTTACAATAGTAAATAGATTGAATTTCAAGATTTTCAGTGAATAATGACTTTATTTTGGTCTCTATATGGAGTTAATTAACAGAGGTTTGGGAGGAGCATGTTAATTTTAATCTGACAAATCACAGCCCACGAGCAGGAGTATATAAGCCGCTGCTTACCTGCTTCCTGTGACAACTCTCCTGACATGAGAGTCTTTCCGGCATTCGGCCCCGCCCATTGCAGTACAGAGTCAAAGCTCTTATTTATCAGATCATTTTATGCTGTTTTTCACATTGTTTATTAAGATGTACTGTATTTCCCAGCACATATCTCCTGCATTTCTGTATGCAGTGCAGAGCTGCAACTCAATGCATTCCTAGAAAATTCACACCTATTGCTATGCGATGCATTTCCTATGCAAGAAGTATATTGTGCTACAGGTGACAGTTATACTCCTTAAGAGCGAATGGCCTAAAGTGAATCCTTCAATGATGATTGCAAGTCCATACATATCTGTATGCAGTACAGAGCCAAAGCTCTTATTTCTCAGATCATTTTATGCTATTTTTTCACATTGTTTATGAAGATGTACTGTATTCCCTAGCACATGTTTTCTAAAGTTTCTCCTAAATATGATTACTTTGTCTTTTCTACAGCAATGCCTGAAATTGCGCCTTCTGCAGGGTCTCACCAATATTACTTCCAGCAGGTCTCTGCGAGATTCCTGTCACTGGATTGTATGCAGGTTTACCTCTCACTTTCTCTATCTAGGTGTCTTTCCAAAAAAAAAAAAAAAAAACACATCCCTAAGCAGCACAAATGTGCTGTCCACGTGCCACAACTGTGGCATCTTTTGGGTCATGCAATAAACCCCCACGACACCACAAAGCAGCGCAAACATGCTCTACAGGTGCAGCAACTGTGGTGTCCTTCGACCATGCGACAAATTCCCACCACACCGCAAAGCAGCGCAAATGTGTTTTCTCCAGGTGCCGCAACTGCGGAACCTTTCAGGCCTTGCCACTAAATCTCCCACAACACCACAATCATGTTTCCTGTTTCCTCTTATGTTTCCTCTTATTAAAACTCGAGGGGCGCAGCTCATAAATATATACCCATCACAAACCGCAATTCAGCGAGGTTCTTTACCCTGTGCCACCCACCATTCGAATGCAGTGTGGGCCCTCCCGTTCGAATGCTATGCAGGCTTTCCCATCGAATTGCAGTGTGGGCCCTCCTGTTCGACCGCAATGCAGGCTCTCCCGTTCGAATCACAGGGTGGGCTCTCCCATTCGAATGCAGTGTGATATTTCATGTCATTCATTCCGTGGGCTCTCCCGTCCGAAATGCAGTATGAGCTCTCCTTTTCGAGTGCAGTGGTGGTGCAGTAATCTTAAGAGCCTTTTAGCTTTTCCTGTTAACCATGGCATTGGCATGTTCTTTGCTCATGGTTGAAATGAGCCCGACACACAATAAGGTGTGCCTAAATGTGATAAAATACACTATATTGCCAAAAGTATTCGCTCATCTGCCTTTAGACGCATATGAACTTAAGTGACATCCCATTCTTAATCCATAGGGTTTAATATGACGTCGGCCCACCCTTTGCAGCTATAACAGCTTCAACTCTTCTGGGAAGGCTTTCCACAAGATTTAGGAGTGTGTTTATGGGAATTTTTGACCATTCTTCCAGAAGCGCATTTGTGAGGTCAGACACTGATGTTGGACAAGAAGGCCTGGCTCGCAGTCTTCGCTCTAATTCATCCCGAAGGTGCTCTATCGGGTTGAGGTCAGGACTCTGTGCAGGCCAGTCAAGTTCTTCCACACCAAACTCGCTCATCCATGTCTTTATGGACCTTGCTTTGTGCACTGGTGCGCAGTCATGTTGGAACAGGAAGGGGCCATCCCCAAACTGTTCCCACAAAGTTGGGAGCATGGAATTGTCCAAAATCTCTTGGTATGCTGAAGCATTCAGAGTTCCTTTCACTGGAACTAAGGGGCCAAGCCCAGCTCCTGAAAAACAACCCCACACCATAATCCCCCCTCCACCAAACTTCACAGTTGGCACAATGCAGTCAGACAAGTACCGTTCTCCTGGCGACCGCCAAACCCAGACTCGTCCATCAGATTGCCAGTTGGAGAAGCGTGATTCGTCACTCCAGAGAACGCATCTCCACTGCTCTAGAGTCCAGTGGTGGCGTGCTTTACACCACTGCATCCGACGCTTTGCATTGCACTTGGTGATGTATGGCTTGGATGCAGCTGCTCGGCCATGGAAACCCATTCCATGAAGCTCTCTACGCACTGTTCTTGAGCTAATCTGAAGGCCACATGAACTTTGGAGGTCTGTAGCGATTGACTCTGCAGAAAGTTGGCGACCTCTGCGCACTATGCGCCTCAGCATTCGCTGACCCCGCTCTGTCATTTTACGTGGCTTACCACTTTGTGGCTGAGTTGCTGTCATTCCCAATTGCTTCCACTTTGTTATAATACCACTGACAGTTGACTGTGGAATATTTAGTAGCGAGGAAATTTCACGACTGGACTTGTTGCACAGGTGGCATCCTATCACAGTACCATGCTGGAATTCACTGAGCTCCTGAGAGCGGCCCACTCTTTCACAAATGTTTGTAGAAGCAGTCTGCATGCCTAGGTGCTTCATTTTATACACCTGTGGCCATGGAAGTGATTGGAACACCTGAATTCAATTATTTGGATGGGTGAGCAAATACTTTTGGCAATATAGTGTATGTGTGCCCTATTTGATAATGCAGCCACAGTACCCAACCAGATAATGTGCTGCAGTGCCCGCCCACGCTCAATACTGCCGCAGCTTTGCCCACATACTCTCAGTTATGCCACAGCATCACCCCTTTCGCATTTTGATACTGCCGCGGCAGTGCCCTGCCATGACAAACGTAATAAAGTTGTATTTTTAACTAAACTTTTGCTCTCCTCAAAGCTGCGTATGAACATAATTGGCACGTTTACCATAACTAAACTTTTGCTTCCCTTACAGACGTATATAAATGTAATACATTTACGTATTCCTAACTAACCATTTGCTCCACTACAGGTGTGTAAGTCTTTTGTGCCCTACTCGATACCACAGCAACAGTGCCCCACCCATACCAATTGTGTGTGCACAGTTGTTCATATTTTCTCCACAGGTGCTTTCAGTGTCTAAGTTCCATACCTTCATAGAAGTGCATCTACAGCAATGGAAACACAGCAGCACTCCCACAGGAGCTCCTTCTCTATGCCCCCAAATAGTGCTTTAAACTCCGCTCCCGCAGGAGGCCCACTTTACTCTACTGCCGTAGCAGCATTTTTTACCATGCTTCCATCAAAGCCTTTTTGTCTTCGCTTCTCAGCAGCTGCAGCTAGCATTACAGGAGATAGCGGTCACCACCTCTTCTCAAAGCACCATATTTCCCTATCTATGGGTAGTCTATTGAGTGAGGCTACCCCTGCAAACAAGCCCCGTTCCTCTCGTTCTCCTTTTCCCCATTTGACTGCTTGCTGGGCTTACCCGTTTGAATGCGGTGAGCGCTCTCTCTCTATAGAGCAGTCTTCCGTTTGAATCGCAGTGTGAGCCCTCCCTTTCAAACGCAGCATGACAAACTAGTGCTCACTTTCCCTGTTTTACTGCTTGCTGGGCTTACCCGTTTGAATGCCGTGAGCGCTTTCTCTCTCTATAGAGCAGTTTCCCGTTCGAATCACAGTGTGAGCCCTCCCTTTCGAACACAGTGTGAGCCAACTCTCATTCTCACCTTCCCCATTCGACTGCTTGCTGGGCTAACCCATTCAAACACTGTAAGCTAAACCTCTCTCCCTTAGATCAGTCTCCCATTTGAATTGCAGTGTGAGCCCTCCCTTTCGAACACAGCATGAGCCAACTCTCATTTTCACCTTTCCTGTTCGAATACCATGAGCCCACCCACTTCTATTACGAGTGGTGGTCTCTTGTTCGAATCACAGCGTAGCTCTCTCGACCAGCAATTGTACAAGAACGCACCTTCAAACAAATGCTTAAAGCACTCCCTCTGTACAAATTTTGGTGGAGGGGGAAACAATTCAGAAGCATCCGCCAAGCCAGTTTACCAAATAGAATTGTTGCTGGCTTGCTGTCCTAAATACTTCCTGCCATAGTCATGGTACTGTTTTTTCATCTTAACACCTTTTTGGGAGTAATCAGGACTCGAGTCGAGTCTCGAGCTCTGAGCCCTCCAGTATACGGACAGCAAGCCAAATATGTTTACTGCTTCAACACAAGATTACATTAACATACGAATTACTGAAATCGAGTTAATTAACAGAGGTTCGGGAGGAGCATGTTAATTATAATCTGACAAATCACAGCCTACGAGCAGGAGTATATAAGCCGCTGCTTACCTGCTTCCTGTGACAACTCTCCTGACATCCCACCTCCACCCCATCTCCACCTATTCTCTAGATCCATTATCTAAATAAGTAAAGTCCGGGGGGTAATCAGGACTTGAGTCAAGTCTTGAGCTCCGAGCCCTCCAGTATATGGATAGCAAACCAAATATGTTTACTGCTTCAACACAAGATTACATTAACATATGAACTACTGAATATGGCTTCAGAAGACTTTGATTATAGAGTACAAGTCAAATGGACCACTTTTAGGTTGCTTTTTTGTTACTTTGGAGCTTTACAGCCCCAGTCCTTATTTCCTTTTATGATATGAATAAGAGTGGCGAAGATATTCTTCAAAGATTCGTCTTTTGTGTTCCATGGCCAAAAGAAAGTCATACAGGTCTGCAAAGGCTTGATTAATAATGGCAGATTTTTCAGATTTAGGTGAACTATTCTTTAAAAAATGAGGGACCTTGTTCATAGGAACAACACCTAGCACTTTCAAGCCACCCCAAAGAAGAGTCCTGTTTGGGTCAGATTTTGGCGCCAAGCCAGATGACCCTCTGCACAATGATTGCTTATGTGATCAGGTGCTATGACCTCTCCCTCCCACACTGCACCCCCTACCTGAACCACTCTATTCTCTGTAATGGAGATAAAAAGCATCCCAGTAGCACAATGGAGCTCGGCGGGGTGGAGGATAGAGAAAGCACAGAGCCATCCATGACTCACACACACTCACACTGTCCAGCTCAAGTTGACTAATTGGAGCATGGTCACGTGGAGCTCTCCTTCCTCCACAGATCGGGGCGCAGTGTAAGTGCAAGCGACATGTGTCTGGCAGACAGTGCAGTCAGTGCCAACACGGATTCTACAAGCTGCAGTCGGTGCTGGCTGACGGCTGCCGTGCCTGTAACTGCAATACTGCCGGGACTGTGCAGCCAGATATTACCTGTCACCAGGATGTAATCGGTACGTATCAAGCAGCATTGTGCCCTCCATCGCTCTTTTGCTCTCTTTCTTTACCTAACTTCTACATGTCTCTTTCTCTCTACATTGGAAATAAATAAATACAATTAATAAATACATAATGGGTAGTTGACATGCAGGGTTGGGGAGTAACAGAATACATGTAATGGGATTATGTAATTAAAATACAAAATATAATTAACTGTATTCCACTACAGTTACAATTTAAATCATTGGTAATTAGAATACAGTTACATTCAAAATGTCTTTTAATTACTGAAGAGACTACTTCGCATTTTTTTGTCATTTGTTTCATTTAATATTTTGTCCTTTCAGATGGAAAACATTTATACATATAAATGATGTGATCCAAAGTGCAATTGAGCAGTGGTGAAACACTTTCTTATGATGTGTTACATTAATACGAGCAGACAGAGAAGTAAGTTTGCAGCAGAAGAAATAGAAATAAACCTTGTGTAAATTGTCAGCTTTACGCTAAGCTAAAATGCTATTTCTAGCCATTTTACATGCATGTTACCAGGCGCGATCATATTTTTTTATCAAGAAAATTCACGTTAGATCATAATTTCTTTTTTCTTGTAAGACCTTTGATATTAGGGCAAAAATCATATTCTTGAAAATATTTTTTGTATTGTTTTCCTGTAAAAATATCTAAAAATCCTTAAAACAATATCAGTTTGATTTATCTCATTTTAGAAACAACACTGCATAAGATATTTAGGTTTTTCAGATAATATATTTTTAACGTGTATTTTGTCTTACTGTACTGGCAGAGTTTTAATAGTCAAAACAAGTGAAAAATCTACCAGTGCTGAAGAAGTAATCCAAAGTATTTAGAATACATTAATGACCTTGAGTAATCTAATGGAATATGTTAAAAATTACATTTTACAGCATGTATTCTGTAATCTGTAGTGGAATACATTTCAAAAGTAACCCTCCCAACATGGTAACAGCCATGTCTATGTACTTTAGTATCATCAACATTTTAGGTTCAAATGCATGTGTGAAATGAGTCATTTTAGATTAAATATAGCATGTCACACTGGTAGACATTTCAGCTTTCTACAAATAATTTAATACCACAATTAATCAAATAACAAAGTCAACTTTCAAAAAAGATATCATGACAATGGTTGAGTTTTATTATTATTGATAATTCATAAGCTAATTAACAGCACTTTTTAATTGATTAAATAATAACAAGTGAAGCATACATTGATCACACTGCTGAGCTACATATGAAAATGCCATGATTAAATTGTTTACCATCGAACAAATTTTTGGCCAAACCTTATTTATTTATTTCCCTTTCACAAAGAAGCAGCCAAAATAAATTTTCTTCTAGCTTTTCCAGGCATTCCAGGTCTTTTGCGATAAATGTGTTCCATTTTTCCTTTTTTGAACCATTTCTCATGAAATGCAAAATAACGTTACTCAGAAGATCATGTGTATTGCTAAGCCAGAATATCAAGAGCCACCTCACTTTAATTTTGTAATTCAATGCCAAGTTGATTATAATAAATAGCCCCTGTCTTCCTTATTTTTCATGCTTCTTACAAGACCTGCTCCTTTGTTTGTAGTTCCCACAGGTATTTTTCAGAAATTAGATTTGATTAAGGCAATTTATTACCTCCAGTGTGTTTGAGGCCAGCCGTAGCTTCATAAGGACAAAGTACTCTGCGTACACAATGTGCTTTGAAATGTTGATGTATGAGAAAATTATGCAGAAAAGCATTACTGATAAAATGTGGTCTGTGCTGGTGGAAGTCCCAGTCCCACACCAAAAAGCCTATATAAAAACAACCACAACAATATTATGAGTAAACTGATTAATTATTTAAGAAAATATACTCCTAAATTAATATCTTAAATTATTATTATTATTATTATTATTATTTTTACTTTTACAAGCACTTTGTTGTAAAGGTTCATCTTTCGTATTATCTCACTGCAAAATATATATATATATATATATATATATATATATATATATATATATATATATATATATATATATATATATATATTGTCACGTCTCATCATTCTTATGTTTCCCCCAAGGACTCTTCCTATTATGTCTGTTTTCCTGTTCTTTGCCCTAATTGTATCCTAGATGGTCCTCATCTCCTTGTTATCCCATGTGTGTGTGTGTGTGTGTATATATATATATATATACCCTCTTGTTCTTTGCTCCTGGGTCAGTTCTTGTTTGTATGTAGAGTGAAGTAAGCCAGCATACTGCTGTTAAGTTTATGTTTACCTTCATAGTTGTATTCTCTTCTTTTGATTATTATTACAAGTTCTGCATTTGGATCCTCACTCTCTCACCTCATCACTGCACAAATCGTGAGAGAAGAACTGGCCAGACAAAATGGATCCAGCAGAACTGACTGAGAGACCTTCCAAAGGATCCACTCCTGTGGCAGAGCCCTTAAATTATAACAAATGAAGCATACGTTGATCACACTGCTGAGTTACATATGAAAATGTCTTGATTAAATTGTTTACCATCGAACACATTTTTGGCCAAACCTTATTTATTTATTTCCCTTTCACAAAGTAGCAGCCAAAATAATTTTTCTTCTAGCTTTTCCCGGAGGTTCCAAAGACCCCCTCAAGAGAGGCCTCTCTGCTTCTAGCTCCGGTTGTTCCGGAGACCCCCTCAAGGCCCTTCCGTTTCCTGCTCCTTCTACAGCGGCTCCGCCCGCTCCTCCTCCAGTGGCTTTGTCCGCTCCGCCCCCCAAGTCTTCCACTGCTCTGCCCCCCGAGTCTTCCACAGCTCCACCCCCCGAGTCTTCCACAGCTCCACCCCCCGAGTCTTCCATGGCTCTGCCCCCTCCTTCTGAGATTCTTCCTCCTGTGGCTCTGCCCGCTCTGTCCACAGCCACAACATTAAAACCACCTGCCTAATATTGTGTAGATCCTCCCCTTGTGCCGCCAAAAGAGTGCTAACCCCCATCTCAGAATAGCATTCTGAGATGCTATTCTTCTCACCACAATTGTACAGAGCTGTTATTTACCATAGACTTTGTCAGTCTGAACCAGTCTGGCCATTTCTGTAACTGCTGATCTCCTGGGATTTTCACACACAATAATATTTATAATTTACTCAGAATGGTGCCAAAAAAAAAAAAAAGAAACATCCAGTGAGTGGCAGTTCTATCAGGAAAACTCACAGACTTGAGTGAAATTTAAGATGACATTTATTTGATGAATATAAAACAGGAATGTAATGTCTCTCTTTGGCGTAAGCCCCGTTTGGCGGTCTGAAGAAGTTGTACTCCGAACCGTCATACCCCCGTGCAGGACGGGACTCAACTGTGGTGGTGGGGTGGTGGAGGTTGCCGTGTTAGCACACTGAAACAGCAATGTGATAGATTGTGAGCAAACTTATAAAGCAATGGCTTACATGTGATTGACTAGGAGTTACCTAGCTAATGGTGCGATGATGTACAGCTGCTAGTCTTCCCGCTAGAACTATGCTGCGCTTACATTTCTGTGGATGGAAATGCCTTGTTGATGAGAGAGGTCAACAGAGAATGGCCAGACTGGTTCGAGCTGACAAAGTCTACAGTAACTCAGATAACCATTCTGTACCATTGTGGTGAGAAGAATATCATCTCAGAATGCTGTTCTGAGATGCGGGTTGTTGCTGTTTTGGTGGCACGAGGGGGACCTACACAATATTATATAGGTGGTTTTAATGTTGTGGCTGATCGCTGATATTGTCTTGTTTTCCAGTCAAAATATCTAAGCAACATTAAATTCACTTTTGAAACAAGATATTGAGACTTTTTCCACTTAATGTGAGTACATTTTTAATACAATTTAAAACTGTCCTTCCACTAAGTTTAGTGATGTTTAATCTTAAAACAAGTGGGCCAAAATACAAAGACAAAATACACTTACAAATTGTGGCAGACAAGCCTCTCGTTCATTGGGAAAGGAGGAAGCAGGAACCAGATTAACAATAAAAAAGACTTTGGGGGGCCTGGGTAGCTCAGCGAGTAAAGATGCTGACTACCACCTCTGGAGTTCGCGAGTTCAAATCCAGGGCATGTTGAGTGACTCCAGCCAGGTCTCCTAAGCAACCAAATTGGCCCGGTTGCTAGGAAGGGTAGAGTCACATGGTGTAACCTCCTTGTGGTCGCTATAATGTGGTTTGCTCTCGGTGGTGCGTGTGGTGAGTTGTGCGTGGATGCCACGGTGGATGGTGTGAAGCCTCCACACATGCTATGTCTCTGCGATAACACGCTTAACAAGCCACGTGATAAGATGCGTAGATTGACGGTCTCAGATGCGGAGGCAACTGAGATTCATCCTCCACCACCCAGATTGAGTCACTACGCCACCACGAAGATTTAGAATGCATTGGGAATTGGGCGTTCCAAATTGGGGAGAAAAAGAGAAGAAAAAAAAACAATCAAAAAGACTTTAACTCAACATAAAACACTGAACTGAAACATAACAACAGTGCACACACAAAACACTGCTGTCTCTCTCTCTCTCTCTCTCTCTCTCTCTCTCTCTCTCTCTCTGGCATCCCCGACTCCTACTCTTATCTCTCTCCCGCTGATTGGGCAACTCAGTGCCGGGTGTGATTCCTCTCGGCCCAGCCACGCCCTCCTCCTTGTCACATACCCCTACCGCCTGATTCAGGCCGGGGAGACCAGCTCCTCCGTCTCCTGGTGGACCGATCCAGTACCATCAAACCACTCCTCTCCTCAGTGTTGCAATCCTTTGTCAGTGGTGAGGGCTCTCTGATGGTGCGTCTTCCTCCAGTCCTGGGTTTTGGCACCAGTGTGGCAGACAAGCCTCTCATTCATCGGGAAAGGAGGAAGCAGGAACTGGATTAACAATCAAAAAGACTTTAATTCTACATAAAACACAGAACTGAAACATTACAAAGCGCACACACAAAACACTGCTGCATGCGTCTCTTTCTCTCTCTCTCTCTCGATCTGACATCCCCGGCTCCTCCTTTTATCTCTCTCCCGCTGACTGGGCAACTCAGCGCCGGGCGTGAATCCTCTTGGCCCGGCCACGCCCTCCTCCTTGTCACACAAATATATAAATAATTACAATATAAATACAAATATATACATATTTATGTTAATTTTGCAACAAGTCCTTATATTCAGTTTTGCTTCTCAGGTGACTTTCTTTTGTTTAAAGGTTGTATTTTTACTGGAAAGGATGCTTATTAAGAATATGATATGATGAATGTGTTCAGAGTTGAATGGCTGTTGCAGCACTTTTCCTTAGCAGCGTTTTGAGTTGTGCAAGAGTTCCAACATCCAAAACTGTGCGAGCACAATGACAAATTGGGTCTCCTTTGGCGTGATATTATTGGGGTATTCATCTGTCACATTTTGCATTTAACATAATGTTGTAATGAGATTTAACTGTGGGTAGGGAGCAATATATTAATATCTAAATACATTAAAGTGTGGAGCTCTGTAGTGGAATACACAGCAGTAGAGGAGTGTGGAGTTCTAAGTACTTACGGCTGTAAACGGTTTGCCCTGTAGGCTCTGCTCAGCAACATTAGGAATAGATTACCTGTCAGGAATATGTATGGCATATTCAAATAAGCACCGCACAGATTTTAAAAAGCTTGATATGATTTGATTCCATGTAGACCACTTTTTAGGACCTCCAAATGAGCTGTAATTTTTTATAGCCTTTAGAGTTATTTTGTATTTATTTTTTTCTTCAACTGGCTTTCTTGGGTCTTTAATTTTTTTTTTTTTTTCCTTTTAAAGGAATTAAGTGTTATGCCCAAGGTGGGTCATTCATCAGTGGAAAAGGGGCTCACTTGATGACATTCCCAATTTCTTTATTATTAATAATAATAATAATAATAATAATAATAATAATAATAATATTTCACAAATCTATTTATTTGTTTACTATATACTACAGTGTGTTGCAAATGTGGGTTATGATGCAGTGGCCAAAGCCAAGTAATTTCAGATGTTTAGGTTGGTGGTTTGTAGATGGTAAGGCTAATTTGAATAAGTTTAATTAAAAGAAATATTAAACGCTGCAGTACTGTAAAATTAATATGTAATACCCCCTAATAATAGCCTGAAAAATCTGAAAACGCAAGAAAGCCACATTAAATGAGCTGACATGAAATTATCATGTTTTTCTCTGCCTTTTGACTTAAAAACGTAAACAAGCATGCAGACGTTGGAAAAGCCAGTAAGAACACTGGTAAAGGTGTTTACATGCAGAGTAAATTACCAAAAATGTTTTTGTGCTGATTGGTTTGTTCTTAAACTGTTTATGACCTTACCCCGATAAAGGCAAACCATTTAAGGTGTTTACATGAAATTACACATTATCTGCATATTACGCATAATTGGTGTAAGAACGTGCATGTAAATGCTTGATATGGCTCCTGTGAGATGAACCTCAACAGATTGCGACCTGAAAATTTCCTACAGAAAAAAAAAATTTAAATAAAAAAAGACAAGAGTGGAAGATGAATGAAGCTTCCTTTTTCCCATCCATATGTCTAACATGTGATCACTGTAACTATGGCTTCATATTCCTTAACACAATCCCTGATGGCTTTGTTCCCTGTGGCCTCGTGGCTCTCTGCACCAGTTCTGTAACCCCTTCAGGGGCCAGTGTGAATGCAAAGAAGGCATGCAAGGCCTCCACTGTGACATTTGCATATCTCACTTCTACGGTCAAAACACCAGTAGAGTCTGCCTGCCCTGTGACTGCACTCCAAATGGATCCATTCCTGGTACCTCCTGTGATCCAGTAACCGGACAGTGTAAGTGCAAACCTCACGCGAAGGGTCGGCGGTGTGACGTGTGTCAGGATGGTTACCACAGCCTGGACCGCAGCAACTCTTTGGGCCGCCTGCCTTGCCAGTGTGAGCTCAGAGGCACTTGAATGGCTCAAGTGTGCGCTATAAAACTTCTGGGCAATGTGCATGTAAGAACAACGTAGAGGGGCTACGGTGTAATCGATGTGCCACTCAAACCTACAACCTGAGTTCTGCCAACACGACTCATGGATGTCAGCCATGCCACTGTGACCCGATGGGCACCGTGCCTGCAACTGTGTGCGACGCCACTAGTGGTCAATGTGTTTGCCTGCCCACCCGATATGGCAGAGACTGTGGAACCTGTAAACCAGGTGAGTGCTTTTACAAAAGTAAACCTGTTTTAAAACCATGTTTTTATTTATTTATTTATTTTTTATTCAGTTTGTTGATGCTTATAACACACATATTTGTGCATGGGTTAGACAGTGTATCCATTGATCCAAACTCATTATACTATGCTGGTGATGCCATTGGAATCGTTGCAGTTGTTGTTCACTGTGATTTCCAGCCATTGTGCATTGCTTTGAAATATCTGGGTAAACATCTTTTGAATTGCAAAGTGCTCTCTTCCATTCCTTAACTAATGACTGCCTCGTATTTGTTTTTGGCTCCAAAAGCTGTTTCATTGTTTTATTTGTGTTTTCCTAGATTGTGCCTGGGAATTGAGTGTATTTTGGCAGTTGCTCTGGCCAGTGGCATTTAACTAGCATAGAGGCCATTCCTCATGCACCCTCAATCAACCCCCTTACTTGCTGTTGGGCCAGCGCTGGCCTCACAGCTCAAGTGCACTTTAGGGCTTGGAAATGTTTAAGGGACTTCCCTTTTTCTTTGTAGCATAGTAAGGGCTAAATGTACCCTGCCAGGGGCTAAAGGGTCAGTGTGGCTGGACCAACTGCAGTAGCTGGTCCTTTTGTCTTAATAATGAAAATTAACCATCACAAACATTACTGTTTACTGTAAAACTAACTTGCACACTTTGTACGTAAAGTACAGTCCAATTTTGAAACGTTACTCCTCTAGATTATCATATAGGTTTATTTATATTAGTATTTTGGATTTTCAAAGTCCTAATGAGGACAATACTGTATTATCCATTAAAAAAATGTCAACATCATCTTTAAACCCTGCTAAGTCCAGAGCCCCGACACTGCTAGCCCGTTGCACATGGCGCCCCAGCCCGAGTTCGAGGTGTCCGTCATGACCACAACGCGCCTTGAGACCTGCTCTAGGGGAACACCTGCCCGTAGAAATGCCAGGTCCGACCAAGGGCTGAAAGTCTGACGGCACTGTGGCGTGATGGTCACACGCCGGGTGCCGTGGCGCCATGCCCACCTCAGGACTCGAGTCTGTAGCCAGTGCTGAAGCGGTCTCATATGCATCAACCTGAGGGGGAGAACCGCCGCCGATTATGCCTTATGCCCCAGGAGCCTCTGAAATTGTTTCACTGGTGTCACTACCTTCTGCCTGAAGGTCTTCAGGCAGGTTAGCACTGACTAAGCACGTTTGGTCATAAGACGGGCCCTGAGAGTGACCAAGTCCAACTCCATACCGAGAAAAGAGATGCTCTGTACAGGGGAGAGCTTGCTCTTCTCCCAGTTGTCCTGAAGCCTGAGTCGGTCGAGGTGCTGAAGCACAAGGTCCCTGTGCGCACACAATAGATCTCGCAAGTGAGCTAGGATTAGCCAGTTGTCGAGATTGACTTTGGGGGTTGAATATTTTTGACATGACATTTGTGGAGAGAATTTTATTTTTTATTTTAAAATTTGGGTAAACTGAACTCTTTGTTCTCAAAATCACTCAAATGTGTATTAAAGCGTACTTTGTTTTCTGAGGTTTTAGTTGATGTGTTTTAATTCACATCACTAGAATGTATTGCTGGTCAGGGGGGTTGAATAATTTTGATTGCAACTGTAAGTGCCAGCTTTACATGTCATACATTCTGCTTACCACAGATCTCGACCTGGACGAAAGCATGGGAATTTTTTGCACTTTTGTTTCCACTCAGCAGTCATTTGCTGCTACTGTCAAGCAACTGTTTGATGCTGAACACAACAGCGCTTTGCGTGTTCGTGGAGAGATTGACAGGCAGGAATTTGGCCAATAGTTGCTGCAAGCCTCTTATAATCGACCAATTGGTGTGAGAGAAGGTGGGACTTACAAAGAAGTGTTAAAGCAATGCAAATATGGCACACACACAGTGAAGTATTAGACCAGATGCACATCATAATGCAACTAAAGCAGAATCCCGGACATTTTCACAAATTTATAAATCCCGGCTGGACAGGGTAAAGCTAATTTAAGTTTGTGTAAAGAAAAGGCATATATAGGTCTAAAAATATATTTTTTTTTTCATTTGGTAATTTATTTAAATGTATACAGGGAAATTTGCCGGCATTTTTTCAAAAGTAAGCTAAACAATAATTTAATAGAATTGGGTTATATGTTAGTGTTCCAAAAAAGCACACTGATTTTTTTCTCCTAGTATTGTGCATTTATTTTTAATTTAAAACATCTTTGTGTACAGAAATGATATGTTTTTTGTATTGTGGGCTAATTCTGTGACTGCTGACTATTATTTTGAATGGTGTGTAAAAGCAACTTAACGATGTCTACTGTGATTAAATTAATCAAAAACAGTGGCCATTCATTTGTTCTCTGTGCATTTGTCGATGTGCATGGTACGAGATATTTGTGTTGGCACTCCTGGAAGTGTCATGTTTGCAGCATCGGATTTATATGCCATTAAGATCAATCCATAATCACGTACAATAAATTGGCTTTCAAGGCTGTATATCTTGTCGTCATGATTAACACAGGCTAACGATTGGGGTAAACTCTGTCATGTGACACTACATTTTTGCATTAATGCCAATGCGTTCCCTGTCTGTCACTCACTTGACATTGTGTCGATGTAGTGACACTAGGGGTCACTCTTGGGAGCCCGAGACACCTCTGGTCTTTGATAAAAGGCCAATGAAAATTGGCGAGTGGTATTTGCATGCCACTCCCCCGGACATACAAGTATAAAAGGAGCTGGTATGCAACCACTCATTCAGATTTTCTCTTCGGAGCTGAACGGTCATGCTCACTGAGCTGAATTCCCACGAATGTTCATTCACCTCTGTGGATCTGACGGCGCATTTCAGCGGCTTCTCCCTCCTCTGCACTGGTGCACTGCAGAGAATGCCCCTGGGCGCTTCGGCAGAAATAAAAGAGTATATTTCTCTAAAAGAGTATATTTTTCTAAAAGAGTATATATCTCTAAAAGAGCGGCACACATGGAACGTCTTTTTAAAGACGCATCTTTTTAAAGATGCCTTTCCTTTGTGTGTTATTCCTGGTGGTGCTCATTATCTCTCGCTTTCTGACGGTCACGATCACTGTCTTTCGTGTCTGGGCACTGCTCACGCGGAGACAGCGTTCGTGGATGGGTCATATACTCATTGCGAGAACATGTCCATGGCAACGATGCGGTCGCGGCTTGCCTTTGTAAGAAAGCAAGCCACCCCACAGGCTCCCCGCCTCGGTCCTTCTACCCACGGGTATGAGGCCAGCTCGACTAGCACTGGGGGTGATTTGGGGACAACAATGGGACCACCTCCGCCTGGTATCCCCCCACGGACCTCCCATTTCCCAGCACGCTCGTCTGCCCCGATCGGGCTTCCGGATGAGTCCGCCGGCTCGTCTCACGGCGATTTCGACCTCTTATTCGGAGCCCACGAAAGTGATGAGCTCAAGAGCGCAGCATCGGAGAGCGGGCTCGTCCAGTCCCGTTCCTTTCTTCCGGGAAGTGTATGAAGAGCTGACAAGGTCGTGGGAGGCACTTTTTTCTGCCCGGTCCCGATCTTTCAGCTTCCCCGCCCTCACTACCCTCGATGGTGGGGCGGCCAAGGGCTATTCGGCAATCCCCCCGGTGGATAAAGTTGCTCGAGGTGCACCTATGCCCGCAGAGTGCTGCCTCCCATCCAAGGCCTGTAGGTTTATGTCGTCTCTGACGGCAAAGGCCTGCGGTGCCGCTGGACAAGCCGCCTCCGCCCTGCATGCCATGGCTCTCCAGCAAGTCCACCAAGGTGCTAAAGGAACTGCACGAGGGTAGTTCCACCCTGGGATTGATGCAGGAGCTGCGCTCGGCAACCAACCTCGCTCTCCGGGCGACGAAGGTAACGGCACAGTCTCTTGGGTGGGTGATGTCCACCTTGGTGGTCCAGGAGCGCCACCTTTTGCTCAACCTGGTCGAGATGGGAGAGGCCGACAAGGCATGGTTCCTTGCTGCCCCCATTTCCCAAGTTGGGTAGTCCGGCGACACCGAGGACTTTACCCAGCAGTGCTCAGCAGTGAAGCAGCAGACGGAGGTTTTCCGGCACATCCTGCCCCGGCGCGGCTCAAGATCCCGCACCTCGTCTGCTAGTCGCCAAGGGCGCCCCCCTGCGGTGACTGCACTGGCTCCGCCACAGCCCGCCCCTGCGGCCCGGCCCCGGCATGGAGCCCACCACAGGAAGCAGACACCAACCATCTCGCGGCTGCCAAAAACCCGTGAAAGGCTTCGAAGCGCCCCTGAGATGGGCGACCCAGGGACGACGAAACCCGCTGCTCTGGAGCTGGTAAGTAGACCACTCCATCCCCCAGTCGAGGGCCGGGAGGAGAATCTTTTGTTACCTTTGCATTTAATTGCGCTGCATGCCCAAGTGGCTGCAGTACCCAAGAGTTCAGCAAGAGTGGTTTCCTTATTCCCTGGGTCACGTAGCCGGTGTGCACGGCCGTCATCACGACCCCCATCCATCTTTTTACCCTTGCAGGATTGGTGCTCCAGCGGCGGTCTCCCCGCCCCTGAGCGCCCAGCTGTGGCACACATCTGCCCCCGATGTGACAGTCTCCATGGGTTGGGAGTACAGGCCTCTTCCTCCCCCATCCCAGGCTGTTCCAGGGGTGGTCACAAGGAACCAGGTAAGTGCTTCGATGTCCCTAGACTCAGCACGGCCATGACATGGTGCAGCACCTCGAGCTCCGCCCCGCCGCAAGGCCCCACCTGCCGGTACGTCCGACGAGGTTGTCCCTTTGGTCCCCCTCATGCGGAACTTGGATGCGTGGCTTGCATTTTCCAATCCGTCGTGATGGCTGGTCCGAACCGTCCGACTCGGCTACGCGATTCAGTTCGCCAGGTGTCCGCCCAGGTTCAGCGGTATCCACTTCACCTTGGTGACGGATGAAAATGCTGCTACCTTGCACGCGGAGATCGCCACCCTCCTACGGAAGGGCGCGATACAACCTGTCCCTCTGGCCGAGATGAAGAAGGGGTTTTACAGCCCCTACTTCATCGTACCAAAAAAAGGTGGTGGGTTGCAGCCAATCTTGTACCTGTGAGTACTGAACCGGGCTTTACACAGACTCCCGCGTTTCCCCCAGTGAGCCTACTTGCACAGACTCTGTGCAAGGTCAAGGAGGACGAGGAGCAGGTCATCCTGGCAGCACCCTACTGGCCCACCCAGATGTGGTTCTCGGACCTCACGCTCCTCACGACAACCTGATCATCAGGTTCCTGAGAGGCGCCAGGTGGCTGAAATCCTCCAGACCGCGCCTCGGCCAGGGGTGCCTCTCTAACAGACATTTGCAGAGCAGCGGGCTGGGCAACACCCAACACCTTTGCGAGGTTCTACAACCTCTGGGTGGAACCGGTTTCGTCCCGGGTAGTGGCACGCAATACAAGCAGATAAGCCTGGGATAGCCAGCCGGGTATATCACTTGCACATAGTGCCTTTCACCTCCTCTAAGCTGAAGATGTGCACCATTAATTCCCAGTAGTGTTCACAAACTTTGTTCCCTGGTTGACTTCCTCCGAGCCCTGTGGCAGTCGAGTTTTCGGAGAGACTTGCTGCCGGCCCAGTACAAGTGCTAATTAAGAGTCCTGTTCTGGGGTAGGTGCTCTGCATGTGGCGGTTCCCTGTAAGGTAACGCCATACGATGTATATCTTCCGCTAATTCGTTTCCCTGTTGGCAAACTGCGTCTTCCTTAGGCAGAGCCCCCTCTGCCACAGTCTCCATGTTTGTAGTAACTCCTCCCCTGTTGGGTAGGATCTACCATGAGACTTCTTCACATGGTCGGCAAGACAATGTGACATATTTTCCACTTAAATATCCCCCCTCTATCTGAGCGAGGTGTGGTCTCTGCGGTGTCCACCCCTTGGGAGGGACACCCCCCGACTAGACCTGGTGGCCCAGTCGGGTAATCCCCCTTGTTTTTAGGGAGTGGAAAAAAAGAAGGGGAAAAGAGGCCACGACTGGGTTAGCCTGTCTCTATCTTTTGGGTAGTCGACTTGTCCCTAAAGGGCCGTTCGACACTCATAACTATGTCGGGAGAGTTTACGTGTCGGCCTGGTGCGCGGGCTACGAGGCATGCAGTTGTCTGCCCGTCACACACCGCAAGTTCACATAACACAGTTCAGCTAGTTGCGGCATTTTGTATAGGGACCCCTAGTGTCACTATATCGACACAACGTCGAGTGAGTGACAGATAGGGAACGTCCTGGTTGCTTGCGTAACCTCCGTTCCCTGATGGAGAGAGCGAGACGTTGTGTCCCTCCTGCCACAATGCTGAACTACCCACTGAAATGGCCGGACCTTGTCTCGGCTCCTCAGCATAAAACCTGAATGAGTGGTTGCATACCAGCTCCTTTTATACCCATATGTCCGGGGGAGTGGCATGCAAATACCACTCGCCAATTTTCATTGGCCTTTTGTCAAAGATCAGAGGTGTCTCGGGCTCCCAAGACTGACCCCTTGTGTCACTACATCGACACAATGTCTCGTTCCCTCCATCAGGAAATGGAGGTTACGCAAGTAACCATGACGTTTTCTCAACAAAAAGTGTTTCCAAACCAGATTTTCGTGACATTTGAAGTATCGACATAGAGTTTATGTGCTAGAGTTAAACTGAAAAATATTATGCCAACACATATTAGTGATAATTTGTGTTTTCATCAGCTTAATTTTGATGCGCTAAAACTTTTTTCGAAACAAACTGGCAATCTGGAACGATTTCACTGTGACATCATCTGACCAGCTTAAATACAGGACAAATCACGTCCCGTATTGATTCAATACAGGCCGCATAATTTTATCTTTAAATACAGGATGGTCCCGTATTTTACGGGATGGGTGGCAACCCTAGTCGCCAACAATGTTTACATAAAATACAGCCTATTGCAACAATACTGGCTAGGAGGAGAAATTATAAAGAGAATGAGCAATTTCGGGTTCAGTTCAGGTTCGGGCTTAAAATCTGACGGAACTGTTCAGGCCAGATAAGGTCAGGTTAGGGTTTCATTTTAAGGGCTGTGCAGAACTCTGGAAATGTCTACTGAGTGTCACAGAAGCGAGTTAAGTTTCCTCCCAAACAAATTAGGTTTTTTAAGGTTAACTCTGTCGAGTATAAATATCAAACTCTACCTTCCTACCACTAGCAATTTCTGGGAGAAGGCAAGGGAGGCAGTGTCTCCACAAAAATTTGGGTGAGAAAAATAAATGACTGTACATAGATAAAACAAAGAAAATATTACAAAATGTGAGCTCAGACAATGTGTGTAGCAGACATATTTCGAAAGTCACTGTCAAACAGCAACACCCAGTGGATAAAGTTTTAGTGGGAGGCAGCATCTCTCAAGCCTCCCTTCAGCTAATTTCAATACATTGAGTGCCTAAGCGTGGCATGAATGTGAAGGAGGTAACCACCGAATATACAGGTGCATCTCAATAAATTAGAATGTCGTGGAAAAGTTCATTTATTTCAGTAATTCAACTCAAATTGTGAAACTCGTGTATTAAATAAATTCAATGCACACAGACTGAAGTAGTTTAAGTCTTTGGTTCTTTTAATTGTGTTGATTCTGGCTCACATTTAACAAAACCCACCAATTCACTATCTCAAAAAATTAGAATATGGTGACATGCCAATCAGCTAATCAACTCAAAACACCTGCAAAGGTTTCCTGAGCCTTCAAAATGGTCTCTCAGTTTGATTCACTAGGCTACACAATCATGGGGAAGACTGCTGATCTGACAGTTGTCCAGAAGACAATCATTGACACCCTTCACAAGGAGGGTAAGCCACAAACATTCATTGCCAAAGAAGCTGGCTGTTCACAGAGTGCTGTATCCAAGCGTGTTAACAGAAAGTTGAGTGGAAGGAAAAAGTGTGGAAGAAAAAGATGCACAACCAACCGAGAGAACCGCAGCCTTATGAGGATTGTCAAGCAAAATCGATTCAAGAATTTGGGTGAACTTCACAAGGAATGGACTGAGGCTGGGGTCAAGGCCACCACACACAGATGTGTCAAGGAATTTGGCTACAGTTGTTGTATTCCTCTTGTTAAGCCACTCCTGAACCACAGACAACGTCAGAGGCGTCTTACCTGGGCTAAGGAGAAGAAGAACTGGACTGTTGCCCAGTGGTCCAAAGTCCTCTTTTTAGATGAGAGCAAGTTTTGTATTTCATTTGGAAACCAAGGTCCTAGAGTCTGGAGGAAGGGTGGAGAAGCTCATAGCTGAAGTTGCTTGAAGTCCAGTGTTAAGTTTCCACAGTCTGTGATGATTTGGGGTGCAGTGTCATCTGCTGGTGTTGGTCCATTGTGTTTTTTGAAAACCAAAGTCACTGCACCCGTTTACCAAGAAATTTTGGAGCACTTCATGCTTCCTTCTGCTGACCAGCTTTTTAAAGATGATGATTTCATTTTCCAGCAGGATTTGGCACCTGCCCACACTGCCAAAAGCACCAAAAGTTGGTTAAATGACCATGGTGTTGGTGTGCTTGACTGGCCAGCAAACTCACCAGACCTGAACCCCATAGAGAATCTATGGGGTATTGTCAAGAGGAAAATGAGAAACAAGAGACCAAAAAATGCAGATGAGCTGAAGGCCACAGTCAAAGAAACCTGGGCTTCCATACCACCTCAGCAGTGCCACAAACTGATCACCTCCATGCCACGCCGAATTGAGGCAGTAATTAAAGCAAAAGGAGCCCCTACCAAGTATTGAGTACATATACAGTAAATGAACATACTTTCCAGAAGGCCAACAATTCACTAAAAATGTTTTTTTTATTGGTCTTATGATGTATTCTAATTTTTTGAGATAGTGATTTGGTGGGTTTTTGTTAAATGTGAGCCAAAATCATCACAATTAAAAGAACCAAAGACTTAAACTACTTCAGTCTGTGTGCACTGAATTTATTTAATACACGAGTTTCACAATTTGAGTTGAATTACTGAAATAAATGAACTTTTCCACGACATTCTAATTTATTGAGATGCACCTGTAGATAAAAAGTCACGTGAGGGGAGACATTGGCTTAGATTAGCGCTGATTCGTCTAATACGCTGTCAATCAATCAATGCAATGAACCCTGCCTCTCAAGTTCGTCTATGCTGCGGGTCTCCGCAGATTGCTATGAATGTGACAAACTGAAGTAAGTGGAGAAACTATTTGCACAGAAAACAACTAACCGACATGGACAACAGCACTTTTGGTCACATACAAATCACAATGAACTTGAAATGACTTGAAACATGAAATGGTGTGCAAGTGAGCCCCTTGAGCACTTGCTCTTAAATGTGCAGCTCGTGCCTTCATGAAACCTGTGCTGTTTACTAAGGAGAAGATGACATATGATCCAAAAAAACATGACTATATAAATAACAGGCGAACAGGGATACGTACATGAAAACAAGAAATGTACATGAATATGCTTGTTGCTGTATTCTTGTAGGTATTTTTTAAGAAATGTAAAAAACAAAATCATTGATTTTACTTGATTTAATAAACAGTGTTAATATGAACTTACAAAAATATAAGTATTTCATGATTATTTACAGTGTAAGGTATTTCATATGCCTTCCCGTACAGAAATCAGATACATTGCAATTATCACATACAGAATAATATTACATTTTTGTTTTGGTCTTATGTTCAATATTTACTAATATAATGATAGTATCTGATCAATTTGAATAGTTTGATAAAAAAAAAATATATATATATATACTGGAAAATTGTTATTGATGGGGAAAATAGCTGTAAGACTGTCACTATACATTTTTACAGAGGCAAATCATTGATTTCTGTCAGATTCATTTAAGGTAAAAACCATCTTACTCAAACTATTGTAATACATTCTTTGATTGTTTTTTTTTTTTTTTTTTATGTGCAAAAGGTCTCCAGATGATACTTAAGCAACCATTCACCAAGTAGAGCTTGGATGTCACCAAGTGGCCTTTTTTGGTACTTTGTCTAAACAAAATGTCAGTGCAGCCTCATATTTTGTTAAATCAAGCTCAAATTTGAAACATAACTCATTACAATAAACTTAGCTTCCATATCTTTTTTTTATTATTATTTATTTAAATTATATCAATTATTTTCCTGTAGTCCAAAGCATTCATGAATTACCATCCATTAAGTTTTTAATCAACAAGAAGAGCTTGGATGACATCCAGTGACCATGTTGGGTACTGCGCCTAAACAAAATGTTACAGCAAACAAATTTTTTGGCATATCAAGCTAAAATTTTATAGACAACTTTTTAAGGCTTATGGCTTTTTTTCATAGCATTATTAGAGTCACCAGAGACAGTTTTTATTATATTTTTTATTAAGAAAAAAAGTTTGGAGCAGTACATTTTCATTAGAATTTCACATATATCAATTATTTCACTTCCACAATAAACCACTGTGTCTTCTTTCAAACAAGACCAAGATTAGGTCTGTGGTCCAAAGCATTCATGAATTACAACAATTTAAATCTGTGTTTATCATTTTCTGGTAAATGCTAAAATGCCAATGTGCATTTTTGAGCAAGTATGTGATTTTTTTTATATCATATGTTGTGATAAATCAGATTTCAGATTTGTATTGGTTTAACCTGAAAGCTATGTAAATGTCAGCTGGAACTGGAATAGGAATTCAAATAAAAAAATTATTATTATTTTTTATTTTTTTTAAATCACTTGAGATGGCTCTGCCTCATTTCAAAATTCCACCATGCCACTACTTCCTACACTAAACCTTGCTTACACACTAGTGCAATGTTCTATCAGATGAGCTACTGCACAACTTGATCGCGTTGAACAAGCTTGTAAATGTAGCTGATTATGTAATGCAAACGTTAAAATGTAGTAAAAGAGTTTTGATGTCATAAGATAGCATTGTGTAAGGAAAAGGGGTGAAAAGTAAGTGTTTATTAACTGATAATCTGCCATTTTACCTGTGATATGTGTGAAAGCAAAAAAGTCTATAATTTTTTGTGCCTCGAGTGTTTATTTCACAGTGAACTGCCACGATACATATGGTGAACCACATAAAAATAATTTCGTAAAAATGTAGGTATAGTAGTGCGTTTCTATGAGACCAGGTAGAAATCATACCCTTAACTGGTAACTAGGATAATGGCTTTATCTGTTCATATAAGCAGGTCACCAGTTGAACTAGATTAGCTGTTTTTTGTTTTTTTTGTTTTTTTTTTACCTACCAGGAAACCTTGCTTACCAATGTCCACCAATAGGCCTATACATATGATATGAGGGCACAAAGCTTGCATGATAACCAGACAAGGATGTACAGCCACCCCCGCCAACCCTCCCCTGGCTCATGCCACTCACACATGATGAAATAATGCGGGCGTACCTGCTGCTCACCAAAGCCTCTGCCGTCCATCCTGGCACATAAAGCATGTGTACGGAGTGGGGCTGGCAGGAGTAAATTGAAAGCACAGGCAGAGGAGGGAGATCCATTTGGAGGAGGGTGGGGGGACTGATGACTGTGTTTCTGCTGACCCTCCCCCTGCTCCCCTCACAAAGCCCCACTGCCATATTTCACCTGAGAGGAAGCAGCCTGTGATTGAAACATCTCAAACTCAGCGCCCCCTGTCTGATTGATGTGTGCAGGAGCCTGACGAAGCCTTTGAGATTCAACTTGTTCTTTTCTCTTACATAGATACAGAGGTAGAAGTGGACCAGGACACTTGTAGATGATAGAAGAGAGGAAGTGAAAGGGAGAGCATGCAGGCTGGGCGACATATAGAATATTTTCAAAATATTTGCAATGAATTTGCAAGCTATGTAAAATTTAAGGAATAGTTTACCCAAAAACAACAATTGAATCTTAATTTACTCACTCTCATGTCTTTCCAAACATGTATGACTTTCTTTCTTATGTGGAACAGAAAATTAGATGTTTTAATGAACATAGCTTTCCAATACATTGGCACTGTTTTGTTGAGAAACAACCTGGAATTTGAGTAATTTTTAAGTGAAAACTTGACATCCGTTGTGCATTCCTAATCTTTATGAGAGCAGCTTTGTTCACAGTGGTTTTCGTGTTCACCGTAAACGTTGCGCTATAAACAATGCAAGTTTTCTTGTGGACTCGTGCTACTATGAACAAGTTTCTCTCATAGCAGTCATGAACGTGCAACTGACTGATATTTTTACTGAGAAATTACTTAAATTACTGAGAATTTTCATTTTTGGGTTGCTTGAAGTTACATTGTGTATATTGCAATAATTTTAATGTGCTTTTATTTCACAAAGACCATGTCATTAGAGTAATTTCGTGATCCTTCCTTGTCTCATTAACAAGAGAGCATTAAGACGTTTTAATAGGGTCTCTGATTCAAAGTTCTATAGCAAAAACGATATTAAATTTGAAAGGTACAGTTTGTTCACTTCAGTGAATTACTTCAAACTGTCTGTTTCAGTGAATCGACTCTGATTTAAAGAATCATTTGAGTCATCACTTGAAAATGGTCATTGAAGTCTCTGCGTGGCATTTTACATATACTTCAATGCTTTAGTAAAATATATATTAAGGCAAATAGTGCTGTTTATTACTATATATTGTCATATTAGTGCATATAAATGAAATTAATTAAATAGCAGGTTACCTTATGTTTATTTAGTGTAAAACAGTGTGGAAAGATGCCTTGATTATTTCTAACTAGTTTTTGGTTATTTTACTTCTTGTTTTAAACATTTTGAATGTACTTAGGTAGAAATCATTGTTACACTGATTGAAAAAAAGGACATGTTCAGGCCTTTTTAGAGCAAATGCATGAATATCAAGAAATATATTGAATGTTTGTCATAAGGCTGAAATATTTTGAGATATAATTTGTATCTATATTGCACAGTTAAATTTGTATTCATTTTCACAGTCTGTTTGTGTTTCTTCCTGTCAAAGGTGGGGCTGAGCGAGTGTGAAGTGTGAATGTCACTCGGTCGGATCAGTGGGGCAGGTGTGTGCTGCCCACTCGGGCCAGTGTGTTTGCGCTCACCCATCACTGACCGGTCGCAGATGTGACCAGTGCCAGGATCTCTTCTTTGGCTTCAATCCAAATGTTGGCAGGTCAGTGCTACACTAACACTCTTATCTCAGCCACATTCAAGTGAGACATTTTCATTTATTACTATGCAGAAAGATATGTCTTTAGGTAAAAAGAACACAACCTCTGATGAAAGTGTAAATCACTGCTCGAAATTACTCCAGACCTCCCTCCCGTCATAGAGACTGAACGCTAATGCCCATTTAGAAAATCATGCACATCGCTTTTCATAGCGATTTGAGACAGTTAGCTGCTTACTGGCCCACGGGTTCAGACAGAGTCGGCAAAGGTCAAATTAGCCATTAAAGTCTCCTGCCTCTAAATGAGGCTGCATTTTAATGCTCTCTGCATAGTTGATTTGTTGGATACATCAATTAGGTTGTAAATACATCATATGTTAGCTGTCTTAATGATATACTCCAAAGCAGCTCCCCTGCTTGAACATATGGCCTAAGTTAAAGATGCAAAACTTGGCTTCTCAGGAGTAAGTGGATGGGGAAATTATTTTTCATGGTTTTCATCTTTTTTTGTTGTTGTTGTTTGTTTATCCTATATACAGCAGGTTTTCTTTGATGATTTTTTATTTAAGTCTTGTTGCTTTTTTTTTTTTTTTTTTTTGCCTATGTCTCATTAAATTACTTTCCTGAAGGCTTGCAGGAGATATTTAAATACGCCAAACATGTTGGGCGCAGAAAAGTAACGGCAGGGGACATTGTCTGCCGTATCAAGCATCGTTTACCTTTTAAGTGTTTCCCCAAAATAAAAAAATATGATATTGGGATGCGCAGTAGGCAGGGAGAACATTAATTGTTGGCTGGTGAGATGCAAATAGCATGAGCGTGTGTTATCAATACATCAACATGGCTACCGGACATCACAGATTGTTAATCCATACGAGTCGTGACAGATCGCTGCATACACAATCCATCCAGCTGCACTCGTTCGCCTGTAAGAATGAAAAATGAACTATTTAAACTGATTATAGGGGAAGCTTGAACTGCATCAGGAGATTGTACACAATAAAGATTTCTTTATCTAAATATTATAAACTCATTTGTCCACCCCGGAATCAATAAGATGATGCATCATATTTTTTTTTTTTTTTTTTTCTCATATTGGGCCGTCCGCTGTGGACTACCTAATAGAGCTAGTTAAAAACCCACAATATGGTTAGGGAAGATTACCCATCAAAGCAAATGACAAACATGGGCTACAGAGAGAGTGGTATTTGGGTAATCATTTAACTTTGGGGGGAAATATAGGTTTTATTTTACACAGAATTAGGTCATATGCATATCCAACAGAATGGGATTTAGCTGCTTATTTTTGTTGTCAGTCAAACTTGTTTAAACATGTTTGAATTTGTTGTCCACAAACTTTTGCAACACCTGTTTTAGACCAATGTCGAGGCACAATCTGGAGTCATTTACTTCGATAGCTGCAAGCTATTGATATACAATATTTCCATTGTGGAAAACTTAAGCATGTGGAACTTGGCAATATTGATACTGTTAACCAAATTATTCATCACAACACAAAAAAAGTTGTTCGCTGTCTCCTTCCGAGGAGTCAAAGTCGAACCACATTGGGAAACGGGTTGCTTAGCCCAAAATGCCCCTCAGCTGACAGAACAAATTTTCAGCTCATTAAGAGTCTGTGGCTTTTATCAGCTGCTTTCGAGGGTGTCAGGTGCTTGGCCCGCACATCACCCACTGTTGGCCCCTCAGGGCTTTTCCTCCTCCATCCCCTACACCCCTCTCAGAAGTGTCACTGACAGGTGCATCTGTGAATGTCTCCATTTAGTCACTGTTTCCCCCTTCCCTCACACACACTAACACACACACACAATCACTTTTTGCAACTCTTTCAATCCAAAGCAGTGGAAGAGACTCGCTGTGAGAAATAATCTGGACTTGTTACTTTTGGTTAATTACCTGATTTCATGTCCTATACATACATTGACAATGTCACAAGAAGTGATACTGTTTTTTATGTTGTTTTTTCCCATGTGAAAATGGTTTGTGTCTCTTGTGATCTCCATGTGTCTAGGTGTGAGCCATGTGGATGCCATCCTGTGGGGTATTCAACGGCACATGCTACCCCCAGACGGGGCAGTGCTCTTGCAAACTGTTTGTGACCGGAGACAAATGCGACACCTGCAAGGAGGGAGCAAGTCACATGGATCCAAATAACTACCTGGGCTGAAGCAAAGGTCTTGATGATGAAATTAATGAATGGACATACTGTATATAAATAGCTATGAATAGACAAGAAATAAATAGCAATACATGTGAATATATATAAATAAACTCTATCGATTCGGTCCATTGATTTTGTTCGTAGTGGCAAAAACAAATTTTTGTCCATTAAAATGCTCTCTAGCATGATAACATTTTCTCCCCCTAAATTATAAATATCACCTGTCTCCAACCAGCAATAGCAAGTAGCAAATTATTTGTTGTTATGTATTTGGTGTCTCTAACACATGTACACTTTTTTTTAAGGCTTTAAATTAATTTCCCTACTAGTCAAGTCATTTTTATTTGTATAGCGCTTTTCTCAACACACATCGTTTCAAAGCAGCTTTACAGAAAATCATACATTAACAGAAAATGAAACTGTAATATCTATAAAGTCTTAGAGTCATCATTGTGTAGTTTGATTAAATATGATTTTAAATGGAGGATAAAAATATATAATTCAATAATAATTGTATTTAGAACACCAGCGAGCAAGCCACAGGCAACTATGGTAAGGAACATAAAACTCCATAAGATGTTGGTTAATGGAGAAAAATAACCTTTGGAGAAACCAGGCTCACTGTGGGGGCCAGTTCCCCTCTGTCTAACCAGAATGAATATAATGCCAATATTAGTAATTTATGTGCAGTGCAGGTCACGGTTTAAAATTAGTCAACTAAGTAAGTGTTAAGGGCCAGTGTTTATACAAAGATTTTGTATGAACTCTAAGATTAATGACTAATGTCTTTGAAGTTCAGCCTGTATTAACTGCAGAAGTTCACATTCATACATTGTCCTTTGTTAGTCGGCCGATGAAGGCTTTAGTTGGCAAATAATTGAAGGTCTATGTATTACATTTTAAGAGTGTAGTTCATCATCAGACCAAGGTGATGAAGGCAGAGATCAGTGAGGTGCATAACAGTTCAACCAGCAGGTCATTTCGATGAGGTCTACCCTTAGTCCAAGGTTCAGGCAGTGACATATGAAGTATCCCTTGTCTTATGGTTGGAGTTAGCATCAGTTCATCCTCTGAAGTCCATCGTAATAGAGAGCATGTGTTGTAACTTAGCAATATTTCTGAGGTGGAAGAATGCTGTTCTGCAAACACTGGACATTTGATTTTCTAAGGACAGTTTGGTATCAAATATAAGTTCTTCACTGTAGAAGATGACGTATCAGTACATCCATCGAGAGTCAAATTATATTTTAGCGGCTTATTTTTTGAGGTTTTTGGTCCAATAATTAGTATCTCTGTTTTGTCAGAGTTGAGTAGAAAGAAAATCCAATCTTTGATTTCATTAACACACTCTGCTAATTTGGAGAATTGTGAAATTTCGAAGAAATATAAATTTGGGTATCGTCGGCATAACAGTGGAAACTTATTCCATGATTCCTGATAATATCTCCCAAGGGAAGCATATATAAGGAGAAAAGCTGTGGCACTCCATACTTTTGTTTGATTCCTCATTTACACAGACAAAGTGGTAGCGGTCTGCTAAACTGGACCTAAACCATGCTAATGCAGGTCCACAAATGCCAACATAATTCTCAAGCCTGTTCAAGAGAATGTCGTGACCTATGGTGTTGAAGTCAGCACTAATATCTAAAAGCACTAGAATAGAAATGCAGCCACGATCAGATGATAAGAGCAAGTCATTTGTAACTCTGATAAGTGCAGTCTCTATAATGTGATGGGGCCTAAATCCTGACTGAAATTTTCATATATACTATTTCTCTGTAGAAATGAACATAGTTGGAAGGACATTACCTTCTCTAGTATTTTCGACATAAACGGGATATTTGAAATTGGTCTATAATTAGCCAATTCTCCAGCATCAAGCTGTGGCTTCTTAATAAGCATCTTGATAACTGCAATTTTAAAGTTTCTTTGGACATGTCCTAAGGATAGCGAGGAGTTAATAATATTAAGAAGAGGTTCTGAGATTACAGGGAATATCCCTTTAAAGAGCTTAGTTGGAATTGGATCTAACATGTTGTAGATTTTGATGTTTCGATAAATTTTATTAGCTCTTCATGACCTATGATGGCGAAAGATTGAAATTGCTCGTGAGGAAAATTATGAGATACTTTTTTCTGTGGTACTGTGACAGACGATTGCATAATTCCAATTTTATTTCTGATTATTTCAATTTTATCAGTAAAGAAATTTATGAAGTCATTACTATTGTACTGTGACAAAATATCTGGTTTAGTCAAGGCTGTATTCCTAACCAATTTAGCCAAAGTACTGAATAAACACCTAGGATTGTTGTGGTTATTTTTTATGAGTTTGCTAAAATATTTAGTGCTTGTCTGTAGCTACAGACACTATCCTTCCATGCACCACAAAATACCTCTAATTTTGTATTCTTCCACTTGCACTCCATTTTCTGAGCTGCTCTCTTGAGCGCATGAGTGTGATCATTGTACCATGGTGCGGGGCTTTTATGGTACCATGGTGCGACATTATCAAGAGTGCTAGAGAAGACTGTATTTATATTTTCTGATACAACTTCAAGTTCTTCTAGACTTTTTGGCTTATTGAGTATGTGAGATAAATCTGGAAGATTATTAGTGAAGCTATCTTTAGTGGTCAAAAGAATAGTTCTACCTGAACGATAGCGTGGTGTAACATTAGCTGATCGCAGCATACTATCAATCGGTTGTGAAAATCTGGTTGGAAATTTTGAAAGAGCCTTCATTGCTTTCATCCACGGCACTAACTGTTTTGCTGGGCTGTTACGTAAATTAAAAGCTATTGGCTATTAAAAAAATAAATAAGAGTAGCCCTTTGTTATGCCGCAACGTCCTGTTTCAATAGAAAATACGTCAACACAGGAAAGAAAACTATGCCCAAATACATCTCATGTGGTCTATATTTTACCTCTTTGTGAAATTCTTGGTATATTTGAAATCCTAAAATCTCTTTGGATCAACAATCCTTTTGACTCAGAAACAGGAAAAGACCTCTTTGAAATCAGATTTCAGAGTTTCTTTATTGACTGTATTATTTAAATGCAGATTTCCCCAATATAGTCAAATAGCTTTGTAAGTTTAATGCTAGACAGTTTCAAATCTCAGTGCCGTCACTCAAATGCTGTGATATTTGCGCTAGACTGCAAAATGTATTACATATTTTATTCAGAATATTTAATCAGATTTCATCTTATGTTTTAGCTGGGCATTATTATTTTAGATCTCTCTTTCCCTCTCATGATCTTATGCTGTCTTGGGTTCATTGCATATCCACTAAACGTGTGTACTGTAAGGTGACTTGTTTATGTGTCTGGACGTGTTTAGAGCATACAGCACTTAACCATGCTGAGACTCTTAAAGCCCTAATGTTCCCCTCCAATACAATGTTTTTATTAAGTAGCATTTTCACATGTTACGAATGTTTGTTGCACTAATATATTCATAGTCCATTTCCCTGTTTGCTTGCAGCATTGGTGCTTTAACCTTGTGACTTCCACTTCTTCATTTATGTCTATCTTACAGAGCAGATTTATCATTGGTATGTATTGGCTAACACTCTTCCACTCCTGTTTAGATCCCCGGCAGCAGCCTCCTCCACTCGGCCAGGTTCTAAACTCTACAACCACTGAACTCAGCTAGAGAGCACCTGACTCACCCAATAGCAAAGCCCTGACATAGCCTACATGCTGCTCAGAGATTCAGATATCATCCACACCAGCTACAGCGAGCACCCATGCAGTTAGTAAGAATACTCCAGACTGTTTGAGCATCAAGTTTTTATTAAAAAAATAAAACTGGTCTGTAATGTTCACAATGCAAAGTTCCCTCACGAGTCCAACCAGACCAATAAAACATAGCCTGCTTATGGAAAGAGATACAAGAGATTAAACCGATAAAATGGAGTGCACAGAAATAATAAATAAATAAATTAACATGAGAAAATAAATTACAAAAATAAGAGAATAAATAGAGATAAAATAAATAAAATATAAAACTAACTAAGGAGAGAAGATAATTAAATTCCCCAAGGAAAAACCCTAGTAAACAAGTGTGCTTTAAGATACTTTTTTATGGAAACAAAAGCCGCTTTTCCACCATAGGCCTGAACAGTTCTCATCGTGAAACTGTACCATTCCATGCTGATCCGGGCCATTTGGTGCAGTTACAGTTTCTTTTTACACTGTGGTGCTGTGAATGTATGTAACAGATCTGTCTGTTGGCGACGGCATGAGAGGTAAACATTGTAGTGGGTGCGGCACGCTATGGAGGATGATCGCATATTCCAGTTTTTAGGACTGCCCTTTCCCCTGGTTTTACTCTGCTAACAAACAGCAAAGACATGGACCATGTCACAAAAAGAAAGTAAAGAGAAAAATGCGCGAGGTTTTTCATCATTTGCTGAGGGCTTGTGTTTACCACCGGACACGAACTTGCAGAATGGTATAAGTTCCCTAACGGGCTAAAAAGGATATTTATTGACAAAATGTTCAATAAGTATTATATGAAAATAGTATATAAGAATATATTGATGTATTTTGAGTTTAAATGAGCTAGTAATCGACTTCCCTGACGAAAAAGGCATGTAAAAAAATAAATGTAGGCTACAATACTAGTTAAACCATCATAATAAAATCATGAAGAAACAGTAAGCGAGTCACCACACACCAAACCCATTCAACCAGCATGCTTAAGAACTGCTGAGTACGGTTAGCTAACCGTGCCGAGAATGGTTTATAATTGTGCAAAGCCGAATCATGCTCAAGTGGAAATACTACTGTAACCGTTCCGTACCGTGCTCAGAACCGTTTGGCCCTATGGTGGAAAAGTGGCTAAAGTTGGATAATCTGGTCTGGCATGGTATTGATGTCACAACCATAAGCACATGAACATTTTAATAGATATGTTTACATATCATCACCTGTTTGGAATTCAGCAACTTAGCAGGGAGTTGTTACTCATTTTACATGCAAAGAGCTTAGCCAATCAAACAGAGGTAATTTTCATATAAAAGTCTTAAAGGGACAGTAACAAAACAGCCTTTTTTAATTCTAACACCCTGCCTACACTAGACACGAGTGGCGTGGCCCGATGCGACAAAAGCAGATCACTCCCATTTTAATCAAGGATGCTGTCTACACTGGATTCGTCTGTAGCATCGTGCCTTGTCACACCGACAGTAAACAGATGCCCCATTCTATTTTGCGCTGCACATGCTGACACTACTCCTGCCAACAAAGCAAATAAATGGATTACAACGTTTGCTTTGATGTGTCCAGTGTAGACAGCCTCAAGGTGTTGCCCATTTAAACTAAAAAAACAGTGTAGACAGGGTGTGAGGGTCAGAGAGAGTGGAACATTTTTATTTAAAACTAAATTAAGGAACTTTGGCTAACATTGTAAATGGGTTTAATAAAATGTTTCAATCACTTAGAATGTGGTCCCTTTAAAGATATGTGCCTTATTACATTATAAATGTACATTAAATAAGTACAAAATTGTAAATATATAATAATAAAAAAAGGTTTGCTAGATTTACCCTGCTAAATTAAGACGGAAATGTGGCATCAGTCTGTTAAAAAGGACCATTAGCATGCATAATGGAAAACTAAAATTTTAATAGAGTCTCTTTTAATATAAGTGGATATGCTATGTCATCTGACAGTTTTAATGTTCTCTCACTCTCTGATACAGGGACTATGCTTAACACGGACATTGATTTACACAACATACTCTTACCAGCTCATAACCAGCAATATCTATGCTAATACTAGCAGTACGCTGGTCAGCTTGCACACCCTGTCTGCTGTACCTGATCAAGAGGAGCTCCAGTTAATCCTTGTGGTCCGAGCAAGGCCCACCAGTGCTTCCTTTAACTGGACTGAACCCCTGAACACCACAGGCCCAATGGAGAGCTATATTTTAAGCTCAATGCAATCTGACTGGAGAGGAGAGGATTCACTATACAGCACTTCAAACAGAGGCTACCGCTGAGGAACTGCAACCCTTCACTCGATACAACTTCAGTCTGCAGGATTGCACCAATGGAGGTTGTGCTCACAGCGAGAGTCTAATCGTGCTTACCGCTCCGATACCTCCCCAGCAGCAGCCTGCACCCTGAATCACAACCTTAGGATCTACAAAACTCAAGGTGGACTGGAAACCTCCAGCATTACCCAATGGTACTGACAGAATAAAAACCTTTTTGGGATTTTGCGGTCATTATAGGAAGAGGCAAAAAAACGATTTGAAAAATAGAGGGGGGAACATAGGTAAGATATGGGGTATTGACAAACAGGGGTATGAATATAAAACCTTTTTAGCGTGAAATAGACATGCACAGTTACAACCTCCGCTAGTCCACCTGAATAGATCAGTAGATGGATAAGCTCTGCCTGTGTTTCACGTGGGTCAATTTGATGACATTACTGTTCTGCAAGCGTTGTGTGTAGTTGAAAATGGCAAGTGGAGAAAACGAGCCACTAATAGAGAAGCCCCCTGTGTTATTCAGGTCTCCTGACTGGAAACATTTTCTTTTTGCAGTCAATTACAACAGCAATGGTCAAAAAACTTTTACAAAACAGGCACTGTTTGCAGACATCTCTCATTACGAGTGCTATATACTGGTAATACATCGACATATGATCATTTACTCTGAAATCACCTGGGGAAAGATAGCACGCGGCGCGCACAGAGCAACAGATGAGCAGAAACTGCACACACTCCCTTTTGTTTTTAAGCAGGCACTCAGTGCTAATTCGGACAAGCATAAAACAATAATTAAAGCTGTTGTGGTGTTCATTGCTAACAATATGTTTCCCTACTCCGCTGATGAAGATGACTGATTTCCGCGTATGATTAAAACACTCGAGCCGCATCACAACATCCCTCATATCCATTTTAATAGCAAAGTTCCTTCTATGGTGATGTACAGCTTCCGAATATTTAATATATGGGCAGTAGAGTTTGAAATGCATTTTATGTCGATGCATTCAGCGTAATAGTACAGGTATTAAGTAAAAATTTTGATATAAGGCTGGATAACACTACACAACTTTTAGCCCGGATTTTCAGTCGGGCCGAGTCTGTGTTCGTCGGCACTAGTTGACACTTGTAAGCTCCAGTCAGAGTTGACAAAATCACATAGTAGGTATATGATGGGTACAGACTCCAATTTTGTACCCTCAGACTATGATTCCATCTAGTCTGAGGATAGGAAACATGTTTGATATTTTTGAGCCGACTACCCCACGACTACAGAGGACATATCGTAGTGTATGATGCTACACAACTTAAATCTAAAGTTATACGGTGAGCAGTCAATGAAAGTAGAGCGCACAAAGCTCAAGAAATGGAGATGGTGAACAAGCACTCAATTGAAAAAAATAAATAAATAAAATAAAATAAAAACAAGCACTCAAGTGGAGTTTAACTTTTAACAACACTCACTCATCTCAACTCCCATTTCTGTCTCTAGAGGCCATGTCTTCACACCCAAGAATGCACCTGAATGTGCTCGACCTGTTTTTTAATTGACACTGAACACAGAGCAGCAACAACAGCAGCCATTACCATTTCCACATTTGTTTACATCTGTGAGCGCCTCCAAATACAGGATAGCATGTGTTTCCATGCTGTGTTGCCAGATTTGGTGATGATTTGTGTGGAGAAAAATTTGCTTTGGCGGGTTGACAAAATTTGGGCTGGTTTGGTACTATTTGGGTTTGTTTTAAAAATTATAAAATCAAGAAATTCCATTGATCATGCAACTAAAATCAAGAAAATGACTCCATACACAATTATTCAATCAAACAGTCAAAACATTGATTGACAGAAAATGTGTTCAAAGCTGTCCAGAGGAGCTACGAGTTACCACACTCACTAAAATGTTCCGAACCAGCGGGCAGTCTACAGATGTTGCGTGTGGATTTTAGCAAAAGAAGTTAGGCAATCGTAACAACAACAAAGTGGTGAAAATGGGGGAAATAGCCAATCTTAAGTCATGATTAATGCCAGGACTTATCTGTGGAGTTTTTCGCATTCCATTTGACGCTACTGCAACCAAATGGAGAAACTGCATCTGTTAATTAATGCCTTTTTGCGAGAAGTTAAATGATGCTTGATGTGTACACTGCAGGTTATTTCGAGATTTTAACACATGGTGATCATATTACTCACTCTTCTAATAATCATGTGGAAAGAGCATTTTCACAAGTGAATTCGCCGCTCCTTTCATGGATGTGCGCACACGCCTGAACACAAAATGGATGAACATCATTGTGTTCATTCCTCACAGCTGTCTGGAAACGTTGACTCTTCTGTGTATTAGCCAGTTCAGCTGACTGTACAATGATTAACAGTTATGTTCAAGTTTGAGTTTTGAATGAGCCATTAAAGCATTAAAAGGTAGGACAGATTATATATATCTTTATTTTAAATATTAGTTCATAAAATAAAATATTGAATGGCAAAAACATAACTTCAATTGCAGCACAATTAACTACATGCATTATTTGACTTTTTAACATATTGTTTTGTGTGTGTTTGCCTATTTGTGTGAAAATAAAAAAGGGGGCTAAATGTATGGTTTTTGAAAACTTTATCATTTCTGTTGTTAAAGTTGTTAAAAATGGCTATGCTTTGGTTCCCTATTTGTCACTCACTCAACGTTGTGTCGATGTAGTGACACTAGGGGTCACTCTTGGGAGCCCGAGACACCTCTGGTCTTTGATAAAAGGCCAATGAAAATCGGCGAGTGGTATTTGCATGCCATTCCCCCGGACATACGGGTATAAAAGGAGCTGGAATGCAACCACTCATTCAGATTTTCTCTTCGGAGCCGAATGGTCATGCTCATTGAGCTGAATACTACTGTTCATTCACCTCTGCTGGATCTGACAGCGCATTTCAGTGGCTTCTCCCTCCTCTGCACTGGTGCACTGCAGAGAACGCCCCTGGGTGCTTCGGCAGAAAAACTAGAGAGTATATTTTCTGAAAGAGCTTTTTCCCCTCTAAAACAGTATATATTTATCTAAAAGAGCGCACACAAAAGACGCGTCTTTTTAAAGATGCCTTTCCGATTGTGTATTATTCCTGGTTGCGGTAATTATCTCTTAACTTCGGATGGTCATGATCGCCGTCTTTCGTGTCTGGGCGTGACCCACACGGAGGCAGCGTTTGTGAATGGTTCATGTTCTCACTGCGAGAACATGACCATGGCAACATTGCGGTCGCGGCTTGCTTCCGTAAGAAAGCAAGCCACCCCAGCGGCTCCCCGCCTCGGTCCTTCTACCTACGGGTATGAGGCCAGCACGGCTAGCACTGGGGGCGATTTGGGAACCCCAATGGGATCGTCTCCACCGGGTATCCCCCCGCGGACCTCCCATTCCCCAGCACGCTTGTCTGCCCCAGTCGGGCTTCTGGATGAGTTCGCTGCCTCGTCTCATGGCGAGTCTGGCTTCTTGTTCGGAGCCCGCGAAGATGATGAGCTCTCGAGCACAGCATCGGAGAGCGGGCTTGTCCAGTCTGGGCTTCCCCCTTCGGGGACGATTGCCCAGTCACAGGCCGATGCCGAAATGACGGACATGCTTTCCCGGGCAGCCGCGAGCGTCAGGTTAGAATGGAACCCTCCACTCTCTCCTGAACCCTCGCGGCTTGATGATTGGTTTCTGGGCTCACGGCGCCACTCAAAGCAGCCATGCCCCACTCCAGTGCCATTCTTCCTGGAAGTGCATGAGGAGCTGACGAAGTCGTGGGAGGCACCTTTTGCTGCCCGGTCCCGATTCCGCATTTCCCCCACTCTCACTACCCTCGATGGCGGGGCGGCCAGGGGCTATACGGCGATTCCCCCGGTGGATAAGGCGCTCACGGTGCACCTATGCCCACAGAGCGCCGCCAACTGGCGCGGACGCCCTAAGCTCCCGTCCAAGCCCTGTAGGCTCATGTCATCCCTGACGGCTAAAGCCTACAGTGCTGCTGGACAAGCTCTCCTGCAGGTCCACCAAGCCAAGGCGCTGAAAGAACTGCACGAGGGTAGTTCCGCCCCAGATTTGATGCAGGAACTGCGCTCGGCCACTGACCTCGCTCTCCGAGCGACAAAGGTCACGGCGTGGTCTCTCGGGCGGACGATGGCCACACTAGTGGTCCAGGAGTGCCACCTTTGGCTCAACCTGGTCGAGATGGGCGAGGCCGACAAGACACAGTTCCTTGCTGCCCCCATTTCCCAGGCGGGCCTATTGGGCGACACCGTTGAGGACTTTGCCCAGCAGTTCTCGGCGGTGAAGCAGCAGACGGAGGCAATCCGGCACATCCTGCCCCGGCACGGCTCAAGATCCCACACCCCGTCTGCTCATCGCCAAGGACGTCCCCCTGCGGTGACTGCACCGGCTCTGCCGCAGCCCGCCCCTTTGGCCCGGCCCCGGCGTGGAGCCCACCGCAGAAAGCCTACGCCACCTGTCTCACAACCGGCGCCGAAGAACCCATGGAGGTCCTCGAAGCACCCTTGAGATGGGCGACCCAGGGACAAGGGAACCCACTCACGTGGAGCTGGTAAGAAGACCACTCCATCCCCCGGTGGAGGGCCAGGTGGAAAACCTTTTGTTGCCTTTTTGTTTGATTTCGCCGCATGCCCAAGTAGCTGCGGTACCTAACAGTTCAGCAAAAGAGTGGCTTAAGGCACTCTCCCCCATCGATGCGTGCTTTACACATCTATTTGGATTGCACGCAGAGCTTTAGAATATCTGAGCAGCTCTTTGTCTGCTTTGGTGCACAGCGGAAAGGAAGCGCTGTCTCCAAGCAGAGGATCGCCCACTGGCTCATTGACGCCATAACTATGGTATATCTTGCCCAGGACATGCCGCCTCCGGTAAGACTACGAGCCCATTCTACCAGAGGTGTAGTGGCTTCCTGGGCCCTGGCCAGAGGTGCCTCTCTAACAGACATTTGCAGAGCAGCGGGCTGGGAAACACCCAACACCGTTGCAAAGTTCTACAACCTCTGGGTGGAACCGGTTTCGTCCCAGGTAGTGGCATGCAACACAAGTGGATAAGCCCAGGATAGCTGGCCAGGTGTATCGCTTGCACATAGTGCCTTCCACCTCCCTTGGAGCTGAAGACGTGCGGCATTAATTCCCAGTAGTGTTCACAAACTTTGTTCCCTGGTTGACTTCCTCCGAGCCCTGTGGCAGTCGAGTTTTCGGAGAGACTTGCTGCCGGCCCAGTACACGTGCTAATTAAGAGTCCTGTTCTGGGGTAGGTGCTCCGCATGTGGCGGTTCCCTGTAAGGCTAACCCCATGCAATATATATCTTCCGCTAGTTTGTTTCCCTGTTGGCAAACTGCGTCTTCCTTGGGCAGAGCCCCTCTGCCCCAGTCTCCATGTTTGTAGTAACTCCTCCCCCATTGGGCAGGATCTACCTTGAAGACTCGCCACATGGTTGGAAAGACCATGTGATGTATTTTTCCACTTAAATATCCCCCCTTTCTTTGGGCGAGGTGTGGTCTCTGTGGTGTCTTCCCCTTGGGAGGGACACCCCCCGACTTGACCTGGTGGCCCAGTCGGATAATCCACCTTCTTTTTTAGGGAGTGGAAAAAAAGAAGGGGAAAAGAGGCCACGACTGGGCTAAGCCTGTCTCTATCTCTTGGGTAGTCGACTTGTCCCCAAAAAGGGCCGTTCGACACTCATAACTATGTTGGGGGAGGTTACGTGTCGACCTGGTGTGCTGGCTATGAGGCACACAGTAGTCTGCCCACCACACACCGCCAGTTCACATAACACAGTTCAGCCAATTGTGGCGTTTCGTATAGGGACCCCTAGTGTCACTACATTGACACAACGTCGAGTGAGTGACAGATAGGGAACATCATGGTTACTTGTGTAACCTCCGTTCCCTAATGGAGGGAACAAGACGTTGTGTCCCTCCTGCCACAACGCTGAACTACCCACTGAAATGGCCGGACCTTATATCGGCTCCTCAGCATAAAACCTGAATGAGTGGTTGCATACCAGCTCTTTTTATACCCGTATGTCCGGGGGAGTGGCATGCAAATACCACTCGCCAATTTTCACTGGCCTTTTATCAAAGACCAGAGGTGTCTCGGGCTCCCAAGAGTGACCCCTAGTGTCACTACATCGACACAACGTTGAGTGAGTGACAGATAGGGAACATTAGTTATTGCATTGTTTGTTCGTGATACCTAATTAACAGCATTTATTAATCTTTGTTAATGTTAATTAATAAAAACTAATGTTAACAAATGGAACCTTATTGTAAAGTGTTACCATTTAATCAAATAACATATCAGCATTAAAATAGAACATTATATCCCAGTCATGATTACAGGCGATGTCCAGGTATGCTCATCCGCGCAGAAGAGCATTGCCAAAATGCAACTTGCATAAAGTGTTCTTCCGCCAATTGCTTGCAATTTTAAGTTTCAACCACAGATGTCGCAAGAGAGCACAAAGTTCTACCGTGCAGCTATAATGTAATAAAATGTGATAAAAGTAGTGTTGGTCACTCAAAATACACTACCGGTCAAAAGTTTGGAAACACTTACACATTCTTTATTATAATTTTTATTTTATTTTATTTTTTTCACATTTTAGAGTAATAGTAAAGTCATCAAAACTATGGAATAACATAAATGGATCTATGGGAATTATGTTGTGACAAAATCCAATATAAATCAAAACTGTGTTATATTTTAGCATCTTCAAAGTAGTCACCCTTTGCCTAGAATTTGCAGACACGTACTCTTGACATTTTCTCAAACAACTTCTTGAGGTATCACCCTGGGATGCTTTTTAAACAGTATTGAAGGAGTTCCCATCTACGTATGTTGGGCACTTATTGGCTGCTTTTCTTTATTATTTGGTCCAAGTCATCAATTTCAAAAACTTTTTATTTTTATTTTATGTTTTATAAAATGTTAGTTTTATAATGAAATTAATATGGTGACACAATTATATTTTTGTATAATCATGAGAAACATTTCAGTCAAGTGTTTCAAAACTTTTGACCGGTAGTGTAAATAAATAAATACTAAAACGCGGTGACAGTATGGCACTTACAATGGAAGTGAATGGGGCCAGTCCATATACATTATAATGCATTCTGTTTCAAAAGTATAGCCACAAGACCTAAACACTGTACGTTTGAACATGATTTTCATTTCCATTGTCAGTGCCTTAGTGTAACTGCAATTTTTGCTTTTTTTATTTATATATTATTTAGAATTATTATTTATAATAAATGATGGACGAGTTAATTGTACGTTACTTGCAATGCCTTGGCTGTTGAGAGAGCGCCTGGATGCAGTCTCAGGAGAAAGTCTTGATGGTTCCTTGAGTCAATGGTGTTGAAGTTGCAATCAATTTCTTCCACGTTGAATGAAGACATTATGATGAACTTGTGGTGTTAGTTTGACTCTGTTATGGTCGAGGAAGTTACACATGGCTTGAGGTTTTTAGGCCTGCCGGCCCATGACCTCACGGTCGGACCCTCCGAGTTTGCCTGGACCCTCCATGCCCTGGACTCCGCCTTGGTTCTCCGGACCCTCGGTTTCACCTTGGCTCTATGTCGCTTTGGCTCCACCATGGTCCTTCGGCCAATCAGCTTCACTGGGGTCCCTCATCCCTCCAACTCCGCCTTGTTTAGTCGGTCACCTGGCTCCGCCTGAACTCCCACAATCCAACAGTTATGCTTCGTCAATCCAAGCCTGCGGCTCCACCGGGGACCTCCTTCCCTATGGCTCCGCCTTGGTCCTCAGTCCCACCGGCTCCACCTCTGTCCTCCGATCTCCCAGCTCCACCTCGGTCCTCCGAGCCTTGGGTGCTACCTCGGTTCTACGAACCTCCGGCTCCACCATGGTCCTTCGAGTCATCGGCTACTCTCCAGGCACCAAGTTCCATGGTGTCGCCCTTCAAGTCTCTCACGGCTCCACCTTCCCTGGCTCTGCCCCTCAAGTCTCTCATGGCTCTACCTTCCACAGATGTTGCCCTGATCCCATGCTCCATGCCTTGTCTTCCCAAGCCATGCTTCAAGACCCCCCCCCCAGCTCCCTACAGAACTTTGAGTTTATGCCATGTGATATGTGTTGTTCATGTTTTGGGGCGTCAGGAGCCGCCCCTTAGTTGGGGGGATATGTCATGTGCATTTTGCTGATTCATGTCTTTCATGTATTTTATTTTGAAATCATGTGGTTTCCTTGTCATGTGATTTCATGTTTCCCTCCATGTTCATGTGTCTTGTTTTCATTGGTTGATTATCTTGTTATCTTGTATAGAGTTCTTTGTGTTTATTGGTTATCTTTGTCATGTGTTCTCCCATGTCATGTATTTAACCCTCATGTTTTCCATGGTCCATTGTCAGGTATTGTTGAATGTAACTTTGGTTGTGTTTTAAAGTTTATGTCAAGTCAAGTTAAAGTCAAGTTCATGTTTTTTGTTTATGTTTGTAGTTAGGGTTTTTGGATTTCACTTTTGTTAATAAATTTGCACTTGGGTTCTTTACTTCATCGTCATCGTCTTCATTGCCAGTGCCAGCAACATAGTTACAGAATACCTCACCAACGCAAAAAACATGGTGACAGCAGTCATGTATTGCTATAGTAAAGCCAAAAAAACAAAAAAACAAAAACATTTTCTCTAAATACTAAAGGCTGGATTACAATACACAACTTTTAAATCTGAACAGATTTTAAAATATTAAGCATCACACACTAACAGACTGTGAAATTTCTAGACAAAAACTGGGCATCACACACCAAACAACGGGGGATCATACACTACCAGACCTTTCAAGTCAATCTGATCCAATCCAATCACAAACTCACATGGAAAACAGTGTTGTCAGTTTATTTTGATGTTTTCTGGCCCAGTAATTGTGGAAGACTATCCCGAATGTATATAAAAAAAAAAATAAATAAAAAAAACACCCAAATAGTGCATTGGAAATTCAAGCACGTTCCAACCATAATACGTCATGGTTACTTGTGTAACCTCCGTTCCCTGATGGAGGGAACGAGACATTGTGTCGATGTAGTGACACTAGGGGTCACTCTTGGGAGCCCGAGACACCTCTGGTCTTTGATAAAAGGCCAATGAAAATTGGCGAGTGGTATTTGCATAACACTCCCCCGGACATACGGGTATAAAAGGAGCTGGTATGCAACCACTCATTCAGATTTTCTCTTCAGAGCCAAACGGTCATGCTCATTGAGCTGAATTCTACTGTTCATTCACCTCTGCTGGATCTGTCGGCGTATTTCAGCGGCTTCTCCCTCCTCTGCACTGGTGCACTGCAGAGAACGCCCCTGGGCGCTTTGGCAGAAAACAAAAGAGTAAAAGAATATATATTTCTCTAAAAGAGCGGCACACACGGAACGTCTTTTTAAAGACGTGTCTTTTTAAAGATGCCTTTCCGATTGTGTGTTATTCCTGGTTGTGGTCGTTATCTCTCAACTTCAGATGGTCATGATCGCTGTCTTTCCTGTCTGGGCGTTACCCACACAGAGGCAGAGTTTGTGGAAGGTCCATGTTCTTATTGCGATAACATGACCATGGCAACGTTGTGGCTCCCCGCCTAGGTCCTTCTACCTACGGGTATGAGGCCAGCACAGCCACCATTGGGGGCGATTTGGGGACTCCAATGGGATCGTCTCCGCTGGGTATCCCCCCGCAGACCTCTCATTCCCCAGCACGCTCGTCTGCCCCATTCGGGCTTCCGGATGAGTTCGCCGGCTCGTCTCACGGCGAGTCTGGCTTCTTGTTCAGAGCCCGCGAAGATGATAAGCTCTCGAGTGCAGCATCGGAGAGCGGGCTTGTCCAGTCGGACGCAGTTGCCACATCTGGGCTTCCCCCTTCGGGGACGATTGCCCAGTCACAGGCCGATGCCGAGATGATGGACATGCTTTCCCGGGTGGCCGCGAGTGTCAGGTTAGAGTGGCCGCTCAAAGCAGCCACGCCTCTCTCCAGTGCCATTCTTCCCGGAAGTGCACGAGAAGCTGACGAAATCATGGGAGGCACCTTTTACTGCCAGGCCCTGATTCCACAGTTCCCCACTCTCACTAGCCTCAATGGTGGGGCGGCCAGGGGCTATACGGCGATTCCCCCGGTGGATAAGGCACTTGCAGTGCACTTATGCCTGCAGAACACTGCCACCTGGCGCGGACGCCCTAAGCTCCCGTCCAAGCCCTGTTGGCTCACGTTGTCACTGACGGCTAAAGCCTACAGCGCTGCTGGACAAGCTGCCTCTGCCCTGCACGCCATGGCTCTCCTGCAGGTCCACTAAGCCAAGGCGTTGAAAGAACTGCACAAGGGTAGTTCCGCCCCAGATTTGATGCAGAAATTGCGCTCGGCGACTGACCTCGCTCTCCGAGCGACGAAGGTCACGGTGCAGTCTCTCGGGTGGACGATGGCCACACTAGTGGTCCAGGAGCGCCACCTTTGGCTCAACCTGGTCTAGATGGGCGAGGCCGACAAGACACAGTTCCTTGCTGCCCCCATTTCCCAGGCTGGCCTATTCGGCGACACCATCGAGGACTTTGCCCAGCAGTTCTCGGCGGTGAAGCAGCAGACAGAGGCAATCCAGCACATCCTGCTCCGGCGCGGCTCAAGATCCTGCACCCCGTCTGCTCGTCGCCAAGGGCGTCCCCCTGCAGTGACTGCACCGGCTCCACTGCAGCCCGCCCCGTCATCCCAGCCCCGGTGTGGAGTCCACTGAAGGAAGCAGATGCCACCCGTCTCAACGCCGGCGCCTAAGAACCCACGGAGGTCCTCAAAGCGCACCTGAGACAGGCAACACAGGGACGAGGGAACCCACTCACTTGGAGCTGGTAAAAAGACCACTCCATCCCCCGGTGGAGGGCCGGGCGGAAAATCTTTTGTTGCATTTTTGTTTGATTTCGCCACATGCCCAAGTGGCTGCGGTACCCAACAGTTCAGCAAAAGAGTGGCTTCCATCCTCCCTGGGTCACATACCTGGTGTGTACGATCGTCACCACGACTACCATCCACAGGTTTTTTCTTGCAGGATTGGCGCTCCAGTGGTGGCCTTTCTGCCCCTGAGCGCCCAGCTGTGGCACACAGCCGCCCCCAATGTGGCAGTCTCCACGGGTTACGAGGACAGGCCTCTTCCTCCCCCATCCAAGGCTATTCCGGGGGTGGTCACAAGGAGCCAGGTAAGTGCTTTGAATATCCCTAGACTCAACACAGCCATGATGTGGTATGGCACCTCGAGTTCTGCCTTGCCACGGTACCTGCCGGTACGTCCGATGACGTTGTTCCCTTGGTCCCCCTTGCGCGGAACTTGGACACATGACTCGTGCTTTCCAATCCGTCGCGATGGCTGATCCGGACCGTCCGACTTGGCTACACGATTAATTTCGCCAGGCGCCCGCCCAGGTTCAGCGGTATTCACTTCACCTTGGTCAAGAGCGAAAACGCTGCTACCTTGCGCACGGAGATCGCTACCCTCCTACGGAAGGGCACGATAGAAACTGTCCCTCCAGCCGAGATGAAGAAAGGGTCATACCGAAAAGAGGCGGTGGGTTGCGGCGGTAGACCTGAAGGATGCGTACTTCCACGTCTTGATCCTTCCTTGACACAGACCCTTCCTGCGGTTTGCATTTGAGGGTCAGGCGTATCAGTACAAAGTCCTCCCTTTCGGCCTGTCCCTGTCTCCTCGCATCTTCACGAAGGTCGCAGAGGCTGCCCTTGCCCCGTTAAGGGAGGTGGGCATTCGCATTCTCAACTATCTCGATGACTGGCTAATCCTAGCTCACTCTTGAGACATGCTGTGCGCACACAGGGACCTGGCGCTCTCACACCTCAGCCGACTAGGGCTTTGGGTCAACAGGGAAAAGAGCAAGCTCCTCCCGGTTCAGAGCATCTCTTTTCTCGGTTTGGAGTTGGACTCCTTGACGGCACGCCATATGAACGAGCATGCCCAGTCGGTGCTGGCCTGTTTGAAGGCGTTCAAAAAGAAAACAGCGGTTCCACTGAAACCTTTTCAGAGGCTCCTGGGGCATATGGCATATTCGGTGGTGGCCACCCCGCTCAGGTTGATGCATATGAGGCCACTTCAGCACTGGCTCCAGACTCGAGTCCCGGGATGGGCATGGCATCACGAGACACATCGTGTGGTCATCACCCCGGTCTGTCATCATCTTTTCAGCCCTTGGACCGACCTCTCGCTTCTACGGGCAGGTGTTCCTCTAGAACTGGTCTCCAGGTGCGTCGTGGTCACGACAGATGCCTCCAAAACAGGCTGGGGCACTGTTTGCAATGGGTACACAGCCACCGGCCTTTGGACGGGTCCGCGACTGCATTGGCATATCAACTGCCTCAAGTTATTGGCAATTCTGCTCACCCTGCGGAGGTTCCGGCCGTTGATCCAGGGCAAGCACGTGTTAGTTCGGACAGACAACACGGCAACGGTAGCATATGTCAACCGCCAAGGCGGTCTGCGCTCTCGTTGTATGTCACAAATCGCCCACCGTCTCCTCCTCTGGAGTCAGCAGCACTTCAAGTCGCTGCGAGCCACTCACATCCCAGGCAACCTCAACACTACAGTGGATGTGCTGTCACAGCAGGTTACCCTCAGAGGAGAGTGGAGACTCCACCCTCAGGTGGTCCAGCTGATTTTGAGTTGATTTGGACGGGCACAGGTGGACCTGTTCCCCTCCCAAGAATCCTCCCACTGCCCGCTCTGGTACGCCCTCACCGAGGCTCCCCTCGGCATAGACGCGCTGGCACACAGCTGGTCCCCTGGCCTATGCAAATATGCATTTCCCCCTGTGAGCCTGCTTGCACAGACCCTGTGCAAGGTCAGGGAGGATGAGGAGCAGGTCGTCCTGGTAGCACCCTACTGGCCCAGACGTGGTTCTCGGACCTCACGCTCCTCACGACAGCTCCCCCCTGCAGTGGTATACACGATCACTCAGGCTAGGGCCCCCTCTACGAGGCGCCTGTATGCCTTTAAGTGGTGTCTGTTTGCTAAGTGGTGTTCTTCCCGATGTGAAGACCCCCAGAGATGTGCAGTCGGATCAGTGCTTTCCTTCCTGCAGAAGAGGTTGGAAGGGAGGCTGTCCCCTTCCACCTTGAAGGTGTACGTTGCCGCCATAGCAGCACACCATGATGCAGTCGACAGTAAGTCCTTAGGGAAGCACGACCTGATCATTAGGTTCCTAAGAGGTGCCAGGCGGCTGAATCCCTCCAGACCGCGCCTCATTTCCTCATGGGACCTCTCTGTAGTTCTTCAGGGTCTACAGAGAGCCCCCTTTGAGCCTTTGCAGTCAGCTGAGCTTAAGGCACTCTCCTTGAAGACTGCCCTCCTGACTGCGCTCACTTCCATCAAGAGGGTAGGTGACCTGCAAGCGTTCTCTGTCAGCAAAACATGCCTGGAGTTTGGTCTGGGTTACTCTCACGTGATCCTGAGACCCCGACCGGGCTATGTGCCCAAGGTTCCCACCACTCCTTTTAGGGACCAGGTGGTGAACCTGCAAGCGCTGCCCCAGGAGGAGGCAGTCCCAGCCCTGTCGTCGCTGTGTCCGGTGCACGCTTTACGCATTTATTTGGATCGCACGACAGAGCTTTAGAATCTCTGAGCAGCTCTTTGTCTGCTTTGGTGCACAGCGGAAAGGAAGCACTGTCTCCAAGCAAAGGATCGCCCACTGGCTCATTGATGCCATAACTATGGCATATTTGCACAGGACATGCCGCCCCTGGTAGGGCTACGAGCCCATTCTACCAGGGGTGTAGCGGCTTCCTGGGCCCTGGCCAGAGGTGCCTCTCCAACAGACATTTGCAGAGCAGCGGGCTGGGCAACACCCAACACCTTTGCAAGGTTCTACAATCTCCTGGTGGAACCGGTTTCGTCCCAGGTAGTGGCACGCAACACAAGCGGATAAGCCCGGGATAGCCGGATGGGTGTATCGCTTGCACATAGCGCCTTCCACCTCCTTTTGAGCTTAAGACATGTGCCACTAATTCCCAGTAGTGTTCACAAGTTTGTTCCCTGGTTGACTTCCTCCGAGCCCTGTGGCAGTCGAGTTTTCGGAGAGATTCTCTGCCAGCCCAGTACACGTGCTAACTAAGAGTCCTGTTCTGGGGTAGGTTCTCTGCATGTGGCGGTTCCATGTAAAGGCTAACCCCATGCAATATATATCTTCCGCTAATTAATTTCCCTGTTGGCAAACTGCGTCTTCCTTGGGCAGAGCCCCTCTGCCCCAGTCTCCATGTTTGTAGTAACACCTCCACCATTGGACAGGATCTACCTTGAAGACTCTCCACATGGTTGGAAAGACCATGTGATGTATCCTTCCACTTAAATATACCCCCCTCTCTTTGGGCGAGATGTGGTCTCCACTGTGTCTTCCCCTTGGGAGGAACACCCCCCGACTAGACCTGGCGTCCCAGTCGGATAATCACCCTTCTTTTTTAGGGAGTGGAAACAAGAGAAGGAGAAAAGAGGCCAAGCGACTGGGTTAAGCCTGTCTCTATCCTTGGGTAGTCGACTTGTCCCCAAAATGGGCTGTTCGACACTCATAACTATGTTGGGGGAGGTTACATGTCAACCTGGTGTGCTGGCTATGAGGCACACAGTAGTCTGCCCACCACACACCGCCAGTTCACGTAACACAGTTCAGCCAATTGTGGCGTTTCGTATAGGGACCCCTTGTGTCACTACATCTACACAACGTCGAGTGAGTGACAGATAGGGAACGTCATGGTTACTTGTGTAACCTCCATTCCCTGATGGAGGGAACGAGACGTTGCGTCCCTCCTGCCACAATGCTGAACTACCCGCTGAAATGGCCGGACCTTATATCGGCTCCTCAGCATAAAACCTGAATGAGTGGTTGCATACCAGCTCCTTTTATACCCGTATGTCCGGGGGAGTGGCATGCAAATACTACTCACCAATTTTCATTGACCTTTTATCAAAGACCAGAGGTGTCTCGGGCTCCCAAGAGTGACCCCTAGTGTCACTACTTCGACACAACGTCTCATTCCCTCCATCAGGGAACGGAGGTTACACAAGTAACCATGACATTAACGAATGAAGCCTTATTGTAAAGTGTTACTGATTAAACATTTAAAACCAAAATAGTACTTGCTTTGATAAAGGTTAACAATACTCATATATACATATTTTGAATTAATTAATTTTACACTTACAGCGCTTTTCTGACATTACATTCAAAGTACTTTTACATTGATAACAAACCACCACCAGTTACCAGTATACTTTTAGTATGATCATTTAGGTGTTTTATCTACTATTAATGTTTGTTTTGTACTACACTGATCAAATTAAGATGTGAAACTCATGAAATGAGTTCATTGGAAGACTTTATTATTTTTATGTTGTATTGTACAGCCTCAGTTGATAATGCAAGTAAAACCGTAATTCTACAATAGTACATTTGTGCACTGCACACAATTACACTGTAAACTAAAAACATAAATTGAGGATTTAATAATGATGGGGATGAAATATACTTAATTAAACATGAAAATAATATGCAGAAATATGCCATTTAAAAATTACAATAATACGTTTGAATTAATCATTACTTAAGCAGTAAAGTTCTAATAGACAGATTGTTACACATTAAACAAATTAATATTTACATTACTGTGCTATGAAATCGGTACATTTTAAACATAGTATGATTATTATAAATTTTATGATGAACTACCTTGTTGTAACTTGTACCTATATTGGCTTTTAAACAGACTCAGCACACACGCAAATATTGTTTGATTCATACAAGCATGAAAAGCAATATAAGCTTCAACAACCCTACCAGACAACATATCCAGGCATTATAGCAAGTAAAGAACTTCACCAAACAGTTAACAGATTAACATCCATCCATCCAGACTGCAGCGATGCTGTCCTGAACTGTGTGACAATGACTGACTGAACTGAACAATGTAGTCTCCCCAGACGCAACACGTGACAGTCGGTACTTCTTTTCTGTATTTACAGACATGATGTAATCCCATAAGATAAATAATCATTTTTTAAAAATGCATTTAGTTATTTATTTAAATTTATTGCAGTGCAGTAATGTGTTGAAAACATTGTTCTAGACCAGCTTTTGACGTACCTAAACACTACAAGACTGATTAGTGCCATGATGTTGAAATTGATTGAAACCTTCCTTTTAATTATTCAAATTCTTGTCTGCAGTGTTTATTTAGAGGGTGTTGTGATATCGTTATACTGTACATAATTTTATTTTGCTTTGCAGTGATTTTTAAATGTGCATAGCAGTGTTTTTTTTGCTCTGCTGTAGCTCCTTCTCCGGCTGTCTCCTGCTACATCATTACAATAATGAGAAATACTATTATAGAGATGCCATTTGATCTGAGCTGGGATGAAAATTAATTCCTTACGAATTTAATCTACAACCAAGAGGCTTGATTATAGCTCAGCCCATGCTTCATTTTGCAATATAAACTGATGGGACTGCACGGTGGAAAGGAACATTTCACACTTAAAACAGTTGATTGCTGCATACAATTATGTATTGTGCCTCGCGCCATTGAAAGAGTTGCAAAATAGCACTCTGTATATCAATGACATTTAATGCCAGTTATCATGCTTTTTCCCAAATTAGCTCATTAACATGGACCATTATAACGTGCCCTTAGAGGAATCTCTCAATGAAGTTTAATTGTGTCTATCTGATTTTTTCTGTCTTCCTCTCTTTTCTACATCATTTCATGCCCAGCTGTAATTGTGTATGGCCGGTCTTACATCTCATTTTCATCTGCCTCTTTCTGAGGCATAATATGGGATTGTGGAAACAGTTATTGGCATGTACAGTATTTCATGTGTCTTTCTCTCTGCAGGTTAATTTATCAGGTATGAGCTCTTTATGCAGCTGCTGAATGAGTCACATGGAAATGGCATAAGTCACAATGCAGAGCAAAGGTGTTTCCACAGCAGTGGTCGGCTGAACCCTTGGCCGTCAATGAGTTTGGCCAATGAGAATGCACTAACCCCGCCTGAGAGCAGCACAGTGTTGTCAAATCTAGAGCCCTTTTGCTCCTACCGCTTCAGAGTGCTAACAATAAATATGGCTTGCTGTACCTTGTCAGATGGGGCCATGGGGCGCACTGCAGAAGGAGGTTAGTCAAACAAAGATACAAAAAGTTTTTGACAATATTGTTGTCATCACTTATGGATTTTCATTTTTTTTTTACTTCAAGGACTCCATCAAAAAGTAAGCAAGATCATGCACACCCAATGGCAAAAACAGCTAAGTGTAGGTTCTCGACCAAAAAAAAAGGGAAACAGCTTCAAAAAAAAAAAAAAATCAGCACACCATAGCTCCAAAAAAGGAAAATTTATTGTAATCCCAGCAACTTTAAAGACTCCATGGAAAGGCTTGTCGAGCATAGTTTTTTCTGTGTTTACTTATTTCCTATTGAAATAGGAAGCTGGGGCGGGACATATTGCTTCGTCTTCCTTTTTTAAAACAACAGCCTTTAGTTTATGACATAGCCATGAATCATGACTTGTTTCCTGCTAATGCTAGTCAGAAGTAGGTGTTATTAAGGAAAGGGACTTTCTCAAGTGTTTGATTGTCTAAAAAGAGTGCATGATGAGTCATTAATATTTTTATTAATCTATTTTCCCGGAAAAGACTGTACATTTTAAAGTTATCTAAAATTAATTTTATTTTATAATATAGTATATTTATTTATTTTATTCTATTTTTATTTTATCATTTTAGGAGGTAACATACATAAGACTAAATGCCCCGAAATATTATTATTATTATTATTATTATTATTATTATTATTATTATTATTATTATCTTTAAATCATAATGTAAATTGAATATTTTGAGCTTTATAGTTTTAAATTATATGAAACTGTTTGTATTAAATTAAACAGGTCCATGTTTGTTATTGCAGGCGATACGATTACTTTGGATGAGGGCCTCTTTTCATTTTATTTTATATCCAGAGAGATTATGAAACAAATTATCCTGAACAACACTCAAAACAGTTTGCAATAAACAGGTATTGGATTTCATAGGGCATAAACGCTGCTCCGTCCCGTAGAGAAAATCCCATGTTGTCAGTCTTTATTTGGACCAGAGCCGCATAGAATTGATTTAGAGGAGATGCTTATTAAGCAGAGAGAGGATAGGTGGCTAGTGTTACAGCATAGAATGACAGTTTCTGAAAAACGGAAATGGGGAATTAGCATAAACATGTGAGGGATTGTTTATGTGGGTTAGATTTTCACCACAAGTGCTTCATAGGAAGGATCTCATCCAGGCTTTCTCTTTTTGTTAAAGAGGAGACAGCTGAAGCTCCATTTAGTGTTTCTGTCAACTTCCTCTCTTTATTTTGACACTTGGAGGGAGGGATACGATACCAGTTTTGGATTTGGCCATGTTTACGTTTGACGAGATGCACTTGAGTTTGCAGGTTTCCTTGTCAAAGGTTGTGTTAAGAGGACAACCCAACAGCTGTTTGATGTGAGTCGGTTTAAGCACTGTAGAGCAGGTGCATTTTATCAATAATAACAAGTTATTTAACAAAGAAATTTGAATTTTTAAATGGAATAATGACATTAAACACTGTTTGCCTCTAAAATATCTAAACATCCTTAAAGCAAGATACTGTACATTTACTTGAGAAGCAAAGATAAGTTGTGTAATATAATAATACCTAGTTTTCAGAGGAAATATTTTGAATTGTTTATTTTTCCTACACCACTAACAAAAGCATTTTAGATGCATGAACCTCACTACATTTTGAAAACAATTTGCCAAAGGGGTGAGAAAAATGATCTTAATTTAAGATATATTATCTGAAAACAAGTCTTACCATAGATAATTTTGCTCCTCAAGTGAATGTATCTTGTTTTAGATATTTAAGTGTTTATTTGGGTGTTGTAGCGGGGTGAGCAAGAGATAGACACAGTGGGTGTGGATCAGGTCTTGGAGAGGCATTTATTGGAAATAATAATAAACAAAGTATTCAAAAAGGGGAATAAAGTGTCCATGGGGAAATCCTGTCTAAAATAAAGGGGGATTTGGTGCCCTCGCAGTGAATGGGGCTATGTGAAGGATAGGTGGTGATAAAAAGGGTAAGGTCCGGGTATAATGGGTGGGGTCCGGCGGCCGCAACACGCTCCCCTCCTGGATCAGGGCGAGAGGGGAGGTGCCTTCCTCGAGTAGCTCAACTTCCCTTGGTCCACAGCATGCGAGGGGCTGCGATACGATTCACTCCGGGATGCATGGCGCTGGACCCTCCCCGCTCCATTCCATTATGTTACATTCCATTCCTTGACCTGCGAAGACTCCAGTGTGTGCACACAAGGAGATAGAAGCCAGCTCCCCGAGGAGAGGCCCGCTCTGCATTTTAATGGCAGCGGTGATGAAGTGCCACTCACACACATCAGGTGTTCCTCATCCGCTGCCCAAATGAGGTTAATCAAATTGCACCTTTCCTCTCTCCTGCCCACTCCCATTCTGAGCCTGGCTGAAGGACGGCCCTAAGAGGTGGGGCGATGATGACGAGAGGGAGGGGTGGGTCGCTGCGCCACAGTGTTTAGATATTTTTAATGGAAAACATGACAAAACACTGATTAGGCCATTTATGTATTGTTTTATTGTTTTCTTGTTATTAAATGTTTACATTCAAACCACATTTGTGATTTAAATATTTGGGTCGCTCCACAGTGCCGGAGTACATGCCTCCAGCTCAAGTGTCCCGTATCCTCGTCCTCACTAAGAGTGAGCTGGGAGACACCACAGGACAAAGACGTCAGGGGCAAACTGACTGAGTACAGAGTCAACCTTCACCAAGAACAAATTTCAAACCCATACGCTCCACCTATAATAACACAGGTATCCATACCAGCACATAGAACTTATTTTATATGTTTCTTGAAAGAAAAGGGCCTATGCCAGCTGAATTGCACTGGACTGTGGCTATGTTTTGCTTCATGAAACACAGAATACTTCATATTACTCCTGTTTTCTTTCCCACTTTCACACACACACACACACACACACACACACACACACACACACACACATATATATATTATATTTATATATATTTAGATTTACATAAATGTATCTAATTATGCTTGATAAAGAGACACTACTTGAGACTAACACTAACATAATGATGACAGAATTTTCAGTTTTGGGTAATCATGAACCAACCATTTTTTATTTTATTTTATTTTTTTTTTGGTCCACAGACAGTAACCTTTTTGTCGAGTTTCTGATTTCCATACCTTGTTGCTTGTGTTCCTGTATGCATGTGGCATGGGCTGGACAGTCCAGAAAGGTCTCCTCTATTACTCATGTGAATCTTTGTTTCTTTTTCCTCGTTCAGGTAGAAAACCTTTAAAGGTTAAAGAAGATTTGTCTCTCGAATGTTAGTTCATATTTAAACTACTGCTTTTCATATCAGGATCACCTTTCCTATCTTCAAGGCAAATGTTTCAAGGATATTTTTTGAGATTACTTTTCCTAAACAATCCCTATTTTAATTGGATTTCTTTATCTTAGATTTTAATTAGTGTGATAAGTAAATGTTAGCATTGATGATGCTTTCCTTCAGTAACCTGCAGAGATGCGATTTTTATTTTTTATAAATATGTCAGTTCAGGCAGGTATAGCAAGCTCTGAAGGTGTGATCTATGCAATGTTTGTATATTCTCTTTGGCATGATCTTTTGTGTTTGTGTAATTTTGCTGTCTTCATTTTTTGGCATTTTGCCATATGCCTGTTTGTTAATGGTGTGGCCATGTCTGAATTTTAAGTTTCAAGATGTTCATGGGCCTGGAGTGTGTTGCAGCAGTTCTAACTTTGCTGCAATTTCAGACTCATACGGCTGGAGCAGACTGGAAAATTTGATTGCAGGTGCCTATAAATAGGTGTAGACTGTTAGGGGGCAGAGCTTCCCTTTTGTTTGGTGAACTAAATACCTATTGTTAGTTTAACTGTAATAAAATGTATCTCTTTGGAAAGAAGTTACTGTATTTGACTTTGTTGGAATCAACACAACAAGGAGTAACTTACTAAAAGTTGTGGTCCTACTAACTTAATAACCATTAACAAACAAATTTTATCAGCTGTTGTGGTGTAACATGACAAAATGCTACATTGCTGGTTTATATGTCATATTGACTGAGCTGATGTAATAATCAAACATGCTTTCGTAAAATATTCCTCTCTCTCAAGTACCATTGGGAAATTTGATTCATTTCAGCAAATCAGTTGGTTCAAATCAAAATGGTTAGTTTTAGCAAATTGATTCATTCAGGTGGCTCATTACAGTAAAGTGGCTCAAACAATAGATTCGCTGATTCGAGTCATCACTCAATACTGTTTACAGAAGTCTTTGCGTGCCATTAATTTTTCTTCTTTCATTTCATTTTTGTTATAATTATTTTTTTTTTTTTTTTTTTTTTTTTTAGTAGTTAGCTACTTTTTGTTGGTAACTTCTAGTGGAGCTAACTGCTTTTTCAAAAGGGTAAATTTACTGTAAAACTACTTTAAATTATGAGTAGCTTGTAACTTAGCAATTTCAAAGCAGCAGCCTCAACATTGCAGCATGAACAGAAACTACAGCGAAGAGGGGACTGATTTAAATTTGCAGTGCTGCATGACCACCATAGGTCAATATGTTGGACCGTGTGTTAACCCCTAAGAGTTGTGTATTTTTTTATTTTTTTTAAACTGTGATTTAGTTTACAACATCTCAGTGTTGTATATGTGTTTTTGTGTCAGGTGCTGTTCAGCGGCTCAACGTAGGAATGGAGCTACACTGCAGGAGGACTGAAGGCCTATGAGGAGTACAGCTTTACTGACTGTTTGTAACAGACAAGGCTGCGTGAGCAGTCTGCCTGGGTAAGGCCAAACTCTGCCCTCCGGTCAGTACTGTCCCCAGCATATACATCACATACACTTGCATCATCACTACCACCCTTGTTGTGCTCAAAGGCAGGGTTTCCCAACCTGGGGGTCCTAAGAGGGGCATTTTAAAAGTGTAAAAATTGTAATGATTGCTATAATAAAATAATTGTAATAAAAAGCAAATGAAAAATTATACACCACAATGATTTATTCAGTTCCAATAATAGGAAAGAAAACAATAATGTGTAAAATGCATGTCTTGGTTAAATTTGGTTCATTGAAATATATTGTGTTTTTGGTAGGAAATTACTGGCATATATCAGATTTAAATGGGGATACCATGTGAAATGGGCACTTCTCTAATATCCAATCCCAGCTGTTCTACTTTTATCAATTTACAAATAATAATGGAAAGTTGGTATTGGTGCTAAGATAATTTTTATTTTTATTTTTTTTTTTCTCTCCAAGAGAGAAGAACTGAATAGGTTTTAATTCTTATTTTAATATTAATGAACTGCCTTTAATGGAAAGTGTCTGTCATTGCTCACAGTCAGTTTGTTACATCCCCCTCAGTGAGGGTCAGGTCAGACCACCTTTAATTGTGTACGTAAACCCATTGGCAGACTGGAGCACATATGGTCTGCCCTGCTCTCAATTCAAGTCGTTTATCTCAAAGGAATTCAAACTAAAGCTATTTTAGATTCACTCTCAGGTAATCTTGATTATTTTCATACTTTAAAACTGATGAATTTTGAATGGTGAAGCAGTTGGAGGCAAAAGGTTCTTTCTTTATGCAATTTCTAAAAGTGTGTCATCAAGAACACAATTTTATTTTTTAACAAACTTGATTTTTGATTTTCAGTGAAAGGTATTAATTTTGTATGGAAAGCCTGTAATAGGCTGTTTAATAGCCAATTCCATTGTGACAACTTACCCCTTTTAGTGCAACAGTATATATCACACAAAAGGTGTGTTCAATTAAATGTATCTTTTTTTTTTTTTTTTTTTTTTTCGGGGGGGGGGAGGGGATAATGGTGGAAATGTTGAAGAGCTTTTTTTTTTTTTTTTTTGTAGCCAAGACTTAAGTTATGTGATGATACAGAAATTGACTTTCATAAATGAACCTACTGTATGGTGAAAAATATTCACTGGAGGAAAAACTGTAAAAACTAGCACCTTTCTCCGCTATGCAGAGCACATGAAACTGACCAGTCTTACCCTGTATATTCTCAGTTTAGCCATGGGCCTGTCCAGAGCCTGTCTTTATTGCACGGGAAGGAAACATGTACTTCCTGACAATCACCAGCCTCATTTCCCCCTTTAGTTCTCTCACTTTGCCTTTATTTTGCCATTTACATCGTGGCTCATGCAATTGTTTAATGAGTTAAACCAACCCCTCAGTCAAGATTCTCTTCTCCGCTTCTTACTACTTCATTTGCAAATCAAGCCAAGAAATTCATTGTGCAGCAGTAAAAACAATTTACTGTTAATTACAAGGAGAAAAATGTGCCGTAGCACTATCCACGATTTCCATGAATCACCGCACACTCCCAGAGATTTATAAGGAATATGTAAGTAGGATGAATTAGCAGGGTTTAATAACAGAGGCATAAATCATGCAGCCTTCAAGGGGCTTTAATTGATACTGTGGAATGTGATGGGCATGAATCAGTCAGGCTCGCATCTCCGCTGTAACATATGGTCGGCTCAATATGCTGCAGCCGTCAGAGCTGCCGATGTCATTGGCTCTTCCATATGGCGGTGGGCTATTAACTCTTTTCCCCTGTTTATAGGGTTATCGTTTTAGTGTTTTTCTTCTGCGTGGGTTAGTGTTAGTTATTTGGTTTCTGAATTTGTGTGTTCCAAACCTGTGTGAATTTATTCCGAGGATCACAAAATGAGAAGTTTAATAGAATTTCAGAGCTGCTCTTTTCCATGCAATGCAAAAGGATGGGGACCAAAGGCAGTCAAGCTCTAATAAAAACAAAAAAGGACCACAAAAGCATAATAAAAGTAGTCCATGTGATTCATGCTCTATATTTTTTCTACAAGTCTTCTGAAGCGTATTGATAGCTTTTTGAGAGGACCAGACTGAAGTGTAAGTAATTATTCACTGAAAATCTTGCCTTGAAAATCTTTCTTGACATCCATGGTCACCATATTCATTCATTGTATGTATAAGTAACTCTTTTAGTGCTCCACAGAATAAAGAAAGTCAAATGGGTTTCGAAAGACATGAGGTTGAGTAAATTATGACAGAATTATCATGTTTGGCTGATGTATTCCTTGTATTTTCAGATGTTGTATTTTCAGCCAGCTGTTCTGGCTAACTTCCTGTTCCGGTTGCTGCCAGCATGCTGCACGAGTCTGTGTTTGTAGCTTGCTAGCCTGCTTAGCATTGCTTATTCCTATACATTCATAGTTTTATCCTTTGCCATTCAACTGCGTGTATTTTACAGCGTGCACCCGTTTCTCTCTTTTTTTTTCTTTTTTCCGCTTGTCTACAGCTTGTGTCTCGACTGCGTGCATTCGTTTTCTCCTTTGTGTTTTACATGGAATATTGCATCAATCTCAAACATCTGCTGATCAGGAACCACATTGAACCACATCGATCTCAAACCCTCGCCGCTCAAGAACAACCATAACAACAACAACAACAAACAATTGCGGTAAGTCATGGCATCCGCTCACGTTATTTCTTCCTGCATTGCATGCCACATGTTTACTATATCTTCTTCCTTCTGCAGAGAGGGATTTACATGTAATAAATGTAAGGAATTAGTCAGGCTGACGGAGAAGGTTAATGAGTTAGAGACACGCATCCGAACACTAGTGGAGGTCAGTGAAAAAGAGAAGCCGGTAGATACTGTTTCAGATGTGGATAGAACAGCGAGCAACACACATACTTTGGTTCCCGCTGTAGAGCCCCCACAGCAGGGCGTTTGGGTGACGTCTCGGCAGCATACTCGCTCAGCAAAGCGACAACACTCTCCCGTTTCTGTTAGGGTTTCCAATCGATTCTCCCCACTCAGTGATGCACCCACTGAGAATCATGTTGAAAAAGCCTTAGTAATAGGTGATTCTATTGTAAGGAACATGGAAATGAGACTCCAGCCACTATTGTTAAATGCATTTCGGGGGCTCGGGTGTCTGACATCAGATCACATTTACAAGTGCTGTCTAATGATAAACGTAGATTTTCTAAAATTGTTATTCGTGTCGGCACTAACGATGTCCGGCTTCGCCAGTCAGAGATCACTAAAGATAATGTTAAAGAGGTGAGTGAACTTGCAAAAATGATGTCAGACACTGTAATATGCTCTGGCCCCCTCCCTGCTCATTGTGGTGACGAGGTTTATAGCACAAACCCAATTCCGAAAAAGTTGGGACAGTATGAAAAATGCTAATAAAAACAAAAAGGAGTGATTTGTAAATTATATTCACCCTTTTCTATATTGAAAGCACTACAACTACACATTATATGATGTTTTAACTTGTACAATAATTTCAAATCAGTTGATTGCAACACGTTCCAAAATGGTTGACACAGGGGCATTTAAAACTAATAACAATTTGACGAGTTTAAATAACAAGGGAATGTGAAACAGGAGATGTTAAACAGGTGAGGCAATTGTGCCTTAGTATATAGGGAGCCTCCAAAAACAGCCTAGACCTTCAAGAGCAAGGATCATTTGAGACTTGTCAATTTGCTAACAGATGTGTCAGCAAATAATCCAGCACTTTGAGAACAATCTTACCCAAAGACAAATTGGAAGGATTTTGGGCATTTCACCCCCTACAGTGCACAATATAGCTAAAAGATTCAAGGAATCTAGTCAAATCTCGGTGTGTAAAGGGCAAGACGAAAACCACTTCTGAATGCACGTGATCCCTCAGACATCACTGTCTTAAAAAACGTCATTCATCTGTAATGATATCATGAACATAGGCTTGGGATTACTTTAGTAACCTTTGTTAGTCAACACCACTCACCGCTGCATTCACAGATGCAAGTTAATACTTTGCTATGCAAAGCAGAATCCATACATCGACACTGTCCAGAAGCGCTGCCGACTTAGGACTCGGTCTCATCTTAGATGGAAAGTAGAACAGTGGAACTGTGTTTTTTTGGTCTGATGAGTCCACATTTCAAATAGTTTTTGAGAAACACTATTTGTGCAGCTGAAGACTTGCATAATGGATGAATGGGGAACAATTCCACTTTTTAAACTTAACAAACTTGTGTCTTCAGTGCCCAAATGCTTAATTAGTGTTATTAGAAGAAATGGTGATGTTTCGCAGTGGTAAACACTCAACTGTCCCAACATTTTTGGAGCATTTTGCAGTCATCTGATTTGAAATTACTGTACATTTAAAAAAACAAAACAAAAAAAAACAAAAAAAAACAAAAAAAAACAATGAAATTCACTAGGTAAAACATAATATAATGTGTAGTTGTAATTCTTTCAATATAGCAAAAGGTGAATATGATTTACAAATCACTCCTTTTTGTTTTTATTAGCATTTTTCATACTGTCCCAGCTTTTTCGGAATTGGGGTTGTATATTAGTGTCACTGAACTGCTGGATGTCTGAGTGGTGTCCGGAGAATAGCATAGGATTTATAGACAGTTGGAAGAGTTTTTGGGGTAGACCTAACCTGCTAAAGAGAGACAAAATCCATTCCTCCAGGAAAGGTGCTGCTCTTCTCTCTAGTAATTTGGCTCATAGTCTTAATAGTGATAGTATTTGACTAACTCAGGCTCAGGTCAGGAAGCAGACAAACTGGTTAATCCGAACGTCTACTTGCTGCCTTGAGATGTCACACAGGTCACATAAACTATAACACATAGAGACTGTATCACCTAGATATCATATAGAGACTGTGTCTGTTCCCCCGAACTACCGAACACAAACCCCTCACTAAATCATTTAGAAAAAAAAAAAATTGATTAAGGTCAAACTTGGGAAAAAATAAATAAAAAAAATTATAATTTGAAGATAAACATCATATAAAGGTAGGGCTATTAAACATTAGATCTCTTTCAACCAAAGCACTAACTGTAAATTAATTATTACAGATTGTATTTTGGATGTGCTCTGTTTGACTGAAACCTGGCTTAAACCGGATGAATATATTAGTTTAAATTAATCTACTCCCACAGGTTATTTTTATAAACGTGAGCCCATCTGAAGGGTCGAGGAGGAGGTGTTGCTACAATTTACAGTGAAGTTTTTGGTGTTACTCAGAGGACAGGATATACGTTTAAAGTCTTTTGAAATAATAATGCTTAATGTGACACTGTCAGATATAAATAAAAAATCTCTGTCATCTTTTGCCCTTACTACAGTATATAAATCACCTGGGCTGTATTCTGATTTCCTTGGTGAATTTGCAAATTTTCTATCAGATCTAGTAGTTACTGTAGATAGAGCATTAATTGTTGGTGATTTCAGCATTCAAATAGATAATGAAAATGACACATTGGGATTAGCATTTATCGATATTATCAACTGCCTTGCACACAGACAAAATGTGACAGGACCAACTCATTGCCATAGTCATACGTTAGATTTAATTCTGTCGTATGTAGTTGATGTTGATACTATAGAAATTCTACCACAGAGCGATGACATCTCAGATCATTACCTTGTCTCTTGTTTGCTGCGATCAGTTAATGTCACTTAGTCTACACCTCGCTAACATTCAGGTAGAACTATTATTTTGACCACTAAAAAAGTTTTACTAATAATCTTGCAGAATTGTCTTGCATATTCAGTAAGCCAAAAAGTCTAGAAGAACTTGATTAAAAATAAAAATACAGTCTTCTCTAGCACTTTTGATATTGTTGCCGCCCCCTTTGATTAAAGAAAATTAAAGAAAAAAGCCTACACCATGGTACAATGATCACACTCATGCTCTCAAGAGAGCAGCTCGGAAAATGGAGCGCAAGTGGGAGAATACAAAATTAGAGGTATTTCGTGGTGCATGGAAGGATAGTGTCTGTAGCTACAGACAGGCACTAAAAGCTGCCAGGTCAGCATATTTGAGCAAACTCAAAAAATAACTTGGTGTTTATTCAGTACTGTGGCTAAATTGGTTAGGAATAAAGCCTCGACTGAACCAGATATTTTCGTTGCAGCACAATAATAATGACTTCATGAATTTCTTTACTGATAAAATAGAAATCATCAGAAATAAAATTGGAATTATGCAATCAACTGTCATAGCACCTCAGAAAACAGTGTCTCATGATTTTCCTCATGAGCAATTTCAATCCTTCGCTGTCATAGGTCATGAAGAGCTAACAAAACTTAAAAGCCACAACATGTATGTTATATCCAATACCAACTAAGCTCTAAAAGAGGTATTCCCTGTAATCTCAGAACCTCTTCTTAATATTATTAACTCCTCGCTATCCTTAGGACATGTCCCAATAAACTTTAAAATGGCTGTTATTAAACCGCTTATTAAGAAGCCACAGCTTGATCCTGGTGAATTGGCTAATTATAGACCAATTTCAAATTTCTCATTTATGTTGAAAATACTAGAAAAGGTACTGTCCTCCCAACTATGTTCATTTCTACAGAGAAATTGTATATATTAACAATTTCAGTCAGGATTTAGGTCCCATCACAGTACAGAGACTGCTCTTTTCAGAGTTAGAAATGACTTGCTCTTATCATTTGATTGCAGCTGCATTTCTCTTCTTGTGCATATAGATCTTAGTGCTGCCTTCGACACCATAGGTCACAACATTCTCTTGAATAGGCTGGATAATTATGTTGGCATTAGTGGGCCTGCATTAGCATTGTTTAGGTCCTGTTTATCAAACCGGTACCACTTTGTCTGTGTAAATGTGGAATTGTCAAATCAAACAAAAGTTAAGTATGGAGTGCCACAGAGATCAGTTTTAGGGCCTCTGCTTTTCTCCTTAAATATGCTTCCCCTGTGAGATATTATCAGGAATCGTGGAATAAGTTTCCACTGTTATGCTAACAATACCCAACTTTATATTTCTTCTAAACCCGACGAAAACAGAGGTAATAATTATTGGACCAAAAACCTCTAAATAAATAAGCCACTAAAATATAATTTGACTCTCGATGGATGTACTGTTACGTCGTCTTCTACAGCGAAGAACTTTAGTGTAACATTTGATACCGATCTGTCCTTTGAAAATCAAAATTCCAGTGATTGTAGAACAGCACTCTTCCACCTCAGAAATATTGCTAAATTAAGACACATGCTCTCTGTTGCTGATGCTGAAAAACTAATTCATGCGTTCATGACCTCAAGACTAGATTATTGTAATGCATTACTGGGAGGATGTACTGCAAGTTCAATAAATATACTTCAATTAGTTCAAAATGCAGCTGCCAGAGTGCTGACTAGAACCAAGAAATATGATCATATTAGCCCAATTTTATCGTCGTTACATTGGCTACCTGTTAAATTTCATATTAATTTTAAAATTCTGTTAACTACATACAAAGCTTTGAATAGTCTAGCTTCACAGTACTTAAGTGACCTTCTACCATGCTATATTCCATCACGTTCATTATGATCACAAAATTCTGGCCTGTTAATAGTTCCTAGAATATAAAAATTCACAAAAGGAAGTAGATCTTTTTCCAATTTGGCTAAAAAACTATGGAATAGTCTCCCTAACACTGTTTGGGACGCAGACACACTCAGTTTAAGTCTAGAAAAAAAGTCTAAAAACTCATATATTTAGCCAGGCATACATCTAATTTATCCATCAACTCACAATAAAGCTGCTTTAGTTAGGTCTGCCGGAACCAGAAACCTTTCTCAGAAACATTTCTCATAATCTATAACTCTGCAATAAATTACAATATCCTGAGGCTACCAGAGCCAGCCAGATCCATCTCCGTTCCTGCTTGGTGTCAGACTCCACTGCTACGTGTTGCTGAGTGATGATGACAAACTACAGCCAGTGCTAGCCAGATATCACTTCAGTCTTTTACAACTGACTTCAGACGATGAACTGATGTCAACTCCAACTGTAAGACATTGGATACTTCATATGCCACTGCCTGAACCTTGGACTAAGGATGGACCCCACCGAAATCACCTGCCGGTTGAACTGTGATGCACCTCATTGATCTCAGCCTGCATCACCTTTGTTTATTGATGGACTACACTCTTGAAATGGAATACATAGACTATCAATTAATTGCCAACAAAAACCTTCATCAGCCAACTAACAGTTCATACAAAATCTTTGTTTAAACACTGGCCCTTAACCCTTACTTAATTTACAATTTTTAAACCATGTCTTGCTCTGCACACAAATAACTAATACTGGCATTATATTCATGATGTTAGCCAGAGGGGAGCTGGCCGTCACAGTGAGCCTGGTTTCTCCCAAGGTTTTTTTTCTCCATTAACCATCATCTTATGGAGTTTTGCGTTCCTTGGCACAGTCGCCTTCAGCTTGCTCACTGGGGTTCTAAATCCAATTATTATTTAACTCTTTAATTATTTATTTTTATACACAATTTTCAATTACACAATGATGACTATAAGACTTTATAGATATTACAGTTTAATTTTCTGTTAAAGCATGATTTTCTGTAAAGCTGCTTTGAAATTATGTGTGTTGTGAAAAGCACTATACAAATAGAAATTACTTTTTTGTTTGTTTGTTTGTTTGTTTGTTTTTTGTTGTTGTTGTTGTTGTTTTAGTGGGTGTGTTTATGTTTGCTTTTTGTACATACCCCTTTGAACATACTGTCCTTTTTTTTGTATGCCCCTTTTTTGTTACATACCATTGTGTTTCATTTTGCAAAACACTTAAGCTAAATTGGGTGTGTCTCCTAATTCACTGGGTGCTGCTCCCACACAAGCTGCTCTAAACATCCTTACACACCTATCTCTGAACAAACAGCACGCTGACAAACCCAACACAACCTGTTGTTTGAGCCACTCAAGACTATGTTTCCCTCAAGCCTTATTTCCTTATTTACCTCCCTGTCTGTATACACAATGCACATCACTATTATATCAGTGCACTATTAGACAGAATTACCATCTGTTCAAACTGAAAAGTCAGCATCTGTTTTTTCCGAGTGAAATGACATCAAATTGCTTTAATTTGCACACCAATTTTGGAAATGAACTAAGATATACTTAAGTTATGTACATCTTCACTGTGTTGATGAATGTCTTTCACCTCTATAACACAAAGTTGGGGAAAGAAACACTGCTATGTGGTGTTAATTATTTGGACTTTATGACTCAGATTTGTCTTTTAATGTACATTCTTTAAGGCAAGATTTAATTGTTTTTGATTTTTTTGTACTGTCATAAAAAGCAATGTCAATTTTCATTAAACAGACAAGCAAGATCGCAGTACAATATTTGATGTTTTGATTCTGGTTGCGGTAAAGGTTTTGGTTCCATATAATCAATGAAAATAACATTAATCAACAAGGCAGAATGTGGAAAAAGAGCAAAGAAAATGTTGCATGCATACCAAGAATAACTTAATAAATTTAATAAAGACTTACAACAGAATCCATTCAACTGTTTGTTGCCAAGCTGTCTTTATTGGTTCAAATCCATAATGTTTACAATTAAAAACAGTTTATGATGCAAGATACATTTTAGACATGTTTCTTTTAAATCAAAGATATCATTTAGTATTTTAACTTATACAACTTATATAGCTCAAAAACAATTCTACAGTTTTGTGTTCAATTAATATTCATAATTCCCAAAAAATACAAAAATAAATAAATAAATACAAAATAAGCAAGGGCTGAGTTTGCCCCTCCTGTCTCTCTTCTCCATGTAAAAGGTACCATAATTCTCTTTTGAACACACATGCCCTCCCTGATGAGGACATAAGCCTGTAGCATTTTAAAAAGGAACCACAGTGTCGTTATTGATCTTGTTGAAATGTGAACAGCTAATCAAGAGTTGATGGTAATGTTTTATGTATATTACATCCATAAAGATAAGCAGAACAAGGGTACTCTGCCTGTACAATTCGCATTGACTCAAAATACACTGTGCATATATGTCCACCCCTGCCCAAGAAGGTTAGGCGATTATGCATAAATCAATACTTTTCCTGTTACCGAAATAAGTATTATAGTCCATGGAAAACGTCAAGCCGCATAAAAACAGCAAACACTCAGGCCGGGCAGTAATTGGTGCTCAACATGTCTGTCTTTGACTTAGTCATTAATATGATGAAGACAATATTAACATTTTTACAGAGCCCGTGAACCATGTCAAAACATAAAAGGTGCTGGTTTGATAAAAGGAAACACAAAATGTTTATCCAAGCTCAATAAGTTTCAAATGAACTGTGCAACTTATTTCAATTTTGTTTAAAATACAGTATTGCTTTATATAATTTAATAATAATTTTCTTACCTGTCCTCAAAAGACTCATGACTACTTCCTCCTAAGTGAGTATATTAAAGGGGAAGTTCAGAAAAAATGTCATTCCAAATTTACAAACCTTTTAAAGAAATTTTGAAGAATATTGACACTGCTCTTTCCCATGCGATGAAATCTAATGGTGACTGAGGCATTCAGTCCCTAACATTCTGCCTAACATCTTCTCGCGGAGGGGTCGAGAGAAGACCGCCGTCCGCGGGGGGAGGAGGGAAGAAAGTCATAACGGGTTTGAAACAACATGAGTTGACAGAATGATGACAGGTTTTTTTTTAAATTATTTATTTTATTAATTTATTTTTGGGTGAACTATCCCTTAAAAGATTTTTCATCACCAACATCCTGAACAATCCTTTCCTTTGTAGTACTTAAGGGCATGTTAAGTCACGTCAGTCACACTTCATTTTTACCGCTTTATGTTTTAAGGCGAAAACGATAAATGTCCAGTGAGACTTCACACAAATCCTATTAAATCAGCTGGAGGGATTTGAAATTATATCAGAGTTTCAATTATATAGACTCAAGTGCTATTGATTGAGTGTAATTTATGACTTGTGTGCCATGATGGGCCTTGGAAGACAACATGTCCATTCCCTATGGAGAGGTTTTTATTAGTGCTGCCAGTGTGGACGGCCTGACAGGCAGAGTGGGCTAAATGCACAGAGGATGTGTCAGGCTGAGGTAATTTACCTCCTCTCAGCCTACATGAGAGCCCCATTAGATCATTACAGCAGCATGCATGGAACTGAGCGATGAGTATAAATGCACATCTCTTTTTTTCATTCCTTATATCTCTTTTTCCTTTCCTCTTTTCTATTATGATAGCTCTGGCAGGTCCGAGGGCCCCAACATTAAGGCCCTTAAATATGACTGCGATGAAGGTTTCTTGGGATGACCTGGCTGAGCTGAACAGGCCTCCACCTCTTTACCACATGGAGCGGAAGGATGTGTCTTTGCAGGACACTCAGGGCCAAGTTATAAGAGGGAGACGCTTCACAGTAAGTGGATACTTCAGATTTCCCAGCTCCACACTGCCTATCAACACTGACTTTACAGGTACGGGTGTCTGTATGCCTCAAAATTGTATGATTCATTGTTTTAGAAAATGTCCTATTAGCTGTAGAGTAACACAATGATTCTAATGCAGGTTTTATAGTTCAGAGTTCACTGAAACATCCACATACAGTGGTGTGAAAAAGTGTTTGCCCCCCTTCCTGATTTCTTGTTTTTTTGCATGTTTGTCACACTTAAATGTTTCAGATCATCAAACAAGTTTAAATATTAGTCAAAGATAACACAAGTAAACACAAAATGCAGTTTTTAAATGAAGATTGTTATTATTAAGGGAAAACAAAATCCAAACCTACATGGCCCTGTGTGAAAAAGTGTTTGCCCCACCTGTTAAAACATAACTTAACTATGGTTTATCACACCTGAGTTCAATTTCTCTAGCCACACCCAGGCCTGATTACTGCCACACCTGTTCTCAATCAAGAAATCACTTAAATAGGACCTGCCTGACAAAGTGAAGTAGACCAAAAGATCTTCAAAAGCTAGACATCATGCCGAGATCCAAAGAAATTCAGGAACAAATGAGAAAGAAACTAATTGAGATCTATCAGTCTGGAAAAGGTTATAAAGCCATTTCTAAAGCTTTGGGACTCCAGAAAACCACAGTGAGAGCCATTATCCACAAATGGCGAAAACATGGAACAGTGGTGAACCTTCCCAGGAGTGGCCGGCCGACCAAAATTACCCCAAGAGCGTAGCGACGACTCATCCAAGAGGTCACAAAAGACCCCACAACAACATCCAGAGAACTTCAGGCCTCACTTGCCTCAGTTAAGGTCAGTGTTCATGACTCCACCATAAGAAAGAGACTGGGCAAAAATGGCCTGCATGGCAGAGTTCCAAGACGAAAACCACTGCTGAGCAAAAAGAACATTAAGGCTCATCTCATTTTTGCCAGAAAACATCTTGATGATCCCCAAGACTTTTGGGAAAATACTCTGTGGACTGACGAGACAAAAGTTGAACTTTTTGGAAGGTGTGTGTCCCATTACATCTGGCGTAAAAGTAACACCGCATTTCAGAAAAAGAACATCATACCAACAGTAAAATGTGGTGGTGGTAGTGTGATGGTCTGGGGCTGTTTTGCTGCTTCAGGACCTGGAAGACATGCTGTGATAAATGGAACCATGAATTCTGCTGTCTACCAAAAAATCTTGAAGGAGAATGTCCAGTCATCTGTTCGTGACCTCAAGCTGAAGCAAACTTGGGTTCTGCAGCAGGACAATGATCCAAAACACACCAGCAAGTCCACCTGTGAATGGCTGAAGAAAAACAAAATGAAGACTTTGGAGTAGCCTAGTCAAAGTCCTGACCTGAATCCTATTGAGATGCTGTGGCATGACCTTAAAAAGGCAGTTCATGCTCGAAAACCCTCCAATGTGGCTGAATTACAACAATTCTGCAAAGATGAGTGGGCCAAAATTCCTCCACAGCGCTGTAAAAGACTCATTGCAAGTTATCGCAAACGCTTGATTGCAGTTGTTGCTGCTAAGGGTGGCCCAACCAGTTATTAGGTTTAGGGGGCAATCACTTTTTCACACAGGGCCATGTAAGTTTGGATTTTGTTTTTCCTTAATAATAACAACCTTCATTTAAAAACTGCATTTTGTGTTTACTTGTGTTATCTTTGACTAATATTTAAACTTGTTTGATGGTCTGAAACATTTAAGTGTGACAAACATGCAAAAAAATAAGAAATCAGGAAGGGGGCAAACACTTTTTCACACCACTGTATACAATTGCCAGCTGTTTAAATAGTTAAAAAGCAAACATTGATGTTAAAGTGATAGTTCCCCCAAAAATGAAAATTCTCTCATCATTTACTCACACTCACATATGTGTATGACTTTCTTTCTTCTGCTGAACATAAATGAATATTTTTTTAGAAGAATATTTCAGCTCTTTAAATAGACAACACTTAAATGTGTTTTCTGGCTAATACAAAATGAAAATGTGTTTTTTTTTCCTGGGGAGTTTACTTAGCAATGTACTTAATACTTATCATTAAAATTCTATTAAATCTGAACCAGCTGAAAGAATCAATAAAAGAATGTTGAATGCTGATTGTGTATATAACAATGCATCCAGGGGTTAAAAAACTAAATAGCAGGTTTCTTTCTAACTAACAGATATAATATATGTTTAATGATATGTATGTGTCTATTGGAATGTGGAAGCCAAATAGAAAAGTTTAGTCCTTAATTTGTATTCCTTAGAAGTGTGCCAAGCTGTTTGTTGTTTTGATATAGGCTGTATAGTCTAAAACTTCAGCAGTTTACAACATCAAGGCTATTTTTTTAATATAACACATTATACATGCATTACAAGACTTGTTTTTTTGCATATTTTATACTGTATGTTGGTTCCACTCAAGATTTATTTATTTTTTTTCTCTTTGCTGTTATAATCTATTAAGTGGGCCACTCCCAGAAGCAGTTTTAACCACCAGGCAAACCACACAATTGCATGGGACCCTGGACGTCAGGGGGCCCCTGGTAGGAAAGCTCCACAAAAACCTTTGTTCTGTGTACACTTGCGAATGTGCTGTTGTCAGCGCTCTCAGAGCAGTTCACGTTAGAGGTCCACTGGGTTGGGTCAGTTTTTCAAGTAGGATTTTAGTTTGGGTTTGTTATTTATGAAAAAAATATACAGGCCTTCCAAACTTGTTTCGCCCAAGCGCTCTCACTCACAGATCCACGAGTGGATGAGATGGGGCCGTTCATACCGAATGTGTTTTTTGCCCCCGTCTGCTCTGTTTTTCCATTGTTTTCCTGTGTAAACATGTGCTGGATGAACGTCCATACCTGCTGCACCGCTTCTCGCTGTTTCTTCAGTATCTCACAGGACCTGCACATTTTTAGATGCAGTGTCAAGTTAAAAATAATTTTAGGTCTCAAAAACACATGTCGAGACACTTGTGTTCTGTTTCATTTGTTGCACTGCGTCTAGATTGTTTTTAGCGCATGTGTCACAAAGTTTTAAAGTTCAGGTTGCAAAGAGTTGACTGTTAAAATCTTTAACATTATTCCAGATGGTTCTGCACCAAGCAAAGTTTCAGTGCTTGATAAACGGCAATGTTTTTGTTTTTTAATCTTCTGCTCTAGTGTGCTGAGGGGCCACCGTGCCTCGTATGTCTACTGTTACAATACTGTAATGAATGTTGCCTGCAATGCTAACATAAAATACAGCCTTTTGCAACATAGTGAGTGTAGAGCCGAGGAGGGCGGGACCGGGCTGGAATGAGACACACCCGGTCCCCAATCAGCCTGATGGGGCGCGCCAGGGATAAAGGCGGCCGGGGACGACAGTTCGAGAGAGAGAGAATTGCAGGCAGCTGTACTGTGTGGTTTTGGTTGTGTGTTTAAGTTGTTTATTAAATTATTATTTATGTTGTTAAGCCGGTTCTTGCCTCCTCCTTTTCACTGAACCCCCTTACACTGGTGCCGAAACCCGGGAAGGAGGAGGGATTCCCGCTGACAGGGGAGCGCCGCTGCCATCCGACGGGGGACGGAGTAGCCCGACCACCCGGACGCGGGGAACGGCCGCCGTCTGCGAGGGGAGGAGGGAAGCGACTCCCCGACTGCCTGGAGTGATAGGGCCGCTGCCAGGGGCGGAGGAGTGTCCCCACGGGATGCCGGGAATGCGGAGGGGCGTTCTGTCCTCTGGGGGTTGGAGGTCTGACTCCGGTCCTCCTGGGGAGGAGCGGCTGCAGTCCGCCTGAGAGGGTGGAGTAGTGATCGAGGACCATGCGACGGCGCATCAGAGAACCGGTGAGTTTCTTTTTCTCTCTCTCTCTCTCTGTCGCTCCGTGTTGGCCTTTCCCTCGCCATTTTGTTTTGTTGTTTTTCCCCTCCTGTCTCCTCTCAGGTCGAGGAAGGCGGGGATGACCCGCCGGCAGTCGGGGCGTAAGGCACGCCCCCCCCGGAGAGGAAGGGTGGGGGATGTACGTCATGCCGGGGGCTCCCCGGCCTGAGGCAACGCCGGGAGGAGTGTAGAGCCAAGGAGGGCGGGGCCGGGCTGGAATGAGACACACCCGGTCCCCAATCAGCCTGATGGGGCGCGCCAGGGATAAAGGCGGCCGGGGATGACTGTACTGTACTGTGTGGTTTTGGTTGTGTGTTTAAGTTGTTTATTAAATTATTATTTAAGTTGTCAAGCCGGTTCTCGCCGCCTCCTTTCCACTGAACCCCCTTACAGTGAACAATAGACTGCAGCATCAGAATATACTGTAAGCTCCTGGTGAAAGTAAATTAAATAAGACAGAAATGTATTACTATTGTATACAACAAATCCTCAAAGTAAAATAATAATACGTTGTACTTTATCAAATTAAAATGACAAACTAGACAACAATAAATAATTGTTGGGTTATAATAATAATAAATAAAAACTGAATTCCAAAATGTTAGCGAGTGAGGGTTTTGCACACCCTGTTCATTAAAAAAAAGAGTTTATCAATGTATTGTGGAAAACTGGAAAACATACATTAATTATCTTTAACTAGATTTTTATATTTCAGTAAATATTTTGAATGTACTTGGCTACAACGGCTGATAGGATGAATTTAAAATTATGATTTAAAATCAATTTAATGTTATTTTTTAAGCAAAAAATTTAAAAATGGGGCCCCGGGTTGGTTGGTTGCTTGGAGCCTCAGAAATCATAAACCCGCCCCTGGCCACTCCTTTCCCTGTCACTCCACCCTAAACATTCTTTATTCATCTCTCACTCCCTATCATTCTCTACTTTCTCTTCTCATCCCGATATATTAATGACTTCCATGATTAGACAAAGGGAAATTATACTTTTGTTTACAAACATAATTGGGGAATTGAGTTCCAAATGTGTACAGGTTACGGTTCATCTACTAATGCAAAAATCCTTCAGCCTGCCATTTGTTTAGATTACTTGCCCTTTAATTGTGTTAAATGCTCAGAAGACATTGTTTCAAGTCATCAGATTGGTCAGTGTGATGTGACAGCAGAAGCAAACATCAGATGATCTGACTGGCACCAGGAAGAGATTTAGGACATATATTTCTGATAACGTAAATTGTAGCATCAAAACCGGTGCTTCACAGGTGAGAAATAGGTATAAACGGAGGACATATGGTGAAAAGTACTCCATGGCAGTGGTTCTCAACAGCCTCAACCAAAAAATGGGTCACAAAAAAATGCTAAATACAGATAATAAAATGCAACTAACCATATACTGTAATTGTGCATAGTGAGGAAACACATTAAAAGTTCACAAAATAAGGTAAAACAGAGGAAAAATATATAGCATAGTTTATTGTTGACATCAAAGATTGTCTGTCTATTCAGACATTATTTTGGTGCAAATTCATCTTTTACTTGGTTGAAGCTAGCAAAATTAGGACGATGCCAACATGGGCAGGTTGAATGACATGTACGCATCCTCACAAACAATAAACAAAACTATGTAAGGTAAACAATAAACACAACTCAGACTACAGTAAATAAATGTTCAGTGCATTATTGGCTGCAGAGAGCAGGAAATATTTGAAACATTTAGAAACCAAAATGGTTAATTTTCCTATTCAGCCTATGCATTTTTGTCAGGGCTTATGCAGTTTTGGTGATATTTCATTTTAAGGACATCTTTGTTTTTTTCTTTTTGTACAAAAAACTATTTTGCTACTGTGTTGGGTCACCAGTCTCCAATGTAAACTGTGTCTTGAAGCAAAACTAGCTGAAAACTACTGTTTTTCAGCTCATTCAGAGCCTCTAGCCTTTGATGTGTTGCCTATGAGAGGACTAATGCTTTACTGTGGCTCCTGCTATGTCATTTCTTCCATTCGCTGGCTTCTCTCTGCTGTATAATCCACAGACGAACATGAAACCATGTCATGTCATGATTCTTTTTTGTTGGACACATGCTCTAAGATATCAGCGAAATCCGACTTTATTTATATTAAAACGAGACAATTAGTAGATCCTCCCTTAGAAGTCAGAGACATTAAATTGCCTCCTTAAGGAGCATGCATATAAATGGGTGACCCTTTGTGACCTTGCAATTTCAGGAAATGAATGGCCATTTCCCCCCTCTAACTCTATTAACATTTAGCACAGCAATTTCCAGTTTTTTTCCTTAAATAATGACAAACTGATAAATCTTTATAAATCAGGCCCTGAGTTTAGTTCAGCTCACTCCCTAATTGATCAATGGCTGCAGTCAAAGTGGTGAGCTCGTCCTTGGGCCTGCTGGGATTATAAATGGCCACCAACTAATGAGGGAACCCAAAGAACAAACCAGAACAACAACACCTCTTTTAGCTGACTTCTTTTTTCACTCCCTACACATTTAGCTCCTCTGAATTAAATTTCAAGAGCAGCAAACATAAGATACTAAACAGCTAAACTGATAAATGTTTGTGTTGTTGACACGATGCACAAAAAAATAAAGATTCCCCTATTGAAAATGAGCTGTTTTATTGAACTATGAGAAGTGGATAAATCGGACTGAATAGCTCAATGGCTGAAATCAGGCATAATGACAACAACAAAAAATAATGAACAAATAGCATGCTCAGGGACAAATACTTTGAGTATTATTGAAATGTAGCCAAAGCAATGCATTAAGCAAAATCAATGGTCATCTAATCTTGTGCTTGAAATGACTTTGTTAAAGGATGCAACTCTCAACAAATCAAAGCAAAAATTAGATTAAAAATGCAATATTGGTGAGGTGAGTTGTGATTATTATTGATATGTAATAACATTGTTTCTTTTCTCTGTTTAAAATGTCTGTGCTGTTTTAAGGTGATATTTTTACATTTCTAAACATAAAGTATGTTTTTGTAACTCATTATACTTGCATTTAGGGCTGCAACTAACGCTTATTTAGATAATCAACTAATCTAACGATTATTAGAATGTTTATTCGACTGTTCGGCGATTATTTCAACGATTAATCATTAGCTCTTAACCGATTACGAAAAAAAATTTGATATATATTGGAAAACAAGCCAAAACAAAAACAAATCAAAATCATATTTTGTTGCAGTGTATAATGGGGCTACCCTCTCTCAACTTTCTGTTCACTTCAATCCATCTTTAACTCAAAAAAGAACAAACTCTCTCTTATTAATAAAGCTGCATATTGCCAATTTTCTTCACGATAATAAATGCACAAGTGACACATATATTATGATTCAATATCATGTTATAATCTAGCTGCATTAAGCGTGCACACTCGAGGGACAAGCATCCCCATGACAGTGTGCCTCAGCCGGGTGCAGTTTCAATGTCTCCCCTTTAGATCGGGACTGTAACAGTTCAAGGACGGGCAAGGAGGAGGCGGAAACTGGCTGAACAATCAACGTAAAGTTTAATCAGAAACTTAACTTAGAACAAACATAAACGAACACAGACACACATACAACGTGTGTCTCTCTCTTGAACTGGTGCCTCCTGCTAATCTTTATCTCTTTCCCGGCTGATTAGCCCGATTCAGGGCCGGTCATGTCCTCATGGCCCGGCCCCACCCTCCTCCTTGTCACACACCTCCATCGCCCGACTCAGGCCGTTTCCCCGGCATGACGCACCCCACTACCTTCCTGGGGGCTGCCCTTCTGGTCGTACCTGCTGGCGCTGCCCTTCTGGTCGTACCTGCTGGCAGGTCTTCCCACCTTTCTGGAACCCTGGGAGAGATGAAGGGAGGGAAAAGGGGGAGGGAAAGAGTGAGGCAGGCACTCCCTCTGGCGGATGCCAGCTCGCTCCTCCCCCGGCAGACGGCAGCGAGTCCTCTGGCCCCTGGTGCATGGAACCGCTCCTCCCCTTCTTCAGCGGACGGCAGCGGTTCCTCCGGCTCTTAGCGGCCAGCAATGACCCATCTGTCCCCAGGCAGATGGCCGCGGCTTCTCCCCTGGTGGATGGCAGCGGCGAGGACTCCATGACAGTGCATTCCTCCTCCCTCCCGGGTTTCAGCACCACTCTAACAGTTCAAGGACAGGCAAGGAGGAGGCGGGAACCTGCTGAACAGTCAACATAAACTTTAATGATATAAATTAACTTAAAACAAACATAAACAAACACAAACACACATGCAACACGGCAACGTGCGTCTTCCTCTCGAACTGGTGCCTCCGGCTAGTCTTTATCGCCCTCCCGGCTGATTAGCCCAGGCCAGGCCGTGTCCTCCTCCTCATCACAGGGACATTCGCGCAACTCACAGAAGAGGCACTGACCGCACAGAGAAATGCCAGTTTCAGAGTCTGTAATTATTGATGATCTGCTTCTGTATTATTTGAACTTTAATAAAGCTATAACGCATTAAATATAACTGCATTAAAGATGTAACGCTTGGGTGTATCCTTTAAAGATGCTCAACATGCAAGTTTTGCTTCAGCGGAGCAGCAGCTCCAGCTCCACTTATTCCACAATGAGAGTGCTTCTGTATTTACTTATTTGGTATTTTTGCATAATAATTCCCTCATACTTTGCGATCTACATCACCTTCAGCTGTTTGGAAGGTTTAGAGTGCGTCTGGACTGTGAGCTGTGTTTTCTTCCTTTCCTCAGTCAGATGTGAACTGCAGTGCTGCTCTCGCGCATCATCATTAGAGTTTAATGTGATCTCATGTAACGTTAAATGAGATCAAACGTCTATTCGACAATGAACATTTTTGTTGACAATTTTTTATTGTCGACGTTGTTGATAACGTTAACTAATCGTTTCAGTCCTACTTGCATTCATTTTGCCTATAGTATTCATTTATTTCATTTGTATTCATTTATTGTATAGTCAAACCTTTCTCTTATTCCTACATTGAGTGGCAGTGGATAAATGTACAATTTTACACAAAATAGTATGTAGCAATACATGAGAATGAAGCAATTTTCAAAGACTACATGCTATTGTAGCACAAAATGTTAAATGATACAAATGATTTTCCTTAATTAATTTGATTGATTTACAAATGGCCTCAGTCAGTGGAAAGTAAAGGGAAACTTTGTACAGACATCATTAGTTTTTCCCCATTTAAAGATTAATCATGAAAAGCTCTGGCTCTTTAATTCTGTAATTTGTATATTTAATGGGGTGCTGCAGAATCTATGACAGTAATTAGCATTTCCTGAAAACTCATTAATACGCAACAACTTGATTAATGCCACAATAATACTAACATGACTGAAGTTATTCAGGTTATGTACTAAGCAGATTAAATTCAAATAGCCCAGTTTGTTTTACTTATAGCTGATATTATGGTTTTTGGCAAAATGAAATACTTTTGGATAAATCACCATGAATTTCCATTATCCAAACAGCTCCAAATATTCCTATGCTGCCTATGTTTTTCTGAAATTGTATAGTGAAATATTTCATTAAAGGAATAGTCCATCCAGAAATGAAAACTGTATCATTATTTACTCACCCTAATGTCAGTTCAAACCTGTATGACTTTCTTTCATCCATGGAACTCAAAAGGTGGTTTTTTTTTTTTTTTTTTCACAGGGTACATTTGCTGTATAATGCAAGTGAATAGTGACTTTAAAATCAAATATGGCAGCTACGTCACTAACAGCAAAACTCATATGATCTTATTGCATTTTGTGACCAGCACAATAAAATCATGTTGCAAGAACCAGTGAGTTTTGATGTAATAGCCATGGCATATCAACAACAAACTCTTCATCATTGCTGAAGCTTGTAGATAAATCTGTTTTCTTTTTTCAATCTGCTTGTCAAGTTGTTCTTCTCATCTGTGATGGGTGGGTGGCAGACCAGCTGAAAGGTGCGTTAAGCCATCTACCCTACTGGGGTAAAACTGCTTGTTGATTAGCGCCATCTATTGTAAAGTCTTGAATGTGCTAACGCCGAACATTTGCATCACTTTCTATGTGAAAGGGTCAATTTGTTGGTTTGCATAATCTTCGCCTTTGGTATGAAAAGTCCTTTACATGGCAAAAAAACAAACAATTGAAGACTTTCTAAAAATCCACTTTTTGTGTTACACATAAGGAAGAAAGTCATGGGTTAGGTCATCATAAAATGTTCTTTGTTTCTTTAACCTGACAGAAGTTGAAATGACAAAGAGCTACCACTGAATATATTTTTGGTTTTTACTGTTTTCTGCAATATATACCTATGTATTATAAAATATATTTATTTAAGCATTTCTCAGCCATTTCTGTCCATATGTGGTGGGTGCATTACCCTGAGCAGTGCATTTTAAAGTGCTGATGCAGTCCCCATGTAAAAGTGCTTCACATCTTACCCATGTCTCAGTGCTTGTCTTGAGACCCACAGAGGTGAATCTCATTCCTCATCAGCCCGCTCAGACCAGCCCTGTGCCTGAGAGACCTCTGACCACAGCTTTTCTGGACAGGTCTGTCAGTGCGTACCGCCCCACGCTATTCCAATGGGAGTTCAAATCTCACAGATGTCCCTTTAGCCTCCACATTCCCTTTCCTGTAATGGACCAGACGTTCTGATGGATGTGAAGCACTTGTCAAAAAATAGCTGATCACCCAAGAGAGGGATCTGCTCTGCTGAACCTACAACTTCTGATCCAGGTTTTCCCCCACCACCCACCACAGGGCTGAATCTAGATGGTGAACTTGAGACAGAAGCTCTCTACGTTCTCTTACAGAACACGTCCCTAAGTGGTACCTTGAGATGCTTCCTCTGCCTTCACTGAAAAAAGCGTGTGAATTTCACTTGGGAACACACATTAAGCACACGTGGGAGCATGTTAAATTCATGTTATGTGTGATCAAAGGAATAAAGCATTTAAAGGTTTGGTTCACTAAAAAATAAAAATTCTGTCATAATTTACTCATCTGTTAGGGACAGACATGTTATGTCAGCATTCACTTTTATTGTATTGAGAAATGATGGTGACTGAGGCTGTCGTATGGGTTTGGAATGCCATGAGGGAGAGTAAATGATCACAGAATTTCCATTTTTGGAAGCTTTAAGGCTTGGAGTTTGCACATGTGAAAAATTGGAAACACATTTTCGAAATGTATCAAAACCACACTAAAATCACATGTGGAATTCTTATGGTTTCTCAGTGAGCATCCATGCTTGTAATGTCCTAGATTATTGAAGAACACTGTATTACAATTTTAGGGTGATCAGACGTGACAGTCATGATTTTCTGAGCTGCGTTCCATGTCCCGACAGAGGTTCAGTGGCCTTTTGACATGATAATCAATCTTAGCTTAAATATTTAAGAAACTGACATCGCTGTGCTTTGTGCTTTTTGTGTCACGAGAAACAAGCAACGAGAAACAAGTGAATTTTTCATTTCCTCAGTCAGAATCAGTGGTACTTTTTCCGAACAGCTCTCAACCTGTGCTAAGCTTTCCCCCTCACCTGCTAGAAGCCAAAAACTGGGGAGGGATGGATGATAATAGCACTATACAGTACAGGTCAAGGTAATCAAACAGCAAAATAAATTGTGTCCTCTTCATATAGCCTTCACATGCAGCTGAAGTCAGTCCTGTAGGGTTGGTATTCAGATGGTATAATCACTGTATCAGTTGTATAGATCTGAAGCCTGAAGAAACATCTTGCTGCTCTACATGGGGTCAAGCAGATGTACAACCACTTCAATTCACTGGAGATTCAGTGATAGATTAAGTGGAATCTTTTTAATCTAAGCAGTCTGTATTTGAGTGGGTTTGCAGTCACAGCCTTCAACATATTAATGACCTCATATTGAAGAGGGATATCACTTCAAAGGTATTTTTTACTTCTGATTTTAGGTCAGCTGGTGGAAGGTTTTACTAAGAGATTAAAAAAAATCAGTTGTTTTAGCATTGAGTCTTTAGAGGGTAGATCCTTTTAGGCACTCTGAGACCATTCAGGCAGTGCTTAATGTTTTTTTTTTTTCTCACAGGCAACGCACCATGGCTCCTCAAGAATCATCAGTGCTCAGTTTCTCACACGTCTGGGCATGTTTATCCTGTCACTTGTTAATGCATTCTTTTGCATAAAATCACTGTGCTTATGCACTTAACATGCAACTTGTAATGATTTCATTCTGTTTTGTTCTTTTTCACTCTGTCTCTTTGTCCTTCTACCATATTTTTACTGCTGGTTTTAGTCAAATAAATTATTTTTCATACACAGAAGAAAAAAACACTAAAATTGAATTTAATTGCTGCTGTAAAGTTTAAAATCAAAGTTAATTTAAATTAAGTAAAAAAAAGTTGCAGTGTTCATTACACTTTTTTGACCTCTTTGAACTTATTTATTGATAAAGACAACCGTGTAGAAACACAATGAAAACTCATAAATTCAAGATTTCTTAAAAATTACAGAATTCTTTTAACTAGTCTTATTTTAAACTGTTTCATGAAAATTATGTTGTTATGGCATAATGATTACAGTAAGACATATTTTACAGCGTTGCTGTCCTCATCTGTTGAGCTATGTGTAGGTCAACTGTTTGATTAGTAGAGTGGGCTGCCAGTCAATCAGGCTTATGATATGGAACATGTGCTGACACTCTCTCCAGGCCTACAGCTGAGTTTCCGGACACACGTAGAGGAGGGGTTTATCCTGTTTGCAGTTTCCCCCGGAGAGCAATAGGAGTACGTCGCTCTGCAAATACATAAGGGCTGTTCGTACTTCCTCTTCGACCCTCAGGTATGGCATGGTCATTGACAGCTAGGTTTTTATTTATGCAATGAACTTTTTTTTTTTTTGCATCAATTCAAATGTGTTTACCTTTTCCTGTGGCACTACTGATAGTGGGACACAGGTTCTGGTCCACTGAAAACCGGGAAGTAGTCATGTTCACATAAACAAATGTGAATGCTATTTGGAGGTGCTCTAAAATGACATTTTTACTCCACTGACGGTTATCTTTAGGGTTAGAATTTGGATTTGGGGGTAAAGTTAATGACATTTTAAAAATACAACTCAATTTTGGTGCCTCTCTGTGGACATTTCACCTGGAAACTGGAGCTGACACATGTCCATATGTTACACAGCACTTCTTGCTTCAGCCACTGGGGATATGGATTCAAATTTTCACACCGATTTCCACAAAATAACTTTTGACTTACTGTTGCTGTATTCACATTTTTGTGTTCTTTGCTTGTTTATATTTAGGAGGGAGAAGGCAGCTGTCTATACAGGCAGTATGCAACAAGGCAGCTTAGCTTTAAAGATGGAAATGTGCATTTTGATGGCATTAACTATCTTTCTTTTTTTTTTTTTCTTTTTTTTTTCTGTGCTACAGACTTCAGCTCAATGAGTGTTTAAGTTTCAGACCAATTAACTTGCTACCCGCAGACATTGGGTGGGAATGGCAATGGCATGCTAATTACCCCACTGCAGCACTAGCATGCAGGGTTTAGTCAGTCGCTCTGATCATGAAAGCAATCATGAAAGATGATTTCACATTAGTGTCCAGAAGACCACCGAGTTTCTCTCCCCACCAATAACACACTGTTGTCAAATATTGCCAGTTTTGCATTCGTAAACACATTTTGTCATGGTAGTTTGATAATTATAACTAAAAGTGGTGTCATGCCCAATTAATGTCCCCTGATAGCATGCCCATTAGTTCCCCCATTAACAAATTCAACAATTCTAATGGGATTAGCACCATGGGATGCTAATTGTGCATGACTCAGGGAACCAGTATGCTTCCCCACACACTGTTTCTAATGATGAAATTAATGAGCATTTTATGAAACACTGTCTTATGAAAGTGTATTTATTTACTGTAAAGGCTGTCACAAATGATGCTGTTTTTCCCCCAATGTCTCCTTATCCTTATCTGAGAAGTAACCGAGTGATGAGTGGATTTCCAGGCATACAGTGAGGAGAAACGGTTTCTCCAAGGCCCATGGGCATGTTTAGTTGCATTAGTACCATGGATAACGCCCATTTTATCTTAAACAAACTCAAGGGCTATTAACCAAAAGTATGCTGCTCACTATGTTAATGACATACACTCCAACACTAAAACCTATAGCAGCTAGCTTAAAGGACTTTTGCACATAAGTTGAGGAACAAATCTTTTATTAACTATTTATGGGTATTAGTACATACATTCTTTTCACCATGCCTGCCATTTGCCATTGCTCATTTTATATGTTGAATAGTTCACCCAAGCATGAAAATTCTCTCATTACTTACTCACCCTCATCTGGTTCTAAACCTGCATGCTGTTATTTTTCAATAGAACACAAAAAAACATGTTTTTGTTTTCTATTTGATATGACCACATTGTCAAAATGCTAAAAAAATAAATAAAATAAAATAAACAAGCAGACACCTAAAAGCATAAAAAGTAATCCATATAACTTGTGGGTTTTAGTCCAAGTCATTCAATAACTTATTCAGGGCCATAACCACAATATACTTTGAGGGGGACAAGTCCCCCCCCCGCCCTTCCCCCCAATAATCAGATATGGCCAGATTGCCATAACTGATATCCTTGTTGCTGTTCTGCTGTAGTCCATTATGCGCAGCTGTCTAATTGTCATTACGTTGTTGCAGGATTAAGATAATGGTTTAAAAAAAAAATAAAAAAATTACCACACTAGGTAGTCTAACATGTTCGTCAATGTCATTTGAGATAGCCAATCAAATTGATGAAGGCAGGACTCAAGTTTAAGATGCTAAGCGGGAACCTCGTGGATTAACCCAGTGTCGCACATCAGCAAGCAATTAAGGTTAAGAGTGTTTGTGTCATGTGAGATGTAAGTATCTAACTAAACATGCAATATTTGACCTCTGTTTTATGATTGAAATGTTGCACCGACCGACATTAATTTCCAAGGGTGCAAACAATTCGCCATTTGGCGAAATTCACCATTTTAAATTTAAAATATGTCATGTAAAGTACGTGATTTGTATGTCATTCATAATTGTGAATGTGAAAATATTAATGGAGCCATTTTCAGAGAATCAGGATTAAGACAAAGAGCGAATGTGTGTATATTGTAAAGGAATTGAATGAATGTGCTAATCTGGCAGGCTTTTGAAGCAGCTTTTTAGAAAATTCTCTTGACATTGTATAAAACAATTATCTATAAAAAAACACAAAGTAGAGTGTTATCACCCAGATCAGAACTAGAACATGGTGACACAAGACCTGTAACTTGTGACTTATTTTGTGCTTTTAGGTTTTGGCAAGGACAGTGTCATATTCTTAATGCAAATATTATAAGGTAATAATTTATTTATCTTTTTAAATAATTCTGAATTTTGTACAGCATCTCCTAAGAGTCTACTTTTAATAGAGACCATTTTATTTTGAGTATGTCCTTGTCAGGTTTGTGCTCAAAAATGAGCCACCAGTTAATGGAGTAGTTCACCTAAAAATGGAAAATGTACTTTTTCTCACTCATTTACTCACCTTTATGTTGTTCAAAACCCATATGCTGGGGTTTTTCTTGGAACATAAAAATAGATATTTTAGCTCTATTCCATAGAATAACAGTTTTTAGCGAGCAGGAGCTGTCGAGCTCCAAAAAGGACAAATATTATAAAGCACTATTAAAGGTTCAGTATAAAGACATCATAACAGTAGTCCATATGACAAGTGCACCATATTCCAAGCACAACAGCTTAATGTTGTATGGACTACTTTTATGGTATATTAATAATGATTTGTTTTTCCTTTGGACCTTGACAGCAGTGTTCAATATGAACTGTTTTTGTATGGAAAAGAGCAGCATTAGGATTCTTGAAGAAAATATTGTGTTAAGATTCTACTGTGAGGAAAGAAACAATGAGGAACACCTTGAGGGCAGTAAATAATTTTGTGTATTTTATTTTTTCTAGCCTGCTGACACAGTCGTCATTTTACAGATTCATCAATGATGAAAAGAAATTCAAATTATATGAATCTTTTATTTGAGACAGCACAAACAAGAAAGAAAAGATGACTGCAACAGGCAAATTGCTAGCAATGCAGACACAGTGTTTATCTTGTACTGTGTGAAAAATACATGTATCTTTTAAAACCAAAAATTATAAAATTTGGGGCCTTTATCGCATTTCAAGCCTTTATTTAGAAAATGATTGCATTCAGCTCCTTTACTATATTAAAGGGCCAAAGAGGACAATTATATTTGTGATCTCAACACCCGTTACCCCCCACCCCCAAAATGGTTTGGTTCCCCCCAATGTTCAAGACATGGTTACAGCCTTGGTGTTATTCACTGAAAATCACCTTTTTGCTGTAGCCTTGAAATAGTGAGCAAATAATAAATAACAATAAATTATTATTATTATTTAAAAATGATAAAATAATTACAAAATATTAGTTTTTGTGTGAAATATTCCTTTAAAGAATTAGAGAATTCCGCCATGTATATTTAGTAGATCATTGTTGTTTCTTAGTTGTTTGTTTCCTTAAATGTGATCAAATTAAGCCTTTATTAACACTAGTTGTGTTTTTTATCTAAAAATAAATAAATAAATAAATAAATAAATAAATAAAAATCCTTGAAACAAGATCTCATTAATTATTCATTTAGCATAATTAGGAATTAATTTATGCAAGTAGTTGATATGTGGTGTAAACATCCTCTAGCATTGCTGCAGTTTTTACAATTGATGAATGCTGTGACTGAATGTTTGGGGTTTAGTCATTAAAACTCCCTAGCTAATCTTTAAATGGCATGTAGCTGAAACATGAAAATGCTATATCAGGCATTCAGGTAATGCAATTTTTGGTGGGCATATCCTCAAATAACAAGACTGATATTTATCTGAAAAAAAAAAAAAGAACAAAAAAAGATAATGACTTGAACACATACACATACACTTGCCTTACAGTTAGGAAGTTACCTGTTAAATTGCTGGCAAATTATTTTATTCAGAAAGGCTTTTAGGTGTTGTGACAGAATTGATCTGCCATTGTAAAGTAACTCCTTAAATACTTTCAGTGGGGGGAGGGATAGGAATGCAGTGTTGTATTTGTCCTAGTTTGCCCCTAAAGCTCTCTTTCTCTCTTTCTTGCTCTCTGCAGTAAGCATATCACAGGGCTACCTTCCCTCAGCATCCACACACACATATTGATTTGATCATTAAATCTTCATCACAAAGAGGAGATACGATACTTTGTGTCTCGGTGCCTTCACTGCAGAGCACTCAGTCAGGCTGTTAAGTGTATGGACCTGAATGATGTCATATCTTAGCAGGACAATAACCCCATCTTATGATGATGGTGCCAACCCATGAAATTTACTGCTTTTGGGGAATGTCCTATCTCCGGGCAGAATGTTGAGTTCTGTGCCAAGAGGGATTCTAACTTCTTCTCCAACTTTTCATCCATTAGCACAGCTGTTGGAAAGTAAATTGTCATATAGGTGTGTGTATACAGTATGTATATGATGGTTGTAATTTTTGATACTGTCATATTGCCATGTTCAAGTGCATTAATACACATTTGTAGTTCTTACACGTTGGTGAATCTCTGCCAGAGACAGTTTAGCTGAGACGCACTTGTTGCGGCCAATGTGTCCAGCCAGAAATATAACATTTTTTGTGTGTGATCTGAGCTAAATGAGCGCAATTTATGATACCACTGTTGTCAGATTTTACTGCTGATTTAAAAAATGTAGTCTGATTGTAATCTACACCAACAGTGATGGAGATTTCAGTCTTTCCCCCTTCAAGTAGATAGGAGCTTTACTTGAATGCTGCCTATATCCATAGAAAATAACTGCCCTGGAGCTGAATTGCCATGAAAGGGACTTTGAACTTTTACCTACTAATTGTTTCTAGCTGTTATGTCTAGTTAGATAGTATATCTGCAATAAGAATGAACGTGGAAGATTCACTTTATTCAAGCTTGTAGGTTATAGCAGTGGTTCCCATACTGGGTACCGCGGCACAATGGGGTGCCGCTAGGGGTGCTGCAAAATTTCTGCTCAGTTTAATATTTTAATAGCCACCAGTTAAAAGTACTGGCAGTACTGAGTACTGACTCAATTCCGTACCCGCGCGTTGTTTGTCTACAGCCGGAAGCTTTTTAAACGCTCAAATGTGTGTGTGCGCATGCTCTCTATAGAGTGAACATTTAAATGCGTTTCTTGATGCGATATGAATGCAAACACAGACGTTAATGTATTAAGGGTGTAATAACAGACGGAACAAAAATCTGCACCGTCTTGACGTGATATTAATGTAAGCCATTAATGTATTAAGTGATGTAGACAGGACAAAATGTTATATAAAAAAATATCCGATCTGTGCGATGTGTAAATGCAGCCTAGTAGACGTGCAACAGCTGTTTATAGTAATATTATATAATATAAATAAAACAACAATATTGACAAGAAAAAGAGAAAAACACTCACCATCCTTGGCTGAATAACTTCAGAAGCTTTCAGCCAATTAAATTTTAATAAAAGTTCTGCTTTTCAGTCAAACTCTGACTGTACTGAATATTTGTTAATGTAGGCCTATATCTAATAATCACACATTCAATTTAAGTTGTTCTATTTTTCATTTAATTACTTTATTCATGTTTTTAGGTCACAATTTTTAAATGATTAATTGCTGCTCTTCCTAAAAAAATAAAAACAGAAAAAAAAAAAAAACTTAAAGCACTGTTGACACTCTTCTCTATTTTATTATTGCTCTTAAATAATTACTTTAAAAACGTGAAGCGATGTTAAGGAGAATCACTTGACGGCTACATTATTTTAATTTAATTTTTAAAAAATATTTATATAAATATTAAACTTTTTAAACAAAGGAGTGTTTTCAATTGCTTATTTGTATATTTATAGAAATAAAAAAATAATAATAATGCTGCCATGGGGAAAAACACTATAAAGTGGTGCCGCGGTTTAAAAAAGTTTGGGAACTACTGGCTTATAGTTATGCAGACAGTAGTATTAACCTTTGTTTTCACAATCTTGAAATGTAAGCTAGAAAGCATGTAATTTCACAATATGTAGACACTGAATACAGAAAAAGCTTATAATATTATGACTTTGTGTTAATTAGTTACCCAGAATTTTTCGAAAGTCTTTATTTTAGAGGGGTAAAGATAGTGACTGGTTATTACATTTTTAATACATTTTTATAACTATGTAATTAGACATCTATTTAGCATTTACTGAAGACAGTGTTCTGCATTGATTTTGTAAGGTTGGTAAAACATTGTCTTAAGGATTTCACATTATCTTTATTGATTCTCCAAAACAGTTTACACTGCATTGGCCAATGTACATTTTTACCTCCTTAGTCCAGTAGTAGTGCTGGAGAGTAACATCTCCACCTAAATATTCTGATCAGCTTTCATTTGTGCAGTGTGTGTGCTGTGTTCATGATGATCGAGTGATTAACCCTCAGCGTTTGATGCTAGGCCTCAGCCGTGGCCCTCATCCCTCTCAACAATGGAGAGAGACGTTATAACGTCAATCAGTGGCACCATCTGATCGCTACCAGGAAGCAGACTGTGGGAACAATCATTGTTGACAGTCAATACAGTGGTAATGACGCACACACACACATATGATATTCATAGTCCAGCTCCACACACTCATTTCTGCTCTGTCAATGCCTCTAAAGCCTCCACTTCAACAGATTTCAAGCAAAGGAATTGTCAAGGTTAATCATTGCCATTCATTGTGTGATTAGAATAATTAGGCCAAAGAAGCCTCTCCTTTCCTGAACTTACATTTCATTTAAGGCTGGAGGTGCAAAGTGGAGTCTTCGGTCTCGGAAGAATCTCAGGGGATTTCTTCCATCAGATGAAGGGTGGCTTTATCTCAGTTACTCTTTGGAGTATTAAGACTTTATCTGCTTTGGAGCATCACCTAAATCCATTAGACTGTAACAATAAAGTTGTTAAAACAATACTCTGATTATTAGACCAGCCAGGAACAGTTTCAGAAGAACATTACTGTACTGATTTAGCATTGGCACATGTTCAGGGGTATCAGGTCACATTTTTCTCCTCAACAGGATTGGCATCCACTACAAGTGGAAGTTTGATCACACAGGCTTAGGAGGCATTCCAGAGAATTTCACCATTCTAAGACAAGACACTGGTAATTCATCACTTAGTATCTTGATAATTGAAAGTTGTGCAGTGCTGAGATGGCAGAACTGAAAAAAGAGATATGTATCAGTATTTACAGTATTTGGTTCAATGCCGTGATGCTAATTTTTTGCTTGAATACACTTCTTCTTCTAACATGTTTTCATTTTCTTAAAAAAAAAATTATTTGTATTTTTTTGATGGGACATTTTTGGGTCCAAAGTGTAAATGTGAATAATCAAGTAAAAAATGAGGCATATGGTTTTTTTTTTTGTTTGTTTGTTTTTTTTTCTAAGAACTGGCATATGCATTTATAGAGTAGATTTAAAAAAAAAATTAATAATAATAATAAAATAAAATTATCATGATCTTATTTTTTTATTTAACCCATGCATCCTTTGAGTGCTTGAGTTTTGAAGTTTATATACATATGTCAATTGATGTGAGAAAACTTGTGAATGGGTGTGTTCTGTATACAGGTCCAGCAAAGCTAGTGCAGCAGGGGTTTGCTGGGTGTTTGAGAGATGTGTTGGTGCAGAGATCCAGTGGCACCTCTGATGTATGGGAACCACTGGACTGGGACACAGCACTAGAAAAGCATTTGACCTATGAAAGCTGGAAGGGCTGTCCCGCTGTCTCTGAAGATGGGGCGTACTTCCTAGGACATGGGAGCCACTACATTAGACTTCATTCACATAATCTAAAAAAAAAAATTTAGATCTTGAGATCTTTAATAAGTCTATTTCTTGCATTTCTCATGTTCAGGGTTTCTGAAGGTCAAGGCTGAAATGTTCACTGGTGGAGATTACTTTAAAATATAATTTGAGTTCAGAACTGATTAGCTAAATGCACTGCTATTATTCACCTACGATATTGATGGGAAAGATTTCATTTTGGTGAGTTTGCTTTAATGTAAACACATAACTAAGTAGATCATTATGAATTACTTTGCAGTATACAGTATACTCTATGAAATATGTATGACATTATTGGTAGTGTTCTTTATGTGTGCATTGTGTGTTGTGCAAATGTTGTTTGTGTGTGTTTGCAACATTTAGGCGAAGCTTCAGGGTGGAGTTCTCTTCTGGTTGTTGCGTTGGGGTGAGCAGATGGTTGAGATGAGTTTTTGGTGGGCCTGATGGGGGCTGGAACACATTGAGTGTGCTGAAGAGAGGGGCATTAGCCAGCACTGGCCTCAAAGATGTTTTTGAGAAGGAGAGGAAGGGCATGGGTGGCCCTCTGACCATCAGCTCTCCTCTGTATCTGGGCATAGTCCCACCCGGAGGACTGCACCCAGCCCTGAACAAACACAGCCTTCTGCATGGTGAGACACATTTAAATGACGGATGGTGACAGTGCAGAACCACACTGTGATACAGTATTTTAGGCAATTTGCTTGTAATAGAATAATGATTATTTAAAATTTTGTAGCTGTGGCCTGGCATGTAGCACACATGATCCAACATGTTGAGCTATGATGCTTAAGTGGATGATTTGGGTTTGAATCCGGCTTTCAATGTTCCCGAATCCTGTTCCTCGCTCCTCTGTCTTCTGTTCATCTTTTCCCTTCCTCTCTCTGATGTACTATGAATAAAGAGTGGCAGTAATAATAATAATAATAATAATAATAATAATAATATTTAACCCTTGTGTAGTCTTAACATTCTGTATACTCCCCTTGTCCTAAGGGTCAAAAATGACCCACCTTCACCAAACCCCTATAATAAAGCAGCTTAATTGAATTTTAAACCCCAAATCTATTTTGCATGAAGAAACAACCTGTCATTCATCACAAACTTGGTGAATATGTGGGTTTTACCTCTTCACAGTGCAGAAAGACTCCATTTAATCAGTGGACACCACTCGTTTTTATTACAACACACCTGTCATAATTGTTTTCTTTTCTAAAGTAGAGGTTTATTATTATTATTATTATTGCTAAAGGTACTGCATAGGTGTAAAAAGTAGCAGAAATGTGCAGAAAGTAGTTTTGAATGCATTTTATTGAAGGGAAACAATAACAGTCTTGAACTTTTTTGGCAACATAGTGATATATTCTTATATACTGTACAATGAGGAATTCAACTACAAAATACTAGTCTTCTCCCATTTTTCGAACCATTGCCCCCACCCACAAGGTGTATAAACAACAACAATAAATAAGAATAAAATAAAAAAATAGATACAAAACAAAAACTTGAAGAACATAAATCAATCAACTCTAATTAGCACATGTAGGACAGTATGCAAGTGTGTGCGCATGGACTTTGCAGATGTATTTCTCACGTGCAGCACATAGTATTTGTTTTAAAGTCTTTCTATGAGGGGTAGAATTGGCATCTCCTCCTCTTGCCTGCCCCAGCTGCAGCCTCAGGTGGATCAGCCCCCCAAAGCTTTCACAAGCGCTGCAGAGGCTGCTGTGCGGGGGAGGCGCTCGCTTCTTTGAATATGTGGGGTTACAAGTGCCTTGCCCAGCTGCTCCAGGAACACCCTCCTCTTGTTCCACTTATCAGGCATCCAGGTAGGGTTGATCTTGTTCCATATCACGAAGGCATTGTATGAGGACACATCAATGATGTTATGGAAGATGACCAGGGTCCAGCGGGCAGTCATCCTCCTGCAGCTGTAAGTTCCAATCACCTTGTCCAGGTTGTCCACGCCTCCTTTGTTGTGGTTGTAGTCCAGGATGGTGGCTGGCTTCCTGTCCTCATGATCACTGATCTCAGCCGTTTTGTGCAGTGTGCTCAGGAGGACCACATTCTTGTTCCTCTTTGGAAGGTAAGAAACTAGAGTGGTGGTGGGGGTGAAGGCAAACTTTGATGAGAAGGCCTCTCTCCCCCTTGTTGCGAGGAGTGCAGGGGGAGCTCAGGCTTGTTCTTTCTAACTGTGCCAACCATGGTGATCTTCCTCTTCAGGAGCTGCTGGCTGAGTTCATAAGATTTGAAGAAATTGTCACACATGACATTGTGCCCCCTCAGTCCATCTGTCACATCAAGCACAACCCGCATCCCCTGGTTCTTCTCAGGGCCTTCACTGGTCGGCTTCCCTGTGTAGACTTGCATCTTTCAAGCGTAGCTGGATTGTGCATCACAGGCCACCCATATATTGATGCCATACTTTGCTGGCTTGCTGGGTATATACTGCCGGAAAGGACAGCGACCTTTTGACAAAAGAGATTACTATCAGTAATTAGTATCAGTGACACAGAAAACAATCATATAAATCAATGATATTACAGCAATACATAATAAAATTAACAGTGAAAATCACTTACATTACAGATATGAAAATAAAAATGTACCTCTGAATGGAACCAGTTGCTCATCCACTGTTACTTCAGGCCCAGGGTTGTTGAGGTATGGCAGACACTCCACCCACTTCTCCCAGACCTCTCTTATGGCCGCCAGTTTGTCTCTCACACGTCTTGCAGGTCTTGACTCACGGTTATCAAATCGTAGCATTCTTGAGAAAGTGTGAAAGACTTTCAGTGGCATCGTGGCACGGAAAATCACCCTTCCACTCTCTGCATCCCAGAGACTACATGTAGCCTCACCTCGGGACCTATACACACCCGCTAAGATTAGCAGCCCTATGTAGGCACGCAGGTCAATTTCATCCATCCTTTTCCAGTTGTCTCCATATTTACAGAAACCCTCAAAATTTGTCATCTCTAGGATTATTTTTTCGATGGCTGGTGTGATGAACATGTAGAATATTGAGGCGATGTCCTGGGCATGGGCAACTGCATGTCTTGTGGGCCCTGGGGTCATCCTTATGACATTTTGTGATGCCATCCTGCCCTGGTTGTCATATGGTGACAAGGACAATGTTATTTTGCTGTTCTTTGACAAAAATGTCTCTCTTTCAGCTTGGGGGATTTCTTCTTCATCTGAAGATGATGCATCATGCTCTGGGTTTGATTCTTCCCCATCTTCTTCTTCAGATACCTCCTCCTCTTCTAAATCATTGTTCTCTTGTTCCTCCTGGACATCTGAAAAAATCAGATCTACAACCTGTCGGGGACTGAAATGTGCACTCATGGCTTCAGCAAAGAGAGAACTGGGGGTACTGTAATTTGCAGCACCTTTATAGCCTCTGACTGCATTCCCCATTAGTAAACAATGCTTTCAAGAAATGTTTATTTTGTCTAAAATTTAGTTTATTTTGTCTGAAATTGTTTTTATTTTGTCTGTGAACTTGAGTCATGTGTGGGGTCGTGGAGGGGAGATGCTGCACATGCAAAAGAAAGTTTTTGTCTGAGTTCAATCAGTAGCACACATAATCTCAATTTCTCATTGTGTGTGTGTGTGTGTGTGTGTGTGTGTGTGTGTGTGTGTGTGTGTGTGTCTTTGTGGTTTTTGTGGTGTGTAAATTATTTTATAACTGCTGGGTCAAAAATTACCCTAAGACAATCTTTGTACCCTGGTGGTGTACAGCTTTCATGGAAATAGTATGAACAAAGGCAATGTTTCACTTTTTCTAATGTTGGGGTCACTCTAGGAAAAGTCATCAAATTTCAAGTTGAAAAAAAAAATAGCTGGTTTTCTCTGCTGGTAAACATAGTGGTGGGTCATTTTTGACCCTTAAGACAACACAAGGGTTAAAATATTGAACATATTTTTTAATATTAAGTAAATATTAAGTTTATATTAAGTTAACGTGAATCTAGTGAAATCTCCGTTCTCCCATTTACCCATCCAGCTCAGTTTCTGCTCATCTCTGTACTCTTATTTCCTGGCAGTTTTTGTTGTTTCACATAAATTGGCCTGTTCAGAATGTGACTCCGCCATCCCTCTCTCTCTTTCTCACATTTCTCTTTCTCTCCCTCTCTCTTACCCTTCTCCCTGCTGCTCTGCAGGTTTTGGCGGCTGCATCAGGGATGTTAAATTTGCACGTGGGCCTGTCGTAAGTTTGGCGGCCGTGTCCAGCAGTGCTGTCAGAGTCTGGATGGATGCCTGTCAGCTGACACCAGTGTTAACTGCAGGGGAAACGACTCCATTCTGGTGTACACAGGGAGAGACAGGAGCGCAGAGGAACTGACACTGCAGCCCTTCACAGGTAAATGCAGCATCTGACCTGTTTCGCAAACACATCCCCACCAGTGCACTAGCTAAGCCTCATTGACCCACAGCTATTTTGGCCTTGTGTTGCCTGCCTTGTCTGGGTTTGGTGATTGTTTGGCCTGATTTGTCCTTTCTGCTCTGGGTGTGTTATTGTAAAGACCAAACAGAAGAACAAGATATTAAGTCCACCCTAGCAATGCCGCAGACACGACATCAGGGGCACAGATAGGTCAAATCTATAACAGCTACCGCTGTTTCCTTTATCAGCAGTAATGCAAAACTGTTGAGAGCGGCACCTTGACTAATGCACATGGACAAATATAGCAGAGTTATCTCTGTGTGAGTGATCGAGATGGAGTGGAAACAGTTTGTGTATTTGCTCACTAGACTCACTGTGAGCCAGTCTGTAGGTGTTACACATCACAAAGTGTATATGTACTGAAATACCTCTGTGTTTTCCATATAGATAAAATTATTGTGACATATGCTTTGCACCAGTGTTGTAGTACTCGAGATTGGCCTTGATCTCAAGATCGGTCTCGAGACCACTTTTTGAAGGTCTCGTCTTGGAATCGACCGCATTTTTACTCGGTCCTGTCTCGGTCTCAGACAAAGAGGACTCGGGATCCACATTTTTACTTGGTATTGTCTTGGTCTCAGACAAAGAGGACTCAGGATTTTATTTCAAGACCTTTCAAGACCACAACTGTGGGGATATCACTGAATTGCCTGTGCATTGTCTGATTTATTTGTTAACATCATTACTGTGATTGGATGTAAAACTTCCTGCTTCAAATGCAAGTAATAACTTGACTCATTTCTCATTTGAAATTTTTGTTACTGTTAACAGCTGTCACCCCTCCCCACCCCCCTTCACATAGACTCCAAGAAAGTGAATGCGGGAGACAGGAGAAGAAACTGTGGCTGTCTGAGAGATGTCAGCCAAATCTTCTGTAATACAATTTGACTACCTAAACCAGTGTTTACCAACCACTGTGCCCACTAGTGTGCCGTGAAAGATTGTCAGCTGTGCCATGGAAAATGATAAAATTCCTCAAAATAAATAAATACGTTTTTTTCCCAGTATTTTAGTGAAGGCATTGTGACAGTAGAAGAGTTTTAAAGTTGCCAATTCAGTAAATTTTCCATTACAAAGTATTTTATGCAACCAGTTTAAATATTTTGTCCATCATAACATTATTGTTCTAACAAATTCTAGTCCACTGTCAGTCGTAACTCCCACAAAATGATGCTTTATCATCACACTTGTAGTGTAACATAGACTCAGGAGAAACAGAAGGTAGATCCATTTGCATCTTTACTAGTAAGTTCACAGAGAATATACAACAGGCAGAGGTCAATATCCAAAAATATACAGCAACGTAGGCAAATCCAATAATCGTGGTCACAAAACAGATCAAGGTCAAAAGGCAGGCAGCAGTGAGTCAAGATAATAATAACAGGCAGTAGTTCAAACACAGACAGGCTAGAATAGAAAAATGCTCAGAATTGTTAGCTGGGGCAAAAACAAAACTTTGCACTGAGCCCTGTGTTTGCAGTGCTTAAATAGTCCATGAAATGGGTACAGGTGCATTGTAATCAGTCCCGCTGAGGATAATGGGAATCGTAGTTCATAAGAACAGTTAATATTCGGGTGACGGCGCTCTCTGGTGGTTATCGAGGGGAGTGTTCGTAACAGAGCAAACCATCCCCCCCGCGAGCGGCTCCCGACGCGAGGAAGCACACGACGCCGGGGTCTTCCATGGGGTCTGGAGACAGGTCTTTGCGGGCGAGTCCTGTGGAATTCTATTATGAGGTTGTGGTCAAATATGTCCTCAGCACTGACCCAGGACCGCTCCTCTGGACCATATCCCTCCCAGTCTACCAGATATTGAATTATGTGACCCCACCGTCCATGAATTCTCAACCTGGTAAGCTTCCTTGCTGTCCACTATTATGGGGGGGGGGGGAGGTTACAGCATTGTCCTCCACTTCCTCCCTGGGACCACCAGCAGGTTTGAGCAGCGAGACATGAAATGTGGGAGAAATAAGATAGTTAGCGGGCAGTTGAAGACGAAATGGTACGGGAGTGATTTGTTTTATGATTTTGAAGGGACCCACATTTGGGATTGAGTTTTTTGCAGGGCAGACGAAGGCGTAGGTCGCGAGTGGAGAACCAGACCCATTGTCCTGGTGTATACTGGGGACTCGGGTGACGATGCCAATCGGCCTGCTCTTTCTGTCTCCTCACAGCTCGCTGTAGATGGACATGTGCCTGGTTCCACACTTCCTCGCTCTGCCAGAGCCAGTCGTTGATGGCCGGCAATTCCGTGGGTCCTGCTGACCAGGGGAACAAGGGTGGTTGAAATTCCAGCACACATTGGAATGGAGTCATGCCCATGGATGGTTTCTGTAGTGAGTTTTGGGTGTACCGGCTCCAGTCGGTTTGGTTTTGATGGCAATACATCCTAAGAAAATGAGGGATTTCTTGATTCAGATGTTAGGTTTGCCCGTTGGATTGAGGATGGTACCCAGAGGTGAGGCTGATGTTGACATTTAGTTGATGGAAGAAGGCCTTCCAGACCCGAGCAGTAAATTGTGGATATGATGTCTTCAGGTAACCCGTTGAACCGAAATACTTGATGTAATAGATGTTCTGATGTCTCGAAGGCTGTGGGGAGCTTGGGTAGTGGGATTAACTACAAATTGCTTTGGAAAAACAATCGATTACTGTTAAGATTGTGGTGTTACCTTGAGAGACTGGAAGATCGGTGATAAAGTCACTGGCGATGTGAGACCATGGGCGCTGCAGGATGGGAAGTGGTTGAAGCAGGCCTGCCGGGAGTAGTCTGGAAGATTTGGTTTCTGCACAAGTGGAGCATTGGTTGATATAAGAAATGGTGTCTGCCTGCATTGTTCTCCACCAAAATTGGTTCCGGAGTAGTTGGAGTGTAGCTGTGATGCCGGGGTGCCCGGAGCTGGTGGTAGTATAGACCCCCCGTAAAACCTTCTCCCGTAATGATTGTGGCACATAGGTTTTGCCTGCTGGGCAATCATGAGGAACCGGATCTTGAGACTGGGCCTGGGTAATTTCTGTCATGATGTCCCATTGGACTGGGGCTACAATTAGAGATGTGGGGATTATGAGTTCTGGTGTCTGGTTCTGATTCTGAGCTTCGAAATGATGAGAGAGGGTGTCAGCTTTAACATTCTTGGTGCCAGGGTGATATGTGATCGTGAAGTCAAATCGTGTAAAAAATAGTGCCCACCTGGCCTGTCATGGATTCAATCTCTTTGCTGAGCACAGATATTCAAGGTTCCGATGATCTGTCAGCACGAGAAATGGATGCTTTGCCCCCTCCAGCCAATGTCGCCATTCCTCCAGGGCTGCTTTCATGGCGAGTAATTCTCAGTTCCCCACATCGTAGTTTTGTTCTGCTGTGGAGAGTTTTCAGGAATAGAAGGCACTGGGGTAGAGTTTCAGTGGTGACCCATGGTGTTGTGAGAGAATGGCTCCGATCCCGGTGTTCGAGGCATCCACCTCGACTATGAATGGATAGTCTGGATTCGGATGATGCAGAATGGGAGTGGAGGTAAAGCAGGCTTTGAGGTCCTTAAAGGCTTGTAATGCTGATGCAGACCAACATAGTTTGGTGCCCCCTCCTCTTTGCATGGACGTAAGGGGTGCAGAAATCATGCTGAAGTTCCTGATGAACCGTCTGTAGAAGTTAGCGAACCCCAGAAAACATTGTAGTTCCTTCAGAGAGGATGGTTGAGGCCAGTTTAAGACCGCTCACACCTTGTTGTCATCCATGGCAACCCCCTCAGAGCTAAGGATGTAGCCCAAGAACGACAAAGGTGTCTGATGAAACTCACATTTCTCAGCCTTGGCATAGGGCTGGTGTGAGATTAGACGTTGGAGAATGGCTTTGACATGTCCGATGTGTTCTTCCAGGGTATTGGAATAAATTAGAATGTCGTCAATGTATACAGTCACCCATTAGTTCAACATATATCTGAAGACATCATTGATGAAGGACTGAAACACTGACGGACTACTGGCAAGGCCAAAAGGCATGACCAAGTATTCATAGTGCCCACTGCTGGTGGAAAATTCTGTCTTCCATTCATCCCCCTTTCTGATGCGAATGAGGTTGTATGCGCTGAGCAGATCCAATTTGGTGAAATACTTGGCGGTTCGCAGCTGTTCCAGTGCTGCCGGGACTAATGGTAAATGGTAACGGAATTTCATTGTGATATCATTGAGAGCATGATAATCGATGCAAGGTCAGAGACCACCATCCTTCTTGCCCACGAAGAAGAATCCAGCCGCAGCAGGTGAAGTGGATGGTCATATGAAACCCTTGGCCAGCTCCTCCTCAATGTAACTTTTCATGGCCTTGGCTTCAGGTTCAGGTAAATGAAAAATCCTGCCTCGTGGTGGTGTCGTGCCTGGTAATAGTTCAATGGCACAGTCACTGGAACGGTGAGGGGGATGTTGTGGTGCTTTGGTTTTACTGAAGGCTTCCACCAGATCTGCGTATTCATTTGGTAATTCAGGTACCTCAACATTTTCTCTGTGACTGATGCAGTTCCAACCGATATAGGAATCACTGACCTCAGGCAGTTGGAGAAGCATGTGGAATCCCATTGTTATATCTGTCTCTCTCTCCAAGAGATCTGTGGTCGAGCATGGTGTGAGTGGTAAATGACTTATTTGCGTAGGAAATTGTTACCGGCACATTAATGCATGAGGTTAAATGGAGAGGTAGAGAGACATTACTCACCGCCAGTTGTGTGTGCCCTCTTGGCATGGGCACCGATTCCTCAGCAGTGCATGTCGGCTGATAATTCTGCAGGGGAAGTTTAACTGGTCTCCGCAAACGAATGAGATGTCAATACGGATGGCAAGATCAATGAATTGGTCCAAGGTTCTCCCTTCATCACGACATGCCAACTCCGATTGCAGTTCAGTGTTTAATCCTCTTTGAAACAGCATTTTGAGCATGTCATTAACCCATACAGTCTGTGCAGCAAGAGTGCAGAATGACAGGGCATATTCGGCATATTCGATATACTCTGGTCTTGGTCTTGACTTGGTCTCGATTTAGGTGGTCTTGACTACAACACTGCTTTGCACTATGCCTCTTTATGTCAAATCCACAGGTAGTGCTGGAAATCTACAAAAAGCCCAAATCTCCACTAATATTTTGGAAACGGAATGTCTCAAACCCACACTGTAAACCCTAATGTTGTCATTACTGGACAAATCAAGATGTCTTAATTAAACATTACTTTAAATGTTAAGTGGGCTCATAACTAAAATATCAAAATTCCTTGAACTTATTTTTCTTTAAAATATCCAAATATTTAAGATTTTAAGAGTTAAAAACTCAAACTATTGAGTACAAAATTGAGGCTATAAATGAAGTTACTGTTTACAAACAAACGCTCCGCTCCACCACTTCTGGGTTCTTTTGGTAGTCCAGAAAATAACTGCTGTCGCTTCGCACAAATTGAGCTGAAACTGCCCAAAAAGTGTTGTTTGTGGGGTTGGAACACCCCGTTTCCCTCAGATTATTGGAGAGTAGGGCTTCTTTCAATTTACACCAGATTGTTGCGTCAGGAAAAACTCAGGATTTTACATAAATGATGATAATTCATTGTTATCGTGTCTGCGCTATTAGACACAATTGACCCGCAGCAGCTATTGTTCGATATTAACTTTCTTTTACGAAGAAATTAAATAAAATCTGATTGTAAACTGCTTTTTTTTAATTTCCAAAGTGCTGTCAATGTGTCAGATATGAGGTCAAATATGATCTAACAACGATCTTATCTGATCAAGTTCACCATATACGATAAAACAGGAGGAAAAGATCCTGTCTCCACCACCACAGCACATGGACTACTGTTTGTGAAAGGATAAGTGAATAAAAATAATGTCAAACTGCTAAAATTATGTATTTGCATTTATTTTGAATGCAGTAAATAATATCGTTCAATCGAAAACAGCTGTTAAGTTTTGATATGGAATATGATCATATTGAAGTAAGAATATTATTATTTATTGTATGTGGGTTAATAATTTAAGCAGTAAAGACACATTTTGCATTTCTAGTGGTAGTTTTTATTTTTATATATCACATTTCTTAGGCTTTAGAAGCGTGTTAAGCATGTGAGGATGTGTATTCATCAACCTGTTATGTGTCCGACATAATCATACAGGCTCATTGAACCAAGTTTAAACTTGTTTTGCTGATATTTCAGAAAAGAACCCAAATAATGTCTTCACTGTATACCATAGATAAACCATTTATAATAACTTGTATTAACATTAAAAGACATTATTACATTCTATAAAGCTTAAAAGATTAATAAACCTGCAGCGCTGCCTATTTTCACCATTGAAATCTGCTGCTCGAAAGAACACGGAAGCACGGTTTCCTGCGGTGTGACGTGAGAGTAATTTCTTCTATGGGGAATACCCACAATGCCTTGCGCTTTAATTTATGGGGTCATTTAAATAGTTGTTATTTATAATTCATAGAGGTGTTTTAGCTCTTTTGTAGTATGTAACACATAAAGGACGGGCAAGGAGGAGGCGGGAATCGGCTGAACAGTAAACAAAGTTTAATGGTGAACTTAAAACAAACATAAACAAACGTGCAGCGCGGCCACATGCGTCTCTCTCTCTCGAACCAGCATCTCTGGCTACCCCTTTATCTCGCTCTCCCACTGATCAGCTGATTCAGTGCCAGCTGTGCTCCATTATGGCTTGGCCATGCCTTCCTCCTCGTCACATAGTATTATTGTTTTTTTTTTTTTTTTTTTTTTTTTTTTTGCAAATAGTTGCTTCATGTGATGTCACCATTAGGGTGATCTGTGTCCCCTTTGGTCAAGTTGGATCCTGTTAACACTATGTCAGTTCTCTTTGTGCATGTGCAACTAAAGTACAGGCATATATGCATTTCTGTGGTGAAATAAGTTTATTTAATGATTGATCTAGGATCGGTTATAATGTTCTTTATTTAATTAAGCGGTGTTATTGTATGACTTGAATTAAGTCAATTCAACTAAAATTATTGAGTAGAAACAACAATATTTATATAGTAAATCTGAGTTAAGTCTACTTGCATCTAGTTACATTACCTTAACTTAAATAGTTAAGTTAATTCTGTGAACACAAACTTAAGTGAACTTAATTACAAAAGTTTTGGAAATGCCATTAATCAATTCAGTTGAGGGTATGAGTTTACTCAATCAACCTAGTAGAATCAATTTATTAGGGTTTTCTCACATTCAGCACATTTTGGTCATTTTCAGCTCAATTTGATTAAAGTGCAAATATAAACTTGTTATTTTGTGGAGTGTCTGAAGAACCTGAAATTGTCGCCCACCAGGCATTTTTTTTTCTAAACAGTAATTTCATCTATATAGTGAGTCTTGTTGACATGATTACATTTGAGAATTAACCAGAAAGCAAATTCAATTCAAGTCTTTTTCATTGAGTAATTTGAGTCTCCTTCTGTGAACAGAATATTTGAACAGAGTGATGGCATCAAGAGAAGGCGGTTGGAAAGCCAGGTCGTGGCAGCAGGGTCGCAGCAGAGATACAGGTAGGACAGATGGACAGGTGCTATTGTCTCATACATAAGCAACCACATGCCAGAACAAACTGTTATGAAGCTTGTTGTGTATCAGAGTGAAATAATGTGGAAGAGCAATGTGTTCTGGATAAATGTGACTCAATATTGTAGTAGAACTTGAATTTCACTTGGTGTACTGAAAAGTTTAGGGTTCTACTAGGGACCAGTTTGAGAATGGAGGGTTGTGTCTAAGCTTCAACCTCGTAATGGGGTAACATGCTGTTTTTTATTGTTTTGCACAGTAAATTACAATTTAAATGTATGTTTCCATAAATACACAATATTTTCTTGCTACAACAAGTACTTTAGTGTCATATTTGCTGAGCACTCTCTCTCTCTCTCTCTCTCTCTCTCTCTCTCTCTCTCTCTCTCTCTCTCTCTCTCTCTCTCTCTCTCTCTCTCTCTTTCTTTCTCACCTGGGACAAAAGGCCTTCATCATAGCCCACACTACAGGTTCCATACTGATATTTGTTTGTATCATAGCTTTCAGGCCAACCCATTTAATTCTTATCTGTACAATATATGTAGCAGTCAAGGAGATGAGATGGTGTTTGGTGATAGCTTATCATGAAGCTCTTGGTAAGATTATACGTCACAAACACTGCATTGTAACAGATGTAGAAGCTGTGTGGAGGAGAGCGAGAAAGGGAGAGAGCTTATTGTGTCCTTATGTAAACTAAGAAGTGTTTAAATGGCTTTCCCTGTCTGTCACTCACTCGACATTGTGTCGATGTAGTGACACTAGGGGTTCGATCTTGAGAGCCCCAGTCACCTTTGCTTAAAATAGAAAAGGCCAATGAGAACTGCAGAGTGGAATTTGCATGCCACTCTCCACCCCGGACATACAGGTATAAATGGAGATGTCGTGCACCACTCATTCAGATTTTTTTCGGAGCCGAATGCATGTGTGTGTGTGTACGTCCTCTCACCTTCGCTTACGCTGCTGGATTTTACGGCGCATATCAGCGGTCACCCTCGCACGGTCGAGTGTTGTGCTTCCCCTGGGCACTTTGGCAGCTGAGACTACGGGTGCTAAAAGAGTATATTCAAAAGAGTATATTTCCTTCTAAAAGAGCTCACGCAAATGCTTGCCGTCTTTTTAAAGATGTCCTTCCACGTTTGCTCTACTGGACTTCCACATTTGCGCTACTGGATGTGGCCGTTATCTCTCCCCTCCGGACAGCCATGAAATCTGTCTCAAGTGCTTGGGGCGTCAGCACGCTGAGGCAGCTTTCATGGAAGGGTATAAGGTAGATCTGTTCGCCTCCCAAGAGTCTTCTCACTGCCCCCTTTGGTACTCCCTGTCCGAGGCCCCCCTCGGCACTGATGCCTTGGTGCACAGCTGGCCTCGGTGGCTACGCAAGTATGCGTTTCCTCCTGTTAGCCTCATTGCACAGACTTTGTGCAAAGTCAGGGAGGACAAGCAGCAAGTCCTATTCGTTGCGCCATACTGGCCCAACCGGACTTGGTTCATGGATCTGATGCTCCTGGCAGTAGCACCTCCCTGGCACATTCCCCTGAGGCGGGACCTTCTCACTCAGGGGCAGGGCACACTCAAGCACTCGCGGCCAGACCTCTGGAATCTCCACGTCTGGCTCCTGGACGGGATGCGGAAGACCTAGCGGGTCTTCCGCCAGCGGTAGTAAATACGATCACTCAGGCCAGAGCCCCCTCTACGAGGCGGCTGTATGCCTTGAAGTGGCGTCTCTTCCCGACTTGGTGTTCTTCCTGTGGGAAGACCCACAGAGATGCACAGTCGGGTCTGTGTTGTCTTTTCTTCAGGAAGGGATGGAGAGATGGCTGTCTCCCTCTACCCTGAAAGTGTACATGGCTGCCATAGCAGCATACCATGATACACTGGATGGGAGACCCTCACGACAGCGCGACCTGATCAACAGATTCCTCAAGGGCGCGAGGAGGTTGAACCCTCCTAGACCACGCCTGATTCCCTTTTGGGATATCTCTGTAGTCTTACCTGCCATACAGAGAGCCCCCTTTGAGCCCCTGGAGCAGGACAAGCTCAGCACTTTGTCCCTGAAGACGGCCCTCCTGGTGGCGCTCACTTCCATCAAGAGGGTGGGGGACCTGCAGGTGCTCTCTGTCACCAGGGAATGCCTGGAGTTCGGGCTGGCACACTCTCACGTGATCTTGAGACCCCGGCCCGGTTATGTGCCCAAAGTTCCCACCACTCCCTTTCGGGACCAGGTGGTGAACCTGCAAGCGCTCCCTTCAGAGGAGGAAGACCCGGCCTTGTCATTGCTGTGTCCAGTTCGCACCCTGCGCATCTATCTGGACCGCATGCAGAGCTTTAGTTGCTTGGAGCAGCTCTTTGTATGCTTTAGAGGGCAGCAGAAGGGGAAAGCTGTCTCCAAGCAGAGGCTGGCCCATTGGATTGTGGATGCGATTTTCCTCGCATACCAATCGCAGGACTTGCTGTGCCCCTTGGGAGTCCGGGCGCCCTACACTAGAGGTGTTGCGTCCTCCTGGGCACTGGCAAGGGGGGCCTCTCTAGCAGACATATGCAGAGTTGCGGGTTGGGCTACACCCACTACCTTCGTGAGGTTTTACAACCTACGCATAGAGCCGGTTTCAACCCGAGTGTTACACGGAAACTGCAGGTAGGCCAGGTGGCCGGTTGGGTGTACCGCTTGCATTGCACCTTTCCCCTTTTTCAAAGGTGATAATGTGCGCCTTTTGCCCACAACAGTTCCCCGTATCCGGTGAACCCCGGACGCCTCTTTAATTCTTAAGCACTCTTCAGTGATGAACTCGGCGGAGGAGTTACGGTACCAGACCCAGTACTCGTGGTATGCCCCTTTTCAGGTGAGCCCGTGTGCTCGGGCTCAGTGCGCCATACATGGTGATTCCCCTTGGTAATCCCGTATGATGAGTTTCCACTGTTCGGTTTCCCCGTAGGTGAACCCTGTGTTTCCCCTTGCCAGAGCTTTCTCTGCCTCGGCCACTGTTGCTGCGTACCCTCTCTGTAGATAGGGTCCTCCTGTGGTATCATTCCATATGTGAACTTCCCTGTTGGTAAGTCCATGTGAGGTATTCTCCACATGTTAACCTCCCTCCGGTAGGATGTCGTCTCCATAGTGCCCTCCCTCCTGGAGAGGGAAGAGCACTTCCCAGCGCTATTCTAGGAAGTGCTCGCCGGAAATTGCTCCACCGGTAGCCTCCTTGGGTAAGTTCCTCCTCCCCCCTTCACGGGACTAGGGAGATGCCTTACCTAACTCGCTGGAAGGTCACAAAGTGGTTGAGCGCTCGCTGCGAGGCACGCAGCAGCTTGCCCGTGTCCACTCTTCAGTACCTCATGACACAGTTCAGCACCTGCGGTGTTTCCTATAGAAACCCCTAGTGTCACTACATCGACACAATGTCGAGTGAGTGACAGACAGGGAATGACTTGGTTACTGATGTAACCTCTGTTCCCTGATGGAGGAGAGTGGCATGCAAATTCCACTCGCCAATTCTCATTGGCCTTTTCTATTTTAAGCAAAGGTGATTGGGGCTCTCGAGATCGAACCCCTAGTGTCACTACATCGACACAACGTCTCGCTCCCTCCATCAGGGAACAGAGGTTACATCATTAACCAAGACATTATTTACTAAGAATTATATGTGCCTAGTTAAGCATTAAAAGGCACAAAACACATGCAGTATTACGGGTTTCAAGCTACACTAGGCAATATAATATTGCTTCATTTTATGTATTGCCACATTTGAATGGTCAGTTACTATAATGCAGGGTTACAACACAAATGTAATACCTTAAGTTTATTACATTAATTCTTACATTAGTTCTTTCAGAGTAATAGCTCTATACAGTAGGTTTCTATTCTGCTCTCTTTAAAGTTTCACATTTATTTCTGCCATTCAGCACCAGTGTTATTTGGTTAAAACACCTCTGTAATTTGTAATATCAGCCCTGTTGTTGCAGATGATGAATCACAAAGACTTTCTGCTTTTATTTGTATGCACTGTATTATAGGTCAAGCTATCATTCCACGGGTGGATACATCACACACACACACACACACACACACACACACACACACACACACACACACACACACACACACACACACACACATCTGCTGTCTGGCTTGTTTTGACTGTATAAACGAGTGTTAAAGAGATTCTTAAGGCTGTGACATATCATAAATGATGCTTGTTGCATTTCTGCATATGTTTGACTGTTTTATTTATGCCCCCTAAAATGTAAATCCTGGAGAGAAAGCATGGCATTGCTTGATGGGCATGAAATATAGCCCAGAATGAACGCTGGATGTACAGTCATATTAAATCAGTGCTGAAAAAGTTACAACTCTAATAAATTGTATTTATGCTAATGGTTAGATATGATTTACTGTGTCTATTAAAAGTGAAGAATGTGTGTGCTGCTTTCCTTATCCTGACTCACACTTTCTCTCCTTCATAATTGGATTCTCTCACTCTCTTTTTCCTCTCCTCCCCTTTACTTTGCCTCTCTCTCTCTCTCTCTCTCTCTCTCTCTCTCTCTCACACACACACACACACACACACACACACACACACACACACACACACACACACACACACACACACACACACACACACACACCTATTTTTTCCCATACAGTTCCACAAAGTGTGCTGCCTCCCTCAAGAGTTGGGAGTGTAAATGATTCCAGCATGGAGGTGAGCTGGGAGGAGCCGTCGGAGGTCAGAGGTGTAATTGAGAAGTACATACTGAAAGCATACAGCCGGGACCATTCCTCCTCGGCCCCAATCAGTGCCACTTTCCCCTACTCTCAGCACCTGACAGGTAAGGGCCACGGCGTACACCTAGAGCTCAGCTCTGACGCCTTTTAAACAAGTTAACTGGAGAGCTTACTAACATTAGCTGATTGTAACCTGTATAAAATGACCCATAGTCTGTATAGCCACACTTTTAGCACCAAAACACACCAGACGAACCCAATGGATGAATGTGTATGACAGTCAGTGGTCAATCTAATGTTGCCTACTAGGGGTGTAAAGTATCTGAGTAACTGTACTTAATTGCTAAATTATTATTTGGGGGAATGTGTACTTTATTGAAATATTATTGAAACTAAATACTGGTACTTTTGCTCTATTACATTTCTAAGGATATAAATCACATTTTGTACTCAGACATTCAAAGTGCAAATTACAATTTCTTTTTTTTTTTTTTTTTACTGACCATTTTAATATAACTCTATCCTCCTATTAAAAATAAATATTTCTGTATTTCTTACTGAACTAACAAGTCACATTCCTGTGAATTTGACTTCAGTTTTACATCTGGTGTGTCCAAGGACTTTACATAGTCACTACATTGAGAAAGATTGTGATTAAACAGGTCACTTGACAGAAACTTTAATGAGAAAATCTCCACTGTCTCTTCTCTTGTTACTTTTGAATACTTAAATACAATTAATAGTGAAAACTTTTCTACTTTCACTCAGTTACATTTTGGTTAGATACTTTGACTTTTAATTTAGTAAAATGTTGACACAGGACCCATACTTAAACTAAAGTATAATCTCTCAGGACTTTGTACACCCTTGGTTGCTTGTGAATGTGACATTGCAAGTTTACAGCCTGAAAATCTGCTTAGTTACTTGAACATACTTCAATGAACAAATGAAGATCTCGAAACAAAGATTACGTCTTCAGATGACCAATCAGAGCAGCTACGCTCTGTTTCTGGGCAAAACGAAACAAGAAGACCTTTTATCTGCCTCGATTTTGGCACGCTACAACCTGCGCAAGCCTATGTTGCACTAATTTATGATAGCCGTGACACGAAAAGCAGAATTACACAGCAGATAAAAACTCCAGAAGCAAATGACTGGAAAAAGAGAGGAGAGTGGGTCAGGCTCTTAATTGAATTAAATGACGTCTGACCAGAAAAAATGTTACACTTACCTGGCCTATTATGGCTCGGCTGGTGTGTTTACATTCCAGCACTGACAGAGACTTGTCTGCGACGAAGCTTCAGTGGCCGCTAGCCAAAGAATCACTCATACGCTCCATTAAAAGGATCCTGCCTTTATTTTGGAAGACAAATTAAAAGAAAATCTTGGGTTTTAACTCTAAAAATTTTTAAAAGCTGCACTTGCTGAGGTGATCTGTTTTAATATATAAATCTAAATAGTGTAATTGTGTAAATAGTGTTGATTATAATTGAGGATAACATGAAAGAATTAAATAAATAATGATAATAAAGGAGTAATAGCTACATTTGCTATTCTTTATTTTTTGCTTCCTAGATGCTTATTTTTTATCCTAAAGTGTTAGTTCACTCAATCATGAATAGAATGCCAACCCGTGAGACTTTCTTCCATGGAATACTAAAGGAAAAGTTTACCAAAATTTTCTGAGCTGCTCTTTTCCATTCATTAAAAACAGGGCAAGGGGCTGTCAAGCTTTAAAATGACAAAAAGTCCATAAATATATTATAAAATTAGCCCATATGACTTACATTCCAATTCTTCTGAAGCCATATAATGGCTTTGTGAGAGGAACAGACTGAATTGTATGAAATCTTGCCTTAATGTCTAATAGTCAAGACTTAAAAAATGTGTATGCTCACAATCCTTTGTGAACTGCTTTAAGAGACCATCTCTTTAAATCAACACTTTGTACTTCTAACATGTGCTCATTAATGGCTGTTTTTGAAAATGCTGAAGTCAGAATCAGATTGATAACAGCGCTGTAGAGTGAAATCTGTAGAGAGCAAGAAGCCCCTTTAAATAGCAACAGCCACTTTATCCATTACATAACATCATTAGTGTCCCATATCCCGAATAGCAAAGGCCCACATCACTTTCCATCTCTCTGATTAATAGGAGATATTACTGTTTGATAATAAAGACCTTTTTAAATCCAGACCTATTATCAGAAGTGATGGTTATATTATGCCGTGTTTGAAAAGCCATTGCATTAAGTCTTTAGGAAGCCGAGTTGGGGAAGGCCCGCTTTTTGAAATATGGAAGAGAAAAGAATGACATTTGCCTTTTTGCTCTCTCTCTCACACTCTTTCGTCCTCTCCTCTTTTGCAGGCACTTTAAGTGGCTTGGCTCCTTTTAGCAGCTACAGTATTACCCTAACGGCATGCACTCAGGCCGGGTGCAGCGAGAGCCCGCTTGCCACTGGCTTCGACACTACACAAGAGGGTAAAGTCATTTAAAAGGTCCTGACTCCCACATTTCTTCGAAGAATAATAAAACCGACGAGAGGCGCTCAAACAGTGCTGAGCCATTTGCTTCAATACTCCAAACTAATTTGATGACAAAGTACAATGCAAGGCTGTAATTGCTTCATTTTAATTGTATTTCTTTTTTTCTTTTTTCTTTTTTTTTTCTTGTTCTTATTCCCATTTTGGAGAGATTGAGTGATTTTAAGAATAGGGGTAAGTGCGGCAATGAACTCTCTCCCCTTTAATGACATGCATCTTTAATAGCTGTAATGCAGATTAATGGGATTTTTAATTGCTGTTACATTGTTCATGCGAGAGTCTTGTCATTAATGTAAGGCATCTGAAAGATTAATGAAAGCTTCTTCATTTCACTCAGGCAGAGAAGTAAATCTAAAGACAGTTTGGGCTAAAAAGAATTGATTGTGGCACTGAATGAATGAAATCAAGAATCAAGCGCCCCATTTCCACTGCTCCCGCTCAATCCAGTGTGGCCCACTCTGTGGCGTGAGCGCACAGCGGCAAACATAATTTCTCTCTCTCTCTCTCTTTCAACTCTAGCAGGCTCATTCTTTATTGCCTTCACATCTGTCTGACCACACAGGCAAGATAAAGAACCCTCTTCCTCAGTCAGAGGAAAAAAATGTCATGTCTATTGACCGAGTGCCTTTTTCCTACATGAAACAGCAAGAATAAAGACAAATTGTCAGCAGCAATTATTTTCTCTGTCTGATTACAGAAATAGAGTCGTTTCTAAATAAAATGAGCTAATTTTCAACCTGATATTGTTGGATTCCTCTCTTTTGGCAGGGAATCCAGGCAGTAAAAGATGCAGATACCATTTCCAGTCCATTCATTAATCTAAGTTGGGCTAAATAGCCTTGTATAAAGGATAGGATGGCATTAAGGGTCATCTTGGAGTGAAAAAATCAATCTGATGGGGACTTGATTACAAAACCCAAATTACTGTATTGATTCTCCATGAGAAATTTTAACATTGTTTCATGCCACATACAGGGGCAACTTCATTCTCAACTTTTTCTTGCTCAAAATGTATTGAGTCTTAATTGTTCATTCAGGCAGACTGTCTGTGATATTTAAATAATTCAGTAATACAATATGCAATCCCTCAAGTTGAGAGCTATCTTAGAATATATAACGAAATCGAAAGAAATAATTTTGTTGCTTTATTTCTATTTTTGGGATTTTTGCTCTTTTATTAGACAGATACAATAACATTATTACACATTATTTTGCAGACATATTGCTGGCAGGCACCACTCGAACATGCACCACTACATGTGCATCTCTAAGAACAGGAAATTATCTTCTAATAGAGCATTTTTACTTTTGTTAATTGTTCCATAATGATCTTAATAAATACTTAAATGTGGTTTCTTTTGGGTCATTTGATCTTCATTGTTTTTTGTTTATTAATTAATTATATTTATTGTTCTCTAACTACATTTTGATGCTCACTATCCAGTTGACCTAAACAATCTGACAGATTAATAATTTTCTTAATTCTTCATTTTTGATAGCTCCTGAGGAAGTACTTTCACCTGCTGCAATTTCATAACCCAACTCTCTGTGCACTGGGACCCTCCACTCAAACCCAATGGCATCATCATTCAGTACATCCTCTACAAAGACAATGCTGTCATGTTTCAAGGCAACACTGGCTTCAGTATCACAGGTATTGAAATGCTAGACTTGCTATTGCTGATATCAGTTGCTTGAATGTACAGGTGCATCTCAATAAATTAGAATGTCGTGGAAAAGTTCATTTATTTCAGTAAATCAACTCAAATTGTGAAACTCGTGTATTAAATAAATTCAATGCACACAGACTGAAGTAGTTTAAGTCTTTGATTCTTTTAATTGTGGTGATTTTGGCTCACGTTTAACAAAAACCCACCAATTCACAATCTCAAAAAATTAGAATACATCATAAGACCAATAAAAAAAAAACATTTTTAGTGAATTGTTGGCCTTCTGGAAAGTATGTTCATTTACTGTATATGTACTCAATACTTGGTAGGGGCTCCTTTTGCTTTAATTACTGCCTCAATTCGGCGTGGCATGGAGGTGATCAGTTTGTGGCACTGCTGAGGTGGTATGGAAGCCCAGGTTTCTTTGACAGTGGCCTTCAGCTCATCTGCATTTTTTGGTCTCTTGTTTCTCATTTTCCTCTTGACAATACCCCGTAGATTCTCTATGGGGTTCAGGTCTGGTGAGTTTGCTGGCCAGTCAAGCACACCAACACCATGGTCATTTAACCAACTTTTGGTGCTTTTGGCAGTGTGGGCAGGTGCCAAATCCTGCTGGAAAATGAAATCAGCATCTTTAAAAAGCTGGTCAGCAGAAGGAAGCATGAAGTGCTCCAAAATTTCTTGGTAAACGGGTGCAGTGACTTTGGTTTTCAAAAAACACAATGGACCAACACCAGCAGATGACACTGCACCCCAAATCATCACAGACTGTGGAAACTTAACACTGGACTTCAAGCAACTTGGGCTATGAGCTTCTCCACCCTCCCTCCAGACTCTAGGACCTTGGTTTCCAAATGAAATACAAAACTTGCTCTCATCTGAAAAGACCACTGGGCAACAGTCCAGTTTTTCTTCTCCTTAGCCCAGGTAAGATGCCTCTGATGTTGTCAGTGGTTCAGGAGTGGCTTAACAAGAGGAATACGACAACTGTAGCCAAATTCCTTGACATGTCTGTGTGTGGTTGATGCCTTGACCCCAGCCTCAGTCCATTCCTTGTGAAGTTCACCCAAATTCTTGAATCGATTTTGCTTGACAATCCTCATAAGGCTGTGGTTCTCTCGGTTGGTTGTGCATCTTTTTCTTCCACACTTTTTCCTTCCACTCAACTTTCTGTTTACATGCTTGGATACAGCACTCTGTGAACAGCTAGCTTCTTTGGCAATGAATGTTTGTGGCTTACCCTCCTTGTGAAGGGTGTCAATGATTGTCTTCTGGACAACTGTCAGATCAGCAGTCTTCCCCATGATTGTGTAGCCTAGTGAACCAAACTGAGAGACCATTTTGAAGGCTTAGGAAACATTTGCAGGTGTTTTGAGTTGATTAGCTGATTGGCATGTCACCATATTCTAATTTTTTGAGATAGTGAATTGGTGGGTTTTTGTTAAATGTGAGCCAAAATCATCACAATTAAAAGAACCAAAGACTTAAACTACTTCAGTCTGTGTGCATCGAATTTATTTAATACACGAGTTTCACAATTTGAGTTGAATTACTGAAAGAAATGAACTTTTCCACGACATTCTAATTTATTGAGATGCACCTGTATGTCAGGGCCTGTCAGGGTCATGTATGCTTTGACTGTATCTCTGACCTTTTGTCATTCATTTAGGTCTTGTGACATGTGGCACACAATATTTACTAATGACTCTTGGCGCTCCACCTTATCCATGTTTACACATTAAATGCAAGAAGACAAAAAGAAAACTAAAATAACAGAATGATTAGCATTTGAAAGAGAAAATAGCAACCCCCACCTGCCCAGGGGATGTTTCTTTGAACTGCGCTTAACTGTCATAATGCAAGGATGAAAAGTGGAGCCAGACGGTGCCAGCTCTATATTTTTATTATACAGGCTCCTTTTTCTTTAAAATATAATGCACTCCAGAGTCAGACTGAATCTGCCCTGATACTGAGTGAATGTTAACCTGCTGTCAGTCAACACTTATGGAATCTTTAATACAGAAATGCACAGTGTTTATACTGTAACTTGAATTTTAAATGAGCCACATTTTACACTTATGTAACATTTAATTTATTATAACCAGTCGTCCATGTATAATGTTCGTCAAGGTGTCTTTAAACAAAAACAATTGTCCACCATCCACCATTATTTTTTTACTGTAAAAAATATTTATAGTATATCTCAGCTTAATATGCAGTCAACTACAAGTACATACCTGCCAACATTGGATTGTGAACAATAGGGAGATTTTTGGGGGGGAGAGGGGGAGTGGTATACGTATAGGGAGCGGGAGTAACGGTCAGTAATACTACATTGGATATGAGTAATACCAAGAAATGTATTCAGATGGTCCCTTACCATATCCTTCACAGTTTTAGCAATAAATGCATTTTGAGTTATTAATAATAAAAAGTGTATATCCTTTCTTAAATGCTGAGAACTTTCCTGACCCATTTCCTGAAAATATAATTATTATTATTTCTTCGATTATTTATCTTATTTATGTATACATCGGTGTTAGTTTATATGTATTTTTATGTTTTATTTTATTTACTTTTTTATTCTTCACCTGTACTTCTTGTCTTTATGACTCAGTGAATGTATTCATACATTGTTGGATCTGTGTAATTTTGTACATCTTATTGAACATTTGTATATATAATTTCTTAAAAAAAAAAAAAAAAAAGCACAATGTGTGGACTTTTTAGATGACCCCTTACCCCCCATATGAAAAACTTTCAACTTATATTAAATCACTGTTAAATTAACTATTTGGAACGATTTCGGTGTGACGCCATCGGACCAGATTATGGGACAAATCACGTCCCATATTGATTCGATACGGGACGCATCATTTCATATTTAAATACGGGACAATCCCGTATTTTACGGGACGGGTAGCAATGCTACCTGGAGGTCTAATACATTCTCATGAACAAAGTGTGGATGCGAAATATCGTGAATTTATCAGAAGAAATTGTAAATCGGGAGTACAGCGGGAGAAGGAGTGGAAAAACGGGAGCAACCCGGTAAATTCTGGAGTGTCTGCAGGTATGCAAGTAAGCCATTTTTAGGTTGATTTCACCTAAAAGTGTAACACTGTGACTCAAAACATTCCTCTGTTTGTTTAACCTCAACCCGTCCAGCCCAACTTGGCAACATTGGCTCAACCAATAGTGTGAGCTTTGGGTGAGACTATCTGTTTGGCTGACCAATGACACGAGTTTGGGGTGGGACTATTTGGGGCGATTAATTTTTTCTTGGAATCTGTTTGATTATTTTTACAATTCCATTTGGTGATGCTAGTGCTGCAGGAATTACACACTTTGGTGTCTGTTTCTGTTTCTGTACCATTAAGTCTTCTATATGTAAATGGATGCTGCTGTGATTGGCTAGTTTCCATGTACCATGTATCAGGCATGCCAACTTGTGGAATACTGAATATCCATTTAGAAAGTGTAGGCATCATCATATATAAATGTAGTAATTGTTGTTACATGACATCCATGAAGATTGCTGAGCAATTGTTTTTTGCAGATTAGTTTCAATCAATAATCTGAGAATGGAACTTTCCATTGTGAAAGAGTAGTTTATTGTATGTACATCAAACTTATTTCAAAAGATCGAGAATACTATTGTTTTTCATGATGTGGCCACTTTAAGCAGCTCAAACATGATGTTGCTTTAACTTACTGCTTATTAATTTAGAAACGACTAATAATGAAAGAATGGTAGGTAGGGTTTAATACACAAAACTGGTTTAAAAAAACATTCAGAAGACATGGTGGTCGCAGTGACCAGAAATGAACTGGGGAAATGGCTGTCCATGTTTCTTTTGATTTAATCAAATTCTGCTGCTGAATAGGTGGAGCAGATGCTTGCCTCTAAAGAGCGGCGCTTGTATTACTGTATTTTATTTTGCCAGTGGAGACAAAGGCCAACTGCCAGCCAATTTTTTATTTTTTTATTTTTTTTAATCCCTGCGTCCTCTGTCTGCTGGTAGCGGCAGCCCCTGCTCCTGGCAGTAATGCACAAATATTGTGAGATGTTTTATTAAAAGGCTCCAATGCTCCAGCCACCATTTGACCCAGGGTGAAAGGCATGCCTAAATGATATGAAGCCCCCAAAAGGCCAATTTACACTCTGGACAGGTATATTCTCTTTGAGATTAATCATTCAGAATGTCAGCCCCCTCCTCCCCTCACACACACATACTTGTTCTACTGAACTGAAAGGAATTCTGAAGGACCGAATAAACCATGTGACTACCATAAATAAACATATTTCTTGGTTATATAGGAATACATCTTTTAAATCAGTTATATTTCAGGCCAAGGATTTTAAAGTATTTCACTATGTATTATGCATATTATAAAATGCATTTTACAATGTATTATGAAATCTGGTAACATGAGCTAGTTTCACTAAATTAAGTGATATATTTGGATACCTAGCAGGGTGGAATGTATTAACCCTTTACTTGTTTTTACATTGTATCTGGGTCTGACACAGAGCCATGACTATGATTGTATTTTTACAGTATTTTTTAATATTCCCAGTTCAATGCAATAATGGCACTTCATAGTTCTGTAATGCTGTATGCTGTGCACTACATTTAAATTTTTTGCATTTGGTATGCCTGGATATATTGTAATTAGTCTCTAGCCTGTACATTGTGGATTGTGTGCCCACTGTTCTAGTTATTGCTGCTTTAGTTGAATGTTTGAAAAAATGTCACTCAATGAACTCTGTCCTATTACTTTATTTGCTCTATGGGAGAGCAACTTCAGTTGAAGTCAGAAGTTTACATATACCTTAGCCAAATACATTTAAACTCTGAACTCTGACATTTAATCATGGAAAACATTTCCTTTCTTAGGTCAGTTAGGATCACTACTTTATTTTAAGAATGTGAGATGTCAGAATAATAGTAGAGAGAATTATTTATTTCAGCTTATATTTCTTTCATCACATTCCCAGTGGGTCAGAAGTTTACATACACTTTGTTAGTATTTAGTAGTATTGCCTTTACATTGGTTAACTTGGGTCAGATATTTTGGGTAGCCTTCCAAAAGCTTCTCACAATAAATTGCTGGAATTTTGGACCATTCCTCCAGACTGAACTAGTGTAACTGAGTCAGGTTTGTAAGCCTCCTTGCTCATACACGCTTTTTCAATTTTGCCCACAAATGTTCTACTGGATTGAGGTCAGGGCTTTGTGATGGCCACTCCAATACCTTGACTTTGTTGTCCTTAAGCCATTTTGCCACAACTTTGGAGGCATGCTTGGGATCATTGACCATTTGGAAGACCCATTTGCAACCGAGCTTTAACTTCCTGGCTGATGTCTTGAGATGTTGCTTCAGTATATGCACATCATTTTCCTTCCTCAAGATGCCATCTATTTTGTGAAGTGCACCAGTCCCTCCTGCAGCAAAGAACCCCCACAACATGATGCTGCCACCCCCATGCTTCACGGTTGGGATGGTGTTCTTCGGCTTGCAAGCCTTGCCCTTTATCCTCCAAACATAACGATGGTCATTATGGCCAAACAGTTCAATGTTTGTTTCATCAGACCAGAAGACATTTCTCCAAAAAGTAAGATCTGTGTCCCTGTGTGCACTTGCAAACTGCAGTCTGGTTTTTTTTTCTGGTGGTTTTGGAGCAGTGGCTTCTTCCTTGCTGAACATATGTCGATATAGGACTCGTTTTACTGTGGATATAGATACTTGTCTACCTGTTTCCTCCAGCATCTTCACAAGGTCCTTTGCTGTTGTTCTGGGATTGATTTGCACTTTTTTCACCAAACTACATTCATCTCTAGGAGACAGAATGCGTCTCCTTCCAAAGCGGTATGATGGCTGCATGGTACCATGGTGTTTATACTTGCATACTATTGTTTGTACAGATGAACGTGGTACCTTTAGGTGTTTAGAAATTGCTCCCAAGGATGAACCAGACTTGTCCACAATTTTTTTTCTGAGGTCTTGGCTGATTTCTTTTGATTTTCCTATGATGTCAAGCAAAGAGGCACTGAGTTTGAAGGTAGGCCTTAAAATACATCCACAGGTACACCTCCTATCAGAAGCTAATTGGCTAATTGTTTAAAGGCTTATATAATTTCCTGGAATTTTCCAAGCTGCTTAAATGCACAGTTAACTTAGTGTATGTAAATTTCTGACCTACTGGAATTGTGATATAGTCAATTAAAAGTGAAACAATCTGTATGTAAACAATTGTTGGAAAAATTACTCATGTCATGCACAAAGTAGATATCCTACACGACTTGCCAAAACTATAGTATGCTAATATTAAATCTGTGGAGTGGTTAAAAAATAGTTTTAATGACTTCAGCCCAAGTGTATGTAAACTTCTGACTTCAGCTGTACAAAAAAAAAAAAAAAGAAAAAAAAAGAAAATCCCTGACATGACTTGAATTAACCTTCTCACCACAGTTGGCCAGTGGGCAAAACCTACAAAGCTCTAAAAAGAGAAAAAAAACTAGAAGAGAAAACTGATTGGAACATGAGTTGTTTTTGTTTCTGGTTTACCTGAGAGTAGTTTTGTCTGATTTTACTTGGTAGTCTTCACATTTACTACTTATAATAGAGAAGGGTAGAGTAACTGTCATTGTTGTGTAATGTGATTACACAATGTGTTTCTCTAATCTAATTACTTTTTTTGACTAATTACAATTATGCTATTTGGGTTACACATACGACTTAATTTTATCGTGAAATGTATTGAAAACATGTATTATGCTCATACATATATCTTTTTTTTTTTTTTTTGGTGACAAATGAAGGGTGTGCACCCCATAATGAATCATTGAGGAAGAAATGTGTGATGCTGAATGTGTGACTTGCATACATAAATGGATGAGGAAATACAGACATTATTTTGAATTTGTTGAGATGAAAAATTAAGTTTTCTGTAAAATGTGTTAGAAGTGGTTTTAGAAAAAAGTAACTTAAAAGTTATGTAATTAGTAATGTTATTACTTTTTCATGAAGTAATGAGTAGAGTAATCTGATGTCAATTTTAGAGTAGCAGTTAGAAATCTGTAGTGGATTACTTTTGAGTAATGTACTAAGCACTTATATAATGTGTTGTCATGAATTGTTGAGGTGGAACCCAAATGCAGGAGGCAGGATAAATCAAAATATAGACAAGGACTGACCGAGGAGTATAGGATCCGACTGAAAACACGGACTGACAAACACATGAAGACACAAAACAATCTGGCAGAGACATGAGGCAAGAGGGCACAATATATAGAAGAAACACACATGAGGAACAGGTTAAACTAATTAACAAAACATGGACTAAACAATGGAGAGTAATGAGGGAATGAAAAGGCAGAATCGGAGACGCACATGGCAAGACAAACACAAAGCCATGTGCAAACATAAGACCAACCAGATATGAGTGCACATTGTGATAAAGAACCAAAACACAGCCATGTGCACTCACAACACACAAGACATGGGTGTTAGGATCCTGTCACTACAATAAATATGACTGACAAAGTGACAGAATCCTGACACTTCCCCATCAAAGGGATGCCAAGTAGCATCCCAAAAGGGCAACAGAAAACAAAACAAACAGAAACACAACTAGGGCAGGATAGGAGGCACAGACAAGGATGGGACAGGAGGCACAGGAAGTACCAACCATGGGAGGGATGGTGCAGGAAACCAAGGGGGTGGCTCCAAGTAATGGGTGGGGTCAGTAGGCCAAGGGGGCGGCTCCAGGACAGGAGCAGGGTCCGGTGGCCGGGGAGGTGGCTCCCTGAAAGGGGCGGAGTCAGGAGGCCTCCAGAGCGTGGCAGTTAGAACCAGCCAGGGGGGAAACAAGGGGGTGTCTCCCGAAAGGGGGCATGGTCTGGTGGCCTAGGGGGAGGCTCAAGGACAGGGATGAGGTCAGACAGGGCAGGGGACAGGCTGGACGGTGGCTACTGGCAACTGGACAGATTGGATGGTGGCCTCTGGTGAGGAGTCAGATTGAGCAGTGGTGGCTGTTGAGATGGTAGATGGAACACTAGCAGCCTTCAGGGAAGCTGCAGCGCATACCGACCCCTTGTAGCGAACTGCAGCGGACTCTGACCCCTCCAGGGACGCTGCAGTGGGCTTGTACCCCTCCTTGTGGTCAGCCGCAGATTCCTCTGCCTCCTGATGGTCAGCAGGGAACTGGACAGGTTTGTCGATGGCCACGGGTGACTCTGCCTCCTGGCGGTCAACAGCAAGCTCAGCCACCTCCTGGTGGTCAGCAGGGAACTGTACAGGTTTGTTGACTGTCACGGGCTCTGACGCCTCCTGGCGGTTCGCACTGAGCTTCCTCCTCCTACGTTGGCAAGAAGCCTGAGAAGAGCCAGGGGAAGGACAGGGCACAGGCTGAGAGGAGTGGTCAGTTCAATCGCCTGAGAAGGACTTTCACCTCTGCAAGCCAACAGAATTGGCCCACCAGGTCCTAATATACTCACCCAGCTCCTCAGCACTGAGCGAGTTGTCCAGGCCTGACAAGGAAGAGATGTTTAAGACTGGTCTCATCATAGCACCACCTGTGGGGCTCATGGGCCAGTTCTCTGGCATAAATGCAAAGGGGCCACCTATTCTGAAAGATCTTGTCCTAGGTGGTGCCATGAGACCAGCTTCTTCTAGACTGGAACTGGGTGGATAAAAATGCCCACCCTGCCTCCGCAGGGTCCAAGGTAGGCCAGATTGTTATGTCATGAATTGTTGAGGTAGGACCCAAATGCAGGAGGCAAGTGATAAAGGGCTTTATTTAAAATAATGATAAAAAGAAAAAAAAAACAAACAAACACTCTCACAAGGGAGAAAATAACACAAACAGGATAAATCTGAATAAAGTCAAGGACTGACCGAGGAGTACATGAACTGACTGAAAACACAGACTGGCAAACACATGGACACACAAAACAATCTAGACATAGAGTGGAGGCCGCGGTTAGTTCCCGCCTCACCCATCCGCTGATTTTGGGGACTAATTGGCCTGAATTCAGAAATGTGTTAAAGGGAATATGCGTGGATGGGTTCTGCATAAAAGTGATGAGATGTGAAATGTGCGATGCTCTGGCAGGGGAGGCAGAGCCGGGGCCATCTTCATCAGCTCCACGTCAAGATGACGTAGGGGGGGGTGAGGCTGCAGCCCCGCCCATCTTCAGGGGATTTCCTGAAGGGGATTTGCCTTTGGAGCAGTCGCGAGATGAAACCCTCAAGCATGCCTTTGACCAAGTGAGAGTGATCGATGATCAACAACTACGGCCAAATGTCACACTTTCATATCCCTATTTTGCAATTATAAACAAGCGGTTGTATAGAGTGACGTAGGATGCTCAAACAAAGGAAGATACAACCCAGCTCTTAATACCGCGGAGCCGCCGGGAAATGGCTCATTATAATCCCATGGCGGAACATCTAGGGGAAAGAAAAACACTGAACCGTCTAATGGCCCATTTTTATTGGCCGGGCATTGGTGGCGATGTCCGCAGGTGGTGTTCGGCTTGCCGTGAATGTCAGCTGGTGAACCCGCCGGCCACCCTAAAAGCGCTATTGTGCCCCATTCCACTGATCGAGGTCCCCTTCGAGAGAATTGGCATGGACTTTGTCAGGCCATTCGAGCAGTCAGCACGTGGACATCGCTTTGTATTGGTCCTAGTGGACTATGCAATGTGATATCCAGAAGCAGTGCCTCTGCACAACATCTCAGCATGCAGTGTTGCAAAGGCACTCTTCAAAATAATCTCCCGGGTGGGGATTCCGAAAGAGATCCTCACTGATCAGGGCACAACCTTTATGTCATGGACACTACGCGAGATTTACGAATTATTGGCCAAACAGTAAGAATGAAATTCATTACATTCTTGATCTTAGAGCGAAACTCCACACCTTGGGGCAACTAACACAGGAGAATTTGCTCCAAACTCAAGAACGACAGAGCCGACTGTATAACAGGGGAAATCGGCTACGGGAATTTGCACCGAGAGATAAGGTACTCGTATTACACCCCACATCGAGCTCCAAATTACTTGCCAAGTGGCAAGGACCCTTTGAGGTCACACAACGAGTGGGGGATCTCGATTATGAGGTAAAGCGAATCGATCGAGGGGGCGCACGACAAATATATCACCTCAACCTCCTAAGATTATGGAGTGAGGCGGTCCCTGTGATGTTGGCTATGGTAGTTCTGGAGAGGGCGGAGCTTGGGCCGGAGGTGAACACAAAACACAATCATATCACCCCATCACTTGCGGAGACCACCTCTCACCGTATCAACTCACAGAAGTTGCCAAGTTTCAACAGGAATTTGCAGATGTGTTTTCCCCTCTACCAGGTCATACAAACCTCATCCAGCACCACATCGAGACCAAGCCAGGGGTGGTGGTACGTAGCCGTCCCTACCGATTGCCCGAGCACAATAAGAAAATTGTCCGGGAAGAATTGGATGCAATGCTCGATATGGGAGTAATAGAGTAATCCCACAGCGAATGGTCCAGCCCGGTTGTTCTAGTTCCTAAGAGCGACGGGTCTGTACGTTTCTGTGTGGATTATAGAAAAGTCAACGCAGTGTCTAAATTTGACGCGTACCCAATGCCTCGCGTTGATGAGTTGCTCGAGCGATTGGGCTCTGCTCGATTTTATTCGACGCTGGATTTGACAAAGGGTTATTGGCAGATCCCCTTGACATCAATTTCCTGTGAAAAACAGCCTTCTACACACTGTTTGAATTACACCAATTTGTGACACTTCCGTTCAGTTTGTTTGGGGCCCCTGCCATGACCGAATCCTCAGACTGCATTCAGCTTATGCCGCTGCCTATTTAGATGACATTATAATTTACAGCAATGTTTGGCAGTGGCACATGCAGCATCTGAGGGCGGTTCTGAAATCGCTGCAATGAGCAGGACTCACAGCAAACCCCAAGAAGTGCTCAATTGGGCAGGTGGAGGTACGGTATCTGGAGTTCCACTTGGGCCACTGGCAGGTGCGTCCACAAATTGACAAGACTGCGGTGATTGCGACCTGCCCAAGACCAAAAAGGGGGTGAGACAATTCCTGGGGCTGGCTGGCTATTATAGGAGATTCATGCCTAATTATTCGGATGTCACCAGCCCGCTGACTGATCTCACTAAAAAGGGAGCTCCAGACCTGGTCCAGTGGACGGAGCAGTGTCAACAGGCGTTTACTCAGGTTAAAGCCACGCTTTGTGGGGGGCCACTTTTACATTCACCCGATTTCTCTCTCCCTTTTGTCTTGCAGACGGATGCTACAGACAGAGGGCTGGGGGCTGTAATCTCACAGGTGGTGGAGGGGGAGGAGCGCCTGGTGCTGTACATTAGCCGCAAGCTCTCACTGAGGGAGACTAAGTTCAGCACCGTAGAAAATGAGTGTCTCGCCATCAAGTGGGCGGTCCTCACTCTCCGGTACTACCTGTTGGGATCACCCATTGGTATCTGGCTCTTCAGCCTTTTAAATTCAAGGTGGTCCACAGACCGGGAGCGCAGATGGCTGTCGCTGACTTCCTTTCCAGAAATAGGGGTGGGGGGGGAGTAGTAGACAGGCCGGATGTCTCCCCGGCCTGAGTCGTGTGGTGGGGATATGTGGCAGCGGGGGCGTGGTCAAGCGTCCGTCCAGAGAGAGAGAAAGCGGTAAGGGCACTTGCACCTGAGCTAGATTATGTCTAACACCTGTCTCTAATTCCAGTGAGCATGGGGAGAGCGGCATATAAGCAGCCAAGCCACCAGCAGAGAGAGAGGGAGAGCCTGGCACAAGGAAGTCCATGGTGTCTGTGAAGCTGACGAGTTTATGAGTGTTCGTATCTGTGAAGCTAATGAGTTTGTGAAACTATGTACTTGTGAAGCTAATGAGTTTTGTGAAGCTGTAAGCATTGAAGTTGCCAATTAAAGGTCTTACCTGTGCCAAGAGAAGCCCTTTTCCCTGTGTTCTCCTTTCATTCTGCTGTGGACCCTTCCACACTTGTTTTTTTTGGAGTGATACTGATCAGTTTTTTTCTTCTTCTTCTTCTTCTTTTTCGCCCAGGTGTTTGTATGTTCACTCCTCACAAGTTGCTGTTGAGTGCCTGCACCGAGGCAGGCTGCACCAGCAGTTCCCAGATCACCCTGTTTACCGGTCAGCTGCCTCCTACGCATGTAGAGCCGCCCATCATCACTGTGCTGGATGCACACAGTATTCACATTCAGTATGAGAGAAAATTAATAGATTTGTACACTATGTACAATACGTTATTACATATAGTTGTGGACAAAAAAATTGGCACCCTTGGTAAATATGAGCAAAGAAGGCTGTGAAAAAAAAAAAATCTGCATTGTTAATCCTTTTGATGTTTCATTCAAAAATTTCACAAAAATCTAACCTTTAATTGAAGTAAAACAATTGAAAGAGGGGAAATATCTCATTATTAAATAAATATTTTTCTCTGAAACATGTTGGCCACAATTATTGGCACCACATTTTTTAGTGCACCTGGGTGACTAGAAACATGAAATTGTTCAGCCATGACTTCCTGTTTCACAGGGGTAGTGAGTTAGACTAAAGAATATAGTTCTGATGTGTGGCAAAAGGTTGTTGAGCTTCACAAAATGGGAAGTTGCTATAAGAAAATAGCCAAATAATCCACCATCAGGGCAATACTTAACAAGTTCCAATCAACTGGAGATCTTAAGAATCAGCCTGGAAAAGGATGTGTGTCTATATTGTCTCCATGCAGAGTGAGGAGGATGGTTCAAGAGGCCAAAAAATCTACAAGGATCACAGCTGGAGAATTTCAGAAATTAGTTGGGTCTTGGTGTCACACTGGGCAAAGACAGGACCCAAATGCAAAGGTAGAGCTCACCTTTAATGAAACAGTCTACGCAAAAGTGCTACAGTGCCAGCTCGCTCGAGTTCAGTAAGGAAGCCACTGGGGTGAGGATAGTGTGTTCTTCAGTGTGTGTGCTGTGGAGGTCCAGAACAATCCATTGAAGAGTGGTGTGGTGTGAAGCAGAGCCCAGATCTAGTCTCCTGACATGCGGGCAGAAACCAAGGAATCCTCCTCGAGCGCGATCATCAGGCAACGGCGATCCGATGGACAAACACTACTGGACAAAAAGCGACCAACAGAACGGAACTTCACACTAAACAGGAAATAAAGTTAAGGTACAGCAAACAATAAACCAGCAAATATACAGGGAACACACAAGGGATAAAGATGGGCGTGCAATCAGAGGAAGACAGGTGGAGTGTGTGAAAAACCCATTAACGTAATCAACGCCTCCCCGGGAGCGATCAGTGTTCCCATGGAAACTCCACCTGTAAAACACGAGGGAGATAGAAAAACAAACAACAGAATGAACCAGCAAACACCAGAGCCATGACACTTGGGGTTAGAAAGTCTTAAAAAATATAAACTTCAAATGCGACAGGGTTCTATGGTCAGATGAAACAAAAATAGAGCTTTTTGGCAGAAAATGCCAGAGATGGGTTTGGCGCACACAGATATGAATTACCCAATGCCCAAGGTTAAATGTGGTGCTGGATCTTTAATGTTGTGGGGCTGCTTTTCTGCCAGAGGTCCTGGACATCTTGTTCAGATACATGGCTCTATCAAATACCAACAGATAAAAAATATAAACCTGCCTCTACCAGAAAGCTTACAATGGGCCCTGGTTGGATCTTCCAGCAGGACAATGATTCAAAACAAACATCAAAATCAACACAAAAATGGTACACTGACCACAAAATCAAGGTTATGCCATGGCCATCCCAGTCCCCTGATCTGAATCCCATAGACAATTTGTGGGATGAACTGAAGAGGAGAGTCCACCAACATGAATTTGAAGTATCTGTAGAGATTCTATATGGAAGAATGGTCTCAAATCCCTTGCCAAGTGTTCTCCAACCTCATTAGGCATTATAAGACAAGACTCAGAGCTGTTATCTTGGCAAAGGGAGATTGCAAAAAGGATTGAATAAAAGGGTGCCAATAATTATGGCCAATGCATTTTGGAGAAAAATATTTATTTAATAATGAGATATTTCCCCTATTTCAATTGTTTTACTTCAATTAAAGGTTAGATTGTTGTGATTTTTTTTTTATTTTTTAACAAAAGATCTAAAGGATAAACAGTGCAGATTTTTTTTTGTTTTTGTTTTTTTTTTTTTTTCACAGCCTTCTTTGCTCATATTTACCAAGGGTGCCAATATTTTTGGCAACAATTTTAATACAAATATTAAAGGCAGAGATGTTCAATTAAACTTTTTTTTTTAAATTCTAAAAAGAAACACTAAATTAAAAATAAAAAATAACATTTTAAATAAAAAAATATTTTAACAATTATAAAATAAAATATTTTTAATTTAAAAATGAAAGTCAACAAAGCAAATAATACATAATACAAATATTAAGAGCAAAAATGTTCATTTAAACTTTATTTTTAAATATTTTTAATTTTAAAAATGTTAATTTTACTAAAATAAAAGATACTGAAATATTTTATATAAAACTATTTTTGGAGAAAAATATATATATATACAGTGTATATATATATATATATATATACACACACACACACACACACACACACACACACACAGAGGAAGTCAGAAGTTTACATACACCTTAGCCAAATACATTTAAACTCAGTTTTTCACAATTCCTGACATTTAATCGTAGAAAACGTCTTGGTTCGAGTGAGTGACAGACAGGAAACATCTTGGTTACTGATGTAACCTCTGTTCCCTGATGGAGGGAACGAGACGTTGTGTCAATGTAGTGACACTAGGGGTTCGATCTTGAGAGCCCCAATCACCTTTGCTTAAAATAGCAGCGCCGCGGCAGGAGGAACACAACGTCTCATTCCCTCCATCAGGGAACAGAGGTTACATCAGTAACCAAGACGTTCCCTGTCTGTCACTCACTCGACGTTGTGTCGATGTAGTGACACTAGAGGTTCCTGTAGGAAATGCTGCAAGTGCTGAACTGTGTCACGAAGTACAGAAGAGTGTCCCTAGTCCCGTTAAGGGGGGTGGAGGCACTTACCCAAGGAGGCTACAAGTGGTGTCTTAACTGATTGCTGTTAAGCAATGTCCCGCTGAGCACTTTTCTACAATAGCGCTGGGAAGTGCTCTTCCCTCTGCAGGAAGGAGAGCACTACAGAGACCACATCCTGCCTAAGGGAGTTAGCATGTGGAGAATACCTCACATGGACTTACCAATGGGTAAGTTCACATTTGGAATGATACCACAGGAAGACCGTATCTATAGAGAGGGTACGCAACACAGTGGCCAAGGCAGAGAAAGCTCTGACGAGGGGAAACACAGGGTCCACCTAAGGCGAACCGAACAGTGGAAACTCATCATACGGGATTACCAAGGGGGAATCACCACGCATGGAGCACTGAGCCCAAGCACACGGGCTCACCTGAAAAGGCAAATACCATGAGTACTGGGCCTGGTGGCGCCACTCCTCCGCCGAGTTCGTCACCTGAACAGTGCTAAAACATTAAAGAGACATCCGGAGTTCGCTGGAACGGGGAACTGTTGTGGACAAAAAGCAAACATTATCACCTTTGAAAAAGGGGAAAGGCGCAATGCAAGCGGTACACCCAAATGGACGCCCTGTCTACCTACTATTACCACGTAACACTTGGGTCGAAACCGGTTCTATGTGTAGGTTATAAAACCTCGCAAAGGTATTGGGTGTAGCCCAACCTGCAGCTCTGCATATGTCTGCAAGAGAGGCCCCCTTTGCCAGTGCCCAGGAGGACGCAACACCTGTGGAGTGCGTCCGGACTCCCAAGGGCCCAGCAAGTCCTGAGACTGGTATGCGAGGAAAATGGCATCCACAATCCAATGGTCTAATCTCTGCTTGGAGACAGCTTTCCCCTTCTGCTGTCCTCCAAAACAGACAAAGAGCTGCTCCGAGCATCTAAAGCTCTGCGTGCGGTCCAGATAGATGCACAGAGCACGAACTAGACACAGCAACGACAAGGCCGGGTCTTCCTCCTCTGAAGGGAGCGCTTGCAGGTTCACCACCGGTTCCCAAAAAGGAGTGGTGGGAACTTTGGGAATGTAACCGGGCCGGGGTCTCAAGATCATGTGAGAGTGTGCCGGCCCAAACTCCATGCATTCACTGTCCCCCACGGTCCCCCACCCTCTTGATGGAAGTAAGCGCCACCAGGAGGGCTGTCTTAAGGGACAGAGTGCTGAGCTCGGCCTGCTCCTGGGGCTCAAAGGGGGATCTCTGTAGGCCAGGTAGGACCACAGAAATATCCCAAGAGGGAATCAGGTGCAGTCTAGGAGGATTCAACCTCCTCATGCCTTTGAGGAACCTGTTGATCAGATCGCGTTGTTGTGAGGGTCTCCCATCCAGTATATCATGGTGAGCTGCTATGGCAGCTATGTACACTTTCAAGGTAGAGGGAGACAGCTGTCTCTTCAGCCCTTCCTGAAGGAAAGACAGCACAGACCCGACGGCGCAACTCTGTGGGTCTTCCCCACGGGAAGAGCACCAGTTAGCGAAAAGACGTCATTCATAGAGGGGGCCCTAGCCTGAATTATCGTGTCTACCTCCGCTGGTGGAAGACCTGCTAGGTCTTCCGCGTTCTGTCCAGGAGACACACGGAGATTCCAGTGGTCCGGCTACGGGTGCCGGAACGTGCCCTGCCCCTGAGTGAGAAGATCCTGCCTCAGGGGAATGTGCCAGGGAGGTGCTACTGTCAGGAGCAACAGATCTGAGAACCAAGTCCGGTTGGGCCAGTACGGCACAACGAACAGGACTTGCTGCTCATCCTCCCTGACTTTGCACAGAGGAAACGCATACTTGCCTTGGAGGTTTATGCATGCTACGGTCGCTGTGTTGTTGGTTTTAAGCCTCCTCAGGGCCAGCAATACTGCCAGCAACTCTAAGCAGTTGATGTGCCACTGGAGTCGGGGCCCCATCCAGAGCCCCGACACTGCCAGCCTGTTGCACATGGTGCCCCAGCCTGAGTTCAAGGCGTCCGTCATGACCAAGATGCACCTTGAGACCTGCTCTAGGGGAACACCTGCCTGTAGAAACGCCAGGTCCGACCAAGGGCTGAAAGTCTGACGGCACTGTGGCATGATGGTCACATGCCACGTGCTGTGGCGCCATGCCCACCTCGGGACTCGAGTCTGTAGCCAGTGCTGAAGCGGTCTCGTATGCATCAACCCGAGGGGGAGAACCACCACCGAGGATGCCATATACCCCAGGAGCCTCTGAAATTGTTTCACTGGCACCGCTACCTTCTGCCTGAAGGTCTAGGGGCTAGGGCAGCCTCTGCGACCTTGGTAAAGACGCAAGGAGACAGGGACACTCCGAAGGGGAGAAGTACTGGTATGCTCGTCCCTCGAAGGCAAACCAAAGAAACAGTCTGCGTCAAGGAAGAATCGATACATGAAAGTATGCGTCTTTCAGGTCGATGGCCACGAACCAATCCTGATATCATACTGATGCCCGGATGCGCTTCTGCATTAACATCCTGAACGGAAGCCCGTGTAAGGCCTTGTTCAGGGCACGCAGGTCCAAGATTGGGCGCAACCCTCCCCCTCTCTTGGGCACGATAAAATAAGGGCTGTAGAAGCCCTTGCACAACAGCTAAGGGGACGGGCTCTATTGCTCCCTTCGCCAGAAGGGTGGAAACTTCCACCCGGAGGATGGAGGCACCCTCGCGCTGCACCATAGTGGAAAGGATGCCACTGAACCGGGGTGGGTGTTTGGCAAACTGGGTGACGTAGCTGAGGCAAATAGTCCTGATGAGCCACCATGAGGGGCTGGAGAGCTCTAACCAGGCCTCCAGTCTCCGTGACAGCGGCACCAGGGGGACGACTGGACTTACCGTGCCCGGGCAGGGTGGTTCATGGCAAGACAAAGCAGGCGCCCCACCTGGAAGACAGCCCAGGGGGGACGTGCTGCTACGCAAACCCGCAATGGTGACCGAATGGGGCACACGAGCGGCCCCAGAGACCAGCACACTTACCTGTTCGTCGGCTGTCTCTCGACGGAGAACGAGGGAACGGGAAGTACTCGCGTTCGCCTGATTGACCGGAAAGACTTCCAGCGCCTGGTCATTGTGAATGCGCTGGCCCAGGGAATGAGGAAACTGCTCTTTTATTGACCATGTGGGTGCCGAGGCCCAGAGGGCACTTGGCGATGTTATACTCACCATGCGCTGGCTCAGGGGTGATGATGGGGCTGGAGAGATGTCCAGGGCCAGACCAGTCAGGAGTAGTTGCCTCATCACTGTGCGGGTCATGTCAGGACCACCTCGAAGCCCGTCTGGGGTTCTTGGGGGGCCAGCATACCACGTTGGTGGAACAACCTTCCCAACTCCATCCGTGAAGCTGACTCACTCTCTGTCTTCAAAAAACGACTAAAAACACATCTTTTCCATGAGCACTTAACCAGTCATTAAAAAAAAAATAAATCCTGTTGCACTTTATTCTGTTTTGTAAACTATTATGATGCTAGTGAAACTTTGTAATACAGCACTTTTCATACCACTGTCTCCTTAAGATGATTTGCTTATGTTTTCCTCTTTTGTAAGTCGCTTTGGATAAAAGCATCTGCCAAATGAATAAATGTAAATGTAAATGTAGCACCTGTAGACTCAGGCTGCCGAAGCAGGGGAAGCACAACACTCAACCGTGCGAGGGTGACCACTGATATGCGCTATAAAAATCCAGCGGTGGATTCAAGAGGTGAGAGGACGAACACACACACACATGCATTCGGCTCCGAAGACAAAAACTGAATGAGTGATGCAAGCCATCTCCTTTTATACCCGTATGTCCGGGGCGGAGAGTGGCATGCAGATTCCACTCACCAATTTTCATTGGCCTTTTCAATTTTAAGCAAAGGTGATTGGGGCTCTCAAGATCGAACCCCTAGTGTCACTATATCGACACAGTGTTGAGTGAGTGACAGACAGGGAACATTCTGTTTTAGGTCAGATAGGATCACTACTTTATTTAAAGAATGTGAAATGTCAGAATGATAGTAGAGAGAATGATTTATTTCAGCTTTTATTTCTTTCATCACATTCCCACATACACTTTGTTAGTATTTGGTAGCATTGCCTTTAAATTCAATTGTTTAAAGGAACAGTTCACCCAAAAATGAAAATTTGCTAATAATTTACTCACCCTCAGGCCATCCAAGATGTGTCAACTAAAAGTGAAACAGTCTGTCTGTAAACAATTGTTGGAAAAATTACTTGTGTCATGCACAAAGTAGATGTCCTAAACGACTTGCCAAAACTATAGTTTGCTAATATATAAATCTGTGGAGTGGTTAAAAAATTCGTTTTAATGACCTCAGCCTATGTGTATGTAAACTTCTGACTTCAACTGTGTATATATATATATATATATATATATATATATATATATATATATATATATATATATTTCAGAAGGAAATTGGTACTTTAATTTACCAAAGTTGCATTCATCTGATCACAAAGTATAGTCAGAACATTGCTGATGTAAAAAACAGCACCATCATTATTTGAAAAAAGACATTTTTGATCAAATCTAGATGGGCCCCATTTCCAGCAGCCATCACTCCAACACCTTATCCTTGAGTAGTCATGCTAAATTGCTAATTTGGTACTAGAAAATCACTTGCCATAATACCAAACACAGTTGAAAGCTATACAATGCTTGAAATTCCCCAAAAAAAAATAATAAAAAAAATTAAAATAAAACTAAACAAGAGGATAAGTACATCAGAGTCTCTCGTTTGAGAAATAGATGCCTCACATGTCCTCAGCTGACAGCTTCATTGAATTCTACCCACTCAACACCAGTTTCATGTACAACAGTAAAGACAAGACTCAGGGGTTCAGGCCTTATAGGAAGAATTGCAAATAAATAGCCACTTTTGAAACAGAAAAACAAAACGAAAAGGTTAGAGTGGGCAAAGAAACACAGACATTGGACAACAGATCATTGGAAAAGAGTGTTATGGATCTTAACCCCACTGAGATATATATATATATATATATATATATATATATATATATATATATATATATATATATATATATATATATATATATAAATAAAAAAAAGCAACTGCATTAGAAGATACAGTATAGTCCCTACCTTGTGCTAAAATTACCTCTGTGGGTGTTGTAGAGTTTGGTACACAGGTAGTTTGCGCCATAGCTATTATAATTTGTGTTTTTAGCACAGCTAGAATGCTGTATTGATCTGTTTTATTATAAACAATATTGACTCTGTACTGTCCTCAACTACATGATGTGTTTGCATTTTTGAAGGAATTTTAGGTAAAAGTTCTTCTTAGGATTACTACTTTATAGTGTTATGATTAATATATAATATGTACGTAAGGTTTTATATATATAAATACATGCTTCAGTTTTAGAAACATTATTGTTTCTAAACTGTTATTGATGCAATAGGTAGATTGCATAAAAAAAAAATTCAGCCCCAATTCCAAAAAAGAAAAAGAACTGTATTCTTTTCAAATCAGGTTTGGGACAGTCAAATCAAATCAAATCACTTTATTGTCACACAACCATATACACAAGTGCAACAGTGGGTGAAAGTCTTGGGTGCAGTTCCAAGCAATATAGCAGTCATGACAGTGATGAGACATATACCAATTTACAATAAACATCAGATTTACACAACACAATTTACATATCTAATATACACATAAATACACAACACAATATACAAATAATAATATACAATGCACAGTATACAATACACACAATATAGAATACACAGTATACATTAAAAATAGAATATATAATATATACAGTATGATGTATTGTGCTCTATTGACATTCAGGCTGTCGGTTGATAGTCAGTTGCCAGTGTGTTGTTAGGAGAGAATATATTTATAACAGTCCAGTGTGAGATATAAGATTATAAGATTAATAAAGTGCAGTGCTGATGTATATTGGTCGTGAGAGATCAAGAGTTCAAAAGTCTGATTGCTTGGGGGAAGAAGCTGTCATGAAGTCAGCTGGTGCGGGTCCTGATGCTGTGATACCTCCTGCCTGGTGGTAGCAGTGAGAGCAGCCCATGGGTCAGGTGGCTGGAGTCTCTGATGATCCTCCAAGTTTTTTCACACACCGCCTGTGTATATGTCCTGGAAGGAGGGAAGCTCACCTCCGATGATGTGTCTGGCCGTTCGCGCCACCCTTTGCAGGGCTTTGCGTTTGAGGGCGGTGCTGTTGCCGTACCAGGCAGTGATGCAGCCCGTCAGGATGCTCTCTACAGTGCTGGTGTAGAACCGTGTGAGGATCAAAATTCCTTAGCCTTCTCAGGAAGAAGAGGCGCTGGTGAGCCTTCTTCACAATGGCCTCAGTGTGGACGGACCATGTGAGTTCCTCTGTGATGTGGACAGAGTCAGCAGCAGTCAGCTGCTGACTCTCTCCACTGGTGCTCCATTGATGGTGATGGGGCTGTGTTCTCTATCTTTTCTCCTGAAGTCCACCACAAGCTCCTTGGACTTACTGACATTGAGAGAGAGGTTGTGCTCCTGACACCAGTGTGTCAGAGTGTGCACTTCCTCTCTGTAGGCTGATTCATCATTGTCAGTGATCAGACCTACCACCGTCGTATCATCAGCAAACTTAATGATGGCATTGGAGCTATGTGTTGCCACACAGTCATGTGTACAGGAGTGGGCTGAGAACACAGCCCTCTGGGGCTCCAGTGTTGAGGGTCCATGATGAGGAGATGTTGCTGCCCATTCTAACCACCTGGCGTCTGCTTGACAGGAAGTCCAGGATCCAGCTGCACAGTGAGCTGTTTAAGCCCAGAGCTCAGAGTTTCTCATCAAGCTTGGAGGGCACTATGGTGTTGAATGCTGAGCTGTAGACTACAAACAGCATTCTCACATATGTGTTCCTTTTTTCCAGGTGGGAGAGAGCAGTGTGTAGTGTAGATGCAATGGCATCATCAGTGGAGCGGTTGTTGTGGTATGCAAACTGCAGTGAGTCCAGTGAAGGAGGCAGCACAGAGCAGATGTTATCTCTGATTAGTCTCTCAAAGCATTTGCTGATGATGGGGGTCAGAGCAACAGGACGCCAGTCATTTAAGCAAGTGATTTTGAATTGCTTTGGTACAGGCACAATGGTGGACGTTTTAAAGCATGTGGGGACCAGAGACAAGGAGAGGGAAAGGTTGAAAAACACCAGCCAGTTGGTTTTCGCACGCTCTGATGACACGGCCTGGAATGCTATCTGGACTCGCGGCTTTACAGATTGTGGCAGTGGGGGCATGGTAAAGCATCTCTCCGGAGAGAGAGAAAGCGGTAAGGGCGCTTACACCTGAGGTAAATTATGTCTAACACCTGTCTCTAATTTCAGTGAGCACGGGGAGAGCGGCATAAATAGAGCCACACCGCAAGTAGAAGGGGGAGAGCCTGGGCACCACAGACCCGAACAAGAAGCAAAGAAGTTTTCTTAGTACAAATGATGAGAGTTTATTTTTGTGAAGCGGTGTGAGATTATAGATTAACTTAGTGAATAACTTAAAGACTTTGAGACTGCAATTGTACTGCAGAGAGAAAATAAATCCTTACCTGAACCAGGAAAGCTGCTTCTCGCCTCCTCCTTACACAGATATTCACCCGTTGGAAGGATCAGGTTACATCCGCTACAGAGACGGAGAGTGAACTAACCTCTGTAGCTTCGGCTGCGGGAGCTCTCTCCATGAGGGTGGTGTTATTTCCCTCGAAACGAGCATAAAAATTATTTAGCTCATCCAGCAGAGAGGCAGTGGTGTTCTCGGTGGAGTTTTTATTCCCTTTGAAGTCCATGATGAATTCCCTGCCACATGCTTCTAGAGTCGGTGGTTGAACTGTCCTTCAATCTTGTCCCTGTACTGGTGTTTGGCTGCTTTGATAGTTTTGCAGAGGGCATAACTGGCTTGTTTATGCTCCTCCGCATTCCCGGAATTAAAAGAGGACGTCCGCGCGTTAAGTGCCACACGAACATGGCTATTAATCCACGGTTTCTGGTTAGGGTAGATCCGTATAGTTTTGGTCGGTACAACGTCCTCTACGCACTTACTGATGAAACACGTTACGCTATCAGTGTATACCTCGATGTCATCATCAGAGGCGGACAGGAACATCTCCCAGTCCACGTGATCAAAAGACGTGGTCTTGTAGCACAGAATCTGATTGGTCCAACCAGCACTGGATCGTTCTGAGAGTGGGTGCTTCCTGTTTCAGTTTCTGCCTGTAAGTGGGCAGAAGCAAAACGGAAGAGTGGTCCGATTTGCCAAATGGTGGGAGAGGGTGGGATTTGTAGCCATCTCAGAAGGGAGAGTAGCAATGATCCAAAACCCGGTCCCCTCGTGTGTTGAAACTGATGTGTATGAAGTATTTCGGTGCGACTGATTTGAAATTGGCTTTATTAAAGTCCCCGGTCACAATGAACGCGGCCTCAGGGTGCGTGGTTTCCTGCTCACTTATACTCCCATACAGTTCCTTGAGTGCCCGGTCTTTGTCGGCTTGTGGCGGGATGTACACAGCTGTGATAATGACTGCTGTGAATTCCCTCGGTAGCCAGAATGGTCGACACAGAAGCATGAGAAATTCCAGATCAGGAGAGCAGAAAGACTTGATAGAATGTACATTCCTCTGATCACACCAGGATTTGTTGATCATAAAACATACACCGAGTGTTTACCACTGTGTAACATCACTATTTCTTCTAATAACACTTATTCTGCATCAAGCCTTGTTCACACTGCAAATGACAGAGTGACAAAGCGACACGATTCCGATTAATTTTCAATGAGAGCAGAGCGACTCACGGCAACACAAGTAACAGTGACCGTTGGCGACATAGGTCACCACAGCGAGCGACAAGACAAAGTTGAGAAAAGTTTAACTTTATGCAAATGACGAGCGACATTTAGGAGCGGCTATCAATGAGAGTGAAGACAGTGGAGCTCACATCATCTGTCTCCAGTGAGTGTGAGATACTGAGATACTGGAGTCAAGTGCAGGCAAGATGGACAAGTAAAAAGTTTCTGTGAGTGATTTCATTGTTCTGTATCATTTGTCTGTAACCACATAAATGGATATAGACTAATAAAAATTATGTGTGCAAAACCATGTCGGCATTCCAAGTGAGTTTGATTCATACATTGAAAGATCGTTCATCTTGTTTATGATATAATGCATTGAGCACTGCTGCAGGTTATGTAAAACACTTTCCCCAGCAAAATATAAATTTTTAAGAACAATAGAACTGATTTCTTGTCAAATTAAAATGATATCTTAGTTATACTGGCAGTATCATCTGTAATCAGAATTTCCAAAGTTACTATGACCAGACTTGCATTCCACCAATAATATTAAAGCGACAGCAGCAGAAACGCCCAACAGCGATACAGATCACAGAGTCTTGCGACACCAAGTGACAACGTAGTTTGCAGTGTGAATGGGGTTTTAATGGTGCCCTCACAGATGTGCAAGTTATCCATGTCATGGGGACTGACACACTCCATACCATGACAGATACTGGTTTTTGGACCTGGCACTAATAACAGCTTGGATGGTCCTTTTCCTCTTTGGCCCGGAGAACATTATGCCTGTTTTTGTTTTTGTCCCAAAAAAAAACAAAAAATGAAAAAAAAAAAAAAAAATTGGAAATGTGGACTTGTTGAACCACAACCCATGATTCCACTGTTCTACTTTCCATCTCAGATGAGACTGATCCCAGAGAAGTCGGCTCCACTTCTAGACAGTGTTGAAGTATGGTTTCTGTGTTACATAGTAAAGCCTTAACTTGCATCTGTGGATGCAGTTGCCAATGGTGTTGACTGACATAGGTTTCCCGAATTATTCCTGAGTCCATGTCATGATATCCATTACAGACACATGGCAGTTTTTAAGACAGTAATGTCTGAGGTATCGGAAATCACACGCATTCAGAAGTGGTTTTCTGCCTTGCCATTTACGCACCGAGATTTGACCAGATTCCTTAGATCTTATATACTATAGGCTTATATACTAAAACACGAGTGCCTCACCTGTTTAACATCTGCTTTTTCACATCACCTTGTTATTTCAAATTGTCAGATTGTTATTAGTCCTAAATTGCCCCTGTTTCAACTTTTTTGGTGCATGTTGCAATCATCTGATTTGAAATGAGTGTATATTTAAATAAATAAATAAATAAATAAAACAATTACATTTACAAGGTAAAACATCAAATAATGTGTTGTTGTAGTGCTCTCAATAGATCACAATATATCAATATATCAGTTGAATTTACAGATTACTCTTTTTTTATTAGATTTTTCCATTCTGTCCCAACTTTTTTGGAATTGGGGTTGTACACCCTTGTTAGGTCCTGTCCTTGACAGAAGTGCACACACGCTAACACTCCTACACACTAATGAAGCATGAACAGCTGTGAAGTTGGTCATCGTCACCTTTTATATTACACTGTTTTCTCAGAGAGATATGCTAATGAGGTTGCAGACATTTGCTCTCTCTGAGAGGACAAAACACATCTCAGGTCTTGTTATTCCTCACCATTATACTGAAACTTAAGTCCCACATGTCAAACCTTAACCCTTGAAAGATGCAATGTAACCTCTGTTTAAAAAAAAAAAAAGTGTCCACCACAAAAATCTCACACTGCAGCGATTTATCTGACCAACTCGTATGTCAAATTTAAGAAGCTGTCCCTATCTGCCGCGTGGGCGCATTAATCAACTGAGTGTTTTCCATATAATCATAAAGAACGCCCATTCCTCCAGTCATGCCATTGGCCGTTTGTCCTTATTGTCTTTGCGTGTCCTCTGGCTGCAGTTGAGCAACCAGGGGAGCGGAGCAATGGAGCAGACCTTGATTTAGGAGCTAATGCTCAACTCCTGCACCCACACTGGACCGTCTCATTGGACTGTATGAAAACGCAGAGAGCGACCTTCTTCCAGCCTGTTTAACATGCAGAAATTTCTCCAGTGTCTGACCCCCGTGTTGAACGCCACTTGACTTGAGAAAATGGAGAGAGAGTGAAAGCGAGAGACCCTTATGAGATCCTTCCCAACAGCCTCCACCCTGGGCCTGTTGCAATCTTTGTGAAAGCCTTTAGAGGTTCATCTTTAGTTGCCCCATCACCATCACTTAAGAACTATCCGGAGAGGGCACCATGCCACATGACAATGCAAGAGGACGAGGAGGGAAAAGGAGAGAGAGAGAGGACTGTAAGAGAGTTAAGGGGCAATGGGGAACCAAACTTATGTACACTTTATTTTAGGCCAACAGAGATGACGGAAGTCTTCACTTTACTGAATGATCACAGAGAGAGAGAGGGGGACGGAGTGGGGCAAGAGGAGAATACATATTTGAGCTGTCACCTAGACAGTGGCAAAGACCAACACTAGTCCATTGCCATCGGAGAGCAGGGATTTAATTATTCCTTGCCATCCCACCTCCACCCACTGGTATACCACCCACCGTGAACTGTGACAAGTGGCTCCGCCCAAAATTATTGGGGCTGTACATAGTCAAATATATACATGAATGGGACATGAAATAGTACTGCTAACGGGGACTGTTATGTTATTTGGACTCTTTTCAAAGAAAAGTTATTTTTCAAAGAAGAGTTATTTTTCCTTTTCTGTGCTCCACTAATATAATTTTTGCTCAGTTTCTACACTGTAAAAAATGTCTGTAATTTTAACGGTAAAAAAAACTTTAATTGATTAACGAGTAGTAACTGTAAAATATACAGTAATTTTTTAAATATATATTTTAAAAGGCAATAAAGTAGTTTTTACAATAAAATGTTGTAAAAATTACATTTTTTAGATGTAAAAAGTGTGATTTTTCTGTATAATTAATGGTAAAAATTTACATTATGTTTAACAAGAGAGTATATGTACTTTTTACAGCAAATTATTGTTAAAATTACAGTAAAATTACTGTAAAACTTATAATTGGGCATTCCCACAATTCCCTGCATGACCCATCATATTTCATTATATTTTATGGGAATAGTTATGTTTCTTCTTATTTTTAATATCAGTTACGTACATTGGGGTGTTCTGTTTTATATTTAATGTAGTGACACTGAGCACTGTCTCTGTGAAAGAGCCACTATTGGTGAACTTTATATCATCATGTGCTCTTCTGTAATTTTTATGGTGCTTAACAATACCTTATAAAGTAAAAAGCAGATTTTTACAGTTTCAGAAGGTTAATATCAAGGTAACAGCAAGTCTACAGAAAATTAGTGCTGGGGATTTAAATTTTGAACCAATCAGATGACATTTGACTGTAATGTAAATGAGAGTCACTATTTATGCTGCATAGATGCAACTTCTGTGCCGTCTAGATAGGCAAATCTAAATTCTACAGTGACATCATCCAGCAGGCAACTATTTATGGCTTCTTTTGAGCAGCAGCTTTCAGTGGAGAATATGGGCAGCACTGTGGTTTTAAAGGAATATTTCAGGTTCAATTCAAGTTTAGCTCAATCGACAGCATTTGTGGCATAATGTTGATAACCACTAAAATTAAGTTTTAATTTTCTCTTTGCTTTTGTTTTTTTATAAAAAGCAAAAATCTGGGTAACTCTGAGGCACTTACAATGGAAGTGAATGGGGGCCAATCTGTAAATGTTAAAATATTCACTGTTTCAAAAGTATAGCCACAAGACGTAAACAATATGCATGTTAACATGATTTAAGTGTGATAAAATTGCTTACTAAACTTTTCTGTGTAAATTTATATCCATTTTTAAAATTTTGTTGCCATGACGACAAAACACTGTAAACTCTAAACCCTAAAATTACGACTTAAAAAAAACTTCACATTTCAAATGTTACACAAGTTTTAACAAAATAATTAATGTAAGTCCTCTTATAAAATGATAAACTTCACATTTCTGCCTTTAAACCCTCCAAAAATTGTCCCTATTCACTTTCATTGTAAGTGCCTAACTGCAACCCCAATTTTTTATTTTATTTTTTTTAAAAGGAGGATGCATCAATTATTTTTTGTGGTAAGCAACATAATGCCACAATTGCTGTCGATTGAACTTAACTTGTATTCAACCCAGAATATTCCTTTAATAATCTGTTAAGCACTATATAATCTAATAATGTTTAACATAATAAGTTATTATAAAGGGATATCTATGGTTGATAGTGCAGAATTATATGTAGGTTCTTTCTGAAGTATCGAAAAAACCAGAGTTAACTTGATTCAATAGGTCTAAATGATTATGTTGGATATGTAATAGGTTGAATACACATCCTCACACATTTAACACACTTCTGAAGTCTGAAATATGTCGCATATAAAAATTAAATGAACCATCTGACGTGCAATATGCGTCTTTGCTGATTAAATTATTGGTTCTTGTAGATCATAACATTTTACATATTCAATATGCAAACAGTTGAATTAGTTTGAACAAGTAACTTGCTGCATTAAAATAAATGCAAAGACAAATTTAAGAAGTAGTACATACAACCAACTGAACAATCAACATAAAGTTTTAATGCAAAACTCAACATAAAACAAACATAAACCATAACACAAACAGACACACACAATGCGGCTGCGTGCATCTCTCTCTCTTGAACCAGCATCTCCGGCTGCCTCTTGTGTCACCCTCCTGCTGAACAGTTGATTCAGCGCCGGCCATGCTTCATCATGGCCTGGCCACACCCTCCTCCACGTCACACTCCTCCCCCGCCTGATTCAGGCCGGGGCACCACAGGTCTGACTAACTCCACCCCCCACCCCCATCACTGTCCTTCTGGCTGTTCTGTCAGCCGGTGTTCCACTCCGCCTTCTGTGAACCTGGGGGAGAGACAAGGAGGAGGGCATGGCCGGGCCTTGATGGAGCATGGAATCAGCTGATCAGCGGGAAAGCGAGATAAGGGGCAGCCAGTGACGACGGTTAGAGAGACGCACGCGGCCGGGTTGCATGTGTGTCTGTGTCCATATGTTTTATGTTTGTTTTATGTTGAGTTTTGCATTAAAACTTTATGTTGATTGTTCTGTCAGTTCTCGCCTCCTCCTTGCCCGTCCTTTAAATGTTACAGTGGTGCTGAAACCCGGGAGGGAGGAGAGATGTGCTGTCACAGAGTCCTCGCCGCTGCCGTCCGCGGGGGGAGGGAGCCGGAGGAACCGCAGCTGTCTGCCGAGAAGGGGAGGAGCGGTTCCATCTGCCAGGGGCCGGATGACTCATTGCCGTCCACCAGGGGAGGCGCAAGCTGGTGTCCACCAGAGGGTGGAGGAGCTGTTGAGGTCTGGGCGACAGTGCATCCAGGAGCTGGCGAGCAAGTTCTTCTCCCTTTCCTCTCTCTCTCTCTCTGTGTCTCCGCTTGCCCTTTCCCTCTCCCCACACCTTCCCACGTCTCTCCTCCCAGGTTCACAGGAGGAGGGGTGGGCCACCAGCTGACAGAATGGCCAGAAGGGCAGCATCTCCCCCCCAAAGATGGGGGGAGTTAGTCAGACCGGAGGCGCTCCGGCCTGAATCGGACAAGGGAGGAGTGTGACTAGGAGGAGGGCGTGGGCGGGCCATGATGGAGTACGGCCGGCACTGATCAGCTGATTTCTCCACCTCCTGTGAACCTAGGGGAGAGATGAGGGGAGGCACGGGGAGAGGGAAAGTGTGAGCGGAGACACAGAGAGAGAGAGGAGAACTTGCTCCCGGACATGCTGTAATCCGGTCCTCAACTGCTCCTCCTCCCTCTGGCGGATGCCAGCTTGCTCTTCCCCCGGCAGACAGCAGCGAGTCCTCCGGCCCCTGGCGGTTGGAACCACTCCTACCCTTCTCGGCAGACGGCCGCAGTTCCTCCGGCTCACAGCGGCCGGCAGTGACCCCCCTGTCCCCAGGCAGACGGCCACGGCTGCATCCTTCCTCCCTCCCGGGTTTCCGCACCACTGTAACAGTATAAGGACGGGCAAGGAGGAAGCAGGAACCGGCTGAACAGTAAACATAAACTTTAATGATATAAAGTAACTTAAAACAACATAAAACATAAAGACACAGACACACATGCAGTGCAGCCACATGCATCTCTCTCTCTCTCTCTCATCTGCCCCTTTTCTCGCTCTCTTGCTGATCATCTGATTCAGCACCGGCCTTGCTCCATCATGGCCTGGCCATGCCCTCCTCCTCGTCACATCCTGCTACATCTGTATTAATGGCAGTGGAGAGCTTGTGATCTCTCTATGTCATTTATTAAAAAGATATATATGACCCAATTTGTCTCATCACCGATTTTCATAACTTCATTATGTATCTGCTCTATTCTGACGGTAGCGCCTTAGAGGGAAACTCACCTTATTTATTGTCTTCATCCGCCAAGAGGGGGAATGGTTATTGCTTTATTTCCATTGGATATTTCAATTTGAATAGGAAGAGAGGCCACAATGATGATAGAGGCAGAATGAGAGAGAGGGAAGGGGGAGAGAGAGAGTTTTTTTTTTGGGGGGGGTGAGAGAAAGGCAGTATTGTAATTTGACATTACAAATGATATCTCTCTCCCTCTCTCTTTTTTCTCTCAGGGTCTAATTGTGGATACAGTGCCTTTGAAATGTATTGCCTTGTTAGCAGAATCGTAATAGGAGAGGGTGAAGGATCATATGTGTTCAATACTCTTTTGTTGTGTTGCGATTTGCCTGTGAGAAAGGTTGCGAGACCCCGGACTGCAGGATATGCACAAAACGAATATCAGCAGAAACACACTCCACCAAACTGCTACACGTCACCCTGAATAAACTAGAATTAAGTGCTAACTCTGAATACCACAATGTGTACATTGCTATGTGAGTTTATTTTCAAACCAAAAGGATTTATAAGTGTATTAAAATAATGTTTCCCTGCAAAATCCTTAATAGTACTAACTGTAAAAAAAAAAAAAAAGAAAATCAGATTTATAAATAAAAATGCAAAACCTACCTTTCAGAAGCAATATATGTTTTGTGACACCAACATCGTCAACATTAACCACAGACTATGGATAATGATATATATATATATATATATATATATATATATATATATATATATATATATTACATTCTATTATTGTAACATTGTACAAGTGTATATAGTGTATACAGTATATATATATATATATATATATATATATATATATATATATATATATATATATATATGAATTTAATAATAATTTATCTTTCAAAATTATTAAAAAACAAACAAAAAACAACCAAATAGATTTACATAATAGATGTAATACTTTTGCATGGCAACCACAATTTACTTGCAAAAATAATATTTGCGTTATTGAATAGTTATAATTAATGGAAATGCCATACTATGAATAATATAGCCAACTGCTTATCAATTATGCAATGTCTTAAAATGTCTTAATGGCCGTTGTCATTTGCTATTAAAATGCAGTTTAATTTATGCCTAAACTAAATTAATCACAATAATGAATAAGGTGACCTGCGGGAGTGTTTGCTCCGTGAATAGACCAGAAGGCCCTTATGAGCTTTGTACTAAATTAAGGAAACAAAGAGGGTTGGAGAAACATCAGGTCAAACTCATTGCACTTAGACGTGAGATGATTCCTCTCATCACACAGGAGGTTCTATTTCCCTCTTCAAACAACAAGACGATTTAAGACCATGTCTCAGTCCTGACGCCATTTCCTTCAACTGGGATGTTGTCTCCCTTAGTCATTGAACTATTAGTTTGAGGATTCAAACAAAATTGTCATTCAGTTTGTACAGAGATACAGTGGTGCTAAAAATATTGGGACACTTAAATCACATTTATGAATGTCTTTGCATTATATAACAAAATATCAAACCAAGTGGAATTTATATTAATGAAAAATAGTACAAGTACACTTTTTTTTCAAGCAAAGCATTAAAAAAAAAAAAAAAGAAGAAGAAAAAAAAAGACTAATCTCAAATGATAAAACAATACATAAATGTTTGCAGAAGTGGATTGAACTGCAGGAAAGCCAGAGTAGTGCAACTTAAAGGGATAGTTCACATTTACTCACAGTCATGTTATTCCAAATCCGACTTACTTTCTTCCACTGCAAACACAAAAGGGGATTTTAGGCTTAATGTTAGCCGCAATCACCATTCATTTTCATTGTATGAAAAAAAAAAAAAAATGAAAGTGAATGGTGACTGAGGCTAACATTCTGCTTAAAAATATTCTCTCTTAAAAATGCAAGAAAGAAATTCATATAGGTTCAGAATGACATGTGTGAATAAATGATGATATACTTTTCCCCTTTGGGTGAACTATCCCTTTAATGAGCCAGAAACAATCAATCAGGAAGCTCTTATAAAACATATATAATGTACAGTATTAGTATAACATATTCATATAAAATAAACAGTATCTAATAAAAAACAAGAAAACACAGAATGAAGATGAGCTCAAGATCAAATGGCTGCAGAAATGTCTCTTCCTCTCTCGGTTTTTCTTGTTCCTCTCAGCTGTCCTGTGCAATTGTGTCTCTCAGATCCCTCAGCAGATAGCACTGTCCTCTGCTCTAAATTTAGACAGGAGAAAGTCAAGCTACAGAGTGAAACGCTCACCCACCAGGCTTTCCTATTTATGTCTGCCCATCCTTGGACAGAGAAATCACAATCAAGCGTGATAGACTCTGTCCGGGTTCTGGGTGGTCCACTGGTTTCCCTGTGACTGCTGCTGCTGCTGGGCATACATACAGTAGCTCTCATTGGGAAAGTACAGGGGTCATTTGACAGGAAGTCAGACTGTGTTTTGTTTCGGATATTATTCAGGTGGGCTGTTCCAATGGAGGTGAAGGGCTTGCTGAAGATCTACGCACTTTACCAGTCTGCCGTAGGAGAGGAACCAGCCATTGTGTATAACAGCTCTGAGCTTTTTGAAGATTATACTGTGAGGAACCTCGTCCCCGGGACCACCTACCTGTTTCAGATAGCAGTGCGTTTCTATCCACCTGTCTCACTACACACATACAGTTGCTCCAAGGAGTATTGGAATTATTAAGCCAATCTAAAAAAATGAATGAATGTGACTTAAGGGGATAGTTCACCAAAAAATTATAATGATATCATCGTTTACTCACAGTCCTCATCACTCCAAACCACTCCAAACCTCCAACTCCTTTAACCAACTTTCATGGAACATGGAAGGAAAAGAACATTAGAGTGGGTAAGTGACAACAGAATATTTATTTTGGGGGGAACTAATCCTTTAAATCTTCCTGGTTACTTGCGTAACCTCCGTTCCCTGATGGAGGGAACGAGACGTTGTGTCAATGTAGTGACACTAGGGGTCACTCTTGGGAGCCTGAGACACCTCTGGTCTTTGATAAAAGGCCAATGAAAATTGGCAAGTGGTATTTGCATGCCACTCCCCCAGACATACGGGTATAAAAGGAGCTGGTATGCAACCACTCATTCAGGTTTTATGCTGAGGAGCCGAGACAAGGTCCGGCCATTTCAGCAGGTAGTTCAGCATTGTGGCAGGAGGGACACAACGTCTCATTCCCTCCATCAGGGAACGGAGGTTACGCAAGTAACCAGGATGTTCCTTATCTGTCACTCACTCGACGTTGTGTCAATGTAGTGACACTAGGGGTCCCTATACAAAACGCCGCAACTGGCTGAACTGTGTTACGTGAACTGGCGGTGTGTGACGGGCAGACCACTGCATGCCTCGTAACCAGCGCACCAGGCCGACACGTAACCTCCCCCAACACTGTTATGAGTGTCGAACGGCCCTTTGGGGACAAGTCGACTACCCAAAAGATAGAGACAGGCTAGCCCAGTCGTGGCCTCTTTTCCCTTTCTTTTTTCCACTCCCTAAAAAAGGGGGATTATCCGACTGGGCCGACCAGGTCTAGTCGGGGGGTGTCCCTCCAAGGGGAGGACACCGTGGAGACCACACCTCGCCCAGAGAGAGGGGGGTATTTAAGTAGAAATACGTCACATGGTCTTGCCGAGCTATGTGGGAAGTATGTCATGTGGAGAAGTCTCATGGTAGGTCCTACCCAACGGGGGAGGAGTTACTACAAACATGGAGACTGTGGCAGAGGGGCCTCTGCTCAAGGAAGACGCAGTTTTCCAACAGGGAAACGAATTAGCGGAAGATTTACATCGCATGAGGTTACCTAGGGGGAACCGCCACATGCGGAGCACCAACCCAAATACGGGGTTTTTAGTTAGCATGTGTACTAGGCCGGCAGCGAGTCTCTCCGAAAACTCGACTGCCACAGGGCTCGGAGGAAGTCAACCAGGGAACACAGTTTGTGAACACTACTGGGAGTTAATGGCACATGTCTTCACCTCAGGGGAGGTGAAAGGTGCTATGTGCAAATGATACACCCGGCCGGCTGTCCCGGATTTATCTGCTTGTATTGCGTGCCACTACACGGGATTAAACCGGTTCCACCCGGAGGTTGTAGAAACTCGCAAAGGTGTCGGGTGTTGCCCAGCCCACTGCTCTGCAAATGTCTGTTAGAGAGGCACCCCTGGCCAGGGCCCAGGAGGCTGCTACACCCCTTGTAGAATGGGCTTGTAGCCCTACCAAGGGCAGCACGTCCTGGGTGTGATATGCCATAGTTATGGCGTCAATGAGCCAGTGGGTGATCCTCTGCTTGGAGACAGTGCTTCCTTTCCGCTGTGCACCAAAGTAGACAAAGAGCTGCTCAGAGATTCTAAAGCTCTGCGTGCGATCCAAATAGATACGTAAAGCACGCACCGGACACAGCAACGTCAGGGCTGGGTCTGCCTCCTCCTGGGGCAGCGCTCACAGGTTCACCACCTGGTCCCTAAAAGGGGTCGTGGGAACCTTGGGCACATAGCCCGGTCGGGGTCTCAGGATCACGTGAGAGTAGCCCGGACAAACTCCAGGCACGTTTCGCTGACAGAGAACGCTTGCAGGTCTCCTACCCTCTTGATGGAAGTGAGCACAGTCAGGAGGGCAGTCTTCAAGGAGAGTGCCTTAAGCTCAGCTGACTGCAAAGGCTCAAAGGGGGCTCTCTGTAGACCCTGAAGAACTACAGAGAGGTCCCATGAGGGAATGAGGCACAGACTGGAGGGATTCAGCCTTCTGGCGCCTCTCAGGAACCTGATAATCTGGTCGTGCTTCCCTAAGGACTTACCGTCCACTGTGTCGTGGTGTGCCGCTATAGTGGGGGCCTTAGCCTGAGTGATTGTGTCTACCACTGCAGGTCCAGGGGCCAGACATGGAGATTCCAGAGGTCTGGTCATGGGTGCCAGATGATGCCCCATCCCTGAGAAAGAAGGTCCTTCCTCAGGGAAATTCGCTGGGGGGGGCTGTCGCGAGGAGCGTGAGGTCTGAGAACCACATCTGGGTGGGCCAGTAGGATGCTACCAGGAGGACCTGCTCCTCATCCTCCCTGACCTTGCACAGGGTCTGTGCAAGTAGGATCACTGGTGAAATCACATATTTGCGCAGTCCGGGGGGCCAGCTGTGTGCCAGCACGTCTATACTGAGAGGTGCCTTGGTCAGGGCGTACCAGAGCGGGCAGTGGGAGGATTCTTGGGAGGCGAACAGGTCTACCTGTGCCTCCCCGAATTGACTCCAGATCAGCTGGACCACCTGAGGGTGGAGTCTCCACTCTCCCCTGAGGGTAACCTGCCGTGACAGTGCATCAACTGCAGTGTTGAGGTCGCCCGGGATGTGAGTGGCTCGCAGCGACTTGAGGTGCTGCTGACTCCAGAGGAGGAGATGGCGGGTGAGTTGTGACATACAACGGGAGCGCAGACCACCTTGATGGTTGACATATGCTACCATTGCCATGTTGTCTGTCCGAACTAACACGTGGTTGCCCTGGATCAATGGCCAGAACCTCCGCAGGGCGAGCAGAATTGCCAGCAACTCGAGGCAGTTGATGTGCCAATGCAGCCGCAGGCCCGTCCATAAGCCGGCGGCTGCGTGCCCCTTGCAAACACCACCCCAGCCCGTTTTGGAGGCGTCTGTCATGACCACAACGTGCCTGGAGACCTGCCTGTAGAAACTTGAGGTCGGTCCAAGGGCTGAAGAGACGTGGCAGATCGGCGTGGTGGCCACGCGATGTGTCCCGTGGTGCCTTGCCCATCTCAGGACTCGAGTCTGTAGCCAGTGCTGAAGCGGTCTCATATGCATCAACCCGAGTGGAGTGGCCACCGCTGAGGATGCCATATGCCCCAGGTGCCTCTGAAAAAATTTCAGTGGAACTGCTGTTTTCTGTTTGAACGCCTTCAAACAGGTCAGAACCGACTGTGCGCACTTGTTCGTGAGGCGCACCGTCAACGAGGCTGAGTCCAACTCCAAACCGAGAAAAGAGATGCTCTGAACCGGGAGGAGCTTGCTCTTTTCCCAGTTGACCCAAAGCCCTAGTTGGCTGAGGTGCGAGAGCACCAGGTCCCTGTGTGCACACAACACATCCTGAGAGTGAGTTAAGATTAGCCAACCATCGGGATAGTTGAGGATGCGAATGCCCACTTCCCTTAGCGGGGCAAGGGCTGCCTCTGCAACCTTCGTGAAGATGCGAGGGAACAAGGACAGACCGAAAGGGAGGACCTTGTACTGATACACCCGACCCTCGAATGCAAACCAAAGGAAGGGTGTGTGTCTAGGTAGAATCAAGATGTGGAAGTACGCGTCCTTCAGGTCTACCGCCGTGAATCAATCTTGATGCCGGACGCTTGCTAGAGTGCGTCTTTGCGTCAGCATCTAGGACGAGAGTCTATGTAAAGCCCGGTTCAGTACTCGCAGGTCCAAGATTGGCCGCAACCCACCGCCTTTTTTCGGTACAATGAAGTAGGGGCTATAAAACCCCTTCTTCATCTCGGCCGGAGGGACAGGTTCTATCACACATTTCCGTAGGAGGGTGGCGATCTCCGCACGCAAGGTAGCAGCGTTTTAGTCCTTCACCAAGGTGAAGTGGATACCGCTGAACCTGGGCAGACGCCTGGCGAACTGAATTGCATAGCAGAGTCGGACAGTCCGGATCAGCCATTGCAATGGATTGGAAAGCACAAGCCATGCATCCAAGCTCCGTGCGAGGGGGACCGAAGGGACAATCTCGTCGGACGTACCAGCAGGTGGGGCCTCACGGCGGGATGGAGCTCGAGGTGCTACACCATGTCGTGGTCATGCTGAGTCTAGGGACATCAAAGCACTTACCTGGCTCCTTGTGACCACCCCCGGAACAGCCTGGGATGGGGGAGGAAGAGGCCTGTCCTCGTGACCCATGGAGACTGTCACATCGGGGGGCAGACTTGTGCGACAGCTGGGCGCACAAAGGCGGGGAGACCGCCGCTGGAGCGCCAAACCTGCCAAATAGAGTGGTGGACGGTGGTCGTGATGATGGCCGTGCACACCGGATATGTGACCCAGGGAACAAGGAAACCACTCTTGCTGAACTCTTGGGTACTGCAGCCACTTGGGCATGCAGCGCAATTAAATGCAAAGGTAACAAAAGATTCTCCTCCCGGCCCTCGACCAGGGGATGGAGTGGTTCTTGGTGGCCACGAGACGGGTGGCGTCTGCTTCCTGTGGTGGGCTCCACACCAGGGCCAGGCTGGGAGGAGCCCAGCTGAGGTTTCCGCGTCCGACTGGACGAGCCCGCTCTCCGATGCTGCGCTCGAAAGCTCATCACCTTCGCGGGCTCCGAATAAGAGGTCAAACTCGCTGTGAGATGAGCTGGCGGACACATCCGGAAGCCCGATTGGGACAGATGAGCGTGTGCAACGTCGAGTGAGTGACAGATAGGGAAGGTTAAATAACCCAAAAATGAAAATTCTCTCATCATTTACTCACCCTCATGTTATCCCAGATGTGTATGACTTTCTTTCTTTTGCTGAACACAAACAAAGATTTTTATAAGTATTTTACAGCTCTGCAGGTCCATACAATGCAAGTGAATGGGTGCCAAAATTGTGAAGCTCCAAAATCCACATAAGGGCAAAACAAAAGTACTCCAGTCAACTCTGGTGGTTAAATCCATATATTCTGAAGCAATTTGATAGGTTTTAGTGAGAAACAGATCAACAGATCTCCTCCCTGCTCAGTCAATTTCCACTTTACTTTCACTTTCACTTTCACTTTCTCATTCTCCTTCTTCTGTTTTTGGTGATTTACATTCTTCTTGCATATTGCCCACTAATGGGCAGGGAGGAGAATTTATGACAAAACAAATTACTTAAATATTGATTTGTTTCTCACCCACACCTATCATGTCATGGATTTAATCACTGGAGTCATATGGATTACTTTTATGCTACCTTTATGTGGATTTTGGAGTTTAAAAATTTTGGTACACATTCACTTGCATTGTATGGACCTACAGAGCTGAAATATTCTTCTAAAAATCTTAATTTGTGTTCTGCAGAAGAAAGAAAGTCATACACATCTGGGATAACATGAGGGTGAGTAAATGATTAGATCATTTTCATTTTTGGGTGAACTATCCTTTAGGTTCCAAATTATTTTTGGGGCCTATTGTACCTTCAGAAGAGTTAAAGGGATTGCTCACTCTAAAAATTGAAATTCTGATATCATTTATTCACCCTCAGGTTGTTCAAAACCCGATTTCTTTCTTCTGTTGAACACAAATGATGATGTTAGTAGAATGTTCATGCAACTATTTTCCATATAATTAAAGTGAATGGGGACAAGGGTTTCTGAGCTCCAAGTGTGACAGAAAAAGCACCATAAAAGTAGTCTGTATGACTTAAGTGCAATACATTTTCTGAAGCCACATGACAGCCCCCATTCCCATTCACTTTCATTGAATGGGAAATTAGCAGCAAGCACATTCTCCAAAATATCTTATTTTGTGTTGGATGTTTGGAAAAACGTTAGGGGAATAAATGACAGAACTGTAATTTCTGGATGAAATATTACTTAAAGAAAGGCTGATATTTTGTCGCCCAATATGTCCTTGTTCTCAATGATAAATCCTAATTGTTTTATAAAAAAAAAATAAATAAATGGAAGCTAGTTTGGGGTTTTAAAGTAAACAAATATTTTGCATGATTGAAAACCCAAATTCATAGTGCTTTTTGCATTAACTTATATTATTGACTGGGATCATACAAAAGGTTTTTGAAGTTTTTTACATTAGATTTTCTTTTTTTTTTTCTTTCTTTTTTTTTAATTAAAATTATTAAAATGATTACAGTTAGTTCTTATACACAATTACATGTTTTATTTGTATTTGTGGAGCTATTTCGGTAACACTTAATATGGTTCTATTTGTTAACAGTAGTTAATGCATTAGGTATCATGTCCTAACAATATATTTTTTATAGCATTTCTTAATATTGTCTGATGTTAATTTATCAGAATACTATTGTTCATTGTTTGTTCATGTTAGTTCATAGTGCATTAACTTATCTTAACATATACAAATACAAATTTTCATGTTTATTAATCAGTATACTGTATGTAAAAATGAACATTAACCAAATTAAAATTCTGTTAAGGTATTGTTCATAGTTAATTTATGCTACATATAACGTAAAATGATGTTAATGAAATCAACCTTATTGTAAAGTTTTAATGTTATTTCTTTAAAAAATATATTTATTAGACATTTTGACTAAAAATTGCACACATCATTTTGCTGATGTCACTTAAATGTATCCTTTTGACCCCCAGGTGTGCACGGGAGGTGGATGCACCCTCAATGACCCCAGCGTCGCTACACTGAAGAGAGTTCACCAGAGGAAGTGCATACCCCCAGCATCCTGTCACTCTCTCCACATTCCCTCAATATGTCCTGGACCCTGCCTCGCAAGCCCAACGGTGAGTGGGGTTAAAACTAGTGCCCTGCAAAGGTGAATTCATATTCTAAATGGCCGTTTAGTTAAGGGTGCTTCATGTTTAATGATGGGTTAGCGCATAGAGTGGGGGTACAGGTAAAGAGTGGTGTGACTGGGATTGCATGAGAGAGCGTGAGAAAGAGAGAGACAGAGAGGAGGGGTGCTGCGTTTTAAGTGGATGAAAAGTGCTCCCTTTTGACTGATGCTGTGAACTGCAGCTTTAGCAGTGACTGTCAGGGGCACACGGCAGCAAGTTCATTCACTCTCTCGCAGCACAAGATAGGGGACACCACTGCGACCCCTGCACTTGAGAGCAGATATACATTAGGAGAAGTGTGTCTAGAGTTAATCCCTGGTCTCAGTCCAGTTTTGGCAAAGCTCTGATTAACGTAAACTGAGCTTTTTTTCTTTATACTTATTTATTTTATTTTAAAATAAAGCAAAAATGTATTTTGTACAAATATTAAGGGGGAGCGGTCAAATAATTCTCTGCTGTTTTGTTTTATTATTAGTAGTAATAGTAGTTTTTGAAGAAGTTCTGAATGGTAGAAGACATTTTGATATCACATGAAATTTTGTCACATGAAGAATCTTTAAAATATATATATATATATTTTTTTAATGTATTTATTCATTTTATACAGCACAGCCAATTATTATTATTTTATATATATATATGATTTCATTGAAACTTAATTAATGAATGAATTATATTCTTTTTTTTAAGTGAATCAGTGTGATTAAGATGTTATTAACACTACGGGTAAGTAGAACATATATACTCTAGTATATTTCATTTCATCTCAAGATTTCACCAGTGTATCAGTATAGATTAGAACTTTAATAACATATTTGTAATACACAATTTAGCACAGTGTCTGTGCAGACATTTTTAGTGTTTGTTGACTACACAGTGTACTGTATTTGTCTATATTTATTTCCTGTGCATTTGGCCAGGCTGTGTTGTCCTTCTCGAACCTTTTAACTGACCAGTCCATCTTGAGGGGTGTGTCCCGTGAGCAGCTATAAAGAGAGCAGGAGCAGTATACGGCTGTGTTTACATGTTTTACAGCACTCTTTCCCTAATGGTCAGCTTTAACAGAGGGCTTTAAACAAAATGGCCAATTTGCATCAGGGAGTGTGGGGAAATCAGTGGAGCAAACTGTGTTTGGGTATCAAAACGTGCCTTTGAATAAGATTGCATGAAGCAGAGGCAAGTTGAGTCTTAATACCATGGATACAATGAATTCCACCAAGTCATTAATAAATGTTTTTTTATTATTATTATTTAATTTGTCTGCTAATTAGAATGTTTTGAAAGGCATAGTTCACCAATATATAAATATTCTGTCAATTACTTACCCTCATGTTGTTATAAACCCATATGACATTTTTTTTCCGTGAATCTCAGAAGATGTTAGGGGATATAAAAGCCTCAGTCACCATTCGCTTTCATTGTATAGAAAAATATGCAATGAAAGTGAATGGTGAGACTAATATTCTGCCTAACATCTCCTATTGTGTTCCATAAATGAAGAAGTTCAGGTATGGAACAACATGAGAAAGTGATGAATTCTATGGCATGTTTTTAGATTGTTTACTGTGAATAGTGTCATCATGAATAGTGTAAAAAAAAATTGTAATGATTAAAAGTAAACAGACTTTTTTTACCCATAATGTTATGATATAATAATATCCACCACATTCTCGAGATTATATTCAGGTTCACATGTTAAGCACGATTTTTACATGTGCTATCACACAGCTACTGCACATATGCTCAATGTACATTCATTTCTTGCACACAGGTGTGATCTCCAGCTATAGTCTTTGGATGGATGGCAGGCTGGTGCAGAACTCTTCCCTGATGAGCTACAAGGTGGACAATCTGTCCCCATGGAGCCTCCATAGTTTCCGTGTGCAGGCCTGCACGGCTCAGGGCTGCGCTCTGGGGCCCCTGGTGAGAGTCCACCACATTTACATTATGTTAATGCTCCTCTGTGTGTCAGATGGCAGCTCGACATCATAAAGATGATCGATTCACTCTGTTCAATAAAGCACCTTATGCTCTCGCTTGACATTTGGTATAAATGCCACTCTGGGTTGGTTACTGCTTTGATGAGCCAAATTTCGGCATTTTTCCAATATGTGTGCAATATTTAGTCAAATGGTCAGTTCTGCATACACAGCAAAAGTTGGAGCAAGCAGCTTGAGTGGCTGTGATGTCAGGCTTAAAGTATCCGATCATTTGGTGAACAGATGGTGTGAAAAATGTGCAGGCTGTGAATTTTTAATTATTTGTCAATTCTTGTCTTTTCTAATTAAATTAATGACTTTTGAGTTTATGCTGTCTCCGAGTATGGATTTAGAACAAACTTAAGAGTTTAATACAAAATTGTAGTTCCACCTTAGTTTAAAAGAAGCTTCTTTTAAAGGAGTAGTTCACCCAATGGAAAATATGTTATTGTTTGCTCACCCTTATGTCTCTTCAAACCTGCATGACTTACTTCTGTGGAATGCAAAAGTAGATTTTAGGCAATATGACAGCCTCAGTCACCATTCACTTTGATTATATGGAAAAAAAGATGCAATAAAAGTGAATGTTGACTGAGACCAACATTCTACCAAACATATTATTTTGTGTTCCACAGAAGAAAGAAAGCCATTTGGGTTTGAAACAACATGTTGCTGGGTGAATTATAACTGAATTTTCATTTTTGGGTTCGCAAATCCTCTAACAATAGTTTCAAGCTAGTCACAGGCCATTCTTCTCTGTATGTTGTCAGGTGGAAAGCAGGACTGTGGAGATGACTCCTGCTGGTCAGGTGACCCTTCACGTTCTCAGCGATATGCCACATTCAGCGAGAGCCAAGTGGAAGGCCCCAGCTAAGCCCAACGGCAAACTGACATACACAGTCCTCTTCACCGGGTCAAGTAAATCAAACTTAACTGCTCCCATTCACACATCCACATCCCTTCTCTGTTCCTCCAAGGAAGCACAACACTGCCTCCCTGCATGCTGCCTTTCCTCTCTATATTGACTTCTACTGTTTTCCCTATGTTTGTGTACAAACAAAAATGCTGAAAGGACACTTAACCTAAGCACGGCATGCCTGCACAGTTATAGGCTTAAATTAATTGTTGTCTGCCTCCATTTCGCTCAATCCGGCTGCTGGGTGCTATCGCGGGCTGCGAGGAGACACCCGCGCTCATCATGCGCTCTTCTCTTCTGGTTCTCTATGGGATGAGAGCGGAAAGGTTTGTTAAAAAGTGTTATGGCACATTCAAAAGGAATCTCCCATTGCTCGCCACCCTGATCTCTGCTGGAGCTTCCCTTATGCTGGGTAAAGGCTAAATGCTTGCCGTATGATTAGAGGGTGAGCAGTCTGGGAGGGGTGAAAGCACAAGTGCTCCGTGTGAACATGCCAAGCTTATGGCCAGAAACTTATATTATGCAAGTATGCAGATTCAAACTTCTTACACTACCCGACTTTTAAAAACTGAACAGACTCTAAAAATACTTGGTATCATACGTTTTCTGACTTTGTAAACATTACACACCAAGCGACTGATGATCACACACTACTCGTCTGTCAAGTCAATCCGATCCGATCACAAGTGTTTCGCCCTCCTGTTCACATGACAGATGTAAACACACATGGATGTACAGGAGCACTGCCGTTGTTGTTGTCGCTGCTACTCTGTCACGGGCCAAGTGCATTTTAGTGTAGTCTCGGGTGGGAAGCCAAGGTAAGTGGCATTAAAAGTTAAACTCCACTTTGAGTGCTTTTTTGCATCTCCATTTCTTGAGCTTCATAGCACTGGCATGCTTAAATTCTGTTGGCTGATTATCAAATGTCTTCAGGTTTGTGTCAGGGAGCTTTATACACTACTAAATTTACTCTATAGTTTGATTCCACCTAGTCTGTAGATATCATGTTTGACCATTTTGAGCCAACTATCCAAGACTATAGAGGGTCTTGAATAGTTGGCTCAAAATGATCAAACATGATATCTACTGACTAGGTGGAATCATAGTCAGAGGTAAAGAAATTGAATACTACACGATTTGTGTGAAATCTGACAACTCCTACTGGCCCTGCAGAGTGGAGCTGACTAGCATGGATGAGCACTGTCTCAGCCCGAATGCAAATCAGGGCTAAAATCGGTGTTAAATTCATGTAAATTAATCCAGCCTTTAACGTGTTTTCTTGCATCTTGCAGAACAAGCATCAGTTCTCAAGGGAGCAATAGATTTAGCCTCAAATATCTGTGCCATTACATCAAGTGTTGTTATTGAGGAAGGTAACTACAAACATGTCAACAATTTAACTAACTTTAACTAGCAAGATTCTCTTCAAACTGTTGCGTCGCCTTTGTAGCATTACGTTGCGTAATTATTTTCTGAAACATTTCGGCACGATCAAGCTTGCGTAGCTAGAAGCGTTTACGTTCATCTTTTTGCATAGAAAGCATATTTCGGGTCTTACCGTATGCACCACAGCTGGGTAAAGTTGCTCTTTTAATAAACATCTTTGCTGGAGCCATGGTAATGTGGTTGGTGCACACTAAGCTGTGGTGCTCATGGTGCTCTTGAGACATAAATTTTAATCCAGCTAGTGGAATTTTCCCAACCTGTTCCCTCTCTCTCTCTCTCTCTCTCTCTCTTTATATATATATATATATATATATATATATATATATATATATATATATATATATATATATATCTCTTTCTCCCCCCTCATTTCCTGTCCTCTCGCTACTCTCCTCTCAAATAAAATTCACATTTTTACTTTTTTAAGAAAATGTGAGTGGTACTTGTCTGTGCCAATCTCACCGCCACAATGTTAGTGTTTGCATTGCTAAGCTGTTGCTATGTTGTTCTGGGTGGTTACTAAGTGGTTGCTTACTGGCCCAACTCAAAAGACCCCATCCCTAAGTCTTATAATATTATGGGCTCAGGTCTCTCCTTAGTAAGTACCACGAATTACAAAAAGAACAGACAACTTGTTCACAATTAATTTATTTTATTTTTTAATTCCTTGCCTCACAGCACTGATATGATGTATTTTTAAGTTTCAATATACTGTTAGGGTGAATGCACCAGGTATATTGTTGAACCCTTTGTCCCCATTCTCTCTTTCACTAGATCTTGCTGGTAGGCATCCAAAACCCTGTATATCCTTGGTCAAAGTCCAGCCAGTCTCAGATGAAAGGACTGACCCACACCTCTATGTGTCAGCAGTTCTTTTTGTCTGCCAGACCAATAGAATAGATTGTCTCTCTCCATTAATCAAGAGTTCATCTGTACAGCTAACGGATTCTACACATTTAATTCTGCCAGCGGACCCGGTTTGCCTGTGTGTGTGTTTCACACAAATCTACCTGATTATCAATAAATACACTAATCTGATGAATACACTGACATTTTTATACAGCATAATCACCCTTGATCAGCACATTATAACCCATAATGTGCTTGTTTGTGAAAAATATAAAAATGTAGGTTGATTCGCAGACTGCCATATTACTCTGTCAGCATCTAATTAAGCTGAGCTCACCTGATTGTTAATATGTATGGGAGATCGCTTACAAAGCAATCAGACAGCCACTTTGATGGACGTACACCTGACTGTGTATATACTGTTTCTGCTTGAATGGATAAATAAGAATCAAATTTGTCAAGGACTTTCCATTCAGCTGTCGTTTTCTTTTATTGTATCATTGAATTGTTGGCCACACTTTATAATCGGTGTATAATAGGTGTGTACTATGTACTAACATTAAATACATACAAGACTACTGAGATTGAGGTACGGGTAGGTTTAGGAGTAAGGGTAGGGTTAGGGTTAGAATTAGGGGTTAGAGTTAGGTTTTGGGGCAAGGGTTGGGTTAGGTTTAGGGGTAAAGTTAATAGTGTAACTACAAATGTAATTAAATTCAACAACATGTATGTACATAATAAGTACATTGTATCAAATGGTTGAGTACATAGTAGTTAAGGCCACCTAATATAAAGTGGGTTGAATTGTATTCTGCTGACAAATTTATAATAATATAAAATTTAATTATTATAAATTTATATATACTGGTGGTTTGCTGTGTAAGTGCTCAGGTTGCAGGCCTGTTTGTGAAAGTATTCAACCCAGCATGATTGGAGCACACTTAAAAGAAGCCATCTGACAAGCAGGACAAGCAGCTAACAGAGTTTAGATTGTAATCTCCTAGTACTTGCAATTTAAAAAAAATACAAAAATTAATCTCTTTATTAATTTATTTAAACTCTTCTATTCAATAGGACTGAGGGTGGGTTACGGCAACTGTGCTCAGTTGAAGGGCTTCTGATATGTTCTGACAATACAGTATATAGTTCCACATCCTAAAGAAATACTTCATCCAAAAAGGAAAACTGTGTCATGATTTACTCACCCTAATGTCACTTCAACCTTATTTGACTTTCTTTGTTCCATGAAACACAAAAGGTGAATCTTTAAAAAGTCTTCACAGGGTTAATTTTCCATAATGCAAATCAACAGCGATTCCAGCCTGTCATGCTCGAAAAAGTAAAAAAAACAAACCAAAACACCATAAAACCACAGTAAACGTAACTGATGCACTATATTCAAAGTCTTCTGAAGTTATATTATCACTTTGTGTGATAAACAGGATGAAATATAAATTGTTATTCACTCTCAAATTACTGTAAATCATATTTACCTCTTAGCACTTTGGCTGGGCTCAGAGGTGTGCGATCAAACCGGTGAGAGATTAATTTGCGCTGCTATTTACCAGGGCAGCGGTTGTCCAAAAGAAACAGATGCTCAAACAGTCTTTTCAGCATTACATTATCTTTATTTTTATGTTATAAACATTCAAACAATCAGAAAAGTACTGAAAAAAAAAAAAAAAAAATCTTTCAAGCCGTTATGGTTGGAGATATTTTGACAAAACAGCCAGCTCAAAAATTTGAAGACATTGTCAAACATCTCCAAAGCTTTTCACATTTTCAAATAAATTACAAAGAAAAGGAAAAATGTGGTCTTGTAAAAATGTTAAATAAAGCAATCAGCAATCAGCTTTGTTAGATACAGGCCTGATTTTTTATACTCTGCTTTTGTTCATATGTATAAATAAGAATCAAATTTGCCAGACACTTGCTATTTAGCTGGTGTTTCTTTCATTATGTCATTGAATTGCATACTATTGAATCTGCACCTTAATGTACCTGTGGTTTGCTTTGGATCTGTTCAGCTTCCAGGCTAGTCTGAAGTACTGTGCAGCCCAGGCAGCACAGAACAGACTTAAAAGTAGCTATCTGACAAGCAGGACGAGCAGCTTACAAACTCAAGATTGTAATCTCCTAGTACAAGCAGATGGAAGTGACCTCTCACAAAGACAGCCACGTCCCCCCTCTCATAGAGCAAGGGCTTTGAAGTATTCTTCTGAGCAGAGAGAGCAAGATTATGATGTGCAGGGGGATTGATTTGAGAGAGCGAGAAAAAGAACAAGTGAGCGAGATCACTACCAATGGACTCTTCGATGGAAACTCCTGTTTTCCTTTTGCCTGTGCGTGTTTGTTGTCGGTGTTTTCGTAATGCTACCTCTGATGGAGATGATAGCTTGTGTTGACTGTGAAGTTATATTGTAATGCTTTTTGTTGGCTTCTTTGATTATATCATTGCTCCGGAGAGTCCTGCACTGTTTATTTTTGTGTTATTTTCGAGTGTGTTGTCAGGGGAGTTTGTCCATGCTGGGCTAGCAGGGTCAAATCCACAGGCGTCAGACGTTTTTCTCTCCATCTTTTGTGCCAGGGGAGAAGTTTAGTGATTTCTCCCAGTGGATTGCTTGAGAATTTATCGGCAGTTGGCTGGCTATCACAGATTAAGGGAAATGTCAATCAGTAATGACCCTCTACATGTTAGTATTGCAGTAAAGCTAAGCTTTTATGTCAAAAAAGTCAGAATGGGGGCTATTACACATGACAGGAGTGATCAAGGGACTGTGGACCGAGGCTAGCATTATTAAATATTGACTACTCCTTTGATTTATATAGAGCTTCGAGGAAATGGTGACTTTTTAACCATTATATATTCTTTAGTCTCCCAAAATCCTTCCATTTATCTCTTAGTGGAAATAAAGTGTGTGTTGGCTGCATATTTCTTACTCCCAGCTGAAAAAAGAGGAGAAAAGCTCTTGCCCTTAAAAAAATTAGACTTATGCTAGTACGGCAGTTCATTTTATAAACCGCCAAAAGCGGAATAGGTAAATTGGAAGCAATTATAAGATAAAAAAAAAAAAAAAGCTGAGCTAGTTGTAGGTGACAGAGAATGATTCTTTGAGGGTACAGAGCTCAGATAAATTCATTAAGCTTGTTTATTTTTGCTTAAATGGGGAATTTTTACAAGTTTGTGTGTTTTTTTTTTTCCCTCTCTCTCTCTCTCTCTCTCTCTCTCTTATTGCACAGTAATGTAAAACGTCAGCTGAATACTTCCATTAAAGCAGAGGAGGAGAGATACATTTGCAGGCTTCCAGCCACTGGGCACTTCATGCCTATTGATTTCTTTATGATGCTACATTTCAGGCCCTTTAGATGGGGAAAGGGTGGAGGTTATGAACTCTGATGTGCCCCCCAGCACATACACACACACACACCTCCCTGCTTCCCCCTCCTGTTAAGGTAGAAGTCTATCTGGTCTAGAGAAGAGGTGAGAACTTGGGGGAATTAATTCCCTTTTAATTTGCAAGCAGGACCGTATATCCTGCGGTCGATTGCATTACAGTAAGTGGTGGTGGCTGGGGACTCAGAGGCTTGGCTCTTGACCCCTTGGTTAATGTGCACACATGCATGTGTCTGACTGAATGCATTACAGCCAATAAGCGGATGTGTGTGAGTGTAGAAGTGATGTATATCAATTTCTGTAATAGTTATATGCTTTGGGATGAAATTATGGTAGTTTTTGTTTTGCGTATGTTGTTGTTAAAGGTGAAGAGTGTGATTTCCGCACCACTAGTAGCACCACACGGAAGTGACAAACACTCACCCATCTTCCAATGGTCTATCAACCTACAAATGGCTTACTTACTATATAGTTATCTCTGCATATTAACCCTTCTGTCGGTTTTTCAGTCAAAAAAGGCCAGGTAGAGTATGGTAGATATACAGTACACTTCCCTTTGGATTATAAACATGAACATTTACGTAGACTTGTTTTCCACACTGAACACAAGCTTTTATAGTAGCATTTCATCTGGAAAGAGCGCAATATATCTCAGTGTTAGTACTATTCTTTTATAGTAGACACACAGTAAACCCTTCATTTTGAGTGAAAAAAGCTGATAATTGGAATACTTAATAATTGTCTTCAATAAGTTTCAAACTAATTCAGTATCATGGAACCTCATTTATAAAGACATAGAATGATATTAAATGTTAACTAACAACAATTTCCTAAATGTTCTTTAAGAACGATTTATAAAACGTCTATAGATATTTTAAAATTATTTATTTGTAATAAATCTATTTATAAGGCTTTCACCAGATTGACAATATGCTCACCCACAAATATTTTTGTCTGCCATTATTTATAAAATTGTATTTCTATTTTTGCTGCTGTGTTTTTTGCTGCCGAGCCAGCTTCCTGTGTGTTGAATCAATGTCTAGGCTTGCAGAGCAATCAATCCCCATTTCTGGATTAAGACCCAGACAGCCAAAGCCTGGGCTTCCCTGTGTCAGCAGGGTACAGCAGTTCACACACACACACACACACACACACACACACACATAGAGTGAAATTATGGGCGGTGTCCTCTCACTTTGACTATGAGAGAGAAAAAACATCTTTTTTTTTTCTTTTTTTTTTTTTTTACAAAACATTCCTCTCATTTATAGTTTAAGTTTGATCTGTGAACCAAATCACTGTGTATTACACTAACACCATGCTATCAGTGTTCCAGGAAAATCGGATCTCCATTTAGGAGCTTATCGGCAAAGTGATCATCATGTAGTTCCTGAAGATGTTTACAGGTCAGCGTGGTTCTGATCCTTTGATGGGGCTGCATATGGATGTTAAATTGTGTCTGTGTGTGTTCCAGGTCAGAACTTCAGCAGTGCTGAAGCACCAGATTCAGAGATGAGAGAGCTGCTCAGCTCTGGTAAGGTGGGCCAGTGGGTGTCCATTGGAGGACTGCTTCCGTATTCTAACTAAAGTGTACTGGTGAGGGCCTGTAATAGTCAGGGCTGTGTGGAGAGCTCGCCCATCAGCTTTTCTCTTCCACCAGGAGGTCAGTGCCACACACAGCTTTTTTTAATAGAACATCATTCATAATCTCTTGTACAGTGTCAATTGCTATGTGACAGATATGTCAATTATATGTTGAGTCGCATACCTATTCGAGAATTGTCAACTTTGCACACCCATTGTGAATGTTCACTATAATAACCATTGCTTGACACATGGTGTACATAATTTTGTAAACTGTGTAAAAATCATTTGCGAGACAAATTGTATTTTGTCTATTTGAAATTTTAATTGGTACATTTAATATTCAGTGAGAGTGATGTGATTTGAATCATTAATATTGACATTTCTATTTGTTTTTGTTTATGGCAATTGTTTATTTTTTTTTTTATTTTATTTTTTTTTGTGTGTGTGTGTGTGTGTGTGTGTGTGTGTGTGTGTGTGTGTTTTTTGTTTTGTTTTGCTTTGCTTTGTTTTGTTTTGGGGGCTTTTGCATTATTAGATATAGATAGTAGAGAGTGACAAGAAATTCTTAAGGGAGAGAAAGCCAAAATAGTACGTTGCAGGCCGAACTCAAATCTGTGTTACCTGTATGAGCTGCTCAACATGTCACATACGCCAACCGCTGCACCACCACTCCAACAACATTTTAGGATTTTTCTGTTATCTGTAAGATATATTAGATGAAAATATTTTGTGAAACATAGATAATAAAATAGGGAACAGGTTGAAAGTTATGAAATCTAAATGATCCTCAGATATTGTCAACAACTGCCTGAGAGCTGACAAGCATATGATTAGCACATATAGTGATAAAACAAAATGCAGCAATGCTCTGGGGTTTTTTACCCACCAAAATGGTGAAATCACCTCAGTTACTTAATTTCATTTTTTTTTTTTTTTTTTTTCCAAAACACATTTCTGAAGACACAGCATGTTTTCTTGACATCACCATGTTTTTGATTAACAAACTGCCTGTAAATTTCACAGACCTGGCCCATCATATCTGACGCAGAGCTAGCAGGCTCTCTGCACTAATGTTTAATCACATGTCTCCACTCGGGCAGAGAGCAAGCTGTTTGATCAGGCTGAATCTTCTGGGCCCCGTAACGCTGCTTTGTACGGGGCCAGCGGGGAGACATTGGACATCTGCTGGCTGACAGAGAACAATGCCCACTGCTGGTGATCTAAAGGCATGCCATTTCCTGTCTATGGCAATGGCAGATAAAAGCATATGCACATAAGACTAGATACTATAAGTTTATTGCCATATTAAGGAGCCACACTTTCCCACTGTTAAATTGTTGTTGATTTTAATTATGACTCTTATGGCTCCAGAATGTACCTTTTTACAACCTTCTCAGGCAAATGAAAGGTAACAACTCATTGGTTAAGTAGGCCTTGGTCTATCCTTCCTTTTACTTAATGGTGTGGGAACTTATTAAGCTGATTTACACAGAGAATGGCTGTTGGAAAGCATGTGACACACACTGGGCTATATGTGTTTAAGGGAATGGTAAACTACCATGAAGGAAATAAAAAAAGATTTCTGCCTTCCCAACCCCCCTTTGTGTTTAGGGGGAAGGAATGGTTGGATTTTATACATATGGATTTTTGCAATAGGCTGTATTTTGTGAAAGCATCATAGGCAACAGTTATAACAGTATAGTAACAGTAAACATACACAGTTCTAACAAGGCACGGCAGCCCCTCAGCACACTTGGGCAGAAGGGAAAAAAACATTGGCTTACGTTTATCAAGCACCAAAACTTTGCTTGGTGTAGAACAATCTGGAATCATGTGTAACAATGTAACAGTCACTTAGTACTTGAAGTTCTTCTTAACTTGGGTGTCTAAAAAATGGTTCTGTGTGAGAAAAACAGCGAGACATGGTGTAACGGTCAAAGACGTCCATCCAGCACGTGTTCACATAGGAAAACAATAGAAAAACAGAGCAGACGTGTGCAAAAACACGTTTGGCCCCAAACTCGTCTGTTCACGCGTCTGTGAGTGAGAATGCATGTGCAAAATAATAAAGGTAGGCTTGTTTGTTTTTTCACGCTGCAAAAAAAAAAAAAAAAACAAGATACATTTACTTGACAAGCAAAATGGCATAAGCTAGTCTTGTTTTCAGAGAAATCTGAGAAAAATGTATTAAACTTAAAACAAGAAAACAAAAATCTGCCAATGGGGTAAGAAAAATAAACTTGTTTTCCCTTTAAAGTAAGTTTATTTTTCTTACCCCATTGGCAAATATTATTATTACTTAATTTATTTTTTTCTTCTTGTTTTAAGCATAAACCTCGCTAAATGTAATTAAATTTCTCTGAAAACAAGACAAAATTTCTTGCGCCATTTTGCTTGTCAAGTAAATTTATCTTGTTTTAAGAATGTTTAAATACTTTCATTGGAAAACAATAAATTTTTTGCTGTGCAAAGTCTGTAGCTAGGACGTGTATATTCACAAATATAGCAGAGATCTTTCCTTTTTTACGAGTGGGGCCCTTTGGTCTCTCACTATCCAAATTTCACTTCTTTGTGATGTCACTATTGTTACCCCTCTGCTCTTGACAATTATTATTTCTTGTGTACATGAAAGAAGGATCATTTTTCTACAGGGAAAAGAAAATGAAGTTGCCCAGACACGTTTCATGAACAAACATCAGTGTTTGAAAACCTAGAGCTCTGCTCCTGTCTCATCTCTCATGGAGGTGAACAGAACACTCATTCCCAGAGGAGTGTGTATGGATTGAGGATTGATTCAGTGGAATGGGACATGGCCTTGCATGTTCTCAGATGATGAAGCTGACCTGTAAATGCCACTCCATGTTAATGCCCATCCTTCTAATACAGGTCTCTGATGGCCCTGTTAAAAAAAAAAAAAAAAAAAAAAAAAAAAACAGTTAAAAGTTCTGCAAAATTGTTCAAGTTCAACACAAAGACATAAGAAGTATAAATTTTAAATACCACACGTTTCCCTCCACTTCTCTTAGTAGATCTTTTGGTTTTTCTTAGCTGAAGCCTTGTCTCAATCTGTCCTTGTTATATCAAAGAACAGAAGGAGTAGAAGGCTTAGGATACAGACGAAACATAAAAGTGAATAGTTTAAAATGATTAGTGACACTTCTGATATACCTGAGAAAGGAGGGAGGTGAAACAGAAGAAGCTTCATGCCAACTGTTTGATTAAATAAGGCTGTGAGGAATAACTCTTTTGTCAGTGGGGTATCTATTGCTCCTATAAGACTGTTCTTGTCACTGTCTGTCTCTGCACAAACTTTGTGGAAGAATGCAAAGGATTTGAACATATCATTCATTCCTTAGCTTGCAGAACATGCATGTTTACACCTGTGATTGTTATAAAGTTAGTGCTTCGCTAGAGACTGTGGGTGGAATTCACTAAGAAAGAATTGCTCCCACTGATTATTGTGGCATTTACTTACTTTAAAGCCTGATTCACTGAAGGAATTGAGGTTACAGCATAAAATTGCTCTCAAAATCATTGCTGAATGCAATTTGAACTGTGCAATTCCCACTGTAGCAGGTTGGTTCGTCGTGCTAGCTTGTGGAAGATGCAGCAGTCTACCACAGCTATCTGGCAGATTTTCCTGGGATCATGCAGAATCCCTCCACCACTGTCCGGGTACCTGAATTTGTTATTTTAAATGTAAGAAGTGTGCTTGTCTACAAATTATTTGTACAGTCTGCTTTATGCAGGCAGTATAGTAGTAGCACAATGTTAAATGCAACAGGCAAATATCACTTAGTTTTGTGAATAAGGCATAATCTACAGTATGTTGAGCCAAAGTCCCTTTCAAGGCAAGTCAATACACTCAGCGGCCATACTGGGAATGATCCAAGGAAGCTATTTTCTGTGGATACAAGCATCATGAAAGTACAGCTCCTATCAGCTTGAATGGGGAAAGACCTAAATCTCCAAAACGGTTCGTCTAGATTACATTTAAATAACATATGTCAATTCAGCAGTAAAATCTGACAACAATAGAATAATAAATTGTGATTCTTTAGCTCAGATCATGATAAAAAAAATGTTATTTGTCAGGCAAGTCCAGCTAATATGAATGTGTATTCTCGAGTTAACTGACAGGCGATGTTAACTGACAGGCGATGTCTGTATCTACACTGCTAAAAAATAAATAAATAAATACAAATAAAAATAAATAAAAAATTAGTATTTTTGTCTTGTTTCCAATAAAAATATCTAAACATTCTAAAACAAGATAAATGTACTTGACAAGCAAAATGGCCTAAGATATATTGTCTTCTTTTCAACATAATTTAGTGAGGTTTATGCTTAAACCAAGTAAAAAAATATGGGGTAAGAAAGATAAACTTGTTTCAAAGGGAAAACAAGTTTATTTTTCTTACCCCACTAGCAGATTTTTTTGCCTTGTTTGAAGCATGAAGTTTAATAAAAAAAAAAATTATTTTATTTTGCTTGTCAAGTAAATATATTTTGTTTTAAAAATATTTAGATATTTTTACTGGGAAACAAGACAACAATACTAAGAAAAATATTTTTTTGCAGTGTAAATGGTGATTTCTAATTTGCATTCGCCATATAGAGCACAAAAGTGCCGCCCACTTATTCAGCCGTCTGGGGTCTGGAAGTATTTTCCCCATTCATTTATTTCATAGACTTTTCATAAAATCCCCTATAAAAGAGTTGTAAGACATGAACCAAACCAACCAGCTCCAAGGTAAATCACAACATCATGAACTTTGTTTTGAGGCAAAAAAGTATTTGAAAATCATACTAGAAGACAAAGGTACAAGGCATGAGGGCATGGACTACAATCCCATGAAGCATTGCAAATTATGCCATTGAATATAAAACAATGGGAATATATCAAACTATTTATTTTAGGTTGTGGATTATAATTATAGAAATAATTTGTCTATTATGATAAATGAATGCATTTTTTTTCCGGAACCCGACTGTTGCGCTCTTTTGGGGCTCTCCAATTTCTCCCATACATTTTAATACAAGTGCTAATTTTTGGGCAAAATCGTCTCTAATTGAGCCTGTCATGTGTATTTTGTTGATTCATGTCTTTTATTTTGAAATGTTTAGTTCCTGTTTCCCTTGACATGTGATTCCTGTTTTCCCTCCATGTTCATGTGTCATGTTTTCATTGGTTTATTGTTTAATTAGCTTGTTATGAGTTCTGTTTGTTCATTGGTTTATGTTCTCCCATGTCTTGTATTTAAGCCCTCATGTTTGCATTGTCTAGTTGTCAAGTATTGAATATGAATTTAGATGTAACTTTTGTAGTCAAGTCATAGTCAAGTCATAGTCAAGTCATAGTCAAGTCATAGTCAAGTCATAGTCAAGTTCATGTTTTTGTTGGATCACGTTTATGGTTAGGGTTTTTGGATTCCACTTATATAATAAACGGCACTTGGGTTCTCTACACTTCGTCATCGTCTTCGTCATTGCCAGCGCAGCCAGCAACGTTACAGACTAACGTTACAGAGCCTAATTTGCATCCACAAGAAGTGTGTTTGTGCTGAAAAGAATGGCAATGACTTAATTAAAATTTCCATGGAGCAGCAGTATTTTAGCACATTTATTACGTGGTTAAACTGGATGTGGGTGGTTAGTTAATAAGACGGCAGTTTTTGCGCTGAAATGCTGCCGACGAAGTGCCACAATTGCTTAGTGAATTCATCACTGTGTATGTTTTGGGGTTTAGTCCCAAACTATATGAAGTGGTGTTGGCATCTTTGAGCTGCGGCAATCTGTAGGGACATGGTCCAGACCTGTCCATATGCTCATCATCATCATTATGTTTATGGCTGGTTGGCAGGGCTTTGCACTGTTTATTCCTGTCCAAGCCATAGCAGCAAAGGCAGATGGAGGAAGGTGCGAAATGGCTTTTATGCATGGGTCTGTCCAGCTAAGCCCCATCCACTCCTATCAAAGCAGCAGTGTCCCTCTGCCGAGCTTTTTCTTGCCTAATACAAGCACATGGACATTATGAAAATTGCAGCTTGGCAGTAAAACAAATTTTGGGCCGCTGACTTGAGTGATGAGACTGACCCCCGCTGAGCTCGCCCCACATCCCCACTCCTGCATGCCAGCCTATGGAGGATTGGGTGCAGACTCCCTCATTGTCTCTTTCTTCTCCATTCAATCACACTGTCACCCTGTCATCCTAAATGACGCATGGGTGCGTCAAGCTTTTCAAAGTCCCACAACAGGCATATCCATACTGTTTATTGATGTAACTGGCAGATCCATTGCTAATCAATCAAAGTATTAACATCTTTTTTTCCTTGCTGTAATGTGGAAATAAGTTGATCTCATTTTGTTTGTTCCTCTGTACACAAGGGACTGGGGAACATGAATTCTGTCTTTTTTGCTCTCTGCCTTATAACCCTTTGTTTTTCAAACCATCACAGACGTGTTCTATTCTAATTCGTATTCTATTGAGGCGATTCTATTTCATCATGGGCGATATTGCTTAAGTAATCAACAGTTATTGAGTTCTTGTGGCTGGACAAGAAGATGGCTGATTGAGAATGAGACTTCACTTAGAAAAAGGACTTCACTTGGAGCATTGGAGTGCTATATTATTGAGGCTGATACTGGCTACATTGCTCCTCAGAATTGATTATATTTGCCCGGAGTCCTCCCCTAGCCCAGACCCAGAATCAAGTTGTTTTGATTTTTAATGGGCTAGATGTTTTCTTATGCTTCCAGGCAATTTTGTAATGTGGTGTCAATGTCTTGTAAATCAGACAAGAAAATTACATCATAATCACACATCATTATGAGATTTGCATTGCAATGCAGTAATACATTTCTGTTTTTATAATCTATAATATTTATCATATAATATTATATTATATTTACATTTACATTACATTTATGCATTTGGCAGACGCTTTTATCCAAAGCGACTTACAGTGCCCTTATTACAGGGACAATACCCCTGGAGCAACCTGGAGTTAAGTGCCTTGCTCAAGTACACAATGGTGGTGGCTGTGGGAATTATTATTAGTTTATAATATAATGTTTATACTTTTTTAAGTTAATTTTGGGGGTGGGGGGGGGTTAATATATACACACTTAGTGGTCTGTCATTTTACATATGTATATGACATGTAAAATGTATGGCAATTTGCCATCTAGACTATTGTAACATTTAGAAACATATACATATTTGCTTTTAAAGTATGTGTACATTATTTAATTTTCTGTTCATGGTAGTATAGAAAACTTGCAGATATTAGTTGAAAAACAAAGTGTGTGTGTGCCCTGACCAATGAGATTGTGTTGAGGGCAGTAAATAGAAGTCTCAGTATTATCCACAGGGTTGATGGCGCGTTGGGCTAGAAGCAAGGCAAGACTCAGAAGGGGCCAGGAAGTCCTTGTAAATCAGAGGCGCAGAGAGCTGACCGCACCATTAGACAAGTGCCATTCACATTCCCCGCCTGTCTCTTGACTCTCTCTTAAAAAAACCTCCCTCTGCTCTATGTCTCATCCCCTCTTTCAGTGTCTTTGTGTCTGTAGTTCTCCGATATGCAAAGATTAGAGACAGCCACTTGACTCCTGCACTGGCAGAATTTTAAGTCTTTCTTCAAAACAGAAGAGGAATGCAAATCATAATTATTATATCAACTTAAAAATAATTTACCATATACACATTTAACATGTTGTTCAGATTAAAATTTTTATTGGTTGCTCCTTCAGCATGACACATAACACAACAAAACATTCATGTACAGAGTCAACCATTATCCCCTTTAAACCCCATTATTTCCCTAACCCTCTCCCAATCCCCAAACCCACCCCAACCCCCAACAAACATCACTGTGGCCAAGCCCAAGTACACACGCAGATCAAAAATAAATAAATACATACATACATTCATACATACATACATATATATATATATATATATATATATATATATATATATATATATATATATAAAATAAATACACATTTAAAACTATAAGTTCCTCTCCACTGCCCCTCCCCGAGAACCCTCCAAAAATACCAAGTAACTGCCCCACTTTTTTCAAACAGCTCGCGGTTGCCTAGCCTTCTATGTGACACCTCATCAAATGCTGCCACCCTGCCCGTCTCTGTGCACCTGTCTGCCAGTCATAACACCGGCTAGGACCTGGTTTTATGTGCTTATCCCCTATATTAATGACCGCCCCATCGCCTAAAATACAGAGTCTGGGGTAAAATGAAATTTGAGTGCCCAGTACGTCACACATAAAACTCTGAACCCTCAACAAAAATTCTTGGATCTTAACACACCACCGAAAAACATGGGTTGTGTCCCCATCTTCTGATTGGCATCACCAGCAGGTGGGTGTGTATTTAAGACCAAGCCTATACAATCTAGAGGGTGTCCAATAGAATAGATCTTAAACTGCATAAGGCACACCCTTGCATCTCTAGATGTAATCCTAGCCCACACTCCCTCCTCCAATACCAAGTTTAAATCTTTCTCCCATAATCTCTTGAGAGAAGTTGAAGCTCCGTCCCCCAGACTCTGAATTAGCAGGGAGTAATACACTGATACCTCATGACCTTTTCCAAAAGCAGTAATCACCATTCCCAAAGTATCTGCTGCTTTAGAGGGGTGTATGCTACTCCCAAAAATAGTACAAAGCAGGTGGCGCAGCTGTAAATACCTAAAGAATTGAGACCTGGGAATCCGAAAATTTTGAACCATATTTTCAAAGGATCTCAACACTCCACTCTCATATAGGTCACCGAGCATATTAACCTCCCTCACAATCCACTCTGTCCAACAGAAAGGGGACTTATTAATACATAACTTTGGGTTCAGCCATATGCTCGAAGCAACATTTAAATAAATGTCCGAATGAAACACTCTAGACACTTTTGTCCATACCGCATGCAAAAACAAGATAATGGGGTGTAACTTAACTTCTCCGGTTAGTTTGATAGAAAGGCTTTGAAATGGTGAAATAGGGGCAAGAACTTCATGTTCAATACAAAACCAGGGAGGGGCTCTCTAAGGTGGGAGCAATCAGTGAGCCAAATGTCTGAGACCGAATGCATAATAATAAAACAAAGTCTTGGGTAGGCCTAGCCCACCTTTGTCAATCAGCCTATGCAACTTACTGAAATGTAATTTGGGACATTAACCATTCCAAATGAAGGACTTTGCTATGCTATCAAATTGCTTGAAATAAGAGAGGGGGACCTCTATAGGGAGAGATTGTAGCAGGTATTGAATTTTGGAATACAATTCATTTTAATAACATTAACCTTCCCAATCATAGATAAATGTAATGAAGCCCACCTGCCCACATCGCTCGAAAACCTTTAATAAAAAGGGTCAAAATTAACTCTTTCACACAAATTTGCTGGGAATAAAATACCCAAATACTTAATGCCCTGTTTGGGCCACTGGATGGTGCCCAGCTGAAAAGCAGTTACCACGCAGTTACTTCCTTCATCAGCTGAGGAAGTTCAACCTGCCACAGGTGCTGCTGATACAGTTCTACTCAGCAGTCATTGAGTCTGTACTCTGTACTTCTGTACCTGTCTGGCTTGGTTCAGCTACTAAGTCAGACATCAAAAGACTTTGAAGGATAGTTCGGACTGCTGAAAGGATTATTGGCGCTCCCCACCCTGCTAGAACTGTACACATCCAGAGTGATGAAAAGGGCTGGTAAAATCACTCTTGACCCCATTCACCCAACACACTTCCTTTTCGAACTGTTGCCCTCTGGCCGGTGCTACAGAGTACTGAGCACCAGAACAGCCAGGCACAGGAACATTTTTTTTCCCTCAGGCCATCCGCTTCATGAACAGTTAAAACTGCCCCAAATACTTTCCTTTTTGTCAACACAACCATGTGCAATATTCAGTCCATCCATTCCTACTTATATTTATATTTCATTTATGTTTTAACATATCCTACCTCTTCTTCAATACATTACATCACCTGCACATAAATGTATATCTGTAAATAATATATTCGAACAACATAATTGCTCTTGTATATTTCTCATTTTATTTATCTGTTATATCTTATTATATTTTTTTTATGTCACTATATGTATATATGTTTAAATGTATATGTTTGTATGTATGTATATATGGTTTCATTCTCTTTGCACTGGAAGCTTCTGTCACCATGACAAATTCATTGTGTGTATAAGCATACTTGGCAATAAAGCTAATTCTGATTCTGATTCTCACTCACCGAGCACTTTATTAGGAACACTATGGTCCTAATAAAGTGCACAAAGTAGTCTACTGTTGTAGCCCATTTGCCTGAAGGTTCAACATGTTGTGCATTTTGAGATGCTATTCTGCTCACTACAGTTGTACAGAGGGGTTATCTGAGTTGCCATAGCCTTTCTGTCAGCTCGAACCAGTCTGGCCATTCTCTGTTGACCTCTCTCATCAACAAGGTGTTTCCATCCGCAAAACTGCCACTCACTGAATGTTTTTGGCACCATTCTGAGTAAACTCTAGAGACTGTTGTGCGTGAAAATCCCAGGAGATAAGCAGTTGGAGAATTAATTAAACCAGCTCATCTGGCTCCAACAATCATGCCATGGTCAAAATCACTAAGATCACATTTTTCCCCATTCTGATGGTTGATGTGAATATTAACTGTAGCTCCTGACCTGTATCAGCATGATTTTATGCATTGAACTGCTGCCACACAATTGGCTGATTAGATAATTGCATCAATAAGTAGGTGATTTTTTGGACTCAAGATGGCGCAGAGTATGGCTGCTGTGTTGCGAGCTCCGACATAACATTGTAGTGTTTTGTTTGTTTTGTTTACAATTCTTATGTTTTTTTGTATTGGATGTTGTCTGCCTTATTGTCTATGACAGAAAAACACTTTTGGACATTGGTTCAGCAATTACACACGTAAACCGGACTTCAAATTCCTCAATGCCGACCCGCTGTTTACAAACACACCAGCGGGGCCCTTTGTCTGGGCTGCAAGCCGAGGAAACGCAGGAGGAAAAGGGGAAATAGAGCCAGCATTCTTATCAGAGTAAGACGTCATGCAAATCGACCCCCGCTACCCAGTATTCTACTGGCAAATGTTCAGTCTCTGGATAACAAGCTCTGCGAGCTGAAAACGCAGATCTCTTTCCAACGAGAGACAAGGAACTGCTGCATTATCTGCTTAACAGAAACTTGGATGTCTGCTGAAATTCCAGATTCAGCCATTGAACCCGCGAGGTTCTCCGTGTGCCGAGCGGACAGAGCGAAAGACCTCTCAGGTTAAAGCAGAGGTGGTGGTGTATGTTTTATGATCAACAAATCCTGGTGTGATCAGAGGAACCTACATTCTATCAAGTCTTTCTGCTCTCCTGATCTGGAATTTCTCATGCTTCTGTGTCGACCATTCTGGCTACCAAGGGAATTCACAGCAGTCACTATCACTGTTGTGTACATCCCGCAACAAGCCGACACAGACCGGGCACTCAAGGAACTGTACGGGATTATAAGCTAGCAGGAAACCGCACACCCTGAGGCCGCGTTCATTGTGACCGGGGACTTTAATAAAGCCAGTTTCAAATCAGTCGCACCAAAATACCACCAACCCATTAGTTTTAACACATGAGGGGACTGGGTTTTGGACCATTGCTACTCTCCCTTCCGGGACGGCTACAAATACCTCCCCCGCCCACCATTTGGCAAATCAGACCACTCTTCCATTCTGCTTCTGCCCGCTTACGGCTAGGGCACGCCACAACGCTCCCAGACCTCTGCGCTACTAGCTCCAGATGAGGAGTTCAGCTTCCCAGCAAGTCCACCAGTAAGCTCATGACAACATAGCTATGAAGGCCTTTTGCTGGATACTGTATTTAAACATGCTCTTTTATTTATAGATACACATTTAGGTCACCAGAAGAAAATTGGACACTGAATAGTTGGTGGAAAATAAGAATTAATATGCTTTTTGGGTGATCCAGCCATAAGTGGACAGGCGTGACACATCACCGTTTACACCTGGTCGTAATATGTGTCTCTTTTTAGCACTTTTCTTTGAAGTTCAACGGATGGTGTCTGATTTCATGACTACATACATCACTCACTACATTAGTGTGTTATTATGCATGATAAGAAAGCACAAAAAATAGAAGATAAAGAAAGCAAAAAAAAAAAAATGATGTCCAATGTTTCTCCCAAATAAATGTGTGTTGAATTCATGCACAAATGTGACGCTTCAAACAGAATTCTCAGTTTTCCAATTTTCTTCCAAAAATGCACTTAAGTCTTGTTTTAGCACAGCAAAGTCTGCGGTGCTTGGCTGCTGTTCGAATACATTTGTTTTGATGAACATTTACACTACAACCCTAATGTGGTGACATGCTTTAGACCACCTGAATGTGGTTTAAGTCAAATTTCACAATGTTTGGGATCCCGTTTACACCTGTTTTTACATCAACCCATTTCAAATGGATTGCCCAAAACACATCTTAATAGCTGGTGTAAACAGGGCTTATGGTCCTGAATGCTGTATAGTGCTAGGTTATAGATCTTGAAATTGGATATTTCTATGGCCATTTGAAGAAAGTAAGCTATAGAGAGACATTTTAAAAAGATCTAGAGAACACAGCGGTGGTTAGGTAAAAAAGCAGATGTAAAAAGAATCTCATATATACACCAGGGCTGCCTTCATTAAAAAAATTCCCATTGTGGAAAAAAAAAAAAAAAGAAACAAATGTTTTATCTAATATGTATGCATTACATTCTCCTTGACAACAAATTGCAATTCAATCAGAAGTTGGGAAATTCTCGTTCTGTTGTAATAAATAAATAACTAGGCGCATGTATTATATATCACCCTCATTTCCCGGGATTCTTTTGAAAAGCATTTCATTGTTCATGTGATTTATTTATTATACTCAGTGGAAGTTGACACTGCTTAAAAACCAGCAAAGATTTGTCCCAATCAGCATAAGGCATTTAATTCAGCATGATAATATCTGTTTCTCTCCATCTTCTATAGCCACTTGTCCTATGCAGGGTTGCAGGTAGTGCTGGAGCCTATCCCAGCTGTCTTGGGCCAAAGGCAGGGAAACACAATGGACAGGTGGCCTATCCATCAAAGGGCAACACACACTGACATACACATTCACACAGTCTCCAGTTAACTTAACCTGCATGTCTTTTTGGAGTGTGGGGGGAACCAAAGCACCTGGAGGAAACTCACACAAACACAGGGAGAACATGCAAACTCCACACAGAAAGGCCAAGTTGAGCGGGGACTCAAACCCAGGACCTTCTTGCTGTGAGGTGACAGTGCTACCCACTGAGCCACTGTTTTTCTACCACCCTGTTCAAACAGTCAAGCTTACTTCTGATTTGATTTGTGGAGCATTCAACAGAAAGTATATTTTGTGTGCAATGATTTTAAATGTAGAAAAATATGAACATTTCCTCAGAATACATGTCAACACAACAATTGGATGTAAATATAGTCTAATTTTGTGGTGATGCTGTTAAAGACCCCATGAAATCAAAATTAGAGTGTTGTGGCTTTTAGTCCATGTCTATTAACTTTGACTTCCTTAAGCCAAATTTACAGTATTTCTCTTCTGAGAAAACAAACCAAAAGTATAAATGAGTCATCTAGCACTAAACAGATTTTTGTCCAATCAAACAATCTATAGAATGAGAATGTCCCTCTCCCAATGCCACCTGCAACTGACCAGCAAGTAGCAAGCCATGTTCAAGGCTGTGACGTAACTAAAGCCTATTGGCTATTTAAAACAAAAGTGACGAGTCCTTCGATAATTCCCAGCTAAACTTCCTCTTTTAACAGGAAATTCATCAATGCCGATAAAAAAATAAATACAAAAATGCAATCTTTGAGATTTTTCATGGGGTCTTTGAAGGTTGTGTGCATATGTGTTCATGTATGTAAATGTATTAATATCCTCAGGTTAATGGACAATGAGACAACAGTGTTTAGTCACATAGTGAAGGGGCTGGAACCCTTTTCTGAGTATCATTCAGACCAGGGTTGGGAGGGTTACTTTTGAAATGTATTCCACTACAGATTACAGAATACATGCTGTAAAATGTCATTTGTAACGTATTTCGTTAGATTATTCAAGGTCAGTAACGTATTCTAAATACTTTGGATTACTTCTTCAGCACTGGTAGATTTTTTCACTTGTTTTGACTATAAAAACTCTGCCAGTACAGTAAGACAAAATACACATGTTAAAAATACATTCTCTGAAAAACCTAAATATCTTATGCAGTGTTGTTTCTAAAACAAGATACATCATATTGATCTTGTTTTAAGGATTTTTAGATATTTTTACAGGAAAACAATACAAAAATTATTATCAAGACCACGATTTTTGCCCTAATATCAAAGGTCTTACTAGAAAAAAAGAAATTATGATCTAACGTGAATTTTCTTGATAAAAAAAAAATATGACCATACCTGGTAACGTGCATATAAAATGGCTAGAAATAGCATTTTAGCTTAGCGTAAAGCTGACAATTTACACAAGGTTTATTTCTATTTCTTCTGCTCCAAACTTACTTCAAACTTACTTCTCTGTCTGCTCATATGAATGTAACACATCATAAGAAAGTGTTTCACTGCTGTTCAAATGCACTTTGGATCACATCATTTATATGTATAAATGTTTTCCATCTGAAAGGACTAAATATTAAATGAAACAAATGACAAAGTAAGCTCTTCAGTAATCAAAATACTTTTTGAATGTAACTGTATTCTAATTACCAATTATTTAAATTGTAACTGTAGTGGAATACAGTTACTTATACATAGTATTTTAAATATGTTTTCCATTGCATGTATTCCGTTACTCCCCAACCCTGCTTCAGACTGCTGGTGTCCAACATTCACGGAGAAACCAGCAGCCCATCTCTCTTTTTACTGCACAAGACAGTAAGTTTCACATGACACAAATACACAATGTCCACAAACACAACAGAAAATCATTAAGCACACAAAGAGTGTGTTCAGGCATGTGTCAGAAGCTTTCTCTGTGAGTCTTGTCCCACAGAGAAGAGCAAGTGATAATAGAGAGAGAGAGAGAGAGAGAGAGAGAGAGAGAGAGAGAGAGTGAGAGGGAGAGGGAGAGTGAGAGGGAGGCCAGTGGGCAGATATCACTAGTTAAAGGTATGCCTCTTCCACATGACCTTGCCGGTGTCATTTTGGACTGATTACTGTAATAGAATCATATTAAGGATCATAACAGACATTCTCTGCTAAGTTATAAATTAATTATACTTCAGTCTATTAGCACATACATTATAATTACTGAGCCAGTATTTGCATACACTCAGATTGCACTGTATTATGGACCATCACCTTTTCATTACCATGCTAAGAGACAAACCCCCTCCCTTCACTCAATGCCCTGCAGCACTCCACAACTTCTACTTTTGGGAAGTTTTCCCTCTGTCAGAGAGCTTCTACGTGAACTGAGAACATTCACTGCCTCATTGAAACTTTGTGTTATGTTTCCTGTCTCGTATGTCTGCTTTTGTGTGTGTGTGTGTGTGTGTGTGTGTGTGTGTGTGTGTGTGTGTGTGTGTGTGTGTGTGTGTGTGTGGTGTACTTTTTTTGTACAATGTGTCTGTGCTTTTTATCTTTCAGTTTGTAATTAGTATTCTTTATGGATGCCCATCATGTCATTCAGCATGTTTCATTCTTCCCTAAAAGGGTCTCATCAATTGGCTGCAAAGTAACACATTTTATGTCCACTTAAGAATATGTCAAAGCAGTCCGAATGGGGTTGAATTAAGTAGCTTTAAGATATTTGTTTATGTTTAAGCAATCGCCTAATATTGTGTAAGTCCCCCTCGTGCCGCCAAAACAGCACCAACCGACATCTCAAGATAGCATTCTGAGATGATATTCTTCTCACCACAGTTGTACAGAGTGGTTATATGAGTTACTGTAGACTTTGTCAGTTTGAACCAGTCTGGCCATTCTCTGTTGACCTCTCTCATCAACAAGGCATTTCTGTCCACAGAACTGCCGCTCACTGGATGTTTTTTGGTTTTGGCACCATTCACAGTAAATTCTAGAGACTGTTGTGCATGAAAATCCCAGGAGATCAGCAGTAACAGAAATACTCAAACCAGCCCATCTGGCACAAACAATCATGCCACGGTCCAAATCACTGAGATCACATTTTTTCCCCATTCTGATGGTTGATGTGAACATTAACTGAAGCTTCTGACCCATATCTGCATGATTTTATGCACTGCACTGTTGCCACACGATTGGCTGATTACAAAATCGCATGGATGATTGTTGGTGCCAGATGGGCTGGTTTGAATATTTCAGTAACTGCTAATCTCTTGTGATTTTCCACACACAGTCTCTTGAATTTACTCACAATGGTGGCAAAAAAAAAAAAAAAAACATCCAGTGAGCGGCAGTTCTGTGCACGGAAATGCTTTATTAATGAGAGATGTCAACAGAGAATGGCCAGTAGTGATGTCCGGTTTGTGAACGAATCATTCTTTTGAACCGGTTCTTTTTAGTGAACTGGTTGAACCAGTTCACCAAATCGGACAGAATCGTCTGAAACAGTTCGCGGCTTGAGTCGACACTGATCACCACACAGCAGAAGTTATTCAATCAAAACTCACTTTCAGACATTCCTGACAGTCACTCCCACTCAAAATGAGCCAATATCCCGGAGTATGTAATCCTATGATGCCGGTTTTTGCCAACTCTTCTAATTATCAGCGCTCCAGTTACTCCAATAGAACACTGAGCTGAGAACAGTAGGCTATCTCAAGCTGCTGCCTGAAACTGAGTATGCGTGTACCGAGGGTTGGAGTGTGTGGGAACGAAATTAAAGCTTCTTATGTACAGAGCAGCACATAAGGATAATAACATAAAACATTATGGAAATATGTTGTGTCATAATTGTCATAGTGTTATCGACGATTATCTGGTCGCAAAAATTCATTTAATTTTCATTTCATTTCATGCATTTGACAGATGCTTTTATCCAAAGTGACTTACAGTGCATTTATTACAGGGACAACCCCCCCGGAGCAACCTGGAGTTAAGTGCCTTGCTCAAGGACACAATGGTGATGGCTGTGGGGATTGAACCAGCAACCTGATTACCAGTCATTTGCTTTAGCCCACTACGCCACCACCACATCAACATTGACAGTCACAAGTCTCTTACAGCTCATGAGCCAGTACACACTGAACTAAGAACAGTTTCAGATGTGTCCGAAGAACCGATGAGTCACCAGTACACTGAACTGAGAAAACAGTTCGGACTCGGAGTCTCGGACATGTCCGCTGAGAACCGATGAGCTGCTGATAACGAGCATTCGTGAACCGATGACTTGAATGAAGGGGCGAAATGTACGTTTCTTTATGGTTTCTCATGGTTTCTGTGAAAAGTTGAGTTGATTTAGACATGTAGCTTAAACATCCGCGTTTGCACATCATTGCCCTTTTTGGGTGCTTTAGTTGAAAAACTTTAATGTAGGAAACTTATCTAAGATTATTATTATTATTATTATTATTATTATTATTGTCATTGCGTGATGAGGTAAACGAACTGGTGAATCGTATTTTTTAACCGGTTCATTGAAACGAACTGTCCGAAAGAACCAGTTCACGGAAAAAAATCGGACTTCCCATCTCTAATGGCCAGACTGTTTCGAACTGACAAAGTCTATGGTAACTCAGATAACCGCACTATACAGTTGTGGTGAGAAGAATAGCATCTCAGAATGCTATTCTGGATGCAGGTTGGAGTTGTTTTGGCGGCACGAGGCGGACCTACACAATATAAGACAGGTGGTTTTAAAGCTGTGGCTGATCGGTGTATTTTTATATAGATATAGATATAGATATAGATACTGTATATACTTATATATTTAAGAATGAATATTCTGTGTGTAGTCTATAACATCCTGTCTACACCAGATGCAAGGGATGTCACGTTGCAACAACTTGAGTCTGTTTATACTGGACGTTTCAATCAAACATTCTAAACCATTTATTTGTCTAGTTGGCAGGAGTAGTGCCAGCGCATACAGCACAAAATAGAATGGGGCATCAGTTTACTGTCAGCACAACAAGCCGGGACGCTATGGATGCATCCTGTGTAGACAGCATCATTGATTATAATGGGAGCAATTTGCTTTTGTTGCATCGTACTGCTCGCATCTGGTGTAAACAGAGTGCAGATTGTTGAGGTCATAAAAACTGCATGCATATTTATTATAAAAGAATTATCAAAATGCTTTTTTTATTTTTTTTTTATTTTTTTAGAATGAGTACAGAACATAACACATGACAATATTCCAAAAGTATTTCATGTCAACGACACATACGTATAAAACTTATATATATATATATATATATATATATATATATATATATATATATATATATATATATTTTTTTTTTTTTTTTTTACCTTTATTGTTGAGTATTAAAATATGGAATAGAAAGACTGTCACTTTTATTCATGTACTATACCATATGCTAAAATTGTAGCGACACAGCATGGTCCACATTACCAGTGCTTCTAAAACTCACTTTAATCCCAAACAAGCAATGTATCAAATCCTGATCAGCATGCTTTAGAAATCAAACCATTTGCATGTACCTGGTAACAGAAATCAGCCCTTCACTCCAGCTCTATTTACACATATTTTCCTTTGCAGCAAGGGTGATGACTTTGAGAACAGGTGGGCATTACCAAGAAGGAGAGAAATGATTGTTATTGTTAAAGAGAAAAGCCCTTTATTTCTTTTCCAAAATGGGCTGTGAAGAGCCTTCGGTGCGGCATATTCGGCTCTCCGCAGCAAGATTATGGGGAAAGCGTGAGTTTAAGTGGCTTATGGCACTGCTAATAAACACTCTTACACATATCATCAGCCGCCCCATCAACGTGAAATAGTACCCTGCAAAGCTGCACTAAATTAACAGTGGGGAAGAATTGAGGAGATTCTTCAAAATAATGTGGCTGGCCGTATGATAAAAGAAGAGGAAAGGATGGGCAAGGTGAAATAGGAGGAGAGAAACCTATGTCATATTTTCTTAGCACTTTTTCTTCTTTCAAAGGTTCCCAGTCTGCCTGCACATCTTCATCTCTAATTTAGAAATCCCCTCTAGAGATAGTTACACCTTTGTGTGAAATGTTCAAAATGCTCACTATAGGCTGTGTGCATTAGATGCCCTTTATAAGCAGTTACAAACAGTTGTCTGATGATTTTTCACATTTGGATTTAACTTACTATTTGCAGTTAAAAATATATTTTTAGAAATAGCTGTTTTTTTTCTTTAGGGCATTTCATACAGTATATGATGAGATATATACTGGAAATGGATCTTATGTGTTTTAATTTAAGGGACATTTGGATTTGTCTGTGTTGCTTCTTTTTTACAGTGGCATCTTAATACACTACTAGAAATCTCTTTAGTGAAGTTGTATGAGTATTTTAAGTATTCAAAAGTCCCTTGTTCCTCTCCTTTTTATCATTCCATTAAGATTTTATAACCATCTTTTTAATGTAATTCCATCCATGAATTTTTACTCCTTAGACCGACAGGCGGTCGTAGAAGAGACCTTTTCTCTATCTGCTCTGTCTAGTAGCACAAAAATGTATGAGCCTGTGTGATTGGAGTGACATATACACAAAGGGGTTTAGAGGGGCAATTGCAGGAGATGTTTTACTTTAAAGGGATAGTTCACCCATAAAAATGATAATTCTCTCATCATTTACTCACCCTTATGCCATCCCAGATGTGTATGACTTTCTTTCTTCTGTTGAACACATTCTGAGATTTTTAGAAGTATTTCACAGCTCTGTTGGTCCATACAATGCAAGTGAATGGGTGCCAAATTTTTGAAGCTCCAAATTCCACATAAGAGCAAAATAAAAGTACTCCAGATGACTCTGGTGGTTTAATCCTTATTTTCTGAAGCGATTTGATATGTGTGGGTAAGAAACAGATCAATATTAAAGTACTTTTTTTATTATAAATTGTCCTCCCTGCTCAATCAATTTCCACTCCACTTTCTCATTCTTCTTCTTGTTGCTTTTGGTGATTCACATCATTCTTGCATATCTCCCCCTAATGAGTGGGGAGGAGAATTTATGACAAATTACAAAATATTGATTTGTTTCTCACCCTCACCTATCATATTGTGTCTGAACACATGGATTTAACCACTGGAGTCTTATGTATTACTATTATGCTCCCTTTATGTGGATTTTGGAGTTTAAAAATGTTGGCACCCATTCACTTTCATTGTGAGGACATACAGAGCTGAAATATTCTTCTAAAAATCTTCATTTGAGTTCTGGAGAAGAAAGAAAGTCACACACATCTGGTATGGCATGAGGGTGAGTAAATAATGAGAATTAAAATTTTTGGGTGAACTATAATTTTTATTTCTTTTACTGTTTTCTAGTAAATTCATTGGATATAGAAGGCTTGCAGTTCAACCTTAATTTCAGCCAGAGTGTGTCATTGCTAGTGACAGAGTGTGAGATTGTTCATATACAGTATATCTTGGTTAATGTGAAAAGCTCATTTTCACTCCCAAAATTTTAAAGATCTCCACTGTTCTGTTGTATTTCTTTTGTGTTACAAAATTGCAATGATTAGGTTAATTATTTTTTTATTTATTGATGTTTGTGTGTGTGTGGGCAGGTTTAAGTGGTTTACGATGACATTTTTTTTTTAGGTTACAAACTGGTTATTACAAGGGTATTATGCTATAAATGTGGTTTATGAGGACATTTCTAGTGTCCCCATAATTCAAATCACTTAAAAAACATACTAAACGATGTTTTATTGAAAATGTAAAAATGCAGAAAGTTTTTTTTTTTTTTGTGAGGGTTAGGTTTAGGGGTAGGTTTAGGGGATAAAATCTATAGTTTGTACAGTATAAAAATATTATGTCTATGGAGAGTCCTCATAATGATAGCTGCACCAACCTGTGTGTGTGTGTGTGTGTGTGTGTGTGTGTGTGTGTGTGTGTGTGTGAACAAATATATCTTGGTTATTGTGAAAAGTTAATTTCCACTCCCAAGATTTTAAAGATCACCTCTGTTCTGTAGTATTTCTTTTGTGTCACAAAACTGCAATGATTAGGTTAATTGTTTGAATAGAAAAGGATGCAATGAAAGTGAATAGCATACCAGCCAACACTCCCAATTTTACGATTGGGTTTCTCCCGTTTTTCCACCCCTCCTCCCGCTGTACTCCCGATTTACAATTTCTCCCGATAAACTCATGATTTTACGCATCCACAAATTGCTCTTGAGAATGTATTAGACCTCCAGGTAGGGTTGCCACCCGTCCTGTAAAGTACAGGATCGCCCTGTATTTAAATATGAAATGATGTGTCCTGTAAGCTGGTCAGATGGCAGCATGGCAAAATTGTTACAGATTGTTGGTTTAACATTGATACAAGTTGGACATTTTTCATAGGGTGGGTAAGGGGTCATCTGAAAAGTCCACACATTGTGCTAATATTGTGGAGCATGTGGTAAGGAACCATATGAGAGGACCACATAATGAGAGGACCACATAAAATTGTGGATTATTATTTATTTATTTATTTGTTTGTTTGTTTGTAAAAAAAAACAAAAACAGAAGGTTCAATATAATTGTTTAATAAGATGAACAAAATTACACAGATCAAACAATGTATGAATACTATCACTAAGTCATAAAGACAAGAAGTACAGGTGAAGGGAAAAAATAATTAAAATAAAGGAAATTACAATAAAAATTTAAAAATACATGTAAATAAACACAGGTGTATACATAAGATAAAGGAGCTAAATAATCAAAGAAATAAAAATAATTATATTTTCATGGTTCAGTCATGGGTCAGGAAAGTTCTCAGCATATAAGAAAAGAGTGACCGAGGCTAACTTTCTGCCTAATATTGCCTTTTGTGTCCCTCAGACAAATGAATGTCCAGTGGGGTTTGAACAACATGAGGGTGAATAAATAATGACAGAGTTTTAATTTTCAGATGAACTATCCCTTTAATTGTGGGTAGCAATGTGATTAGAACATCCATAGCTGTCCAGTTCACCTTGAAATTATAAGGTACTAACTTGTATTTTCAAATCACAATCTCGTGCAAAAGTGTATCCTTTATCAAATATTATTCCAACAGCAAAATAAATATTTCAAAGCTTTTCAAGAACATTCATGATCAGTTCCTGGGAATCCCTCGTCCTTTTTCTTTCAATCTGTTATTTTATGTTTGACATTCATTTTAAAATATCTTTTTTACTAAACGACTTCTTCAAACCAGCATACCGACATCCGTCCTAGTTGACATCAGCCACGCTAACCTTCAGAGCTATCATATTGTCACAAGGACCTCTACAATGCTAAAAAATAATCCCCCCCCCCCCCCCCCCCCCCGTCACTTGATTGTGTTATTATTATGCTAACCAAATCCTTATAAATGTGATTTAAGGCTTGGCGGCCTGCACTCTTGTTTTCCCTTCTGCTGTAGCAATTTATAGTGGCCCAGGAAAGGCCTCTCTAAGTATTCCAAATGTCCTGAGATTACAGCTGTTGCCGATGCCTGATTGAGGCCGACTGCTGTTATTGCACTGTGTTCTTGCTTGTACCCTGAGAGCAGTAAAGCGTCAATAAAATCAAAAGCACCTGCATCTTAAATGAAATTTCAATTGAAAAACTTAACAGCCCTTCAAATTGCAGAATTTAACGCAGACCAGTAAAGCTTAAATAACACTTTGCCTCTGCAGACCCAAAGGCTGAGCGGAGGAAGGCAGGTCGGGGATGCAGTAAGGAGGGGCAGTTCACGTTCAAGGTGACTTGATTGTCTCATGGTAAAATTATTTACAATTAAGGAATTTCTCCTGATAGCCAAATTGGATTTGCCAGTGAGCACCTACGCGAGCGTTTTGCGTCGCCGGCCGCAAAATTTTTCTGTATTCATGGATGCTCCTGAACCTTTGTGGTAATTGAATCATTTAGAGTGCTGAGTGGAGCAAGCATAAAAACCTGTTAACCCAAAGGTCAGATCTGTGCATTGTTTATTTATCAAGAGGGAGAGGGAGCGATGTCGGCCGGGCTCCTGCACAGACAGTAAAAAATTACCCCCAAAAATAACAGCCAGTAGATGAATGGAGACATCTGGGCCAGAATCATAAGCAGTGGCTGGCAGAGGACATGAACCGCTGGATGTGTGATTTTCTGTAAAGTGAGAATGGATTATTTCCAGTCATTGGGGACTTAAGTAAGGGTTACGGTTGACTAATGTGAGTTAAACCACCATATTTTACATTGTTTAGTTATCTGAGTTAATAAGATTTATATATCCTTTATTTTACATATACAACCACAATTTGGCATATTTACAGCCTTGCTACATTGAATTAGTAACAATGATGTAAAAATGTACAATGACAAACAGAAAAAGGACATTGAAGAGTATGACAGGTTTCAAAATGTTATCCGATGCATTGCTTAAAGAAGATCCGTAATATAAATCCAGAAGGATCCATATGTGAGTTTTTTTTTTTTCAAGTGGTAGTAGCGTGACTCCCTGAGATTTCTATGTTTTTTAAAAAAAAAAGTACTTAATGAGGTGGCCTCATATGTGGCTGGACGTCATCTTAACACCAATATTCAATAGGTACATGTCAAATTGCAACTCATACGTAAAATGTCATATAATACATTTTACTTGTACTACATAATGAATACACTTGGGTTAATGAGGTTCATCACTGTTTGTTTTCCACTGTGTCATGTCCTGTTATTTTTATATATTTTTAAGTAATTACCCTGATCCTTGTTGTGGTGGCCGCTGGCTGAGCTTTGGGAGGGAAAGTGTACAAGTAGTCGATTATGTCTCCTCAATACATATTGAGTTAGTTGGAATGTGATGGTGATGGGAAGTGGAAAGTGGGCGATCTGTGGGGAGACATCAGCAGCCCAGCATGGCAGAGAGAGAGCCAGTCACCTTGATCCACACGCCCTTGCAGGCACACCATTACCACACTACCGTGGGATGTAAATGGAGGAGGAAAACATTACCTTCAAATGAGCTTTCATAGGGCCCAAATATCAATCAGACAGCCCAGGCTCCAGAACAGACAGCACACGCTTTAAATGCGACAAAACAACTTCAATTACTACGTTTCAAATGTTCCGCTTCCAACTGCTTTCATTTTTCTAAACTTTTAAAGGAATAGTTCATACCAAAATGAAAATTTTGTCGTCATTTATACAAAACTAGATTTGCATTTGAAATACTAGTGCTTGCGATGCAGCAAAAGAACAGTGTTAAGTTTCAGATATATCATTTTTAAGATTTGGTTCTGCATAAATGAAATACTGTGCACTGAGAAGACCACAATAAATGATTAAATAGATGTAAGAATGACCAATCACAATTCAGGATACAAATGGATGTTAAAAGTAACCCAACCACAATTCAGCATACTTTGATTGCATAATTTATGTATGTTTCTTTAAAAAAAATAAAAAAATAATCAATGCAAGTTATGAATTTTCAAATTGTAATCTTAAATTTCTTAGGTTAATAAGTGTGCAAAAAAATAAATAAATAGATGGTATACCTTGAGCTGAAAATATCTACAAAATTTTTTTGAGTCTAAGTGGTTCAGCCTAAATTAATAATAAATTAATTGCAGAAATATAAAACTTTGGGTTAGGAATATCAGTCGAAAAAGACTGTGTTGTGCAAAATATTATTTTATTTTATTAAAATGTTTCTTCAAAACTTCATAAAGTACATTCAATTCAAATTTTGAGATGTATGATACAATAAACCAGTGGTGTATTAAAAAAAAACATGAACACACCAGTCTCAAAAAGTCATATATTTGCACTTATATAAAAGGTGTAAGAAAATTATATTTTCCATTACATAAGTAAACAATGATAACAATTTATGGTCCGTTGTAATCATAGTCTCATTTGAAATTACAAAGTGTATGTCAGGGTAAGTTTCTCGCTGGTATGGTTTACAGTTCACACCTAAAACTTGCTATTCTATTTCAGTTAATAGGTTTGATTAACTGTTCTTTTAATTAACAGTAAAATGGGTAACACTAGACCTTAATTAATAAACTAATACATACATTACCTTATAAATCAACTGTTAAGCATTGTATTGGTAATGACAAATAGCTTTCCTGTTAAGAAATATAAATGAAGATGATTTGATATCTCGAGGAAAAAAGGCACCACTGACAGCAGTAAAAAAAAAAAAAAAAAAAAAAAAAAGGAGAGAGAGAGAGATTTGATACAATTACGTGACAACTTGTCATCTGCGAAGAGCATAAAAAAAACTAGCACAGGTGCAGTGACACTCAGTATTTTCTCAAAGTTTAATAGCATAAGTTTTTATTTAATGTATTAATATTTTCACTTTTAGCAGAAAAGTAAATATACAATGCAAATTATGGTGAACAGCGCTGCTGGCGCATCAGCATTTCACTTAGGAGTAGTAGACACTAGAAATATAAGCCTAGCAGCTGTACATCTTCGCCAGGGATGGACTGGGAAGAGAAATCAGGCTTCACTGTCCTTTTCTGCATATCGCTGCCCCCTTCGGCATATCGCGGTGCCATTTTGTTGCCCATTCTGCATAACGCAGCGGCTCATTTCAGCTTAGTCCCGGTTCTACCAATGGCCAGTCTGCCCATGATCGGCCCCAAAATGCGTCGGCCCACCGGGAAAATGCCTGGTATGCCAGATTACCAATCCAGCCCTGATCATCGCACCATTAGCTAGGTAACTCCTAGCCAATCACATGTCAGCCATCGCTTTATAAGTCTGCTCACAATCTATCACATTGCTGTTTCAGTGTGCTAACACGGCAACCTCCACCACCCTACCGCCACGAGTTGAGTCCCGTCCTGCACAGGGGTAGGCTCCTCGCCCCTGCCTCATATCTCCGGCAGGATATGATGGTTCCAAGTACAACTTCTTCGGACTGCCAGAAGGGGCTTACTCCAAAGAGAGACATTACATTCCTGTTTCATATTCATCAAATAAATGTAATCTAAAACTTTACTCAAGTCTGCGAGTCTTCCTGATAGAAGTGTCCCTCTCCTTATTAAAACGGAAAATATGATTGGCTAGAAAATATCTAATCACGTCTTAATCAAGCGTTCTGACTGGTAGCTCAGCTGAGTCGGACTGTCTATCTGCCCGAGCCTTCAGTTCAGTGCTCCCACCTCCCGTTGCTCTGAGCGCATCTATGTACAATTATTTAGCAGCAGAAATCTAGCTAACTTTATTTAAATATATTTTTATTATTATTATTTAATGTAAAATATAACATTATTCTTTGTTATATTACCCTGGCATTAATAAATAATAATAATAATAATAATAATAATCTTGATTTGGCATCTTTCTCTCTGTTTTTTTATCTCATTTAAAAAGTCATGGAAACATAATGGTGTTTTTATTCTTTTGCTTTTGGAGCAGACAGTTGCAAAATATTATTCACTGTGGTTTCCCATTAACCTCTATAGAAGTTTTCCCTGCTATAGTTAACTGCTGCATTCCAAAAAAGAATCTATTTCAGGCTAATCATAGCAGAAGAGGATCTGGCACCAGCCAACAATCATGAGAGAGGCATGGAGTGCACTGGGGATACTGGCATGTGTGTTGTGTTTGTTTGGGTGCATGCATGTATGTCACAGTATGCATGTCTGCATGTGTATGTGTAATTATTAAAATGACCTGAGCTGTCCGGCCTAAACATCAATGAAGGATTTCTTGATGTTAGTGCTGCCATGGTGACTGTTGTTATAACCACTCAGAGAAAATGACCATGCTGCAAACTTAAGTGATTTCCTCCATTTCAGTGCAGACTCGTCAGAGGCTTGTCACACACATAGCTGATATGCCTTAACCATATATCCCCCTTTGAATACATCCATAAATATAATTTAATATTTGCTTGCAATATGCAGCAGCTGACTTCGTCCTCTTTGGCAAATAAGCTGATTTGCACATTGCCTGCTCTACATTTTAAGCAAGAGAATCAGGCTGTTCTAATCAGGCAGTGTCCTTGTGCTGTCAATCTCAATGCTACATGGTCAGAAAGGAGCAGCATCTCTCTAGATCATGAGATCGACTAGACTCATCAGTTCTGCAGTTCAGATACTTTAAACCCAAAAAATAAATCAAAGTGCAATCTTAGGGGTTTTACAACATTTTTTTTTGTAAATTGGCCAAGATTTGCTGTTACAAGAGTGCTTATATTTAGTATAACAGCACTGGGGTCGCTTCACTTTTTGTATTACTTCACTTGTCTGTTTTCACTATGTTGCTCAGCAGCATGCAGCGGTTGATCTTGCTTTGGCTACTTTTGGAAAAAAATAAAATAAATTGTTAGCAGAGCAAAAATAGACAAAATAACAGGCCATATTGTGTCTAAAATGTACGTTTTTTTAAATTACTTTTTTGTTTATATACTGTAACTTGTATAAAAGCAATATCATGCACTGAAGTAGTGCTGTTGAACTTTACCTTAAATTGTGTGGACTGCTGCTTTGAGTTTATGGTGAAGTGTATATTTTCTGTGCCATCTGCAGCACAAAAAAAAAAAAAAAAAAAATGACAAAAATGACCGATCAGCCTTCCCAAACACTTCTTTCGTACCCTTCTGCCCCACCTCCCATTGTTCAGACCAATTACTCAATTCCAGCTAAACAATTTGTTACAGGTACAGTAGTCCTGCTGCCCCAAACTCAATCCATTAGTTGATTCAGTAGTTGGCATGGAAGACCGCTCAAACAAAAAGAGCAATATATTGAAAGTGCTACAGAGCCAGTGCATGGGGAAGTTAACCTATGAATGGCTTACTTATAGTTGTCTGTATATTAAAAGAATATTTCGAGTTCAATACAAGTTGAACTCAATCGACAGCATTTGTGGCATGTTGACTGCCACCAAAAATAATTTCAACTAGTCTCTCCTTTACTTTAAAAAAAGCAAATATCTTGGTTACAGTAAGGCACTTAAAATGGAAGTGAATGGGACCAATCCTTACACATTAAAATATTCAAAATTCTAGCCGCAAGATATAAGCAATATGCATGTTAACATAATTTTAGTGTGATAAAATCGCTAACTAACCTTTTCTGTGTAAAGTTGTACAAAGTTGCCAGTTTTACAACTTCGTTGCTATGATGACTGTAACACCGTAAACCATAAAACAACCATAAAAAGTACGATTTGACCAACATTACAGCTCAAATAATGCACAAGTTTTAACAGAAGTATTCATGTAAGTGCTTTTATAAAAGTTATAAAATTATCAGTAGCACTAGAGGGAGTCATGTGTGATTACGTGTGATAATGCTTGAATTGCAATGCAAAAATGTCTGAAGGGGATGCCGCTTGTTAGTAATTCAGTTGAATTGGGTTGATTCCACTGTTCATAAACTTTCAGAAACAACATTGTCAATTTCTCAGTATCGGGGTGGAAAGGAGGACGCGGGAGTCGGTGTTGCAGTCCACGTGAGTGTTCTTTTTATTCTCAAGGTTTCACTCAAACTTTTTCAACAAGAACTTTAGTTCACACTCATCCAAAAGCAGTGAGTGGTAGAAAGTCACCACCAGACCTTCACGACCTGCAGGCCTCCAGCCGCCCGATGTGCTGGTGTTGGGGCCAGAGTCATTGCAGGTATTGAACAGTGTAAATTTGATTTACGCAAGTCATTTATAGCATCATAAGTATTCAGATTAAACTGGTGCCAGTTGAATCATGTGATCTGGTATTTTAAAGGGATAGTTCACCCAATGTTAGCCTCAGTCACCCTTCACTTTTACTGCATCTGACAGTGAGTGATTTACATTCTGTCTAACATCTCATTTTATGTTTCAAAAAAGAAGAAAAGCCATACAGGTTTGGAAAAATATGTGAGGGTAAGTAAATGAAGACAGAACATATTTTAAGAGTGCTAGTGCTATGCTTTAAGTCATACGCGCAAAGTCAGCGGCCGTTGGACATTACCATGGAGATTTGATATTTTTAAGTCTAGGCACAAGTGGGTTTGGCGAAATTGCTTGTGCAACATACAAATGTTCTGGGTCAAGTGCAATTTAATTCTGAGGTTCTTCTTCAGTTAATACACCATCTATTATATACATAGTCCATTCCTTCAAGCACAAGTGATATAAACAAACACAGCACATTCATAAGAAGTTGGTAGTGCAAATGGACTGTATGAATTAGAAGAATAGAAATATTGACTTACATTCTTTTGTGCATTAACTGAGACTGCGTCTTTGTTGAATATCATGCATATCATTAAACGCATGGAAAATATGGTTCTCATCAGGATTTTGATGTAAGGTCTGTTAAATTAAAGAAAATGTAAGTATTATTAGTCATTTTCATCTACTGACACAAAAATCATTGCTTGTTTTAACAGTGATATTGGCCTTCCAGGTTTTGAGGGATTTTTGTATGCACTTCACTTCGACCAGTCAATTTTGATTTTGAATTTTTTTTAATTCATTTATTAATTCAATTAATTCTAAATTCAAACTACACTTCAAATGAAAAAAAAAAAAAAAAATCTAAATAATGAAGTGGTCAAAAAACTCATGCCAAATACAAACATTTTACCCTCTCGGTGAACTTTTTTCACCGGCCCCTTTTGCATTGTCTTAAAAATCACTCTACAACAACAGGAGGAAAAATACCAATATGAATTGGATCATAAATACAATTGTAAATATAACCTAAACATAATAATAGTAATAATAAAATAAAAAAAATAAAAAAAATAAAAAAACAATGTCCTCTAGAAGGTTTCAAACAAATCTCAATTTTTTTTGGTTTCATAAAACGTCTACAACCTTCATTGTCAGGGACATAATTTGATGTTCCACTATATTTTCAGAGTTTGGACATGAACTTTATTACCACTTGCTGGTGAACTCTCCAAACTGCAAATGCGGGCACGAAAATTGCACTTAGAATTAGCACTCTCACGAAAATTAGATAAGTCGTTGTGCACAGTCTTTGTGCATTGTTCTGTGCCTAGCGCACTCAAGAAAATTGAGCCCCTAATCTGTATGTTTTGTGTGTGAAGTGACCCTTAATCCTGTCCCCACCCTCCTGTCTGCAGGCTGCAAGGCCTTGTGCTGCCTATTCACCAATGAGGTGCAAATGAGGTCTTTGCTGTGATTGTTAGTGAGATGCTGCTGTATTTCTTTCCATGAATGCCACACCTAGAGGACAGCACAGCTTCCATCATTATTTCAATGACACCCTCGCGGTATCGTTCCATTGATGCTCATGGTTTCCAGGTCATTCCATTGCTGCATCTTGTGGATCAGCCAATTAAGACAGTCAATGTTCTGTTGGAACTCCACATGAATGTGCCCTTGGAACCCTTGCAGCACTGCAGAATAATAAAAGTAATAATAATAAAAATCTTAAGCAATATTTTTTTTTCTTGTTTTCCAGTAAAAAATATCTAAATATCCTTAAAGCAAGATACTTCTTTATGAGACGCAAAACTGCTCAAGATATTATAGTAAAAGTTACCAAAAGATTCTGTCATGATTTTCTCACCACCATTTTGTTGCAAACCTGAATGATGTTTTCTTCAGGTTAGCACAAAGGGAAATGTTATGCAGTATGTTAGCCTCAGACAACATTCACTTTCACTGTTTAAAAAAAAAAAAAAAAGAAAAGAAAAGGTGAAAGGTGACTGAGGCCAACATCATCTTTTTTGTTACAAAGAAGAATGAAAGACATACAGTTTGAACAACATGATGGTGAGTAAATGATGACAGATATTTCATTTTTGAGCGAACTATACCTTTAAAACTTGTTTTCAGAGAAACTTGAATAATGTTTATTTTATTTATTTTTACCGTGGCAAATAGTGTTTTCTTGTTTAAACATAAATCTAACAAAAGTTAGTGAGGTTTATGCTTTAACCAAGAAAAAAAAAAAAAAAAAAAAAAACCTTTGCCATTGGGGTAAGGAAAATACATTTAATTCAAGATTTAATAGTTTACACAGATTTGCTTCTCAAGTAAATTTATCTTGTTGTGGATATTTATATTACTATATATATAAATTAATGGAAAATGATTTGCAATGAATGTTTTAGCGTGTTAAAAATTGTATCTTTATCTCTTTATTTAAAAAAAAGAAAGAAAAAAGAAAGAAAAGATAATTATCAAAGCTTTATTAAGCTGCAGATTCATTACACTCAACACACTTTGGCCTAATAGAGTTCAGTGTTTTGCAGCATAGACATCCCTGAAATTCACCAAACATGATACTCAAGAGTGTTAAGTAGCTTGCAGCCTTTTGGCTGGTTTACAAGTTGGATTTAAGGGATGTCAATGTAACTAAACAAGCTTTGCAGCTTAGATCCTGCAGTGTGTAAATACACCCATGCATTCTCCTCTCTCTTTCTGTCTCTCTCGCTTTGTTTTTATTTATTTTTTATTGTGTGCTAGTGCCAAGAAACATGGACAGAAATGCTTACCACTTTAAACAAAGGAGGCATTTGCATAAACTTGCTTGAATTATTCATTTTTCCCTAACACCCGGTTTAGTGTATTGTAATGCTATTATTATTTCATTAATTTGTTAACTGCTGCATGTATGTGTGTAACTGGATGAAAACTCTTCTACATGTAAAAGCCTAAAGACAACTGTTCTCATTAGCATACACTATACTGAATGTATGCTTATGGAAAGAAATTGGTACTTTTATTCACCAAAGTGGCATTCAGCTGATCACAATGTACAGTCAGGACATTAATAACATGAAAAATTACTACTACAATTTTTTTTTTAAAGTTCAGAACTTCTAAAACTATTTCAAAGAGTTCCCATCAAAAAATCCTCCACGTGCAGCAATGACAGCTTTGCAGATCCTTGGCATTCTAGCTGTCAGTTTGTCCAGATACTCAGGTGACATTTCACCCCACGCTTCCTGTAGCACTTGCCATAGATGTGGCTGTCTTGTCGGGCATTTCTCACGCACCTTACAGTCTAGCTGATCCCACAAAAGCTCAATGGGGTTAAGATCCATAACACTCTTTTCCAGTTATCTGTTGTCCAATGTCTGTGTTTCTTTGCCCACTCTAACCTTTTCTTTTTGTTTTTCTGTTTCAAAAGTGGCTTTTTCTTTGCAATTCTTCCCATAAGGCCTGCATCCCTGAGTCTTCTCTTTACTGTTGTTCATGAAACTGATGTTGAGTGGGTAGAATTCAAAGAAGCTGTCAGCTGAGGACATGTAAGGGTCTATTTCTCAAACTAGAGACTCTGATATACTTATCCTCTTGTTTATTTGTACATCTGGGCCTTCCACATCTTTCTGGCCTTGTTAGAGCCAGTTGTCCTTTGTATTTAAAGACTGTATTGTATACCTTTGCATGAAATTTTCAGTTTTTTGGCAATTTCAAGCATTGTATAGCCTTCATTCCTCAAAACAATGACTGACTGACAAGTTTCTAGAGAAAGCCGTTTCTTTATGTCATTTTTTATCTAATATTGACCTTAAGACATGCCAGACTATTGCATACTGTGGCAACTCAAACACAAAGACAATGTTAAGCTTTATTTAACTAACCAAATAGCTTTCAACTGTGTTTGATATAATGGCAAGTGATTTTCTAGTACCAAATTAGCAATTTAGCATGATTACTCAAGGATAAGGTGTTGGAGTGATGGCTGCTGGAAATGGGGCCTGTCTAGATTTGATCAAAAATGACTTTTTTCAAATAGTGATGGTTCTGTATTTTGTGATCAGTTAAATGCCACTTTGGTGAATTAAAGTACCAATTTCCTTCCGAAACAGCAAACCCTGTACATTATTCCAAACCTTTGGCCACCAGCGTACATTCTCACACATTTTTATTATAAAAACCTGCACTCAAGCAGAAATTTTTAAGGAATAGTTCTCTAAAAAATTACAATTCTGTCATCATTTACTCACTCTCATATCTTCCAAACCCATATGATTTTCTATGTTATGCAGATAACTAAACAAGATGTTTTATTGAAAATCCCAGTCTGTCTTTTCAATACAGTGGCAGTGGATAATATCTCACTTTAAAGCTTAAAAATGACCCAAAAGTATTATAAAAGTAGTCCTTGTGGCTTGTGCCTCAGATTCCAAGTCTTCTGAAGGCATACAATAATGAAGTTTTCTGAAATCGTCCCCTTAACCGGCCTTCATCCCAGCTTACAGTACCTTTCAATATCCATTATTATAACTTTCCTAACATAACCCTAACACTTATCCAATCTACCATTTCATCTCCTCTACCCAGACATGCACAATATGTTTAATGCATTCCCCAAATGCTGACGTCCTCCCTCACTCCAAAGACAGCATGTAGCAGCAACAAGCACTGTTTCCTATGCAATTCCATTAGGATTTCATTATGATCTCCAGGAGCTCAGGCCTCTTTTAAATGTAATGAAGGGAATATTCTGTCTTGGGTCAAAGTCAGGGTGTCTTCGCTTCATCACATGGCATCAGTTCCACAAACTCATTGATTTAAAAGCCTGTGATAATGTGTTGTGATATTGCTCTGGACACCAGATCTTCAGTGGATACCAGGCTCCCTTGTGAAACCATTTTAGTTTATAATTGCATGACCAGAAGAACACAGTTAAGCACTTATTTCAAATTCTTTTCAGTAATGCTAGCAAATTCTGATGTATTTCGTATTTCATGTTTTCCTGCAGGTTATGTGGTCTGCTCCACTCATACCCAATGGAGAAATTGAACGGTATGAAATCCGCATGCCTGATCCACGTATCTCACACACCAATACACCTGTGCTCAGTCACACCATCACGGACCTGGTGCCCTACACCAACTACAGCATCACCATCCTCACCTGCTCAGGAGGTGGAGGCCATGTCGGGGGTTGCACTGAGATCCTGCCCACATTGTTCACGACGTTAGCCACAATTACATGCCGTCCCTGTCGATGGTAGCCTTCAGTGAATCTTTCCTAGCCGTTTCATGGCAAGTGCCTTCAAGGCCAAATGGGCCCAACATAAGGTGACCGTTTGAGGTTAAATCTGTTGTGTACTACAAATTGGCTTCTTAATAAAACAAATCTAAAATACACATCTAAACAGTTAATAACACTTTATTCTATAAACAGTACTGGATTTGATCTGGATTTAGTTGACAATTTTTTCCTAGAATGTATATGAAATAATAAGGGATAGTGTATATATTAGGTGCTGTGACTAGTCACTAATTCTTTAAAGTTCATCACCTTTTCAGTCACCTTTTTGCTGTCACTAGTTAATTTTAAATGGTCTTGCAATGCAACAGATGAATTCATAAATAAATACACATATTTAAGGTATTCTCTCAATTAATATGAAGTCATAAAATTGCAAGCAAAATGCTGTTTAAAATCGTTTTTAGACAGAGAATAGCATGTTACACCACAGGACATGTCAAAAAGTTCCCAAAAGTATTTTTATGTTATCTACCCATCTTGAAGAACACGATGATCTGCAACCCCAATTATAAAAAAAAATTGAGACAGTATGAAAAATGCGAATAAAAAAAAGGAGTGATTTGTAAATTATATTCAGCCTTTGCTATATTGAAAGCACTACAACTACACATTATATGATGTTTTACCTTGTGAATTTCATTGTTTTTTTTTGTTTTTTTTGTGTGTGTGTGTTTTTTTTTATTTTTTATTTTTTTATGTGTATTTTATTGCAACACACTCCAAAAAAGTTGAGACGGGCAATTTAAGACTAATAACAATTTGACGAGTTGAAATAGCAAGGCGGTATGAAACAGGAGATGTTAAACAGGTGAGGCAATTGTGTCATAGTATTTTATACTATATCAGGAGCCTCCAAAAACAGCCTAGTCCTTCAAGAGCAAGGATCGTTCAAGACTTGTCAGTTTGCTTCATCAAATAATCCAGCACTTTGAGAACAATGTTCCCCGAAGACAAATTGGAAATATTTTGTCCATTTCACCTTCTACAGTGTCCAATATAGTTAAAAGATTAAAGGAATCTGGTCAAATCTCGGTGCGTAAAGGGCAAGACGAAAACCACTTCTGAATGCGCGTGATCTCTGATCCCTCAGACATCACTGTCTTAAAAAACATCATTCATAAGTAATGGACATTATGAGCATGGTCTTGGTATTACTTAAGTAACCTTTGTTAGTCAACACCGCTCGCCGCAAGTTAAGGCTTTGCTATGCAAAGCAGAAGCCCTACATCAACGTTGTCCAGAAGCGCTGCCAACTTCTCTGGGCTCGGTCTCATCTTAGATGGAAAGTAGAACAGTGTAACTGTGTTTTTTGGTCTGAAGAGTCCACATTTCAAAACATTTTTTAAAAACACAGCCGTCGTGTTATCTAGGCCAAAGAGGAAAAGGACCATCCAAGCTGTTATTAGCATCAGGTCCAAAAGCCAGTATCTGTATGGGCCAGCGGTGTGTCAGTGCCCATGGCATGGGTAACTCGCACATCTGTGAGAACACCATGAATGCCGACAGATATGTAAAAATTTTGGAGCAACATATACTGCCATCCAGCACCACCCTTTCTAGGGACATCCCTGCATTTTCCAGCAGGACAACTTCAAACCACATACTGCCCAGATTACAAGTGCATGGCTGTGTGAGCAGAGAGTGCAGGTGCTAGACTGGCCTGCCTGCAGTCCTGACCTGTCTCCAATTGAGAATGTGTGGCGCATTATGAAGCACACCATTCGGCAACAAAGACCCAGAACAATTGTGCAGCTAAAGACCTAAATAATGGATGAATGGGGGAAAATTCCACTTTCTAATCTTAACAAACTTGAGTCTTCAGTGCTCAAATGCTTAATAAGTGTTATAAGAACAAATGGTGATGTTTCACAGTGGAAAACACTTGACTGTCCCAACTTTTTTCGATCATGTTGCAATCATCTGACTTGAAATTACTGTACATAATAAAAAATACAAAATAAAATAAATAATGAAATTCACAGGTTAAAACATCATATAATGTGTAGTTGTAGTGCTTTCAATATAGCAAAGGGTGAATATAATTTACAAATCACAAATTTTTGTATTTATTAGCATTTTTCATACTGTCCCAACTTTTTCGGAATTGGGGTTGTATTTAATTTTAAAGGAGTCATGAAATGCTATTTTTTTAATAATTTTATTATCTTCCCTGAGGTCCACCAAAACTGTCACAGTTTAGTAATAAACGATCATTTTCCGCCCTGCCTCTGGCCCTCTGACTGACTCGGTTTTGGCCTCAGCGTCTCCTTTAAACTTCAATGTAAATGCCCACTGTTCTGATTGGCTAACATCATGCAGCCCCTCAAATTTAGTGATTTTTGAAACTCAATCGGAAGAGAATAAACAAGCTCTCCACAACATTATAAAGCTAAATTCAGGGTTTACACATAATGCATCAGAATATATTAAACTATTCACTCAAGCACATCAGCACCATAACCATCAAACAGTCATAACATATGAAATATTCATGAATGAAATGTTTTTGGTGTCAAGATTTTCCATTTCATGACCCCTTTATGGATGTACGGTTTGTAGAAAGTTAAAATGCACTTTACTGTTCTTCAAAAGCATAATCAATGGAATAATAGTGAAAACTGTAAACAATTCATATGAAATCATATGAAATCAGTAGAGAGTAATCCAAAATGTGAGACAACAGTGAGCGTCTCCCTTGGTTGTGAAGACCGAAGCGCAATGTAAAAGTACTTGTTTTTACTCGCAGTATATTTTAGTCTGTTTTTGAGCTGATTAGGTGGTAAATAAAGGTCTGTGTTCACGGCGGATGATTAAAATTCATGACTACTTTCCCCACTGCTGCTCTGTTTGTTTAACTAGGCTTATAAAGCACACATTAAGCTGAGCTCTCCTGATTACAGGCAAAATTAGCATTACTGTTGAGGGAGAGAAATAAAGAGGGGAGGGGGGGAGGGGGGGGAAGACAAAAGCAGAAACTCAGCGAAACAGCGGTGCGGGTGAAATGGCAGGAGGATTGTGGGAGTGGAGCAGGCTCTGATTATCTGGCTGTTTCCGCTGCCCTCAGATTTGAGCTGTTGAGACGGAAAACCCAGCAGCCCCTGGCCTCCCGTCCCCCTAAAGATTTGAATCTGTGGTACAATGTTTACGCAGGAACCAAATTGTTTCATGAAGATAAAAGCCTTAGCAGGTGAGATTACTGAAATTAGCTTTAATGCAAACTTTGCTTGTGTGCATAAAACTGTTTTCGTGCACCGATGCCATCTTTTTTAATGCCATTCAAAGATACTTTGAGCAAATATTCTATAGAATTAAATTGTTTTCAGCTAATCTTTCTCTGGCACTCCTTCCACTGTACGCTGAAAGACTCCAACATAAAATCCCCAATTGTTTCCCTTGTATCACAGGTTCTGTCATTTTGATTAAAGTCAGACTTAGTTGCAATGTTTTCAGTCCTTGTGAAAGATTAACTATGAGCTTGACTTTATGTAAAATACTGAAATGACTTTTCAAGCAGCTATATAAAAACTGGGGGGGTGGTGGCTAAAAAGTATTCAGGCAATTATGGAAACTTAGCCTCACTTAAAAATATGTTAATTTCATTGCATTATATAAAAAATACCAAATCAAGTTGCATTTGCAAACAATTGTGGTCTTTTCTTAGTACTAACTTAATTGTTTTACCCAATTTTGGAATAATTTTGAACCATCTGGTCCCAGGGTTATTTTAAGACAGATACCCTCAATTTCACTAAAGTGTCTTTGCATAGTTATTACTGGTGTATTAACTACTGTCTGGACATGTTCCATTAGGTTTGACAACCAGAATGTGTCCAAATACTTTGTTTTAATTTTGAACAATATATCTATTGTTTTATCATTCGAAACCTAACAAACATCTTTTCGTAAATGTTTTGTGTGAAAAGTGTGCTTTTATATCTTTCTTTTAATAAATGCCACTTGTTTTGATATGTTGTCATCCAATGCAAAGAAATTAATGCATTTTTAAGTGTGACTTAGGTACCCAAATACATTTAGGGCCACTGTAAAGGACATTGATCTAGTGCTTCTGTAGTCTCTTTACCTTAGTTTCAGTAGTCACATCAAAGCAATAACTAAATCAGCATACTATTATCTAAAAAATATAGCCAGAATTAGATGTTTTGTATTCAGTCAAGACTTGTAGAAACTTGCTCATGCATTCATCACCAGTAGGGTAGACTACTGCAATGGACTCCGAACCGGCCATCCCAAAAAGACCATTAGACACCTGAAGCTCATTCAGAATGTCAGGATTCTCACCCAAACCAAAAAACTGGAGCATATTATTCCAGTACTCAGGTTTTTACACTGGCTTCCAGTTACATATAGAATTGATTTTAAAGTACTATTACTTGTTTATAAATCGCTCAATAGCCTAGGACCTAAATACATTTCAGATATGCTTGTTGAATATAAACCTAACAGACCTCTCAGATCATTAGGATCAAGTCAGTTAGACATACAGAAGGTTCACTCAAAACAAGGTGAGACAGCGTGTAGCTATTATGCCACCCGCAGCTGGAACCAGCTTCCAAAAGATGTGCCCCAACAGTAGCCACATTTAAATCCAGACTGAAAGCTAAAATCTGTTTAGCTGTGCATTTTCTGACTGAGCATTGTGCTGCACTTATTGATTTCACTGAATCATTTTGCTTTTGTCTTTCTTTCATTTTAATTATTCTATTTTATTCTTTTTATTTTATTTTTATATAACTTTTTCTCAATGTGTGTGTTAACAATTTTTGGTTATCCTCTGTTTAATCAGGGAAGGTTAACAACAATTGAAGTGTGTGTTAAAATATTTAGGTTATCCTCTGTTTGATCAGGGAAGGTTAACAACAATTAAAGTGTGCGTTAACAATTTTTGGTTATCCTCTGTTTAATCAGGGAAGGTTAACGTCCTGGTTACTTTCGTAACCTCCGTTCCCTGATAGAGGGAACGAGACGTTGTGTCGATGTAGTGACACTAGGGGTTGCTCTTGGGAGCCCCAGACACCTCTAATCTTTGAGAAAAGGCCAATGGGAATTGGTGAGTGGAATTTGCATGCCACTCCCCCGGACATACGGGTATAAAAGGAGCTGGCTCAAAACCACTCATTCAGGTTTTGTGCTGAGGAGCCGAGAAAGGGTCCCGGCCATTTCAGCGGGTAGTTCAGTGTTGTGGCAGGAGGGACACAACGTCTCGTTCCCTCCATCAGGGAACGGAGGTTACGAAAGTAACCAGGACGTTCCCTATCTGTCACTCACTCGACGTTGTGTCGGTGTAGTGACACTAGGGGTCCCTATACGAAACGCCACAACTAGCTGAACTGTGTTACGTGGACTGGCAGTGCGAGATGGGCAAACCATTGCATGCCTCATAGCCAGCACACCTGGCCATCACGTAACCTCCCCCAATGCCCCTACGAGCGTCGACTTCCCAAAATGGGGACAGGCCGTCCCAGCCGTGGCCTCTTCTCTTCTTCTTTTCTCCCCAAAGAAGAATGGAAATCGTTCAGCTGGGGGCCATAAGTGTCCACGTCGGGGGGGTGTCCATTCCCAAGGGGAAGACACTGCGGAGACCACAGCCTGCCCGAAGGGGAGGCAATTGTGTGGAAATTCTTCACATGGTCTTACCGAGTCTTGTTGGCAGTGTCGCATGTGGAGAAGACCCCATGGTAGGTCCTACCCAGAGGGGATGGAGATCTACAAACATGGCGACCGGTGGCAGAGGGAAACTCTACCCAAGGAAGACACGGGTTTACCAACAGGGAAACCATCTCATGGAAGATACATCACACGGGGTTACAAATAGGCAACCAGCACCTGTGGAGCACCTACCCCAGTAAAGGGCCTAATAGCATATGTACTGGGCCAGCATCGAGTTTCTCCGCGAACTCGCCTGCCACAGGGCTAAGGAGGAATGACATCCAGGGTCCGCGACCGTGAACTTGGCTGGGGGGTAAAAAGCGCACGTCTCCCCCTCCAGGAGGGGAAAGGCACTATACGCAAGTGGTACACCTGGCCAGTTGTCCCACCAACTTACCTGTTCGTACCTGCTCAACCTGCTCAACCCAGAAATTGAGGAACCTCACGAAAGTATTGGGTGTTGCCCAGCCCCCTGCTCTACCGATGTCTGCCAAAGAGGTGCCATTGGTCAGGGCCCAGGAGGCCACCACACTCCTGGTGGAGTGTGCCCGAAGCCCCAAGGGGGGCGGCATGTCCTGGGCATGGTATGCCAAAGTGATGGTGTCAATGGCCCAGTGGGCGATCCTATGTTTGGAGACAGCACTCCCATTCCGCTGTCCTCCGAAGCAGACAAAGAGCTGCTCAGAGCATCCAAAGCTCTGCGTGCGATCCAAGTAGATGTGCAAAGCACGCACCGGACACAGCAACGAAAAGGCTGCGTCTGCCTCCTCCTGGGGCAGCTTCGCTTGCAGGTTCACCACCTGATCCCTAAACGGGATCGTGGGAACCTTGGGCAGATAGCTCGGTCGGGGCCTCAGGACCACGTGAGAGTATTCCGGACTGAACTCCAGGCATGTGTCGCTGACAGAGAACACCTGCAGTTCCCCTACCCTCTTGATGGATGTAAGCTAAGTCAGGAGGGCAGTCTTCAAGGGACTGCCTTTAGCTCAACTGACTCTAGGGCTCAAACGGGGCTCCCTGCAGGACCACGGAGAGATCCCATGAGGGAATGAGGTGCGGTCTGGGAAGATTCAACCTCCTCGCGCCTCTAAGGAACCTGATGATCAGGCTGTGCTTCCCTAGAGACTTACCGTGAACTGCATCGTGGTGCAATGCTATAGTGGCCATGTACACCTTCAAGGTGGAGGGGGACAGCCAGCCTCTCCTGCAGGAAAGAAAGCACCGACCCGACTGCGCATCTCTGGGTGTCTTCGTGTCGGGAAGAACACCACTTAGCAAACAGATGCCACTTCAAGGCATACAGGCACCTCGTAGAGGGCACCCTAGCCCAAGTGAGCCCTAGCAGGTGGTAGGCCACTTAGATCTTCTGCGTCCCATCCATGGGCCAGACATGGAGATTCCAGAGGTCTGGTCGCGGGTGCCAGATGGTGCCCTGTCCCTGAGAGAGGAGATCCCTGCCGGGGGGGGGGGTGGAGAGCTGTCGCGTGGAGTGTGAGGTCTGGCGAACTGAATCGCATAGCTAAGTCGGACGGTCCTGGTTAGCCATCGCGACGGGTTGGGGAGCGCAAGCCACACCTCCAAGCTCCGGGCGAGGGGGACCAAGGGGACAGTCACGTCAGACGCAGGGCAGAGCCGAAGGCGCCACGTCGAGGGGGACATCGAAGCACTTACCTGGCTCCGGGTACCCACCATGGTACCAGTCAGTGATGGGGGAGAAGGGGAGCCGTCCTCATAATCCGTCACAACTGCCTGGGCGTGGGTGTGTTTGTGCCACAGCTGGGTGTGCAGGGGTGGGGGGCTCGCATCCGCAGCGCCGTGCCTGCCGTAACTGTGCAGTATCCAGTGATCGTGATAATGATGGCTGTAAACACTGGGTGTGTGACCCAGGGAGTGAGGAAACCGCTCTTTTTATGAGAATGTGGGTAAATGAAAGAAAAGGGAACAAAAGATTCTCCGGGGGATTGAGTGGTCTTCTTACAAGCTCCAAGTCTGCAGCGGGTCTCCACGTCCCTGGGTCGCCTGTCCCAGGGGCACTTAGAAGCCTTCCTCGGGTTCTTGGCGGCAGACCGTGAGACGGGGGGCATCTGCTTCCTGCGGGTGGCTCTACGGCAGGGCCAGACTGCTGGCCCGGGCTGCGGCGGAGCTGGTGTCATCGCCACAGGGGGATGCCCCTGGCGACGAGCAGACGGGGTGCAGGATCTTGATCCACGCTGGGGCAGGATATGCTGAATAGACTCCATCTGCTTCTTAACCACCGAGAACTGCTGGGCAAAGTCCTCGACGGTGTCGCCGAATAGGCCAACCTGGGAGACGGGGGCATCAAGGAACCGTACCTTGTCAGCCTCCCTCATCTCGACCAAGGCAGAGGGATTCAGCTCGCTGAACACAACCACTCAGCTCTGAAGAAAAAATCTGAATGAGTGGTTGCGAGCCAGCTCCTTTTATACCCGTATGTCCGGGGGAGTGGCATGCAAATTCCACTCGCCAATTCCCATTGTCCTTTTCTCAAAGATCAGAGGTGACTGGGGCTCCCAAGAGAGCAACCCCTGGTGTCACTACATCGACACAACATCGAGTGAGTGACAGATAGGGAACAACAGTTATGGATGGTGTTAACAATTTAATATTATTTTCTTATCATTCATTTTAATCATTTAAAAAAAATCAAATGTATTTTATTACTTTTTATTCTTATTTCATGTTCTTAATGTGCTATATAAATAAACTTGCCTTGCCTTTAATCACATGTTCACTCAATGTTTTTACATGTGCTACAGATACATATGGTATGAGTACAAGCTACTGGTTCACAACGATGTTGGCTATGCTTCAGGGGAGGTTACCACAGGGGTTACGATGGCTGGGCATCCACTCACACACACCAGTGTGTCCATCCAAGTTCTCAATCATACAGCGATCCTGGTCAACTTGTCCACTCCCAGTAAGAGTCATTATTTATATTCCCACTGTCATGGAAAACCTAGAAATATCAGGGAATTTTATAAACCAGGCCTGGAAAACTCATGGAAATGAACAAAATCTTAAAAGACTGGGAAAAAATCATGGAATTCAGCATTTTTTTCTAGCTGTGCTCTGAACCGTCTGAATGATTCTATTGGCAAATTGGTCTGAATTTATTTATTTATTTATTTATTTTGTATTTTTTAATCCTTATCCGGTAATCACAAAGGACTGGAATGGTCACGGAAAAGTCATGGAAATTCATTGTTCAAAAAGTGTGGGAACCCTGTATAATAAATATATTCCTTGACCAAAAAGATGTTCCCAAAAAGAATCTGTATTTAGACAACTTGGTTTTGCGGCTGACCTTTGAGTGTGTCCTGTCTTTCTCTATAATTCTGTTCTCAGCTCTGCAAAATTTACAGGGAAGTGTGAAGGATTATATCCTGATGGTGCAATCCACCCAGCACAAGCAGAACCTTACACTTGACCCTGCTGTGACCTCTGTAGTAATCTCTGACCTGCAGCCAAGTATGGAGTACAAACTCTCCTTGACTGTGTCCAATGACATCACCAGCCCTAAGGTCATCTGCACTACTACTGATGGAAATGAGTTTATGCTGCATGCATGTTTGGTACACACATCTACTTTGACTGCCAATGCAAAGGGCCCAAGAATTGTAGTATATTGTTAAATCTAGATGTTTTGATTGATTCTTGCAAATGAAGCAAAGCAATCCATTTATCCATGTATTGTTCTTTAATAGCTATGAGACTGCACCAGTTCGTTTAATGTAAAAGCAAGGTTTTCTTTCCCCCATTTGTTTTTTCTACAGGTTTTCTCATTTAAAATCACATTAATTAAATAATGTCTGTTATATTATAGAAACATGAGAGAAATGCAAATAATATGAATGTCTGCCAAGCTTCTCAGAGTACATTCAAACTTTTAGCGGTTCAGGTTGTAATATAGAGGTTACCAGACTACAACTGCAGTATCTCTATATGTTTAACTGGGAAAGTGGGTGGGTGGAATTTGGATTGAAGATATTGTCTAATTATGGTTTTCCTGTCAACACTTCAAATGTTTCTGGGATCTCTGTCATCCTGCCTCTCTCATATCATTCCAGCAGCCCTGTGCTCATGGAGATAAAAAACAGCTGAGGAGAAGAACTGATTGATTGAAATTTTCCCCCATACTCTAAAGGCAAACCTCACAAGCTTCCAACAAAATTTGCCTTTTCCAAAATGTTGATATCTTGAGTTAACCTCTGTGCTATGATCAATAGTCATTAAGCTGTCCTTCTCTCACACAGTTAATGTACTGATGCAGTGATAGCACAGGAAACAGATGAAACCTCAGCAAACCTCTCATTTCCTATCCATTGTGCTCTCTCACACACTTACACTTACTGCAGGTGAACCCTTTTTTTAATTATATTATATTTAATTATAATTATATTGTACTGAAATCTGTCACAGGGTAACTTGCTGCAGAATGAAACAAAACAGACTTCCTGAAATATGCTTCATCTTGCTTCCAGTGTTAATCATGTTCATGAAAACCAAATGAAATTCAGTTAATTTATAAATGTTTTTTTATTTTTATTTTTTTGCTGGACATTTTATTCAGAGGCACAGCTGTGTTGTTTAAGCGTGCTATTAGACCCAAGCGAGAGAAGCGAGCCGGCGCACTGGTCAAGCTCCGACAGCGTGGCTTCCAATCAGCACTGCCGAGTATTTATCTAGCGAATCTCCGCACTCTCCCTAACAAAACGGACGAACTACATCTCCTCACCCATACAAACAAGGACTTTTCATACTCTGCTGCCTTGTGCTTCACAGAATCCTGGCTGAGTGAAGCCATTCCTAGTTAATAGTCCGGAGTTAATGGGTAAAACGAGAGGTGGTGGAACATGCTTTTAAATCAGTGAAAGTTGGTGTACAGATGTAACAACTTTTAAGAAGACGTGCTATTATTAACTGTAAGCCATTCTATTCACAACGGGAGTTTTCCTCGTTTATTCTGGTGAGTGTTTATATCCCTCCACACGCGTGTGTGAATGCAGCGCTGCAACAGCTGGCTGATCAGATCACAGACACAGAACAACAATACCCAGACTCACTTATTATTATTCTCGGTGATTTTAACAAAGCTAACTTCACCCGTGAACTGCCAAAATACAGACAGCATATTACATGCCCCACCAGAAACAGAAATATACTGGATCACTGCTACACAAAATTCAAGTATGCATATCACTCTGTCCCTAGAGTGGCTTTGGGACTCTCTGATCACTTTCTGGTTCATCTTCTTCTGACTTACAGGCAAATCTAAAATCAGCTAAACCTGTAGTAAGGACTGTAAAGAGACAAGGCCCAGATGGTGCGTCACCCACTTGTCTAAAATCTAGTGCTGACCAGCTGGCCCCCATCTTTACACAGATCTTCAACAGATCACTGGAGCAGTGTGAAGTTCCCTGCTGCTTCAAACACTCCACTATCATCCCTGTCCCAAAGAAACTCAAGATCAAAGGACTTAATTACTACATACCCGTCGCTCTGACAACTGTGTTCATGAAGTAATTTGAGAGACTGGTGTTGGCCCACCTGAAGGACATCACTGGACCCTTTCTAGATCCCCTTCAATTTGCTTATAGAGCAAACAGGTCTGTGGATGATGCAGTCAACATGGGATCAGGAACATATGAAAGGATCCTTTTTGTGGACTTCAGTTCAGCTTTCAACACCATCATCCCAGCTCTCCTATGGAATAAATTAACCCAGCTGTCTGTTCCTATATCTATCTGTCAGTGGATCACCAGCTTTCTGACGGACAGGCAGCAGCTAGTGATACTGGGGAAATTCACTTCCAGCACATGTACGATAAGCACTGCTGCCCCCAGGGATGTGTGCTCTCCCCACTACTCTTCTCCCTGTATATCAATGACTTCACTGCCAAGGACCCCTCTGTCAAGCTCCTGAAGTTTGTAGATGACACTACTGTCTACTGGCCTCATCCAAGATGACGATGAGTCTGCATACAGAAGGGAGGTTGAATGGCTGGCTCACTGATGCAGTCATAACAACCTGGAACTCAACACACTCAAAACAGTGGAGTTTGTGGACTTTAGGAGGAACACCCCAACACTGACCTCGCTCACCATTCTAAACAGCACCGTGGCAGCATTGGAGTCATTCAGGTTCCTGGGCACTACCATCTCACAGGACCTGAAGTGGGAGACCCACATTGACTCCACTGTGAAAAAGGTCCAGCAGAGGTTGTACTTCCTACACCAGCTGAGGAGGTTCAACCTTCCATAGGTGCTGCTAATCCAGTTCAAATCAGCAGTCATTGAGTCTGTCCTCTGCACTTCAGTAATTGTCTGGTTTGTTTCAGCTATGAAATCGGACATCAGAAGACTACAACGGGCAGTTCGGACTGCTGAACGGATTATTGGTTGCCCCTTGCCCTCCCTTCAAGAACTGTACAGTTCCAGATTGAAGAATAAGGCTGGTAAAGTCACTCTGGACCCCACTCACCCAGCCCACTACCTTTTTGAACTGTTGCCTCATGGCCAACTCTACAGAGCACTGAGCACCAGAACCGTCAGGCACAAGAACAGTATTTTCCCTCAGGCTATCCATCTCATGAACAGTTAAAACTATACTATAATTACGTGCAATACACTGTATAGTTAATTATATTATTTAACATATCATACCTCTTCTGCATTACATTCCCTTGCACTGTATATAACAGATTTGTATTTGTACATACTTTATGTATATTTTCGTCTTATTGTGTATTTCTATATATACTTATATTTCTATTAGCTTTTTATTTTTATTCTATTTTTATTATTATGATTATTATTATTATTATTATTATTATTATTATTATTATTATTATCTATGTCTTGTTGTTGTATTGTTTGTGCACTGGAAGCTTCTGTCACCAAGAAACATTCCTTGTATGTGGAAGCATACTTGGCAATAAAGCTCTTTCTGATTCTGATTCATTACAACCCACATTTATTCAACATGAAAAATCCTCTTGTTAATGATATCACTTGACTGTCCTGAGAAATTAGACAACATTAAAAATATTTAAATTGTTTTAGTTAACGCATTAGCTCTGGCAGCCCTAATATACTAAATATTGAAAACTAAAAGTGCTTCCTTCAATCTCACCTATCAGCGTAACAAACTGCATTACAAATATTAGATAATCATTTCCTTCTAAATAAAGGTTACAGGTCATTTAACAAAGAGCTTACAAAAGTATCATTATTTTTTAGCCTGAAGGGCAGCTTATTTGATGTAATATTCCGGGTTCAATACAAGTTAAGCTCAATCGGCAGTATTTGTGACATAATGTTGATTACCACAAAAATTAATTTCGACTCATTCCTCCTTTTCTATAAATAAAAGCAAAAATCGAGGTGACAGTGAGGCACTTACAATGGAAGTGAATGGGGCCAATTTTTGAAGTTTAAATACTCACTGTTTCAAAAGTATAGCCACAATACAGAAAGGATATGCATGTAAACATGATTTTAGTGTGATAAAATCACTTACTAACCTTTTCTGTTTAATGTTATAAAATATAACATAATGGTTACCATGACAATGTAATGTCAACAAACCCAGACTGTAAAATAATGACAATTTAAACAACTTTATAACTCAAATAATACACGTTTAAACAGAAGTGCTTTTGTAAAATTATAAGCTTCACATTTCTGTGTTTTAAACCCTCCAAAAATTGGCCCCATTCACTTCCATTGTATGTGCCTCACTGTAACCTCGATTTTTGCTTTTTTTTTTTTTTAAGTAAAGGAGGAAAGAGTCGAAAGTAATTTTTGTGATAATCAACATTATGCCACAAATGCTGTCATTTGAGTTTAACTTGTACTGAACCTAGAATATTTTTTTTAAACTGGAGTTGAACTTAAAGATCATATTAGGCTGCTCTGATAGTGCATATGTTAAGAGCCTGCTAATTGAAAAGTGGAGTGCAGACAGTAAAGTTTGTGTAAAGTCTTGCATTGATAGCACAGTGGTGAAAATTATATGGAAAGAGATGCTTCAGAAGAAAATGATATCAGTTGCATCAGAGTATGCCTTATTGCTCTTTCGGTGTCTTGTTTTTCTAAAAAAACAAAACAAAAAAAAACAATCATAATTGTGATTATTAATATTGTGATGTCATATTAACACTAATAATATTTTCTGTTTAAAACTGCTTATTAGTTCATTAAAAGCAGCATTAGCCTTAATTGGAGCTTCATTTTGAGTGAGTGAGTGTGTACCACCAATGACCAAAATTATTCAGATTTGTTTGCTCACAAAGTTTTTACTAAAAGCTGCAGTGTGTAATTTATGTGCCACTTGTAACACCAAATGGAATTGCAAAAATAATGACTATTCCTGAAACAGGTTTCCCAAACACTCCCCCCACCTGGCATGTTCGGACAAACAGATAGTCCCACCCTAAACCAAATAGCCAATGCTGCTATTTTGGGCAACATATTAAAGCACATCAGTGTTTAAACTTGAAGCAGGGAAATTAACCTACAAATTGCTTACTTAAAGATGTACTTACCTATAGCCTTTGCATATTAAACTGGGATTTAAAACAACAATGTATTTTGCCATCAAAAAATTACACACAGCAGTTTTAACACCCACAAACCTTCAATAAGCTCTGCCCTGTGAGTACATTAAACTGCTTGTTGACCCTGGTGTAGAGCATGAAGTCTCTTGAAGATCAGGCTTGACTTTTTGAGGCTTTGAGTGAGAAGAGCACCAGTAATATTTTTTGGAGAGAGTGTATGTGTCAGGACCCCTGCTCTGTATCAAATTCATTTTTCAGCCCGTCATGTCAACCAATGGGTTTTTTAAAGCCACTGCTGAGATATTTGATCTCTCAGCTGTCATTAGCACAACATTCAAGTCACTCACCTCTGAAAAAAATCGTTATCAATGATTCCCTTTTTACATTCTTTCAGAACAGCCTTACAAAGTTGTCATAATAGCTGTTTACTAGAGTCACATCAAGCTGAAAAATAAGCTCTCTTGTCTTCTTTTGTAAGTTAGTGTGATTTGTTATGGGAAAGGAAGAGCATGCAAAGAAAAAAGAAAGAGAGCAAAAAAAGAATACCCCAGACTAGCCCAGTTAACCCCCTCTGCCCCCTGTGCAACACTCCAATCCCTGTGCGCTTCTCCAGGACTGATTCAATTTACCCACAAACCATCTGTAGGAACCCCCAAAAGAAAAAGTGAGATAGAGTCACACTTAGCTTCTTCTCATTCTGCCAGCCCTTCCTGATGTATCCGCGTTCCCAGATGTATACCGTATATAAAATCACATTATACACATACAAATGCACTCAGAAACATACGTCAAGCATACACATGTGTAACACTGCATTATAATTGGTTATCATTTGAACTAGGCACTACTAAATAACTGCATAAAATATTTGAAGAAATATCATTAACAGAAACAAAAGTGCCAAGTTGCAAATTGACAATATTCTAATAACCGTCCAAAGACCAAAGAATTAAAGCAGCTGTGTGAGCCACTAGACTTTCTGAGAAACTAGAAGAAACAAAGCAAATTGCAAAATATCTAGATTTTTACATTTTCTGAAGAAAATGTAAGTGGGCTTGGTGCAAAAGTGGCCACCTCAGTGCAGTTGCTAATGTGTTCTGAGCGTTTTCTAGCACTACTATGCAGTTGTGTTGAGGTGTTTTGGGTGGTTGGTGTTTGTTTTCAGGCCCATGTCAAAAAAGCCCTCCCTCAAGTCTTTATGATATTCTGGTTCCTACTGTGCATTTGGCTCAGGTCCCTCCTTCACTATAAGTCTATTTTCACCCATTTTATTTTCTGCCAGGCAAAAATCATAGGGCTGATCATTTAAAAAAGCAATAGCATCCTTCAATAAGCTTCCAGATTTAGGTATTAGTCACGTCTTTGGAAGCACCACTTGACTGTTTCCAAACAGGTAGTGTTACGACCCTAAGATGGTCTAGGTAACACTAAATATAGATATTAAATTTATTTGTGTGCTGGAGCAAATGACTACAAACGAGGGAAAATATGGTGCAATAATCAAGTGGTTTATTCTATACAATGTGGTGTGCAAGGTGCAAGGTGAAAAAGTGAAATGAAAATAAATATGTACAATATTTACAATACCTTGTATTCAGGGTTGGGGAGTAACAGAATACATGTAACGGGATTACATATTTAAAATACAAAATATAAGTAACTGTATTCCACTACAGTTACAATTTATATAATTGGTAATTAGAATACAGTTACATTCAAAAAGTATTAAGAGATTACGTTGCATTTTATTGTCATTTGTTTCATTTAATATTTAGTCCTTTCAGATGGAAAACATTTATACATATAAAAGATGCTTTCCAAAGTGCATTTGAACAGCGGTGAAACACTTTCTTATGATGTGTTACATTCATACGAGTAGACAGAGAAGTAAGTTTGAAGTAAGTATGGAGCAGAAGAAATAGAAATAAACCTTGTGAAAACTGTCAGCTTTACGCTAAGCTACAATGCTATTTCTAACCATTTTACATAGGGACACGAGTGGTGCCAAACAAGTGAAATAAACAAAACACACTCTAGCTATAAACCTCTAGTCTGACTAGAAAACAAAGGAGTAAATAAAAAAATCTTCAGTATCTGAGACACCCTACCTAAACTACTCTATCTAGCCAAAAATACAAGACGTACAGTGCGTGGCACTCACTCCTTACCTAGTGTGTCTATACAGTATCTAAATCCTGCGTGTGCACAATGTACATCACGTGACCTGCTTACCTGTCCACTTCTCCCCAGTGTAACAAACAAAAATAACGAATAATAACGAAAATGGGACAAGGAATCAAGATTGCAGACTTACAATAACAAACAAAATGAAATGGTTTGAAAATAATGTCTGGGAATAAACAAATGAGTACAGTACAGAAGAACGCTGATGTGAATGGGTTTTGGCATGGTTTTAAATTGGGCGGTCTATATATTTCCAACAGAACAACCAAAGGGAAGTGTCTTGGAAAGGTGACAGTAAGGAAAGCGGGAGACAACGCAGAACGATACACACACATCTCATAGACACAAATAGGATTGTGACACCCCCACCCATAATAATTTGTTTGTTACAATATCATTAAAAAAAAGAAAAGAAAACGACAAAGACTACAGAAATAATGCACAAACACAACAATTAAACTCGGGAAAGGGCATCAGCAACAATATTTTCAAATCTTGAACTAATTGGACAATGTCCTGTCTTTGGTGTTCAGATAAATGGGTGAGATTTGAAGGCAAATCTCTTAACATTTCTGAGTTGAACGGTCTAGCGCACTGCTGAGGGGCATTGCACAGCACTAGCCTGTCTTCATCAGCACCAGCAATGTCTAAAGAGGACACTACATCACAGGCTACCACAACAGATGAGACAAATGGCCCTGAAGTCTGCCTTTAAGTTTTTTTCCTGTGGGTGCTCTCGGGCATGATATGCTTTTAACATGTTTTTGTGACAAACACGAGACTGGTGCTTTCTGTCAGAAGTATCAATTAAATAGTATGTCTCACTCATATTTTTCTTCACAACATAGGGACCAGAAAAATGGGCAGACAAAGCTGAACCTGGAACTGGCAACAACACAAGCACTTGATCACCAGGCTGAAAAGAGCAAGAGACAGCTTTCGCGTCATTTTGGCGCTTCATGCTTCCCTGCACGGCTGCCAATGGCTCTTTCGCAAGAGAGCATGCATTATGCAAACGCTCTCTGAATCGGCTGACATAGCTCAATACATCAGTCTAGGGACTCTAGTTAATTGCCAACATCTTTTTTTTTTTAAGGACTTTTAAAGGTCCTCTAACAGTGTGACCAAACACGAGCTCAGCTGGACTGAACCCAAGAGATTCCTGAACTGTTTCACGTATGGCAAATAAAACTAGCGGAACACCTTAGTCCCACTCTCTACCTCTGTCCACGCAATATTTTCACAACATAGACTTTAGTGTCTGATGGAAGCGATCAAGTACACCCTGACTCTCAGGATGGTACACCAGATGTTATGGCAAGAGACTTTAGAACTTGGATGAAGAGCTTAGACAGAAAATTGGTGCCCTGATCTATTTGTTCAATTTTCAGCAATCCAAATCTAGAGAAAAATGTAACCAATTCCTTGATAATGACAGGAGCTGTAATTTTGCGAGAGGAATGGCCTCAGGAACCTGGGTAGCAGTACACATTATGGTTAGCAAAAACAGATTACCCGATTATTGGGCAACGGGCCAACACAATCAACAATGACATGTTCAAATAGCTCTCCAATAACTGGGATGGGAGAAAGTGGAGCAGGTGGAATCACCTGATTCGGCTTTCCCATATACTGACAGGTATTACATGTATGGCAAAACTAAACAATATCCTTCTTTAAACCAGGCCAAAAGAAATGTCTTAGTATTCTGTTGAATGTTTTTGTGATACCAAGATGACCCAACAATGCACAATCACACGCTAGACACAGTACATGCTGACGGTAAACAGAGGGAATGACAATTTGGTATACAACATTCCAATAAACATCTGTGGTGATTTTTGAGCACCATTTGCACATTAACAAGCCATTTTCAAGAAAATAGCTCACATTCTTCTCGCTAATCTCATCTGAAGAAACAGCAGAGGAGTAAAATGTTGTCAACGATTGATTGTCTTTCTGAGCAGCGATAATTTGCTTGCGAGACACGGGCAAATTCATGGTGTCACAATTCAACCACAAACATTAAGGTTTTGCGCTATGCTGTGTTACAGGAGTTCTGACATTTTCACACGGTGGGGAAAACGCCTCGTCAGTGAATACAGGGGCTAAAAACTACCAGACAAGTCAATGGCATCACCCATTTTTCATGCCTGAGTCCGCGTAACAATGCACGTGGGAAAAGCATCAGGGTAAGTTTCCAACAATTCATCTGAGCAACAGTTTGGGTCAGGTTTATCCAAAACCTCTAACATAGGCATTACATTACCGCCAGCCAGGTAATTTCCCAAAATAAAGGTGACACCTTTAACGGGAAGTGAAGGGTGGAGGCCAACCATCACAAAACCGATAACTAGTTAACACTGAACATGCACATGTGTAACGGGACTTTCACAATCCCCATTCCCTATCTGTCACTCACTCGACGTTGGTGTCGATGTAGTGACACTAGGGGTCCCTATCTGTCACTCACTCGACGTTGGTGTCGATGTAGTGACACTAGGGGTCACTCTTGGGAGCCCGAGACACCTCTGGTCTTTGATAAAAGGCCAATGAAAATTGGCGAGTGGTATTTGCATGCCACTCCCCCGAACATACGGGTATAAAAGGAGCTGGTATGCAACCACTCATTCAGATTTTCTCTTCGGAGCCGAACGGTCATGCTCGCTGAGCTGAATACTACTGTTCATTCACCTGCTGGATCTGACGGTGCATTTCAGCGGCTTCTCCCTCCTCTGCACTGGTGCACTGCAGAGAACGCCCCTGGGCGCTTCGGCAGAAAAACTAGAGAGTATATTTTCTGAAAGAGCATTTTTCCCCTCTAAAAGAGTATATATTTCTCTAAAAGAGCGCACACACGGAACGTCTTTTTAAAGACACGTCTTTTTAAAGATGCTTTTCCAATTGTGTGTTATTCCTGGTTGTGCTCGTTATCTCTCGCCTTCTAACGGTCACGATCACTGTCTTTTGTGTCTGGGCACTGCTCACGCGGAGACAGCGTTCGTGGATGGTCACGTTCTCATTGCGAGAATATGTCCATGGCAACGTTGCGGTCGCGGCTCGCCTTCGTAAGAAATCGAGCCACCCCAGAGGCTCCAGCCTCGGTCCTTTTACCCACGGGTTTGAGGCCAGCGCGGCTAGCACTGGGGGCAATTTGGGGACCCTAATGGGACCGCCTCCACCAGGTATCCCCCCGTGGACCTCCCATTCCCCAGCACGCTCATCTGCCCCGAGCAGGCTTCCGGGTGAGTCCGCCGGCTCGTCTCACGGCGAGTTTGACCTCTTATTCGGAGCCTGCGAAAGTGATGAGCTCTCGAGCGCAGCATCGGAGAGCGGGCTCGTCCAGTCGGAAGCCTCAGCTGGGCTCCTCCCTTCGGGGTCGATCGCCCAGTCACAGGCTGACACGGAGATGACGACATGCTTTCCCGGACAGCCGCAAGCGTCGGTTAGAGTGGATTTCACCGCTCTTCCCTGAACCCTCGCGGCTCGGTGATTGGTTCCTGGGCTCGCGGTGCCGCTCAAAGCCACGCCCCACCCCGTTCCTTTCTTCCTGGAAGTGCATGAAGAGCTGACAAGGTCGCGGGAGGCACTTTTTACTGCCCGGTCCCGATCTTTTCCACGATCACTGTCTTTTGTGTCTGGGCACTGCTCACGCGGAGAAAGCGTTCGTGGATGGTCACGTTCTCATTGCGAGAATATGTCCATGGCAACGTTGCGGTCGCGGCTCGCCTTCGTAAGAAATCGAGCCACCCCAGAGGCTCCAGCCTCGGTCCTTTTACCCACGGGTTTGAGGCCAGCGCGGCTAGCACTGGGGGCAATTTGGGGACCCTAATGGGACCGCCTCCACCAGGTATCCCCCCGTGGACCTCCCATTCCCCAGCACGCTCATCTGCCCCGAGCAGGCTTCCGGGTGAGTCCGCCGGCTCGTCTCACGGCGAGTTTGACCTCTTATTCGGAGCCTGCGAAAGTGATGAGCTCTCGAGCGCAGCATCGGAGAGCGGGCTCGTCCAGTCGGAAGCCTCAGCTGGGCTCCTCCCTTCGGGGTCGATCGCCCAGTCACAGGCTGACACGGAGATGATGACATGCTTTCCCGGACAGCCGCGAGCGTCGGTTAGAGTGGATTTCACCGCTCTTCCCTGAACCCTCGCGGCTCGGTGATTGGTTCCTGGGCTCGCGGTGCCGCTCAAAGCCACGCCCCACCCCGTTCCTTTCTTCCTGGAAGTGCATGAAGAGCTGACAAGGTCGCGGGAGGCACTTTTTACTGCCCGGTCCCGATCTTTTCAGCTTCCCCGCTCTCACTACCCTCGATGGTGGGGCGGCCAAGGGTTATTCGGCAATCCCCCGGTGGATAAAGGCGCTCGCGGTGCACCTATGCCCGCAGAGCGCTGCCACCTGGTGCGGGTGCCCAAAGCCCCCGTCCAAGGCCTGTAGGTTTACGTCATCTCTGACGGTCGAAGCCTACGGTGCCGCTGGACAAGCCGTCTCCGCCCTGCACGCCATGGCTCTCCTGCAAGTCCGCCAAGGCGCTAAAGGAACTGCACGAGGGTAGTGCCGCCCCGGGATTGATGCAGGAACTGCGCTCGGCGACCGACCTCACTCTCCGAGCGACGGAGGTCACGGCGCGGTCTCTCGGGTGGACGATGGCCACACTAGTGGTCCAGGAGCGCCACCTTTGGTTCAATCTGGCCGAGATGGGTGAGGCCGACAGAACACGATTCCTTGCTGCCCCCATTTCCCAGGCGGGCATATTCGGCGACACCGTCGAGGACTTTGCCCAGCAGTTCTCGATGGTAGAGCAGTAGATGGATGCTAGCCGGCTTATCCTGCCCTGGCGCGGCTCAAGATCCCACACCCCATCTACTCATCGCCGAGGGCGTCCCCCTGCGGTGACTGCACCGGCTCCGCCGCAGCCCGCCCCTCCGGCCCGGCCCCGGCGTGGAGCCCACCGCAGGAAGCCGATGCCACCCGTCTCACAGCCGGCACCGAAGAACCCACGGAGGTCTTCGAAGCGCCCCTGAGACGGGCGACCCAGGGACAACGAAACCCGCTGCTCTGGAGCTGGTAAGCAGATCTTCGTTTTTTTGTTACCTTTTGCATTTAATTGCGCTGCATGCCCAAGTGGCTGCAGTACTCAAGAGCTCAGCAAGAGTGGTTTCCTTGTTCCCTGGGACACATATCCAGTGTGTACGGCTGGCATCACGACCACCGTCCACCACTCCATTTGGCAGGTTGGCACTCCAGCGGCGGTCTCCCGCCCTGAGCACTAGCCTGTCTTCATCAGCACCAGCAATGTCTAAAGAGGACACTACATCACAGGCTACCACAACAGATGAGACAAATGGCCCTGAAGTCTGCCTTTAAGTTTTTTTCCTGTGGGTGCTCTCGGGCATGATATGCTTTTAACATGTTTTTGTGACAAACACGAGACTGGTGCTTTCTGTCAGAAGTATCAATTAAATAGTATGTCTCACTCATATTTTTCTTCACAACATAGGGACCAGAAAAATGGGCAGACAAAGCTGAACCTGGAACTGGCAACAACACAAGCACTTGATCACCAGGCTGAAAAGAGCAAGAGACAGCTTTCGCGTCATTTTGGCGCTTCATGCTTCCCTGCACGGCTGCCAATGGCTCTTTCGCAAGAGAGCATGCATTATGCAAACGCTCTCTGAATCGGCTGACATAGCTCAATACATCAGTCTAGGGACTCTAGTTAATTGCCAACATCTTTTTTTTTTTTAAGGACTTTTAAAGGTCCTCTAACAGTGTGACCAAACACGAGCTCAGCTGGACTGAACCCAAGAGATTCCTGAACTGTTTCACGTATGGCAAATAAAACTAGCGGAACACCTTAGTCCCACTCTCTACCTCTGTCCACGCAATATTTTCACAACATAGACTTTAGTGTCTGATGGAAGCGATCAAGTACACCCTGACTCTCAGGATGTACTTCCACGATCACTGTCTTTTGTGTCTGGGCACTGCTCACGCGGAGAAAGCGTTCGTGGATGGTCACGTTCTCATTGCGAGAATATGTCCATGGCAACGTTGCGGTCGCGGCTCGCCTTCGTAAGAAATCGAGCCACCCCAGAGGCTCCAGCCTCGGTCCTTTTACCCACGGGTTTGAGGCCAGCGCGGCTAGCACTGGGGGCAATTTGGGGACCCTAATGGGACCGCCTCCACCAGGTATCCCCCCGTGGACCTCCCATTCCCCAGCACGCTCATCTGCCCCGAGCAGGCTTCCGGGTGAGTCCGCCGGCTCGTCTCACGGCGAGTTTGACCTCTTATTCGGAGCCTGCGAAAGTGATGAGCTCTCGAGCGCAGCATCGGAGAGCGGGCTCGTCCAGTCGGAAGCCTCAGCTGGGCTCCTCCCTTCGGGGTCGATCGCCCAGTCACAGGCTGACACGGAGATGACGACATGCTTTCCCGGACAGCCGCGAGCGTCGGTTAGAGTGGATTTCACCGCTCTTCCCTGAACCCTCGCGGCTCGGTGATTGGTTCCTGGGCTCGCGGTGCCGCTCAAAGCCACGCCCCACCCCGTTCCTTTCTTCCTGGAAGTGCATGAAGAGCTGACAAGGTCGCGGGAGGCACTTTTACTGCCCGGTCCCGATCTTTTCAGCTTCCCCGCTCTCACTACCCTCGATGGTGGGGCGGCCAAGGGTTATTCGGCAATCCCCCGGTGGATAAAGGCGCTCGCGGTGCACCTATGCCCGCAGAGCGCTGCCACCTGGTGCGGGTGCCCAAAGCCCCCGTCCAAGGCCTGTAGGTTTACGTCATCTCTGACGGTCGAAGCCTACGGTGCCGCTGGACAAGCCGTCTCCGCCCTGCACGCCATGGCTCTCCTGCAAGTCCGCCAAGGCGCTAAAGGAACTGCACGAGGGTAGTGCCGCCCCGGGATTGATGCAGGAACTGCGCTCGGCGACCGACCTCACTCTCCGAGCGACGGAGGTCACGGCGCGGTCTCTCGGGTGGACGATGGCCACACTAGTGGTCCAGGAGCGCCACCTTTGGTTCAATCTGGCCGAGATGGGTGAGGCCGACAGAACACGATTCCTTGCTGCCCCCATTTCCCAGGCGGGCATATTCGGCGACACCGTCGAGGACTTTGCCCAGCAGTTCTCGATGGTAGAGCAGTAGATGGATGCTAGCCGGCTTATCCTGCCCTGGCGCGGCTCAAGATCCCACACCCCATCTACTCATCGCCGAGGGCGTCCCCCTGCGGTGACTGCACCGGCTCCGCCGCAGCCCGCCCCTCCGGCCCGGCCCCGGCGTGGAGCCCACCGCAGGAAGCCGATGCCACCCGTCTCACAGCCGGCACCGAAGAACCCACGGAGGTCTTCGAAGCGCCCCTGAGACGGGCGACCCAGGGACAACGAAACCCGCTGCTCTGGAGCTGGTAAGCAGATCTTCGTTTTTTTGTTACCTTTTGCATTTAATTGCGCTGCATGCCCAAGTGGCTGCAGTACTCAAGAGCTCAGCAAGAGTGGTTTCCTTGTTCCCTGGGACACATATCCAGTGTGTACGGCTGGCATCACGACCACCGTCCACCACTCCATTTGGCAGGTTGGCACTCCAGCGGCGGTCTCCCGCCCTGAGTGCCCAGCTGTGGCACAAATCCGCCCCCGATGTGACAGTCTCCACGGGTCACGAGGACAGGTCTCTTCCTCCCCCGTCCCAGGCTGTTCCGGGGGTGGTCACAAGGAGCCAGGTAAGTGCTTCGATGTCCTTGGACTCAGCACGGCCACGATGTGGTGTGGCACCTCGAGCTCCGCCCCGCTGCGAGGCCCCACCTGCTGGTACATCCGATGACGTTGTCCTTTTGGTCCCCCATGCGCGGAACTTGGACACATGGCTTACGCTTTCCAGTCTGTCATAAGGGCTGGTCCGGACCGTCCGACTCGGCTGAACGATTCACTTCGCCGGGCATCTGCCCAGGTCCAGCGGTGTCCACTTCACCTTGGTGAAAGACGGAAACGCTGCTACCTTGCGCGGAGATCGCTACCCTCCTACGGAAGGATGCGATAGAACCTGTCCCTCCAGCCGAGATGAAGAAGGGGTTTTACAGCCCCTACTTCATTGTACCGAAAAAGGCGGTGGGTTGCGGCCAATCTTGGACCTGCGAGTACTGAACCGGGCCTTACACAGACTCCCGTTCAAGATGCTGACGCAAAGACGCATTCTAGTGAGCGTCCGGCATCAAGATTGGTTCGCGGCGGTAGACCCGAAGGATGCGTACTTTCATGTCTCGATCCTTCCTCGACACAGACCTTCCTGCGGTTCACGTTCGAGGGTCAGGTGTATCAGTACAAAGTCCTCCATTTCGGCCTGTCCCTGTCTCCTCGCGTCTTTACGAAGATCGCAGAGGCTGCCCTTGCCCCGTTAAGGGAGGTGGGCATTCACATTCTGAACTATCTCGACGACTGGCTAAACTTAGCTCACTCTAGAGACATGTTATGCGCACACAGGGACCTGGTGCTCTCACACCTCAGCCGACTAGGGCTTCGGGTCAGCTGGGAAAAGAGCAAGCTCCTCCCGGTTCAGAGCATCTCTTTTCTCGGTTTGGAGTTGGACTCAGTCTCCTTGACGGCGCACCTTATGAACGAGCGCACCCAGTCGGTGCTGGCCTGTTTGAAGGCGTTCAAACAGAAAACAGCGGTTCCACTGAAACTTTTTCAGAGGCTCCTGGGGCATATGGCATCCTCGGCAGTGGCCACCCCGCTCGGGTTGATGCATATGAGGCCACTTCAGCACTGGCTCCAGACTCGAGTCACGAGATGGGCATGGCACCACGGAACACACCGCATGGCCATTACGTCGGTCTGTCACCGTCTTTTCATCCCTTGGACCGACCTCTCGTTTCCACGAGCAGGTGTTCCGCTAGAACTGGTCTCCAGGCGCGTCGTGGTCACGACAGACGCCTCCAAAACGGGCTGGGGTGCTGTTTGCAACGGGCATGCAGCCGCCGGCCTCTAGACGGGTCCGCTGCTGCGTTGGCACATCAACTGCCTCGAGTTACTGGCAATTCTGCTCACCCTGTGGAGGTTCCGGCCATTGATCCAGGGCAAGCACGTGCTAGTTCGGACAGACAGCACGGCAGCGGTAGCTAATGTCAACCGCCAAGGCAGTCTGCGCTCCCGCTGTCTGTCATAACTCGCCCGCCATCTCCTCCAACGGAGTTAGCAGCACCAAGTTGCTGCAAGCCACTCACATCCCGGGCAACCTCAACACTTCGGCGGATGCGCCGTAACAACAGGTTACCCTCAAGGGAGAGTGGAGACTCCACCTTCAGGTGGTCCAGCTGATTTGGAGTCGATTCGGTCAGGCACAGGTGCACCTGTTCGCCTCCCAAGAATCCTCCCACTGCCCGCTCTGGTACGCCCTCACCGAGGCCTTCCTCGGCATAGACGCGCTGGCACACAGCTGGTCCCCTGGCATTCGCAAATATGCGTTTTCCCCCAGTGAGCCTGCTCGCACAGACCCTGTGCAAGGTCAGGGAGGACGAGGAGAAGGTCGTCCTAGTAAGCACCCTACTGGCCCGCCCAGACGTGGTGCTCAGACCTCACGCTCCTCGTGACAGCTCCCCCCGGGCAAATTCCCCTGAGGAAGGCCCTTCTTTCTCAGGGAAGGGGCACCATCCGGCACCCGCGCCCAGACCTCTGGAATCTCCATGTCTGGCCCCTGGACGGGATGCGTTCACTCAGGCTAGGGCTCCCTCTATGAGGCGCCTGTATGCCTTTAAGTGGCGTCTGTTCGCTAAGTGATGTTCTTCCCATCAGGAACGTGTGCAGTCAGATCAGCGCTTTCCTTCCTGCAAAAGAGGTTGGAAGGGAGGCTGTCCCCTTCCACCTTGAAGGTGTACGTTGCTGCCATAGCAGCACACCACGACGCAGTCGACGGTAAGTCCTTAGGGAAGCATGATCTGATCATCAGGTTCATAAGAGGCACCAGGAGGCTGAATCCCTCCAGGCCGCGCCTCGTTCCCTCATCGGACCTCTGTAGTTTTTCAGGGTCTACAGAGAGCCCCCTTTGAGCTTTGCAGTCAGCCGGGCTTAAGGCACTCTCCTTGAAGACTGCCCTCCTGACTGCGCTCACTTCCATCAAGAGGGTAGGTGACCTGCAAGCGTTCTCTGTCAGTGAAACGTGCCTGGAGTTCGGTCCGGGCTATTCTCATGTGATCCTGAGACCCCCGACCGGGCTATGTGCCCAAGGTTCCCACCACTCCTTTTAGGGACCAGGTGGTGAACCAGCAAGCGTTGCCCCAGGAGGAGGCAGACCCAGCCCTGTCGTTGCTGTATCCGGTGCGCGCTTTACGCATCTATTTGGATCGCACGCAGAGCTTTAGAATCTCTGAGCAGCTCTTTGTCTGCTTTGGTGCACAGCGGAAAGGAAGCGCTGTCTCCAAGCAGAGGATCGCCCACTGGCTCATTGACGCCATAACTATGGCATATCTCACCCAAAACATGCTGCCCCCGGTAGGGCTACGAGCCCATTCTACCCGTGGTGTAGCGGCTTCTTGGGCCCTGGCCAGAGGTGCCTCTCTAACAGACATTTGCAGAGCAGCGGGCTGGGCAACACCCAACACCTTTGCAAGGTTCTACAACCTCTGGGTGGAACCGGTTTTGTCCCAGGTAGTGGCACGCAACACAAGCGGATAAGCCTGGGATAGCCGGCCGGGTGTATCGCTTGCACATAGTGCCTTCCACCTCCTTTTGAGCTGAAGATCTGCACTGTTAATTCCCAGTAGTGTTCACAAAAGTTGTTCCCTGGTTGACTTCCTCCGAGCCCTGTGGCAGTCGAGTTTTCAGAGAGACTCGCTGCCGGCCCAGTACACTCGCTAACTAAGAGCCCGGTTCTGGGGTAGGTGCTCCGCATGTGGCGGTTCCCTGTAAGGCTAACCCCATTGCGATCTATATCTTCCGCTAGTTCGTTTCCCTGCTGGCAAACTGCGTCTTCCTTGGGCAGAGCCCCTCTGCCCCAGTCTCCATGTTGTAGTAACTCCTCCCCCATTGGGCAGGATCTACCTTGAAGGCTCTCCACATGGTTGGAAAGACCATGTGATGTATTCTTCCACTTAAATATCCCCCCTCTCTTGGGGCGAGGTGTGGTCTCCGCGGTGTCCTCCCCTTGGGAGGGACACCCCCCGACTAGACCTGCCGGCCCAGTCGGATAATCCCCCTTCTTTTTTAGGGAGTGGAAAAAGAGAAGGGGAAAGAGGCCACGACTGGGTTAAGCCTGTATCTATCTCTGGGTAGTCGACGTGTCCCCAAAAAGGGCTGTTCGACACTCATAACTATGTTGGGGGAGGTTACGTGTCGACCTGGTGCGCTGGTTATGAGGCACACAGCAAGTCTGCCCACCACACACCGCCAGTTCATGTAACACAGTTCAGCCTTGTGGCGTTTTGTATAGGGACCCCTAGTGTCACTACATCGACACCAACGTCGAGTGAGTGACAGATAGGGAACGTCATGGTTACTGGTGTAACCTCCGTTCCCTGATGGAGGGAACGAGACGTTGGTCCCTCCTGTCACAACACTGAACTACCCGCTGAAATGGCTGGACCTTATATCGGCTCCTCAGCGTAAAACCTGAATGAGTGGTTGCATACCAGCTCCTTTTATACCCGTATGTTCGGGGGAGTGGCATGCAAATACCACTCGCCAATTTTCATTGGCCTTTTATTAAAGACCAGAGGTGTCTCGGGCTCCCAAGAGTGACCCCTAGTGTCACTACATCGACACCAACGTCTCGTTCCCTCCATCAGGGAACGGAGGTTACACCAGTAACCATGACGTTTCAATGCCCTGAACTAAGACACTAGAACCAAAGAATGACTGTTCAGACAAAGGTAACACATTAGCAACAATGAATGACTGGGGCTGCACCTGTATCATGTAACATCTGAACTTCTCTCTGATCTTCAGGGTTACCCATCAATGAAATTAACCCTTTCAGCAGAAAGGGACTGAAATAGCTAGAATCAGCAATGTCATCACAAGGTAAAGTGGCATCCTCAACAATAGACTTCACAAACCCAACACTTCTAGGTGGCTGTTGCTGCTGTTTTTGCTTTAGGGTGAGACAATCAGCAATAACGTGTCCCTGTTTATGGCAGTAGAAACATTCTCTTACCTCATTAGGTTGTGGGAGACTAGATTTCATTCGAAAAGGCTGAGACTGAGCAGACGGTGTTTTCTTAGAACATACAGATATGAACACATTTTTGTGCATCAGCACAAATTCATCTGCAAACACCTCTGCCTGTGACAAAGAAGTTACCTTCTGTTTGTTTAGGTAAATGACAACACGTTTTGACAAACAGCCTTTAAATACCTCCAGCAAAATTAGCTCTCTCAGTGAATTAAAATTGTTCACTTTGTACTCGCAGAACACCATTTATAAAAAAGAATGCTTTTTTCTCTAGCAAATACTACGAACATCTGGCTGGGCATTTTTTATGATTCCTAAAGCACTGTCTACATGCTTCAGGTATGAGCTTGAATGCATAGAGGATGGCAGCCTTGACCATGTCATTCTGCAAACTCTCCTCTAAGGAAAGCATGGAACAGACCTCCTGGGCCTTGCCAAACAATTTACATTGAAGCAAAAGGGACCACACATCTTTCGGACAACGGAGGGAGGAAGCGATGCACTCGAAAGCACTGAAGTATGAATCCACCACCGTTTCCCTGAACTGAGGCACAAGAGCTATATGTTTACTAACATCAAAGGTAGCTGAGGGTGGATCAACTACCGAAAAGACATCAGAGACCTGAGCAGGGTTTGGTTGTGCAGCCTTCATTGCCTCCAGCTCGAGCTGTTGCAACTTCTCCTGCTTGTCGGCCTCAATTTCCAGTCTGCATATTTCCAAACGCAACTACAACTCAGCCTGGTGCTCTTGAGCTCTCTCTTGTGCCACCATTTGCAACCAGACCAGGCGGAATTTCACTCGCGCCTCAGTACTCGCGTTAAAATACTTTCTTGTGCCCCAGCTTAATAAGCAGAGACAACTAAGTAAACCATTCGTAGGTTAATCTTCTCAAATACTGTGACACTGTGTCTGTGGCACAATAAAAATTTCTGTTTGTTTTGAGTGGCCTGTCCAGCCAGACACAACAACATTAACCCAACCAATGGCGTAATTTGTCGGTGGGCTATCTGTTTATTTGACCAACGGCAGACGGAAGGTGTTTTCAAAAGCTGGTTTAAAACAAAGTTTATTTCTGAAATTCCGTTCAGTGGTGCTAGTGGTGTAGAAATTACACACTTTATTTGACCAATGGCAGACGGAAGGTGTTTTCAAAAGCTAGTTTAAAACAAAGTTTATTTCTGAAATTCCGTTCAGTGGTGCTAGTGGTGTAGAAATTACACACTTTATTTGACCAATGGCAGACGGAAGGTGTTTTCAAAAGCTGGTTTAAAACAAAGTTTATTTCTGAAATTCCGTTCAGTGGTGCTAGTGGTGTAGAAATTACACACTTTATTTGACCAATGGCAGACGGAAGGTGTTTTCAAAAGCTGGTTTAAAACAAAGTTTATTTCTGAAATTCCGTTCAGTGGTGCTAGTGGTGTAGAAATTACACACTTCAGCTTTGAGCTTGAATAGGAGAATATATTTTAACATAGAAAATATTAGACATGGCAGATTTTTTTGTTTATCTTTCTCTGCACATGTTTTTCACTCTTCCTTTCTAAGGCTGAAAGAAAAGTACTGGCCAAGGCCTCACACAAGCTATTAATTGTAGAATATGCTCTGTGTTGATGCTTGCACTGGTATTATCTTTGTCTGGCAAGAAAAAAGGGAAAAAGCAAACAACACATGAAGATTCAACTATTCATTGTCACAGCAGCTCAGGGACATGGCCTTTTTGCCCTCCTGCCCTCCATAATCTGCAACTTGACCAAGCCATCCACAACCAGGCTCTCTGCTTTTCCTGCAGGTCCTATTTTTTGATGGTTTAGCTAAAGCTTGTCATTGTATTACTCATTGCAAAGACTGCAACATCAGCGAGGACTTCAAGCCTTCCTCAAGTGTGGTGTTGTCTTGTGTTAGGGCAAAGATTTAAGCGACGAAACCTTGAGAATTGAGCTCTTCAAAAGCGCGGGTGTTATGTCAATATGGCTGTGTGTTTTAATGTAGGTTACAGTCCGCTGAGCTGAGGGGTGATTTACCATTGCTCTATCTCTCTGTGCTGCAGAACCTGAGGGAGTCTTTCCTCCAGAGGTGGTGACCCTCAACAGCACAGCAGTGAGGGTGCTATGGGTGCCTCCTCTTGCTCCTAATGGTGCAGTCACACTATACTTATTCTATATGGATGGCCATCTCTATGAGTCCACAAGCAATGAATCTGGATCTCTGGAAGTGTGAGGACTCTTGTCATTCACTGTTCACAATATTTAGGTCTGCCATTATGTCTCTAAAGACATATGGTATTTTATTGAGGATCTGTGTTAACCTTTGTCTTTAACCTTTCCAAGTGGGTCTCTTTGCTCTTTTTAGGTGGAGGTGTGCACAGTGTACCCATGTGTTAAGAGTAACAACACTCAGGTGACCACGTTGGAGGACATGCCAGCCAACATCGCCACACCTCAGATTCAGGTGCTCAGCTCTAGATGAGTCACTGTCAAATTGACATCAGTCTAAACACTATGTCCCCATTTACACCTTGCATTAAAATGCGTTTTCGGTTTCGGATTGCTATCGGATTGTACTTGACCACATTAAATGACAGGTGTAAATGCACCCAAGATGCACTGTGAACAGATCGTGATCGGATCACTGAAACCACATTCGGAGGTGGTCAGGAACGGTGTAAATGCAAACGCGTTTTAGTTATCCGGATACAACTACGCAAGTAATTAATTATGTGATGAGGTTAAGCTACAGTTATCTGTTGTTAAAACGCTGTGTTGCAGGTTCTTGCCTTTTTCTGTTAATCCAGACATCGCAATGTGAAGAACAAAAGAGACACTGCCGTCTTGCAATCTTGTCACCCAAACAATTAACAAAATCCCATGAATTATTCCACTGGAATACACTTGGAGTATCTACTCTCTCTCCTCAAATCCTACTAGCTTGTGTTTCTCTCCTGTTTTCTAATAACTGACATTCACTTGAAACCAGTCTTCACTCATGCATTTCAGATGAGAAACATAAACAAAGCACTGACTGCAAGATGAATATAATTAAATTTGCTTCAGCGACCCAAAATTTAGCATTGTTGGCCACCAAAAAATTTTAAATGAAGGAAAAACCCTGACTGTGAAAGTGATAGAAACATTTTAATTATCCATCAGTGTTTTTAAAATTCCCTAAAAGATGAAGAGTTTTCAGTTACCACAGGCTCTAATATAGGCTAATATGTAAGTAGTGTTTTTCTTTTTGCATGGGTATCTTTTTTATCGGATAACTATCTGATCACAGTGGAGATGCATTTGATGGCAAGGTGTAAATGCAATCAAGCTAAATAATATCCAGATACTATCCAGATATGAAATTCATGTTCAGTGTTGGGGGTAACATGTTAAAAGTAATGCATGTTACGTAATCAGATTAGTAACGAGTAAAGTAACGCAATATTTTTTATTTTAGACTATAATATCGGAGTTACTTTTTAAATAAAGTAACGCATTGTTTTTGTACACCTCTGCTTTCCTTGTATTGTGAGAAATCAAGAGTAAAAGTGTGCAAACTTCGGGGAGGAGACGTAGTGCATGATGGGCATTGTAGCTCTATAGAGTGTGAGGCCAGAGACTATTTAGCAGAGATGAGTCACTTCTGTTTAAATGAATGGGAGAAATTGGAATGCCCAACAAAGAAGCTCTAGCACCCGGCCCTGCAGATAAAAGAGCCTATCACCTTTTAGAGCCAATCACCTTTTAGATACAGACATTGCCTGTCAATCAACTCGCTAATGTTCATGCGCATTAGCCATACAAGCTGGGAAAATTGTGTTTTAATGTAATATGAGGTCAACATTCGTTTGAGTGAAATGCGATTGATTCATGTGTTAATTCACACTGCGTTAAAAAAATCAGTAAATGCATTTAGACTAGTCTTCCACTGGCCACGACATGATACACAGGGTGAAATACTTACTCAGTTCACTGACTTATGCAGCCGAACTGCTCCGTGTTACAGCTCCCTGTAACTGGGAGAATGGGATAAGAAAAGCTGACTCTGGATCATTGGCACCGAGCAATGTTCTACATCCATTGAGTATGCAGAGAAAATGTCTTAGTTTCTAAAAACTAACTACTTTCTAAATATCTGTTTGTTTATGTTGTTTTGACATGAGTGTTGTACAGTAGCTAGCATGACCTGTAATGTCTCTTGTATGCAATGCATGGATTATTTGTATGGAATGCATAGGATTGCAGAAGAGAAGGTGGCTGTGAGAAAAAAATAACGTAAAAATAACACAAAAGTAATGTAACGCTTTACTTTCCATAAAAATTAACCTTTTAATTAAGTTACTTTTTAAAGAATTAACTCAATATTCTAACGAGTTACTTTTAAAAGTAATGTTTCCCAACACAGCTCATGTTAATGCAAGGTGTAAATGGGGCCTTTAATGTATGTGTGTGTCTTATGCAGTCTGATCCCTTGAAAATTACGTAATTTAGGGACATTTTATTAAAATTATATTACATGGTTCATTACACATGTCGCAACAGTTTCAATGTGAAGTGTGTGTCCCTAGAAGTGAGTAAAATTGAATAGAGATAGATGAGGTTTTAAGGTTAATCCTCTAAATATAGTTTTAAATCAACAAAACCGACCTTCCTACCTTAAACATTAAACCTTAACCTAACTGATAGTGTCTGATCAGTTGAGCTCGAACGTACTCTAACAAGTTTGTAAATGTAGTCGGTTACTTATTGCAAACAAGAAACTATAACGCCTTATAGTATAAATGTTTTGATTTCATAAAACAGGGGACAGGGCTAAAAGTACATGTTTATGAACTGATCCTTTGCTCATGATAAGTTTTACTCATGATTTGTATGTAAGAAAATAAAAGTAATTGTTGTTGTAGCGCGTCTAGTCTTCATTTCACCAGGAAAGTGCTGCGATACATACAACGAGCCACGTAAAAATTATTTAGTCATTCAGACTTGAATTGAGAATGCCTTTTAAATTTCAAATCAATTCCTGATTTAGAATTGAATTTTAACTAGGGTAGCAAACAAAATACAAAATTGTACTTTGAATGTGAGTAGAACTGAAATGGAATTAAATTCAAAATAACTGATATAACTGCTGAAGTGAAGTGAAAGTGTAGTTTTTAATAATGCATTTCATTTTATTTAAAGCTATCTGAAAACAATGTGGTGGACATTTTGTTGTGCTGTGTGGCAAGATCTGTTTTGATGGCAGTTAATTTATCTTGACAGGATTGAACTAAGTTTAGTTTTCAATATTCGATGAAAAAATATTCAACATTATAGGAAATAAATATGGCATAATTAGTTAGATAATTCATGTTTTGTCACAGAATTTTGTGACTATGTTGAACCTATTTAAATTGCAGTTCAGAAAATTCCTCTTTCTGTCATTGCAATTCAAATTCCAATTCAACACCCTGTTAAGTGTCAATTCAATCAGTTCAATGTGTCAGTTCAATTCAATCAATTAAGTTCAAATTTCAACTCAGGAATTGAAAGTGTGCCAATCTGCTTCATCATGAGATCTACATAATTAAATTGTATTATATCGTATATATATATTTAACATGCTACAGTGTAAAACGGTAAAGTACTGCAAAATGTGATGTTTGTTAAGTCACAAATGCTCTATGTGTCATAACAAGGCATAATTCAAATATTTTCTGCCCAGTTGTCTCCCACCCCTCATGTCATATGACCAGTCTGCTGTACTTCTTTCCCAATAGAATACTAACTACTGATCGATTGGCCTGACATGGCTAACCGTGGCCTACACATGCCCCAAACAGTTCATTTATTTGCCTTGCTAGATTTGCTAGAGTGGAATTTAATCAATAGCTAATTCATTAATTCTGTCTCTAGTGCTATGTGGGGGCTGAGCGGAGGAATCACCTGCTGGCTTAAGCTTTGACTGAAATATGACAAGTGCTGCAACCGATGGCTTACCCGCTGCTGCCACCCAATATGATTTCCAGCTATTTCTCTCCATGAGGGATTAACGGCGGACAGCAATGACACCCTTTGTAATATAATGCTAATACATTTGTTATAGCAAAGCTACTTCACCATCCCCCTCTGCCCCTCCAGAAGGAAAGTAATCATGAATAATATTTTGTGTTGTAAAGGCACACGGTAATCTCTAAACGATTCTCTGTCTGTTCTTTAAAAGAGGAAGCCTTGTCGCATTTCATGAATTCCTAATCAGACACTAGCGACTGTCAGCTTTAAGACGTCAGGGGCCTTCACTATCAATTAGCTTCCTTATCAGGGTGGGGGCAGAGGAGAGGAGAAAGACCCACACAAAACATAATAATGTCATTTTCCGTGTCTTACATTTATGATAAGAGATTTGCACGACAAAAAGCAAAGGCAGCAGAATCACAGAGTGGGAATGGACATTATCATGTGTTAGGCAGGGATGAAAAAAATGACATAAAACAAAAGCGCATTTCCATAAGGTTATACGATAGCTATAGTTAAGAAAGATATAAAGCACTTTAAATTAATTTTCATTTTCTAGTGTTTACCATCAACCTTTTGGCAACTGCTGTGCATTTTTAAAATATCCACAAATTAATTTATTTTTTTAAATAATCCCACGATTTCATCAGTTAAACTTGCATCTGCATTTTCGAAATAGCCCAAATTGGCATGAAAACAGCAGACCTGGCAACACTGTGTCTGGTTTGTGTACAGCGATCTGCACGAGTCAAGTGCATTGAAGTGTGTAAACTAGCTTCTCTTATGAATTAGCCAAGGAGACTGCAGATGTCAAGATTCACTATAAACAAGGATTTAAGTTTTGGCCTTTAAAACTCTCAACTAAAGCAATCCTATCGCTTCAGAATGTATAGAATAAACCCCTCACATTTAAGTCCTTTTTGGAGCTTGAAATTTTGGGGCCAATTGATTTCCATTGCATGGACAAAAAACATGTCATAGAGTACATCGTTCAAAATATCTTTGTTTTCCGCAGAAGAAATAATGAAATTTTTTTTGTGTGACTATCCTTTAAAATAAATTTTTATACTTAAGATAATTTATATAATGTGATTAGTAAAAAAGTAAAATGTTTGTTGTGCTAAACATTGCAACAAGTTTAAATAGTATGATATCTAAATAGTAAATAGAATATCTGTGTACTCACATATTCACCCCTTTGTGAATGTGACCTTTTTTGTATATTATTCTTGTATAACTTGTATACAATTTTTATGTATAATAACCATTTATTACATAGTAATTACAATATAATGCAGGTGTTTCGGTACAACAGGACAATTTTTTTATCCAGTATCTCAAAGTAAGCAGTTTAAAAAAATAAAAAATAAAAAAAAATCTGTGGAAAGCCAGCTCTCCTGTATGAGGTGTGGAGGGGGAAATCAATACAAGAAGTACATTGAAAAAAAAAAAGATGACACATATCATAATTTATACTGCACAGCAGAATCTATTTGGCTCTAGTATACTGAGCTATAGAAGTACTCTATAATGAGGTGATTGTCTCCATTTCTCCATTATATGATCATTTTTACCCTTTACAATGACAGCAATAAACATAGTTGACCTTAAGCCAGATTGTGAACGTAAACTGCATTTCTGTACAGTGTACTGTATATATATATGAAGATTATTTTCGTGCTCTATCCATGTTAGATCAGTTAGGCTAAAATGGACATCACCTGGCAAACCCAATGGTATTCTGGGAGGATATTATATGTGGCGGAGGACTCTCCAGTAGTGTGAGGAGCTCGAGATCCAGCAGATTAATTCAAGTTAATTCTCAAGCTCACTGCTCTTACCTGGAGTGCTCTGCAGATCAAGACTTCTGTGGCAAGATCTGTTATGAACCAGGGACACAGGTAGAATGTAAAACCTTATGTAAAATATGTCCTTCATTTGTTAGTAGTTCATTCATATTAGAAATTAAAAAGTTTTATTTATAACAACTCACATTTCCAGTAAGAGTGCCACAGCACAATATGTTGGAGAAAAGTGGCCTTACATTGTAATAATAAATATATACAGTATATACATTTAAATAGATACAGTATGTTGTTTTTAACAGTCACAAATAAAATCTATGTATTATTATACTGAACTGTCAATCTGAAGTCATATTATGTTAAACCATGCTGTTTTACAACTTGTTTGTGAATCATCTAATGGTTTAACAGGTGTATTACACACATAGAGTAAAGAGACTTTCTAGCAAAGCAGTTACATAGTACTTTGAGTGGCTGGTATTTATCCATGAAATACATTCTCTGTGATTGTTTTCAGTAAACAGATTAACTTGTCTTCTGCAATTGCTGCCATCCTGGTGTTATTGAAATACAGCCAACTTGGCATGCAAACACAGGCCATACATCTCCACCAGCTCAAATCAGACAGTAATACACTAGAGGCATGCACACAAAGAAAACACAATTCTGATAAGGACAAGAGCTTTCTGTGCTGTAAAGGAGTATAATAGAAAAACGGAGACATGACACACCATTGTGCTGATGTGTTAATGGAGCAGGTATGAGCTTGGATTTCACATTAATCAGTGTTTGTTACTTGCGAAATGACTTTTTTGATTGTTTATTAAAACACATTTAAAAACAGCTTAGACCAGTTTGGACTAGCTTAAATTCCAAGCTGGTCTTTACTGGTTTTATATGGGCAATGCTGCTCTTTTTTAGACACAAGCTAAATAATAATAAAAAAGAATAAAGAATTCCCAGACATGTCCCCGTCTGCCATTGGTTGAAAAAACAAACAAAAAACAGATAGCTCCTCCCCAATCTCACACCACTTGTTGAGTCAGTGTTGTTATGTAAAGATGATCAGGATGCTAAAGCAAACATAGCAATGGTTTGATAATGCTTTGGGGAGTCAACTCTTCATATTAAGTTGACATAGGAGAAAATATTCTAACATCCAAAAAGTACACACTTTATCTGTAAATTGGTTGTTATTGCAGGTAGACCATCACCCAAAAAATGAAAATTCTCTTATCATTTACTCACCTTCATACCAACCCAAATAAAGATTTTTACAAGAATATTTCAGCTCTGTAGGTCAATACAATGCAAGTGAATGGTGACCAAAAATTTGAAGGTCCAAAAAGCACATAAAGGCAGCATAAAAGTAATCCATAAAACTCCAGTGATTAAATCCATGTCTTCAGAAGCGATATGATAAGTATGGGTGAGAAACAGATCAATATTTAAGTCTTTTTTTTACTATAAATCTTCACTTTTAAACAGCACTCCTAAATGCTCTTCTCTTCTAAGAGTTCTTCTTCTTTTGTTTTAGACAATTTACATTCTTTGTACATATCGCCACCTACAGGGCAGGTAGGACAATTTATAGTAAAAAAGGACTTACAGATCTGTTTATCAGCCACACCTATCATATCATCTCTGAAGACATTGATTTAACCACTGGAGTCGTATAGATTAATTTTATGCTGCCTTTATGTGCATTTTCGAGCTTCAAATCACAACTGAATGAGCCTACAGAGCTTAGATATTCTTCTGAAAATATTTGTTTGTGTTCAGCAGAAGAAAGAAAGTCATAAACATATGGGATGGCATGAGGGTGACTAAATGATGAGAGAATTTTCATCATATGAAATGTGGCCAGCTAAAACCAGCATGTAAATGCCCAAACATATTTAATACTGATAACCAGCAATATGAAGGTTTTATCTGTTCAAAAAGCTGGTCACCAGCTAACAGTCTTATCTGGTCGAGACTTTTTCAGCAGGCATATTACCTATGGTATGTTGTAATTTATGTAGTGCACTCCTGTTACAATTGCATTTTGGAGGCAATTATGTACTGTATTCACATGATTTCTTTGCACTGCCTTTACACACACGGGTGCTAATTCTCATGAGTTTTACCTGATAAACCAGATTCAGTTTGGTTCAAAAGTTCAGACCTCTCTCAAAGGCACAGCAGAGGGGGCATTTACTGTACGTAATTTTTCTACTGGAAGCTGGGCCAGAAGGTAAGGACAATGTCAGTGGCTCAGGGCAACACAGATATTTCAGACGCCACAAGAGTATCATTCCAGCGCTGTCGAGAATCTATCCTGCCCTGATTTCTCACCAAAGTAGGCAGTGGAGTCCAGCTAAATATAGCTGCCGCAATGGAGTGAAGAGGCAGGCCGGATTTCTACCTGCGCTTGGAAGCCCTCAGGGCTGAAGCATTGCCACCTCTTAACTTTTTAATTGCTTTGAGGAGTGAGAAACTTTTATAATAAGTGGATAATAAGTTTAAATGTATTTGAATTGCATATATTTTTATGGATACTGTATGTGTCTGTTGTGGTAGATATGCTGTGGGGGGACCATTCACAGTCTAGAGGATCCTTATCAGTGTTGTGAAGAGCAATACGTGCCAGCTTTAAAGGATTGTTATGGTGTATGTTGCGGTGGTCAGTTCTTCCAGCCTCTGTCTCCACACCAATGCTGTGGAGAATATCATGTACTAGTCCCGCCAGGTAGGTAACTCATTTAATAACCTAAACAGTCATACCACATAGTCTTTCTCACCCAATTGCTCTGTTCCAAAACCTAGCGTGCTACCTGTAGAGGCACCGTTTTAAGGCCTTATTCAAGGACTGTTCTTCAGTTTAAGGAAGTGATTGTCCCTTGAACATTTCCAGCTAGTTGTCAGTCTTATTCAAAACAACAGCGGGAGGTGCTTCATTAATAGTGACTTTAACATGAATAATGTTAATAAGATTGCAATAGAATGCCATTAATTATTACAACATGAACAACATGAAGAACAACATGTGGACCATGTTGTTCGGTGACTGGATGCTCCCTGAATGTCTGAAACTAACAGAAATTAAAAAGTTTAGATTTCTTTAAAATGGAATCATGAACTGCTGATGTGAATTGAGATGGTTGGATACGTGCATTACTAACAACTGTAGCACACATCTTACCTCTGTATAGGTGAACAACATTTTTGCCAACTAATAGTTTAGCTGGCTAGTTAAGTCAGAGTATTTCTTTACAGGCTATAAAAGTGACTATAGATCGCTCCCATTATAATGAATGAAGCTGCACAAGTCATTTATATTTAACGTCATTTAGCTGAGGCATTTACACAAAGCGACTTACAAATGAAGAACATAACAAGCAATTTGCCACTTAAGAGTCAACAATATCTGCAGTATCGCACTGTCAAGATCTCAGTGTAGCTGGAGTAGTATAAAAGCTAGAGCAGATGAAAGAGACATACAAGGATTTTTTATATATATAATTTTAAAAAAAAACTTACCTTGTCTGCAAGTCACACGCTTACAGTGATAACAGCTTCACTGATTATAACAGGAGTGATCCAAAATTTCAGATCTTTCCACCGAGGAAATAAATGTGAGCATCTAAACTACGATACAGTTTCATTGCCTCTCTCGTGTAGACACGCTCAGTATCAACAACATGTCTGGATAAGTCACCTCAGGTAAACATTTGATGTTCTTAAAGCAAATTTGTTGACTCAAAGGATCCGGTAATGCCACCTCATTGTTTATTTTCAGTTTTTGCACGTACTGTATGTCGTTTGATCTGTTTTAGCTAGACTCTAAAAGTATGTGCTTGTCATTTTGTTTTGACAGCTCTGGCTGTATTTTTAAAATGGTGCCAATGGAAATGCTTCAAGGCCAGATATGCGCCGTAGCATTCTAATTCCTTTGGTATTGTTTACATCCTTGAAATTATCTATAGGTGCACTCCCGACACGGAGGCTGTTCCAAAAGGTAGTTTTACTTACGTTGCCTTCAAGATACCTCATTCTAACCAAATTCTAAGGCAACATTACATGTATCATTTAATAAATACTTTAAAAAAGAAATCCAAGATGGCGGACATGGCAAAATAAATGTTTTATCATAAATTAACTTTTATTTCATTCAATACTGAAAATGTATCTTAAAAAGCTCTAAAAATAGTTCAGTGTAATGAAAATTGTAAAAATGTTACCCATTTTTCTGTCCATCCATTCGCCTTAAGCTTAGCAACATGCTATCGTCAAATTCTGTTACAATCAATTGCAAACTGCTATTAGTTTAGCACACAGAGTTGCTACTTATGTAGAATGTTCCAAATCGGTCATTATGAGGTTTATGTGGGTTAGGATGCTTCGATTCAAGGTAGCTGCCTATGTATGCAGTAGGTGGTGAGACTACTCACTAGGTTTTGGAATACAAGTGAGTTCAAGTGCATAAAAATATGTTCTACCTGTACACATGTCTGACTAAATTTACATGGTTCATTGTCCATTTTGTAGGAGGGATCTGTTGTTCAGACTCTTTGGAGTGGCTTGTAGCTGTAGGTCTCGGAGATTCATGCTGTGGTGGGAGACCTTTTGTTTCTGGAGTTGGACAGATCTGCTGTGGGGGACAGCTTTATGATGGCTACAGCTCCCAGTGCTGTGGAGGACTGTTAGTCCCTGAAGAAATGGTGTGTTGTGGGGATGCCGAGAATGGAATGGCTCACAAACCCATATCAGTTGATCTTTCAGAAACAATTTACTTTTTTCATTCCAGATCAATCACAACTTTGCTGTACTGTCTGTTGCCTTCATTTACTCACCCTCATGTTGTACCAAACCTGGTTGACTTTCTTTCTTCTGTGGAACACAAAGGATGAATATTTTATTTTATTTTATTTATTTATTTATTTATTTATTTATTTTGGACACTGTTTTCCATATAATGAAAGTAAATGGCAACTGGGACTGTCAAGCTCAAAAATATTATAATAAAAGACTTCTGAAGCCATATTATAGCTTTGTGTGAAGAACAGACGATAATTAAGTTGTTAAAAGGTGTTATTATTGTTATTAAGCTCTCAAATCAAATATGGTTTCATTAGACAAACTGCAGTTGGTCATGAGACACAGGAGAACAAATGGTCTCATATGGGTTTGCAACAACATGAGAGTGAGTAAATGATGACAGAATTTTAATTATTTCTTTAATTTTGTGACCCGCTCCAAATGCAAAACAGAAAGCACTACTAAACTTTAAATGGGCCAAAGTACTGATACTTCATTATGGCTAAGTTTAACCCTCACTCCTTGGTGACTTTCTAATGACAGTGTGGTGGAGTGTCAGAGGAGCTGAACCCTCTCGGGGTCACCCAGGCTTCCCTGCAGTGACCCTCTAAAGTGGGCACCTGGACACAGATGGGCTGGATGGGCACTGGCCCTGGTGCCAGCCATCTTAGTCAGGCTGGATGATGGAGCTGAGTCTGTCTGAGCACTAACCAGAGCTGTGCCAAGCCCACAGCAGGCTCCCAGGATGCAACAGTACTAATGGCCACCATGAAGTCAATGACACCAGTGTATTTATCATACAAACACACACTTTAAGTCGTTTTGTTGGCTTCAGTAGCATCCTGGTATTGCGTCCAGTAATCATTTTCAAGCTTTGGTTAAATACCCTGTCCTTGATATACAGTTTTTCAAAGATGTCCACCTTTTTTGGGAAACTTAATCACTTGATTAGTTTCACTACATACTTATTATTTCAGGAATGAGCAGTAACTTTTTGCCCTTGATTAGAAGCCATATCATGCCACTACGCTCGCTCACATTGCCATCGTTTACATAAAATCCTCCTCTGAACTCAGGATTACCTTGTGCGATTTTCTTTTCCTGCTCTTACTTTGGTTCATCTTACTGAAATAAGGCAGATGAAAAAGTCATCACTCATTAAGGAGAGCATCCTGGGGAGAGCATATGTTATGATGGATAGTACCGTTAGGATAACTAAAGGCCATTTGCCTGGTAGCCACACCGCTGGTGCGCAGTGCTATAAGGGCTCACGGCGCGAGCTCCTGACTCTGTCAGCCTGCTCTATTATTGAATGAGCTACTTAACCTTGATAAAGACACTCCGACTCCCTCAAGGTTCCCTTTCCTTTACCACCAGTGCTGAGAGTGAGAGCTACTGCAAATATAAACTAATGCATAGGTATCACTGCTTATGTCATGAGCTGATATTCTGTTATGTTGACTGAGGAGGATGTATTGTGAATCAGAACTCAAATGTGCACTTATAATTAGCTTGATTAGATATATGTCTGTATAATCGGTTAAAATTGATTTAGAAAATAGTAACATGGTGTCACAATGGGACACGAGAGTCCTAAAATTACAGTGTTTTTACTACAGTTAAGGGCTCTTTACCACCATTTATCATGAAATGGAGTGCCTAAACTGCTTGTGTGTTTTTATAAAATGCCAACATCAAAAAAACAGCCTGGTTTCATTATTATTCATAGCTATTCATACATAAAATTCAAACGTACATTTTTGTATGTTTGGATAGATACTGACATACGTATGTACAATATGGACGTATTGACAGCATTTAAAAAATAAAACTTTACAGCTTTAGAAATTAAAAATATTTACAAATCTTTTATATTATATATTTGTATAGTCAATCTGAACTATTTTATAGATATTTTAGATGATCCATTAATTCTACCCCTACCCCTAAACCTAACCACTTTTCAACAATATAAAAAACGTAACAGACAGATAAATGTACAGTCAGTGACAGCAATATATGTTACAATGTACTATATACAATATATCATATTATACAGTATATAGAGCTGCTAATCCCAGACCCCCCCCCCACCCCACCCCTAAACCTAAACCTAAACCTGACCATTTCTTAACAATATAATAAAAACACAACAGGCAGATAAATGTAATCACAATAAAATTATACAATAATAAACTAAAATTACAATAAAAAAAATGGCAATAAACAATTAATAAATGCATCAACTATGTTAAATAAACATGATGGCATTGAACATTCATTAATCTCTTTGATTATATATATATATACAATAAAATCAACATATTAATTTAATGAATTCAATATTCATTGATTTAATAAGAATTTGTAAATAACTGTACATCTCTAAAGTTGTTCATATGAATGATTTACATTAGATGTTGTCAGTACAGCAATATTGTGTGTTTCAGTGTCTATGCAAACATAAGCAAATGTACAAGTGCTAGAACCAAACTTTACGGAAGAATAACCTTCAAATGCTCTCGTGGTAAAAAAACACCAGTATTTAAGTAATTACATTTATTTATAAGAAGACAGCTCTCAACAGATGATTCTTCCGCCAAGAATTAGTTCACTAATTAGTACAGTATTGTAGATTGTCGGAGCTTTAACCTCCTGAGAGCCGGGCGCGACTGCTGTGTGAATTTTCCATTTCCCATTTTGATTTGTAACTAGTAGCCCCTAATAAACATGCACATTTTTTGTTTTGTTTTGTTTTTTGTTTTGTTATTTGAAGAAGAGAATGTAATTTTTCTTAAAATTGATGTCCTCTTATGGGGACAGCGGGATTAAGTTGTGAAGTTTTAAACAATGCCAAGCTACAAAAAGTCAGCTTTTTTATCAAATTGTTGATAATGTTTCCAGGAGCATTGGATATTCATGTTTTTAAGACTTTACAGACATTACAGCTTATTTTCTATAAAGCTGCTTTAGAACCATGTGTATTGGGAAAAGCACAAATAAAAACTATACAAATAAAATTATTTGACTTGATTATTTGACAAAGTTTTTTCTACTTTGGCAACAAAATCTCAGTGTTCTCTCTTTGCACAGTCAAACAAACAAGTGATGGCCAGTACTGATGCATTTTACCAATCAGAAATTAGCACTGATAATTCTGATGCAAAGTAATAGCCAGCATCGTCCAATATTTTGCGTCATACATTCTGAATCTACAGTATGTACTGATTACCATTGTCCCATGTCTGCCAAACATACTGAGTGGTCCAAACATCATCTGCAGCCTGAAACTGAACTTTTGACAGGAAGTTTATAGTGTATGCACTTAGCTGCATAGGAAAGTTATAGGATGCTCCCTTGCTCCCTATTTAGTGATTTACTTAACCTCCAGTGTGCTGTCTGTCTGCACTGGTCTCAAAACAGTTTGAAATGCACCTTATTTTTATCCTAACTTTTCCAGCTTTTGGATGCACCCATTGATTCTTAATGTGATAATGCACAGTGAAATAGTCTCACAACAGAAATAGACCAATAGTCTATAGTCCTCGTCTGCGGTCAGCGTGCCGTTTTATGATAAATCGATTAAATTTTCAAAATGGCATATCGGATAAAACCAAAGTCTCTAGTCTTTTGACTCAGACAGGTTTCAGTGTAAACATTTAATGAGGTTTCTAACCAGATAAGGTTTCTTCTCCCAAGACAAACTTCACTGTGATCGGTGCAATATTGTTTTGTCACATATGATAGCCCAGAGTGTCTTGAACTGAGATCATTCGGTTTAAATGAAATGGAGTAAATTAACAGAGGTTCAGGAGGAGCGTGTTCATTTTAATCTGACAAATCACAGCCCACGAGCAGGAGTATATAAGCCACTGCTTACCTGCTTCCTGTGACAACTCTCCTGACATGTGGGTCCCACCCTCAAGCCAGCAAATATGTCTGAACTGGATCTCTTTCCCTCAGACGAGGAACTCTTCAACTCTCCCATCATTGCTTCATCACAGCCATCCGATTCCAGCAAAGACAGTCCTCCATCCAACGCCGTCATCGATCTGGCTGCTCCAAGCCGAGGACGCAGGGCTTCTCGCTCAGCAACCCACACTCCAAGACGGAGGAATCAGCCCTCTCCTCCACCGTCCAGATCACTCAGATCTTCAACCTCTGTCGATCACCAGCCATCGTACAAGAACGCACCTTCAAACAAATGCTTAAAGCACTCCCTCTGTACAGATTTTGGGAGGAAGAACAATTCAGAAGCATCCGCCAAGCCAATTTACCAAATAGAACTGTTGCTGGCTCGCTGTCCTAAATACTTCCTGCCAGAGTCATGGTATTGTTCTTTCATCTTAACACCTTTTTGGGGGTAATCAGGACTCGAGTCGAGTCTCGAGCTCCGAGCCCTCCAGTATACGGACAGCAAGCCAAATACGTTTACTGCTTCAACACAAGATTACATTAACATACGAACTACTGAAATTAAATTATAGCGTATAGCAAAGACAAAACATAATGTATGTGCATGAGGACACGGGGTCGCACAAGGTTAATAGATCATTTAACTGATGTACAGTCACAAGTGTTCATTAATGTATTGGCTATTTGCTTAAAATATAGCTTATCGTAGCTTATTTAGTGCAAATGTAATATTTTGGTTTACAGTTTACTTGTAGGCCTGCAAATGTGTCTTTAAGAGTGGCCATTTGGTCAAAAATATGCCTCTTTTATATTTGTATTTTGTAATTCAGTGCAGAAATGCAATGACATTGTGTTTAAACAGCACGTGGTTCTCCAGATTGTGGAAATGGAATCACAGGCGATTTTCTGAGGATGTCCCACTGAGATCCAGCTGATGGCCGATGGAAATGTGATTACAGAGTCCCCAAAGTGCGATCTGTCACACATTACACTCTACCCTGTCAGGACTCACAGCGCTCCGGCGCAGCGGAGATGGAATTGTTAGAGACAGCCATCAGCTGTTTGAAAAGCTGCCTGAGAACTAATCCCTTAACCAGTGTCAAAAGAACTGCCATTAGTCAAATTACAACTGAAAATTAACAATGTCACCTTTTGGACACAGTGTATAAATCACTAAAGCAACAATCAATCGATCAAGAAATCAGATGATAAATCAGTTTAGAGCAGCATTATGTTCCCTACAAATTCATTAAATGGACAGTTTGAACTGATTCACAAGGATGAATCTTAAATAAATCTTAATAAAAACTTACAAACTCTGTTTGTACAAACTGTTGTGCTATCAAGTTTAAATCATAGACACCATTAAAACAGCTGCTTTAAGAAGCTTTAAAGGCCAAATAAATGTACATTAAAATCATTGTCATATTCACAATGTTGCTTAATTTTTTTATTGCCAGCAAAATTATTGCAAATATAGTGAATAATATATCGCCCAGCCCTATTCCACACTAGTTACTGAAAGACATGTGGGTAAAGGGGAACTGTGAAAGCTTACCTTCATATTTCTTCAGTCCTATCATTGCATTATCCACCATGACAAGTTATGAGCCTTTAAACTGTCAAATTCCAAGCCAGTCTACTGGATTTTTTATATTTGATACACGAAAGGTTAGGACCACACTGACAAACTGTTTAGACAATAGCCATGAGTAATACCGGGTATTACAGTAAATGTCCCGCTGTCCTGTTTAAAGTTTAGATTGGGATTACAGGGTCTTCTTTGCATTTTGAGGCTCTGTGTCATATGGAGAGCTCTGTTAAAATCTGCTTATGTACAGAGCTCTTCTAAAAAGCACAGTGCCTGTATCACAGTCAAGGTTAAATCAGAATATTTTACACCATTTAAGTGTTAAAAGCTTTAAAGCTGTGTGTGTGAGAGAGAGAAGGATCATAAGAGTGGGTGTGGAAATGGCTGTGACGATGTCAAAAAAAGTGCAATAATTAAATATGTTCTCAAGGACACCATGACCATTTGCCAGTGGAAATGATCCCGGTAGCTGAACGCGTCAGAGTCAGAGATGAGCCATTGTATTTGTTTCTGCACGAATGCTTCATCATGGCTCATATGTCCTCATATTGTTCTGCCAAAACTGTCTTGCAAATGACGAGACCTGAATGGCAGAGAGGGAATTATTTCAAACACACGCCTGGATCTTTTTTGCCTAGATGGAGTGGAGAGCATAGAGATTAAGACCATTTCCTTTTCAAGTTACAGTTATCATGGCTAATATCCGTGAGCAATAAATGATCTTTGCATGGCTCATCTACTAATCTCAAAGTACCTTTTTAGACTAATGCCAAAGCTTTTAAACAGAGTCCATGTTGACATAGACACAGTGGTGTTTGACCAGTGATGATAATTTCTGATGTTTTAGTTTTCAGTAGTTTTGAATAGTGGTTTCCTTTGTTCCTTCGGTAGCACCAAAAAACAAAAAAAAAGAATAGTTCACCAAAAAATGAAAATTCTGTCATCATTTACTCATCCTTGTTCCAAACCCATATGACTTTTTTCTTTCTTTCTGAGGAACACAAAACGAAAAATGCATTGGATAGTGTCTGCTTTTAAGCTTCACAACTGACACAAAATAAAAGCAGTCAATGCGACTCATCATAAATCTTATTAGTTGCATATATATATATATATACAGTATATTTGTATATATAAGGCATACGATAGTTTTCGGTCAAAATCAACTCAAATTGGAGCTCTTTTCATTGTGAAAATCTTGTCATCCATTGTGTGTGCATGAGAGAGGCTCTTTCATACTGGATCACGTATTCACCTGAGAACTTATGTTGTTTAGCACTGTACTTCTTGCAAGTTCTTGCGAGAACGCAAGCCAGTGTGAACGAACTCTTCTCGCGCAATCTCATAAATGTGCAATGTACTATAAGTATGAATAAATTTACATTAACCAAGTGTGGCAAGGTGAGCAAGAGACAGACACAGCGGATGTAGCACCAGGCCTCGGAAAGGCATTTATTCAATGTAATAACAACAGAAAAAGGGGAATAAAATAAAAGTGTCCGTTGGGAAAGAGTCCAAAACAAAGGGAATGTGAATGGGGCTTTGTGAAGGTCGGGTAGTGTAGAGAGTGAGAAGGTCCAGTTATAATATATCCGTGGTCCGAGGCTTCCACGGATATATTATCTGCTTCTCTATAGCGACTCATGCTTCCCTGGGCCGTAGCATGTAAGTGGAAGGATGGCCTGGCATTGCGTGCTCCAATCCCCCACCGTCGCATCTAATTCACGTTGGGGTTCTGGGGTGCGGGTCCAGCGACTCATCTAATTCACAGTGGACCCTCCACGCTCCATTCCTGGACCTGTGAAGACACCAGTGGGTAGAGACCAGTCTCCCGGTCCCTTCATTGAGTTCAGGTGCGCCCCATCACACGCTGCCAAATAGGGAAAAGTCACTGCGCCCTCCTCTCTCACCCCTGCTAACTCCAATTGAGAGCCTGGCTGAAGAACGGCCCTCTGAATAGGCGGGGTGACGATAAACCAGTGGAGGGGATTATGATGTCATTCCGTCACACAAGATTAATAAATACTGTAAAAATGTTGTATGCATTGTTAGTTTATGTTATCTAATGCATAAACTAACGTTAACATATTCATCCTGATTGTAATGTATTACAGTCTCTTCTTGTTCTTGATCTTCTTTATTTCAGCAGTGGGTAGAGGTTTGGATTAGGGTCAAACTTGCGTCTGCCCATTTTGTTCCTTCTTTTAGATTCCCCAAAGAGCATTGAAAATATAACTGCTACCCAAGCACTTTCTGTCACATACAACAGCAGCCAATGGATGAATCACACATTACCGTTGACATAGGCAAAGGAGGAAAGTCAGTTTAATGTGCTGTCCTTTCACCTCTCCCTCTTCACCTCTCCCTCAGGAACACCAGGAATAAATAAATGAATAAAACAGCCATGGAGCAATGTTTTCTAAACCGGCCATGTGATAGCTTTGTCAGATTACCCTTGTTCTGTGGCTCCAATGGCTGTAAAGTCCTTTAGCTCCCTGATCATGACTTTGAAAATGTGTCTGGCTATGTGCACTAATGCATTCAGTGATTTTTGTTTCTAAAAAAGTGCTTTCGTTTGTTCTTAGTTTCAGTTTTACTATCCAAAGGCTCGCATAAGCCACGGCACACATTTTTATCAGTTGCTTATTGCATGCTAAATATTTACTTATCATTAAGTGAATGAACCTTAATTCACAGCCTAAGCACCTTATGCTTGCCTCCATTCACTCACACTCTAATGAATGTATGCAAATCCATCATAAATCTGTAGATTAGCTAAATCATTTTGCGGTGCTTGAAAAAACAAAGTGCTTGTGGTTTTGCACGGAGCCTACACCAGATTTAGATTTAGGCAATGGCTTTCCCCTGTTCCTATTCATAGCACGACAAAGGTGGCGAGGAAGTGAGAATGAATTGTTTTAGCTGACAGGGCCAAGGTCAGTTGTCGAGAACAGATACTGGGACATCCCCAACCAAGGGGTCAACGTGTCAAAGTTCACACCTCTTTAAATGAAATATCATGAAAAATGCAGCGGGGCAAGGATGGGACAGGGCAGGATGGCAGAGCTATTTTGGAAAAATTGTTGAGCTGTTTATTTGCAAGTCATTGGAGCTGAAGTAATGCACCCTGGGAATTGCCACCAAACACAGCACAGCAACATCTGCTGTCCGTAAGTGAGTTAGAGCACGTCAGACATCTTTATGTCACCGTAGAGCCATGATGGATGCGGCCCCTGGAAAACGTTGCATAAAAATCTGCTGTGCCGTTTTGGCCGTTAAGTGAAATTACTATTTAAATTAATGGTGCTGTCACAGTTTATCTGTGCAAAGAATGAACGCTGATTAGGGTATTAAACAATTAGCAATTTATCATACTGGGGGTTGATGGTAATTATAGTAGTGATGGTTTACCCAAGGAAATAAACCAGGAGTCACTTTCTGTTAGAGGAATATTAAACTGCTTTTCGGAAAATATTTCTACTCTTTCGTCCTACTACCGAGCTCCCTAATGCCAATCATTCATATTTCAAACATAACGAAAAAATCTGTTGAAATGCTTGATCTTTCATCAATTATTACAATATATGGTATATGTCAAATTAGCTAATCATTTCATGGTTTACATACTGAATAAATGTAAATGAAATACATTCACTAATGTAATAGTGGAAAAACATTAGCTGTTATTTTAAGTGTAGTTTTGAAATATGTGGGTTGTTAGCAGTTGTGAAAAGATATGTACCGCTGCCTTGACATGCTATACTCCATCTAAAACTATTTTTGCAGTATTTTGCAATTTTTTTGGGGGGGGGGGGTATTTCATGTCAAATCAACCATATTCAGAAACTTTTCCTGTAGATTTTTATTTTATTTTGTTTATGCTTTTTATGAAGAAAAATAAAGTATGATGAAAGTTGAAATATTAAATGCAATGGATCAATATTTACTGTAATCTATTATTTTTTTAGAGGGGGGTCAAAATGACAGTTTTCACTTATGATGAGGAGGAGAAAACAGGTCAGAAAAATAACATTAGAAAGGTGGCACCATCAATATTTTATTATAACACAGAGATAGGAAGGTCTATTACTAAAATCAGTTGACTTCAGCACCACTTGTTGCATTATATTCCAATGAAAATGGGAGAAAAATAAAAACTTTTTTGTGTTGTTTTTCCAAATTTGGAGTGTATTTAAATCCAGAATTAGATAAGATATATTAATATCCTTTACTATCCATAAATTGCTCAACATTACTCTACATTACACATTTCAATGGTCGAAAACCAAATGTGGGTCACATGGTATGAAGGTAGTTTGTCTTCAACAACAAAACAAAGGTTTGAAGGACACATTCTGTTGAAACTAGGAATGTGCCTTTATTTATTCACATGCTAACAATAATGTCAAAATCCTGACTGATTTTTGTGAGTGTAAAAAGACATTTGTTTATTATTAAGAATAAGCAAGACGTGTCGATCCATCCTTTGCCTAATACAATCATATACATTTTAACTTGAAATATTGATTTAAAAAAGGCAAACAATTTCATGGTTTACATATAAATGTAAATGAAACATAAGGAGTGCATGTGATGTGAGAGGGACTCATCAAACAGGGACATCCCTCAAACATAGCTGTGTGTGCAGAGCCGGTGAGTGTATACTGAGTCAGGCCTCTGAGAACGTGGTGAAGCTTTTAGAGGTAATAGGAGAGGATGCAGATATGGGTGCTGAACGTTGATGGCTGATGGGAGGAGACAGTGATCACGTCGTCAGTTGTAGATGATTCCTCATGCAGCACGGACAGCTGCATCTTTTACATGTCAGCTCCATGCACATCTCTGCAATGTTCAATGCTCAATGAGCTGTTAAATGCAAAATTCTGTTATGGACAAACAATCCTGTTTAGTTTGTAAAAGAATGAGAATGTGTGTTCAAAATGGACGGGCATTGTTTTATCTGGTAATTCTAAGGAAATAATGTTTATTTAATGTTATATTTCACAGCAGTACCGTTTAAAAAGAACTACTGGGTGCAAAAAGTTCGTTAAACATGGTGAAACAAATGGTGACAAGTTAAAGGGCCTAAGATATACACTATCCCTTATTCATTTATTTACATTTTAAAGTTAAATCCTGATTTTCCCACCCTAGTATGAATTTACATTATAGTTTACACCAATTATGCTGGATCAACAGGTCAAATCTCAGTTTTCCCAATGGCAACGATTCATAATATACTGTAGCTAAATGTACAGACAAATCCAAATGTGACTGTTTCCAGAAGCAGCTAGTGCCATGCAAGAAATCTTATCAGATCATCAGATATTCTCTTGCCTATTGAGTAGGTAAACCAAGCAGATAGTAAATATTTGTAACTCACTGTGTTTCAGATACTCACATCTGTGCTCACATTCATGCATATGTTTCATGTGTAGGTTTTAGCTGCTGTGGACAGCACTACATAAACACGTCCACTTCCTGGTGCTGTGCGGGTCCCAGTGGGGAGTCTAAAGTCCACATGGTGGAGAACAGGATGGCGTCACTGAAGTGCTGCTGGTCAGAATTGATTGAGAAGGAGGAGGAGTGTTGTAATGGAGTGGGCTTCAATCCCCTCACATCTGTGTGTGCTGACAGAGCCCCGGCCAGCATCCTCATTCCAGTAATTAACACTTTCACTCAGAGTGAAGTATTCACCCTATGTTAGCTCAGCAATAGGTCTTGAAGATGGAGACTTAGCAGAGACTTTGGCTTGAAGCTGTTTTGTATTACCACGGCAGTTTCTCAAAGTCAGATTAAGATAATGATTTTCAAAAATTTGCCAAAACAGATTATGGAGAGCCTATTCTTAGATAAACTTATTGTAGTGTACATTTCAAGCAGTTTCAGCAATCTCCTGCAGTGGCATGCTATAATTAATCTAAAACTATTTAAATGACATTTTCCAATTCTATCATACTCATTATACATATTTTTTACTGCCTAATGTTTTATTGAGAGACTACATGGAAAATGTGTACTTTCCAAAATTTTATTTATAGGTTAGTTCACCCAAAAATGAAAATTCTCTTATCATTTATTCACCATTTTATAATCCCAGGTGTGTATAACTTTCCTTCTTCAGCAGAACACATTTGAACACATTTTTAAAAATATCTGAGCTCAGTAGGTCCTTAAAATGAAAGTGGATGGTGATCAGACCTTTGATGCGCCAAAAAGAACAGACAGTCAGCATTAATGTCATCCATATGACTCCAGTGGTTAAATTAATGTCTTCTAAAGTGAAACAAATGCTTTTGGTGCAAAAAAGATTAACATGTAAGTATTTTTTAACTTTAAATCTTCGCTTCCGGTCAGCAGCAGTATGTAAGAGGCCGAAGTTAGCGCTGTCTCTCGTGTGATGTAATGATAGATCTAAACCAAAACCAATTAACCTTCTGTACAGCGTTCCTCCTAATTAGCAGCGCTGCTCTTCCGTGTGTGTAGCACATGCATCAGTTCTTGCGTGAACATGCCAAAGTTGCACACGCATACTACTGCTGAACGGAAGCAATGATTTATAGTTAAAAAGTACTTAAATATTGATATTTTTCGCACCAATCGTATTGCTTAGAAGACATTAATTTAGCAGCTGGTGTCGTATGGATGATGTTTATACTGACTGTCTGTTCTTTTTTGAGCTTCAAAGGTCTGATCACATTCTGTTTGCATTTTAAGGACCTACTGAGCTGAGATATTTTTCTATTTTTCTTCTAATGTGTTCTGATGAAAGTTATACACACCTGGGATGGCATGAGGGTGAGTAAATGATAAGAGAATTTTCATTTTTGGCTGAACTGTCCCTTTAAAATTTTGAGGGGGAAAATTGTCATGATGAAAAACTATATCAGCCTGCGCAACAAAAAATACTGAGTGCAACTTTAAAGGTTTTGTTCTCGCATTCCAGCTTATTATACATAGTCAACCATACAGTTTTACCATATGTAAAGCATTTGTAGTTGAAGAAATCGTCATGGTTACTTGTGTAACCTCCATTCCCTGATGGAGGGAAAGAGACGTTGTGTCGATGTAGTGACACTAGGGGTCACTCTTGGGAGCCCGAGACACCTCTGGTCTTTGATAAAAAGCCAATGAAAATTGGCTAGTGCTATTTGCATGCCACTCCCCCGGACATACGGGTATAAAAGGAGCTGGTATGCAACCACTCATTCATGTTTTATGCTGAGGAGCCGATATAAGGTCCGGCCATTTCAGAGGGTAGTTCAGCATTGTGGCAGGAGGGACACAACATCTCGTTCCCTCCATCAGGGAATGGAGGTTACACAAGTAACCATGACGTTCCCTATCTGTCACTCACTCGACGTTGTGTCAATGTAGTGACAATAGGGGTCCCTATACGAAACGCCACAACTGGCTGAACTGTGTTACGTGAACTGGCGGTGTGTGGTGGGCAGACTACTGTGTGCCTCATAGCCAGCACACCAGGTCAACACGTAACCTCCCCCAACATAGTTATGAGTGTCGAACGGCCCTTTGGGGACAAGTTGACTACCCAAAAGATAGAGACAGGCTTAACCCAGTCGTGGCCTCTTTTCCCCTTCTCTTTTTCCACTCCCTAAAAAAGAAGGGGGATTATCCGACTGGGCCGCCAGGTCTAATCAGGGGGTGTCCCTCCCAAGGGGAAGACACAGCGGAGACTACACCACACCCAAAGAGAGGGGGGGATATTTATGTGGAAGGATACGTCACATGGTCTTTCCAACCATGTGGAGAGTCTTCAAGGCAGATCCTGCCCAATGGGGAAGGAGTTACTACAAACATGGAGACTGGGGCTCTGCCCAAGGAAGATGCAGTTTGCCAACAGGGAAACGAATTAGCAGAAGATATATATTGCATGGGGTTAGCCTTACAGGGAACCGCCACATGCAGAGCACCTACCCCAGAACAGGACTCTTAGTTAGCGCGTGTACTGGGCTGGCAGCAAATCTCTCCGAACACTGGAATGCCACAGGGCTCGGAGGAAGTCAACCAGGGAACAAACTTGTGAACACTACTGGGAATTAATGGCGTATGTCTTAAGGTCAAAAGGAGGTGGAAGGCGCTATGTGCAAGCGATACACCCGGCCGGCTATCCCGGGGTTATCCGCTTGTGTTGCGTGCCACTACCTGGGATGAAACCGGTTCCACCTGGAGGTTGTAGAACCTTGCAAAGGTGTTGGGTGTTGCCCAGCCCGCTGCTCTGCAACTGTCTGTTAGAAAGGCACCCCTGGCCAGGGCCCAGGAAGCCACTACACCCCTGGTAGAATGGGCTCATAGCCCTACCGGGGGCGGCATGTCCTGGGCGACATATGCCATAGTTATGGTGTCAGTGAGCCAGTGGGCGATCCTCTGCTTGGAGACAGCGCTTCCTTTCCGCTGTGCACCAAAGCAGACAAAGAGCTGCTCAGAGGTTCTAAAGCTCTGCGTGCGATCCAAATAGATGCGTAAAGCGCGCACCGGACACAGCAACGACAGGGCTGGGTGTGCCTCCTCCTGGGACAGTGCTTGCAGGTTCACCACCTGGTCCCTAAAAGGGGTGGTGGGAACCTTGGGCACATAGCCCGGTCGGGGTCTCAGGATCACGTGAGAGTAACCTGGACCGAACTCCAGGCACGTTTAGCTGACAGAGAACGCTTGCAGGTCACCTACCCTCTTGATGGAAGTGAGTGCAGTCAGGAGGGCAGTCTTCAAGGAGAGTGCCTTAAGCTCGGCTGACTGCAAGGGTTCAAAGGGGGCTCTCTGTAGACCCTGAAGAACTACAGAGAGGTCCCATGAGGGAACGAGGCACGGTCTGGAAGGGTTCAGCCTCCTGGCACCTCTTAGGAACCTGATGATCAGGTCATGCTTCCCTAAGTCCTTACCGTCAACTGTGTCGTGGTGTGCTGCTATGGTGGGTACACCTTCAAGGTGGAAGGGGACAGCCTCCCTTCCAACCTCTCCTGCAGGAAGGAAAGCACTGATCCGACTGCGCATCACTGGGGGTCTTCGCGTCGGGAAGAACACCACTTAGCGAACAGACGCCACTTAAAGGCATACAGGCATCTCGTAGAGGGGGCCCTAGCCTGAGTGATCGTGTCTACCACCACAGGTCCCATCCAGGGGCCAGACATGGAGATTCCAGAGGTCTGGGCACGGGTGCCAGAGGGTGCCCCGTCTCTGAGAAAGAAGGTCCTTCCTCAGGGGAATTCGCCAGGGGGGAGCTGTCGCGAGGAGCGTGAGGTCCGAGAACCATGTCTGGGTAGGCCAGTAGGGTGCTACCAGGACAACCTGCTCCTTGTCCTCCCTGACCTTGCACAGAGTCTGTCACAGCAGCTGTGTGCCCATTGCAAACAGTACCCCAGCCCATTTTGGAGGCGTCGGTCATGACCACGACGCGCCTGGAGACCAGTTCTAAAGGAACACCTGCCCGTAGAAATGAGAGGTCGGTCCAAGGGCTGAAAAGACAGTGACAGACCGGCGTGGTGGCCACACGATGTGTCCCGTGGTGCCATGCCCATCTCAGGACTCGAGTCTGGAGCCAGTGCTGAAGCGGTCTCATATGCATCAACCCGAGCGGGGTGGCCACCACCGAAGACGCCATATGCCCCAGGAGCCTCTGAAAAAGTTTCAGTGGAAATACTGTTTTCTGTTTGAACACCTTCAAACAGGCCAGCACCGCCTGGGCGCGCTCGTTTGCAAGGCGTGCCATCAAGGAGACTGAGTCCAACTCCAAACCGAGAAAAGAGATGCTCTGAACCGGGAGGAGCTTGCTCTTTTCCCAGTTGACCCGAAGCCATAGTCGGCTGAGGTGTGATAGCACCAGGTCCCTGTGTGCGCACAACATGTCTCGAGAGTGAGCTAGGATTAGCCAATCATCAAGATAGTTGAGAATGCGAATGCCCACCTCCCTTAACGGGGCAAGGGCAGCCTCTGCGATCTTCGTAAAGACGTGAGGAGACAGGGACAGGCCGAAAGGGAGGACTTTGTACTGATATGCCTGACCCTCGAATGCAAACCACAGGAAGGGTCTGTGTCGAGGAAGGATCGAGACGTGGAAGTACACATCCTTCAGGTCTACTGCTGCGAACCAATCTTGATGCCGGACGCTCACCAGAATGTGTTTTTGCATCAGCATCTTGAACGGGAGTCTGTGCAAAGCCCGGTTCAGTACTCGCAGGTCCAAGATTGGCCGCAACCCACCACCTTTTTTCGGTACGATGAAGTAGGGTCTGTAAAACCCTTTCTTCATCTCGGCTGGAGGGACAGGTTCTATCGCGCCCTTCCGTAGGAAGGTAGCGATCTCCGCGCGCAAGGTGGTAGCGTTTTCGCTCTTGACCAAGGTGAAGTGAATACTGCTGAACCTGGGTGGGCACCTGGTGAACTGAATCGCTTAGCCAAGTCGGACGGTCCAAATCAGCCATCGCGATGGATTGGAAAGCGCGAGCCACACATCCAAGTTCCACGCAAGGGGGACCAAGGGGACAAAGTCGTCGGACGTACCGGCAGGTGGGGCCTCGCGGCGGGGCAGAGCCTGAGGTTCCACGCCGTGTTGTGGCCGTGCTGAGTTCAGGGACATCGAAGCACTTACCTGGCTCCTTGTGACCACCCCTGGAACAGCCTGGGATGGGAGAGGAAGAGGCCTGTCCTCGTGACCCGTGGAGACTGTCTCATCGGGGGCGGATTTGTGCCACAGCTGGGCGCGCAGGGGCGGGGAGACCGCCGCTGGAGCGCCAAACCTGCCAAAATGGAATGGGGGACAGTGGTCATGATGACGGCCGTGCACACCGGGTATGTGACCCAGGGAACAAGGAAACCGCTCTTTTGCTGAACTCTTGGGTACCGGAGCCACTTGGGCATGTGGCAAAATTAAATGAAAAGGCAATAAAAGATTCTCCTCCCGGCCCTTCACCGGGGATTGAGTGGTCTGTTTACCAGCTCCAAAGCAGTGGATTTCAGCGTCCCTGGGTCGCCCGTCTCAGGGGTGCTTCAAAGCCTTTCACAGGTTCTTGGCGGCCGGCCGTGAGACAGGTGGCGTCTGCTTCCTGTGGTGGGCTCCACACCGGGGCCGGGATGCAGGGGCGGGCTGCGGTGGAGCCGGTGCAGTCACCGCAGGGGGACGCCCTTGGCGACGAGCAGGCGGGGTGCGGGATCTTGAGCCGTGCCGGGGCAGGATGTGCTGGATAGCCTCCGTCTGCTGCTTCACCATCGAGAACTGCTGGGCAAAGTCCTCGACGGTATTGCCGAATAGGCCATCCTGGGAAATGGGGGCAGCAAGGAACCATGCCTTGTCAGCCTCTCCCATCTCAACCAGGTTGAGCCAAAGGTGGCGCTCCTGGACCACCAAGGTGGACATCGCCAGCCCGAGAGACCACGCCGTGACCTTCGTCGCCCGGAGAGCGAGGTCAGTCACCGAGCGCAGCTCCTGCATCAATCCCGGGGCGGAACTACCCTTGTGCAGTTCCTTTAGCGCCTTGGCTTGGTGGACTTGCAGGAGAGCCATGGCATGCAGGGCAGAGGTGGCTTGTCCAGCAGCACTGTAGGCCTTGGCCGTCAGGGATGACGTAAACCTACAGGCCTTGCACGGGAGCTTTGGGCGCCCGCGCCAGGTGGCGGCACTCTGCGGGCATAGGTGCACCGCGAGCGCCTTATCCACCGGGGAATCACCGAATAGCCCCTGGGGGAAGCCCGATCGGGGCAGACAAGCGTGCTGGGGAATGGGAGGCCGTGGGGGGATACCCGGCAGAGATGGTCCCATTGGGGTCCCCAAATTGCCCCCAGTGCTAGCCGCGCTGGCCTCATACCCGTAGCTAGAAGGACCGAGGCAGGGAGCTGCTGGGGTGGCTTGCTTTCTTACCAAAGCAAGACACGACCGCAACGTTGCCATGGTCATGTTCTCGCAATGAGTACATGATCCATCCACGAACGCTGTCTCCGCGTGGGTCGCGCCCAGACACAAAAGACAGCGATCATGACCATCAGAAGTTGAGAGATAACGACTGCATCCAGGAATAACACACAAACGGAAAGGCATCTTTAAAAAGATGCGTCTTTAAAAAGACCTTCTTTAAAAAGACGTTCCGTGTGTGCCGCTCTTTTAGAGAAATATATTCTTTTAGAGAAATATACTCTCTTATTTCTGCCGAAGCGCCCAGGGGCGTTCGATGCAGTGCACCAGTGCAGAGGAGGGAGAAGCCGCTGAAATGCACCGTCAGATCCAGCAGAGGTGAATGAACAGTCAGCTCAGTAAACATCGACCGTTTGGCTCCGAAGAGAAAATCTGAATGAGTGATTGCATACCAGCTCCTTTTATACCCGTATGTGCGGGGGAGTGGTATGCAAATACCACTCGCCAATTTTCATTGGCCTTTTATCAAAGACCAGAGGTGTTCCAGGCTCCCAAGAGTGACCTCTAGTGTCACTACATCGACACAACGTCGAATGAGTGACAAATAGGGAACACAGATTTTTGCTTTTTTTTTTTTTTTTTTTTAAAGAAAATGAGGGACGAGTTTAAATTAATTTTTGTGGTAATTGATATTATGCCATGCACAAATGCTGTCAGTTGAGCTTAATTTGTATTGAACCCGGAATATTCCATGAAGCTTCCAAATACTTTTTGGGCCACTGTAAAAAATACATTTAAAAAAAGGGTTTAAAACTGGAGTTGCAAATGTACGTAAATATTTTTATGTGTGTGTCCCTTAATTATATAAATTTATGTGAAATATGTGAAACGTGCTTTTATGTAAAGACATCAAACAGAATGGCACAGTGTCAGTCATTTCAAGAATGTTCCCCACATTGTGAACATCTACACATTTCATGTTTTTACAAGAACAGATGCGTTAGTGTGTTTTAATTGTCACAAGTCATAATTCTCACCCGCCATTTCGAACTCATCATTAAAACTTTAAGACTGGCGTTTGGAGTGGCCTCTTGACTCACACTCTTATTTATCTTTTTTAGAGGACTGCTGGCCCATCGTATGGCTCAACCTCATCCGAGGTGTTATTTATTTGGTTAGTTACGTCTGTTTAATCAAGACTAATGTAGGAGTTGAGGGACTGGCTGGTGATTCTAGTCAGTGCTGTGCCACCATCTGGGCAGATGCGTATAAACCTGTCGTGGCCCAGCATTCCTCCAGATGTTTCTCATGCCCCTGTACCCAAACCGGAGAAAGATGACACAGAGCTCTCAGACAAATTCTGCACAAATGCTGGCTTTCCAGCAACAAAAGCAGGTTTGTGTTGCAATCACCCTTGAGACCCTTTTAGTTGTTTTTATTTATTTAATTATTTTAAAGGGATAGTTCACCCAAAAATAAAAATGCAGTCATTGTTTACTCACCCCTGTGTTGTTATAACCCAATGACTTTCTTTCTTTTTCTTAACACAAAGGGAGAAATTTTGAAAAAACAATTGTGCTCAGTGATGTCATAAAATGGCAGTTTATGGTGACTACCTCTTCAAGCTTCAAAAGGACAGAAAAGTATAATTCAGAAGTCTAATAAATTATTCCATGGGACTCATGATTTTTATGAAAACATACGATAAGGTTTGTTGAGAAACAAACCTAAATCGAATGTATTATTTAGTGAAAATGTTGACTGACTGTCGCTATCCTCTGCACGTTCATGAGACTGCAAGAGACCATTAGTTCATACAGCCTGCTTGCGAAATGGGGCGTTCAAGCAAAAACGCGTTTTGTTTATTTTAAAACAGGTCCACCACAGCGATACTAAAGAACATAACAGAGCTGCACACAAACCAGAGAACCCAACTTACAAAACATTTCTGAAGAGTTTGTACAGTAGTCAAAAAATAGATTTTTTGGCAGGGCAGGGCCGGGTCGTGATTCCGCACACCCTGCCCCTAATAAGGCTGATTAAGCCCGAGAGGGATAAGTCCGACCGGAGATGGCAGTGCGACAGAGAGAGAGAGTTACGGACAGCTGTCCGACACCTGTTTATGTTTGTGTCTTTTTGGTTAAGTTTATTATTAAACTATTATTTATATTGTTAAGCCAGTTCTCGCCTCCTCCTTTCCATTGAGCTGTGTTACACATTTATATGCCCAGCCTTTTTTTTTTTTCTTTTTTTTCACCGGAGTTCTCATTCAAACTGAGAGAGATAAGCTGCATCCGAAAACGTAATCATTTAATGGCTTAACAGACAGCGTTTATGAATGAATGGAACTCTTAAGGGAACTGGTCTCAGGAAAGTTTGAAGAGCACCTTATTTTCATCCCACCTCTTTATACAGACTCTGAAGGCAGCATTTTCCAGTTTTCGGATGCAGCCATAGACAGAGGAAGCTGAGGGCAGCCACAGTCACACTGTTTCCTAACCTGACAGCAAACGACATGCGATAAAAGGTATCTTTTCTATGTTAATCAGAATTTTTGTCCTAGCCGTGGCGAGCAACAGTACATTCTGTCATTCACTTGGTTTCTATTTTCGGCATTGCGCTTGGTAACCCCACCCGCTATGAACTGACACATAACATTATATTGAAGCCAGCATATCATGAGACGGTTACAAACTACTTGATTTTGGCCAAGAATGTCACACCTACCAAATGTTTTGCTGAGGTATCGCTTTCTTCAGACGGAGGTTCAGAAATGGAGAACAGGTGACAGACATTCCCACCTACTCTATCTCTCTGTTTGATTGAATTCTCCGGTTAAAAAAATAATAAGGTTGGGCATATAAATGCATCTATTCTTGGACTGCAAACTCTTCAGACATGTTTTGTTAGTTCAGTTCTCTGGTTTGTGTGCACCTGTGTTCTGTTCTTTAGTATCACTGTGGCAGACCTGTATTTAGATAAACAAAACACGTTTCCACTTGAACGGCTCATTTCACCAGTGGGCTGCGTGAACTACTGGTCTCGTGTGGTTTTATGAACATGCAGAGGAGCGCAACGGTCGGTCAACAGTTTCACTAAATAATACATTCGATTTCAGTTTGTTTCTCATCAAACTTAGTCTCTGAAACTGCCCCCTATCCACTATCTAGTACACTATTTCGGGTGTCCACCATTTTGTAGGAGTGTCTGAATTCTGAGTGAGCCATTCGTTTCCTACTTTTGTTTACTCATTCATCCACAATGCACTCTAATTTCGAGTGTACATTTGATGTACACTCGACAACATTTAATTGCCCATAATCCACCGTGGGGAAGACGTAAGAGCTGGGAGTTTACTGCTTCCTTCACTCCTGCAATATTTTATTTCATACTGAGTGTATTAAATTACTTTTTGACAAATCATTACTTGATTAAAATAACATAATAACAAATAGAGAGGCAAAACATATAGATACATTTTAAAATGTACTCTTTATATTTATTTAGAATTTTGCCATTAAGATGAATAATTCTTTATTTACTAAATAGTTCACTGAGGTGACATTATTTTAACTCAGGAGACTGCACACAGTGGAAATGATAATTCTGTCAATGATTTAAATATTCTGTTATAACATGTAGGTTATGATAACACTGATGCTGTTTATGGTCGGATGAGGGCGCTATGCACCCAGAAACGCAACCCAGCTTATATTGAAGTTTAAAGATACAAAAGTATAACAAATAAATACAGTAATGTACATTTGATACAATGTGTTTACTCTTTATATTAACATATATTAAAAATAACAAACAGAATGAAGATTTATTGTATTAATATATTATTTAATAAGAATAACAAGTAAGGCCCAAGTATTTTAAAAGTTCATATGTGATGTTGTTTCTGCGTCAACCCCAGAGCTCCGACGCTCGGTGTATACGTCAGTGTCCGATTTCACTCACTCATTTCCTTCACTCACTGCTGATATATAGTGCACTCACTGCCATTCACTATATAGGAAACAGTGAATGTGTGAACGATTTCTGACACATCCACTATTATCGCCTCGTGCCCGCACATTTCTCACGCACGCCTCGCACCCCTCACTTCGTACACGCAGAAATGCTGTCTGTCCAGTTGTCAATCACGTGAACGGCAGAGCAAAAGGCATTAAATTACACAGTTAATCAGACCGAAGTAGCTGCGATAGTTTCCAGTGTCCCCGCGAGGGCACGGGGTAAATTCGTAAATACTGCTCGTGACATTCTGGACGCGGGACAAAGTGCACTGATATATTGCTGCTCTGATTTAAAAATGTACACTTAAAAACTGATGAGCCCAGTTACAGAAAAGCCCGCGTTAGCATTAGAGCCACAACTTACCTCAACTTGCTGTTTAAGTTAAAGCTGAGATTTTAATCTTGAAATATCTGCTTGTCTTGGTGTTAAATGAAGGCATTGCTTGACAAAACGATTCTTTTTTCTTTGTGCGGAGTGAAGAAAGTGTTTAAGTTTGAAGAGCTTGATGCTGCAGCAGTGATGGACTCGGCTTGAGTGACAGTCCCATTCAATAATATCTCACATTAACTAAAATGAAACCCAGTAATGTAACGGCAGGAATGCCGCCTATTGTAATGAAGTAAAAATTTAAAAACAATTCATTATAAATTTACTTGAGTGAGAGTTAAAAGTATCCACTTTTAAACCTACTCTAAAAGTAAATTTTTTTCCAAAAAGTTACTCAAGTAAATGTAGCACATTACTACCCACCTCTGCTTATCACAGGTTTTCATAACAATCACGAGTCTCATGGAATAATTTATTAAAGAGGGGGTCACCATAAACTACCATTGTATAACATCACTGACTACAGCATTTTTTCACAATTTCTCCCTTTCTGTTAAGAAAAAGAAAGAAATACATATTGGGTTAAAACAACACAGGGGTGAGTAAACAATGACTGAATTTTCATTTTGGGGTTAACTATCCCTTTAAAGGAATGTGACAGTTTTAATAAAAGTTAAACTCTTTAACTTTAACCTGAAAATAATTTTGAATTTCAAAGAAGCCAAAATCATTTCTATGGTAATATACAGTACTTACAATGTTACCCTGTTGGGCAAGGCAAAGGGTTTTAAATGAGAAATGGAGCTTGTAATTTGAAGTGTTATATTATTCCTCTTAAGCTCCAAAAAGGGCTATTTGTGCTGTGAAGTTGTCTAAATCACCTTTTAGGTGTGGGACTACTGTTCAAGACTGATGAACTTCTAGTTATGTGTTGCTGGCTTAATACCTGTGGGTGGACCTTTCAGTATGGAAACAGTTCTTTTTTTGTGTGTGTCCATTTGTACATCATGTCAAAGTTACAGTGTTTACCAACTTAAAATGACATTACATATAACTTTGCACTAACATGGTTAGTATGTTATTTTATCACACTAATCTTATGTGAACTTGTGTAATGTCTAAAGGGATAGTTCAGCCAGTAATGAAAATTCTGTCACAATTTACTCATTTACCCTCATACTGTTCCAAACTTGTATCACTTACTCTGTGGAACACAAAAGAAGTCAGGCAGAATGTCCATTGCATAATTGGTTTTCCTTACATTGAAAGTGAATGGTGACTGATGCTAACATTCTGCCTGAAAGTGTAGCCACACGACTAATAGGGATAATTCACACAGAACTGATATATTATAATATAGTATGTAATTTGCCATTTAATTCAATGCAGTGCCTCACCCCATATTCTTCCATTGTAAGTACGTTAGGGTAAATGTGATTCTTGCTTGTTTTTTTTTTTTTTTTTTTTTTTTAATTAGAGACTAGTCAAAATTATTGTCTTTGGTAATCAACAGAATGCCATTGATGCTGTTGATGGCGCTTAATTTCCATTGATCCCAGAACATTATTTTAAAATAAATTAAAGGTGCACTCAGTAATTTATTTCCTCATTTAAAAAGTTTTACTTCTAAAGAAATAAATAACAATTTTGAAACCATGATTATAAAATCATGACCACTCATGTGAGATGAAGAGTTCAGTCATATCAGTAACCTTATAAAAGCTCTTTTATTTTACATAGAGCAGGGGTGCCTCGTGGCGGCAGCCATGTTAGAATCACAAGACCAGCTAAATAGGCTACTACTCGCTTAACCTCAGTAAATGCCATTTCACACTTTCACTCATGGATTAAATTAATCCTGGTTTACTGTGCATAGTGAATTTCTACAATGGCATTGGTAACTGAAAATTACTGTTTGAACAATGCAGCATCCAGGCCACTAGGTGTCACTGTAAGCCATACTTCAATATATTTAAAAAAAAATTACTGAGTGCACCTTTAATACCCTGTATTGTGCTTCATTAGACCTTTTTCACACTCCGGGTTTTGGAATGTGGAAGTAAACAATAGCAGGGTAAACTTCGACAGTGGTGAATGGGGGACCACAGCAAATATTATTTTCACTTACCCATTTGCTCCAAGAACAAAAGAAAAAATACACTATTACATTTGAATGACTTTCCAGAAGAAAAATTAATAGAGAGCGGTGGATTAAGACATTCAGATGGGAGAAGATGCCAAATTTACAGTCACTCTCTCAGCAGCTGTAATAGAAACCCCCTTGCAGCTGTAGTAATTCATTTTTTTAAACTAATTCCAGGGTAATATAACACAAAGTATAATGTTATAAATGTACACTCAATATTTAAAAAAATTATCATATAAATAAATTTGCTAGATTTGCACTGCTAAATAAGGCAGAAACGCATCATCACAGATTTCAGACTTTTCTCCTTAATTAAACCACAGGCAAAAATATCTAATTAAATAAAATTAAAATTGTGTTTTTACAGTTTAATTTTAAAACTTTTATGTAGTTTTTGTAGCATCTGGACCAATCAGACAACAATTATTCATTATTTAATGAATAATCCAACAGACGTCTCAAGACCGTAAAAAGCAAAGTTCCAAGTAGGCCCTAGCAGACTCTGAGATGTCTGCTCTCCCACTGATCATTATTAGCTTTTGCTCCCCCTTTGCTGACACTGGTCCAGCAACTAGTGGACCTCAGAGACATTCCAGGTGGGGGAAGGTAGCCACATGCAAAAGCAAAAGAATGTGGGGAAGTAAACTCACTCCATTCCCCCATAGGAAAGACACATAAAGCCCATAAAACAGACTTTTCTTCATTAATTTATAGACAAACTGTTCTATAAATTAACATGCATATCCCCAGGACATTGTGTGTATGATTATTACTGTCTCGTATAGTGTCTTTTGTACTGTATACCATTTTATGCATGCTTTATGACAGAACCACTAGATAATGTAAAATTATTGGTATCATGCTTCTTATCAAATTAATCCTTGTGTGAAGCTCTGCACATTGGTGTATCTCACCGCCTTATAGCATGCATTGTATGCTTGTTATATTAATCAGAGCATATAGGGGCACAAACTGCTAGCTTGCAAATGAGTCAGCTTCCAAACAAAGGAACTTTTCCCGCTGGAAAATTGCACCTTTCTCATTGGTCAAACCAAACTCGAGAGGAGTGACCTCCCTCAGGAGTTAAAGGGCACTGTCGGAGTGACCACCCTCTCTCTTCTCTCCCTCTTGCTGCTTCTCCTGGTTGCTGTTCGTGTGGGACCGGAAACACCCGGTCCGTCCGCGAGGTCGCGGGCCGGCAGGCCTCAAACACATCAAGCCATGTGGAACTTCCTCGACCATAACAGAGTCAAACTAACACCGCAAGTTCATCATCATTTCTTCATTCAACGCAGAAGAAATTGATTGCAACTTCAACACCATCTACTCAAGGAACCATCAAGACTTTCTCCTGAGACTGCATCCAGGCGCTCTCTCAACAGCCAAGGCATTGCAAGTATCGTACAATTAACTAACTAAACAGAGGTTTAGTATAAGCTGTGAACCCCTTTGTTAACAAAGGTGCTTTGAAGTAAGAAACTGATGTTTCTTTCAGATGGTTAAATGACTCTTTTCATAGCTTCTTTCCCCTGTTCTGTTCTGGTGTTATTCACTTTCACTTTTCCATTTCCAATGTATGCGTGATTTGTGTGTATGTGTTTGTTTAGATTAGTTATGTGTTTGTGATTTTGTTAAATAAAGCTTTTGTGTATATTCTTGTGAGTTGATTCTGGTCTGCTTGTAAATCAACGTCAATTTAACGATTTGATCACAGCTACATGCTAAGAAAGAGTTATTTTTCTGTGGCCACGAAAAAGTATACTTTCTGAGAGGTGATTGACGATCAATACTGAGTGTTCGCCGGATGAACAGATTAATTGATTGTAATGTTAATTCAGCTACATCAAGTTAATTCTATTAACTGATCCAAATATTCATAATTAATTATAACAATTTATGATTAATTATTCATATTTCCCTTTTGAGCTAATTTGCTACATTTTACAAATGAAATTTTTCATATTTTTTATTTATTTATTTATTTATTTTAAATAAATAGCTCAGCTTGGTAGATATAGTTAATTTTGTTGTAAGGCTATGGATTGTCCTCTGTTCTTATGCAGAGAGTATTTTGTCATCCTGTCACTCATAGAAGTGCCTTCACTAGTCTGACCATCTTGAAGATTTACACCCATGACTCCCCACACACACATTTACAACAAACCGCTTTTTTTCTGATAACGAAGAGCAGTATAGTAAAGCAAAAGGTCTCTGGCTACTCTTTAAAGTTAAGCCTGGTTTTAGTGTAAAGACTGAGACACTTTAGAGACTATCCTGTGGCACCATAAAGAATTTGGTTTCAGGGGAACACAGAGGAATAGACCTTATTCACGCTAGCGCCATCTTTGATTTTTAATGGGAATGACAACGAGGTTGAGATGGATATTCTTACCATGTTTGCAATGGCACAAACGGTATAAAGCTGTAAAAAGCTCCTAGATCACAAATGATTTTCCACAGCTCATGTTTTCTGGAGTTCTTTGAATACTGAATGTTCTTGGACAGATATTTTTTCAGTGTTAAGTCCACGGAACGATCCAAAAACACTTTAAACTGCAGTACAACCCGAAGAGACTGTATATCTATCCCTCACAGCCTCGTTGTTATTCCCGTTAAAGATGGCGCTAACGTGAATAAGGTCTATGACAGTTAAGATGCTGTCTTGGAAGGTAGCTGTCTTATGTATGTTAGCAGTAAGCAATGAGGCAGCTCACTATGTTTTGGAGCGTATGTGTCCTCTGGTGTATCGTTTCTTTTACAATCATGTGTTCTTTTTTTAGACAATGAAGTGGACCCTTACACCAGTTATGAGTACAGAATTGGTGCCTGGAATAGCTTTGGCCATGGCTTTAGTCCCTCTTCCCTGATCACCACTAAAAAAGACGTGCCCTGGTGCGTGGCTCCTCCTCACTGGAGCCATGTTGGCCTTCATTATGACATTATCCAACATGAATGGTCTGCCCCAAACAAGCCCAACGGTAATTGTTTCCAAGAGGTGGTGTTGTTCTTTTATCATGACATTCTCAAAGTTTGCGCTACAAATAATTATTATCTGTCACTTTGATTAACTGGGTTTAAATTTTCAGTGATGCTCCATTTTTATCAGACATTGTTTTCGTTTAAGTCTATAACAATCTGGACTGCATAAAACAGGCTGCAATGGAAGTTAATAAAAAGTTAAAGGACAAGTGACAGGTGTGAGTTCAGTGGAACTGATATTTATTAAAGGAATTGTTCACACAAAAATGAAAATTCTCTCATTATTTACTCATGCCATCCTAGTTGTGTATGAATTTTTTGTGCTGAACACAAAGGAAGATTTTTCAAAAAAAAAAAAAAAGACTGTAGGTGCATACAATGCAAGTGAATGGGTACCAAAATTTTGAAGCTCCAAAAGCACATAAAGGCAGCATGAAAGCAATCCATACAACTCCAGTGGTTAAATGTATATCTTCAGAAGCAAGATGGTAGGTGTGGGTGAGAAGCAGATCAATATTTAAGTCTTTTTTTACTATAAATATTCACTCTCACATTCTTCTTGTGTTTTTGGCGATTCGCATTCTTCGTGCATATTGCCACCTACTGGGCAGGGAGGAGAATTTATAGTAAAAAAAGGGACTTAAATATTCATCTGTTTCTCACCCACACCTGTCATGCCAAATATTCTTCTTTAATTTTTTATTTTTTTTCTCTCATTCTTTGACAAGAGCTCTTTTAGTGTCAGAAGTCTGTGTTACGTTTTCTTGGCCCTTTTTGTATTCTGCTCTTGCAATTTAATGAACAATATCCTATGAATTATTCTACTGGACTATACTTGAAATCTTTTGTTTCTCTTTCTAAATCCTCACATGTCTTTGTTCTGGTCTATTTTCACAGTAATACTTTAAAACTGTATTTTTTCCCCTTTTTTCACCTTCAATCTCAATTAGCGTCATTTACTTTGGGAATGTTTATAATGATGGAAAATACAATAGACCAGATACCTTATATTTATCAGTCAAAATGACAAAGAATTTTGAATTATCTGTATTTTTTAAATTTGGTAAATGATGGAATGTATTTGGTTAACGCAACGTGTGGCCACTGTATAGTTTGAATAGTCTCAAAACTTTTTTTTAAAGTTTAGATTTCTTCTTTTTTTCCATATAAGATCAAATCAGGGCAAATAATTTTGCCAGATGCCTCAGTAAGTAGCCCAGGTTTTTTTTTTTTTTGGTTTTTTGCTCTCATGGTAATGTTGGCATATGTTTATTCAGTAGAAGGTTTGGTTATATACAGAGTGAATCGGTTTGGGTAATCCACACCTAAAGTCACGATTTGTTACATTTCCGCCAACAAACTGAAAGGAAGGCTTTTTCTTCAGGCTGTAATGAAATGACTCAGACATAGTGGAAAAAGCTGATTGTTTTATCATATCCCCTCTGAAGACCTGACTGTTAATAATTTGTATTCTGCATAGCTTGGCAGAATAATTTATGAAGAATGAAATTCACATGTGCATAAACACTAAGTGAGAATAACAAGCTTTGTTTTAGGGAACTTCTGTGCCACTTAATATGTAAAGAAACATGCTGATTGCTTATTAAGGCTTCACTGTCTGCTCTAATCAAACGGCTTGCCATCCAATCTGTTGTGATTTTAAGTAATGTTAGTCCACCGGCTTTATTATACTGTAGTGCAAGTGGAATTTATGTTGAAGCCATGTTTTTGATGTGTGTTTATGTATTATGATTGGTGAGATAAGTCACTATGTGATCCTACGTGATGGACAGGAGCTTTACCGTGGCACTGATCACAGCTTCACAGATGCAGGCGGGATCTAGTGGAACCAAACTGAACTGCAAAATTAATAACTGTTTTCTAACACATTTCCAGAACACTTCTCCTGTCTGCCATGGTCGAGCAAAAAGATAGCCCCGCCCCGTACTCCACTGGTTGAGCCAATGTTGCTATACATTGGTCATATGGTCGAGATGCTCCAACAAACAGTTTGCACATTAAACTGGGACAGGAAAAACTATTTTAACACAGAAAAAAATTACAAAAATTGCCTGTAAATGTGTACAAAGTAGCACAAATTTATATTTATGTGGCTTTTATTCAGCTTCATAAACAACTGATACAACAGTGGTCTTAGACTTTATACTGTTCTAAATCATTTGTTTATTAGCTCCATCTAATTGCAAGTCACTTTATGTCCCCATTTTATGTAGAAAAAAACAGCTGGGGGAGTCACGTGATGCTGTGCGAGGGCTGGTCGCTTAAAGGCGAGCTCCGCTTAAACTTTGCTACAATTATCCAGTTTTAACCAGTGAGAACTGTAATAGTTTTGTTCGTTAAACTGTTCTGGGAGGGCAGGATGTCGAAAAATTTGAAATCATCAGTCTGTGTGGGCATTAAAAAGCACTTACGCTCTCATGCTTTGGACGCCTCACAGGATCAAGATGGCAGAGGTCCAGTCGATAGTGACAGCAGCAAGATTTGTGATGTAGGTTGGGATATCTCAAACATTTATGTAGCGCTTGCGAAAATATCGACTGACATGGAGGGCCTCACAGAAATACGTAGAGCGATCACATCTATGGAAGTGAAACTTTCCACCCTGATTTCAAGAATGGACGATGTTGAAAAAAGGGTCGAGTTTCTGGAGTGAGCCGAAAGAAAGCTACAGGCTAACCCGCTTGCTTCCAAGGCTGATGTTGAACGCATGTGGGAAAAACTAGAGGATATGTTAAATCTGAGCAGCTGTAATAATGTTCGTTTCACTGAAATCCCAGAGGGAAAGGAAGGTCAGGATATGGTGACGTTTTTTGACGGGTTTATTCCGAATTTGATCGCGGTGGGCCATGGCTCGAGATAGAGTTTACGGTCAGCTTCCCACAGAGTTTACGGTCAGCTTCCCACGGCAGGTGACAGACCCCGATCTATCCTGACAAGATTATTGTGGTCAGCTGACAGAGACTTTGTTCTACGAGCGGTGAGGAATAAAGGCAAGTTGTGCTAGGAGGACCACAACATCATGGTTTTTCTGGACTTTGTTAGATCGACTCAAGCGAAGCGGGATGGATTCAAAGAGTGTAAAAAATTGCTGCACCAACAGAAAGTAAGCTTCGCACTGCTCTATCCGGCTAAGCTGAGAATTGACGGCAAGGATGGGCGTAAGACTTTTACATGCCCACGACAAGCTATGGCCTTCATTAAATCAATGGAGTGAGTGGGTAACTTTGCCTGCACTCGATCAACAATACAGACTACACATCATGCATTTTACTTAAGCAGCCTGAGAGGGTTTGTTGTTCTGTTGTCTGCCCACTGGCTCCTGCCTGACTCTTTTTTTTTCCTTTCAGTTTTTTTTTTCTCCTTTTGTTAACTTGCTGTAGAGCTCATTTGCTCACGTTGTGGGTTCGATGTTATTGTTTACTGGGGCCTATTTAATTTTTTAATTTTTAATTTTATTGAACATATTTATGTACAATTTAATGGCACAATTTATGTTAAGAAATAAGGGGAAAAAACAAACATACAAAAAATTATATATATATATATATATATATATATATATATATATATATATATATATATATATATATATATATATACTTTATATGTAAAAATCACTGAACTTGAGCAATCTGGTAGCAATAGTGTCACGGACAGTCTTGTGAGCGTGCCTGGACCGTCGGATTTCCGAGCTATGGACACCAGTTGGGACGGTTATGTGTGAGGTTGAAGCGCATTTTTTTCTGTTCTGTGGGTTATTAAGGATGTTATGGTTACATCAGTGTTGGATAGTGGTCTACATAATTTAGCCTTGGGTACACAATTTATCTTTACACATCAATATGTCACACAATATGTCTCCACATGGAATGTTAGTGGGCTGGGTCACCCTATAAAAAGACAGAAGGTTGTATATTTTCTTAAGCATAATAAATCAAGAAAGGCACCTTTCTTCACAGGAAGCTGAAAAACTTGGCAGGGCATGGGGTGGGCTTGTGTTCTGTAGTGCTGTTTCAAGTAAGAGCAGGGGAGTCATCACATTGATAAGTAAGCATTTACAATTTAAATGTCTCAAACAGATTAAAGATAATTTAGGAAAAATCACTATTGTTTTGGCTGAAACACAGGGTCAAAATCTGATTTTAATTACATCGATTATACATATAGCAAATTATATTTTATTATTTGTCTCCAACCCTAAAAGATCTATGCCTAGCCTCCATAGAATTATTCATTCTTACATTTTCATTTACATTTATTCATTTGGCAGACGCTTTTATCCAAAGCGACTAACAAAAGAGGAAAACATAAGCGAATCATCTCAGACCTTAGGCCTCCCCAAAATTTTGTTTTATTACTATACTTTTAATCTCAGGCACCTGGCCCATTGGTCTCTTCCACCTGAGAGAGCCCCTCCCTGGTACAACATTGAACAAGCGGCCCTTGCTCCAATCTCACCATTGCAAAGTCTTTCTATTAAATTGCCTGGAGAAGCAAAAATGCATCCTATTATTTCACATTTACATTCAGTATGGATAAAGGATTCTCGCATGTTCAGTTTTGATACTCACCTAAACGTTTCCTTAAGTATATGGCTGAACCCCAAATTATGTATTAACAAGTCCCCCTTTTGCTGGAAAGAATGGAATGAGAGGGGTGTTGCTACACTTAGTAACCTTTATGAAAACAGAGCTTTGAGATCATTTGAAAATATAACACAGCAGTTTCGGATTTCTAGGTCTCAATTTTTCAGTTATTCACAGATGTGCCATTTAATTTGTACTATTTTTGGTGGTAGTACACAGCCCCCTAAAGCTGCAGACACCCTCTGTATGGTGCTCACAGCCTTTGGAAAGGGTCATGAAGCATCAGTGTATTATTCCTCATTGATTCAGAGTCTTGGTGATGGGGCCTTAACTGCTCTTAAGAGGTTATGGGAAAGAGATTTGAACTTGGTATTGGAGGATGGGTGCAGAATTGTATCTGTTAGGTTTCATTCTGCTCCAATCTATGTATATTGGGTGATGGGGTGGTCATTAAAGTAGGTGACTAATATATAAAAAGCTGGGTCCAAATTAGTGTAATCATTGTTAGACAGATAATGCTTAGAGGATGGAAGTCAGCTGGTACTCTCATATCAAGAATGGTTCACCGAATTGGGCAGGGTGGTGGCATTTAAAAAGATGTCATATAAACGTCTTGGTTACTGTTGTAACCTCCATTCCCTGATGGAGGGAACGAGACGTTGTGTCGATGTAGTGACACTATGGGTCGCTCCTGGGAGCCCCAAACACCTCCAATCTTTGAGAAAAGGCCAATGAGAATTGGCGAGTGGAATTTTCATGCCACTCCCCTGGACAAGGTCCCAGCCATTTCAGCAGATAGTACAGCGTTGTGGTAAGAGAGACCTCCATCAGGGAACGGAGGTTACAACAGTAACTGAGACGTTCCCCTTCTGTCACTCACTCGACGTTGTGTCGATGTAGTGACACTAGGGGTCCCTATAGAAAAATGCCACAACAGCTGGACTGTGTTACGTGAACTGCCAATGCTGGTGCAAGCAATCTGCTGTGTGCGTAATAGTAGGTGCATCAGTCCGCACGTAACCTCCCCCAACACCCCACAAGATGTCATGTAGTTCCCCACATCCCAGAGGGGGAGAAGTGATGTAACTAGCGTGGGAGCAGGCCACGCCAGCCACGGTGTTACTGGAGTAACTGGCACCTGTGGAGCACCTATCCCAGCACAGGGCATATTAGTACCCATAGTGGGTCTGGCTGCGAATTCCTCTGCTGAATTCTTGAGCCACAGGGCTAGGGAGGAAGGACATCCAGGAGAAAGCGCACATTTTCACCTCAAGGAGGGGAAAGGCGCTATATGCAAGCTATACACTTGGCCAGCTGTTCCGTATTACCAAACTTACCTGTTCGTACCTGACAAAACACAGGAAGAAACCAGCTCAACCCGGAGATTGTAATATCTCGCAAAGGTATTGGGTGTTGCCCAGCCCGCTGCTCTGCAGATGTCTGCTAGAGAGGCGCCATTGGCCAGTGCCCACAAGGATGCCAGACTCCTTGTAGAGTGTGCTCGAATTCCCAAAGGGGCGGGCACGGCCTGGCCATGGTATGCCAGAGTGATGGCATCTACGATCCAGTGGGCATGCCTCTGTTTGGAGACAGCGTTCCCTTTCCGCTGTCCACCAAAGCAGACAAACAGCTGCTCAGAGCATCTAGAGCTCTGCATGTGATCCAAATAGATGCGCAAAGCACGCATCGGAGACAGCAACGATAAGTCTGGGTCTGCCTCCTCCCGGGGCAGCTTCGCTTGCAGGCTTACTACCTGACCCCTAAGGGGTCATGGGAACCTTGGGCACATAGCCCGGTCGGGGTCTCAAGACCACGTGAGAACACTCCGGACCGAACTCCAGGCAGGTGTCGCTGCCAGAGGACGCCTGCAGGTCCCGAACCCTCTTGATGGATTTCGTGAGCGCAGTCAGGAGGGCTTGCCAGACATGGAGAGGGCTTTCAGCTCGACTGACTCTAGTGGCTCAAGTGGGGCACTCCGAAGGCCCAAAAGGACCACAGAGAGATTCTGAGGGAAAGAGGCATAGCCTAGGATGATTCAGCCTCCTGGCACCTTTCAGGAACCTGATAATCAGGTCATGCTTCCCCAAGGACTTACCGTCCACCGCGTCGTGGTGCGCCGCTATGGCAGCCACATACACCTTCAAGGTGGAGCCTCTCCTGCAGGGAGGGAACACTTACCGACTGTGCATCTCTGGGGGCCTTCGCCTCGGGAAGAACACAAATTTGTGAACAAACGCCACTTCAGGGCAAATAGCTGCCTCATAGAGGGAGCCTTGGCCTGAGTGACCGTGTCTACCACTGCCAGCGGTAAGCCACATAAAGTCTTCCGCATCCCATCCAGGGCTTGCCAGACATGGAAATTCCAGAGGTCTGGGTGCAGGTGCCAGAAGGTGACCCATTCCTGATAGAGAAGGTCCTGCCTCAGGGGAATTTGCCAGGGAGGGGCTGTCGTAAGGATTGTGAGATCCGAGAACCAAGTCTGAGTGGGCCAGTACGGCGCTACGAGGGTGACCTGTTCCTCGTCCTCCCTCTCTGTGCAAGCTGGCTCACTGGGGGGGCGCACATTTGCGCAGCCCCTGGGGCCAGCTGTGTGCCAGCATGTCTGTGCCGAGGGGAGCCCCCGTCGGATAATACCAGAGCGGGCAGTGGGAGGATTTCCGGGAAGCAAACAGGTTTACCTGTGCTTCGCCAAATCAACTCCAAAACAGCTGGCCCACCTAGGGGTGGAGTCTCAACTCTCTCATGAGTGTCACCCACCACAACCGCTGTACAGTTCGGGCCGCCTGGGATGTGAGTGGTCCGCAGCGACCTCATGGATCAATGGCAAAAGCCTCCACAGGGCGAGCAGTACCGGCAACAACATGAGGCTGTTGATATGCCAACACAGTCGTGGTCCTGTCCAGGAACCAGTGGCTGCGTGCCCATTGCACACGGCGCTCCAGTTTAACTTGGAGGCATCTGTCGTAATCACGATGCACCTGGACGCTTGCTGTAAGGAAACCCCTGCCCGTGACAATGCAAGGTCTGTCCAAGGGCTGAAGAAGTGGCAGCAGATCAGCATGATGACCACGCGATGTGTGCCGCGGCGCCATGCCCATCTCATGACTCGAGTCTGAAGCCAGTGCTGAAGCGGTCTTATATGCATCAACCCGAGCGGCGCAGCCATCACCGAGGACATCATATGCCCCAGGAGCCTGAGAAACTGTTTCAGTGGGACCACTGCACTCCGCCTGAATGACTTCAGGCAGTTCAGCACCGACTGCGTGCACTCACTCGTGAGGCGCACTATCATGGAGACTGAGTTATATATATATTACTCAAGATGGCCCTGAGCATGGCTGCTGCGTTGCAAGCTCCGACACAACATTGTAGTGTTTTGTTTGTTTTGTTTACAATTCTTATGTTTTTTTGTCTTGGATGTTGTCTACCTTATTGTCTACGACAGACAAACAATTATGGACATTGGTTCTGCAATTACACACCATAAATCAGACTTCAAATTCAACAATGCCAACCCGCTGTTTACAAACACACCAGCGGAGCCCTTTGTCTGGGCTGCCCGGCCGCGGAAATGCAGAAGGAAAAGGGGAAACAGAGCCGGTGTTCTCATTAGAGTAAGACATCACGCAAATCGACCTCCGCTACCCAGTATTCTACTGGCAAATGTTCAGTCTCTGGACAACAAGCTCTGCGAGCTGAGAGTGCGGATCTCTTTACAATGAGAGATGAGGGACTGCTGCATTATCTGCCTTACAGAAACTTTGAACCCGCGGGGTTCTCCGTGCACCGAGCGGACAGAGCAAAAGACCTCTCAGGTAAAAGCATAGGTGGTGGTGTATGTTTTATGATCAACAAATCCTGGTGTGATCAGAGGAACGTACATTCTATCAAGTCTTTCTGCTCTCCTGATCTGGAATTTCTCATGCTTCTGTGTCGACCATTCTGGCTACCGGGGGAATTCACAGCGGTCATTATCACTGCTGTGTACATCCCTCCACAAGCTGACACAGACCAGGCACTCAAGGAACTGTATTGGATTATAAGCAAGCAGGAAACCACGCACCCTGAGGCCGTGTTCATTGTGACCGGGGACTTTAACAAAGCCAATCTCAAATCAGTCGCACCAAAATACCACCAACACATTAGTTTTAACACACGAGGGGACCGGGTTTTGGACCATTGCTACTCTCCGGGATGGCTACAAATCCCTCCCCCGCCCACCATTTGGCAAATCGGACCACTCTTCCATTCTGTTTCTGCCCGCTTACAGGCAGAAACTGAAACAGGAAGCACCCACCCTCAGAACGATCCAGTGCTGGTTGGACCAATCAGACTCTATGCTACAAGACTGTTTTGATCACGCAGACTGGGAGATGTTCCTGTCCGCCTCTGATGACGACATCAAGCTTTACGCTGATAGCGTAATGTGTTTCATCAGAAAGTGCGTAGAGGACGTTTTTCCGACCAAAACAATACAGATCTACCCGAACCAGAAATCTTGGATTAATAGTGATGTTCGCACGGCACTTGATGCGCGGACCTCCGCTTTTAATTCCGGGAACGCGGAGGAGCATAAACAAGCCAGTTATGCCCTCCGAACAGCAAAACGTCAGTACAGGAACAAGATTGAAGGACAGTTTAACACCACCAACTCTAGAAGCATGTGGCAGGGAATTAACATCATCACGGACTTCAAAGGGAATAAAAACTCCACCGTGAACACCGCTGCCTTTCTCCCGGATGAGCTAAATACTTTTTATGCTCGTTTCAAGGGAAATAATACTGCCCTTGTGGAGAGAGCTCTCGCGGCCGAAGCTACAGAGGTTAGTTCACTCTCCGTCTCTGTAGCGGATGTAACCCGATCCTTCCGGCGGGTGAATATCTGCAAAGCCGCGGGTCCAGATGGCATTCCGGGCCGCGTTATTAGAGCGTATGCGAACCAACTGGCTGGTGTTTTTACGGACATTTTCAACCTTTCCCTCTCTTTGTCTGTAGTCCCCACATGCTTTAAAACGTCCACCATTGTGCTTGTTCCAAAGCAATCCAAAATCACTTGCTTAAATGACTGGCGTCCTGTTGCTCTGACCCCCATCATCAGCAAATGCTTTGAGAGACTAATCAGAGATTACATCTGCTCTGTGCTGCCTCCATCACTGGACCCATTGCAGTTTGCTTACCACAACAACCGCTCCACTGATGATGCCATTGCATCAACAATACACACTGCTCTCTCCCACCTGGAAAAAAAGAACACTTATGTGAGAATGTTGTTTGTAGAGTACAGCTCAGCATTCAACACCATAGTGCCCTCCAAGCTTGATGAGAAACTCCGGGCTCTTGGCTTAAACAGCTCACTGTGCAGCTGGATCCTGGATTTCCTGTCAAGCAGATGCCAGGTGGTTAGAATGGGCAGCAATATCTCCTCATCACTGACCCTCAACACTGGAGCCCCGCAGGGCTGTGTTCTCAGCCCACTCCTGTATTCCCTGTACACACATGACTGTGTGGCAACACACAGCTCCAATGCCATCATTAAGTTTGCTGATGATACAACGGTGGTAGGTCTGATCACTGATCAGCCTACAGAGAGGAGGTGCACACTCTGACACACTGGTGTCAGGAGCGCAACCTCTCCCTCAATGTCAGTAAGACAAAGGAGCTTGTGGTGGACTTCAGGAGAAGAGAAAGAGAACACAGCCCCATCACCATCAATGGAGCACCAGTGGAGAGAGTCAGCAGCTTCAAGTTCCTGGGTGTCCACATCATTGAGGAACTCACATGGTCGGTCCACACTGAGGCAGTTGTGAAGAAGGCTCATCAGCGCCTCTTCTTCCTGAGATGGCTGAGGAAGTTTGGAATGAACCGCCACATCCTCACACGGTTCTACACCAGCACTGTAGAGAGCATCCTGACTGGCTGCATCTCCGCCTGGTACGGCAATAGCACCGCCCACAACCGCAAAGCTCTACAAAGGGTAGTGCGAACTGCCAGACACATCATCGGAGGTGAGCTTCCCTCCCTCCAGGACATATATACCAGGCGGTGTGTGAACAAAGCTCGGAGGATCATCAGAGACTCCAGCCACCCGAGCCATGGGCTAATCTCACTGCTACCATCAGGCAGGTGGTATCGCAGCATCAGGACCTGCACCAGCTGACTACATGACAGCTTTTTCCCCCAAGCAAACAGACTTTTGAACTCTTGATCTCTCACGATCAAAATACATCAGCACTGCACTTTATTACTCTTATATCTCACACCGGACTGTCATAAATTATATTCTCTCTTAACAACACACTGGCAACTTACTATCAACTGACAGCCTGAATGTCAATACAGTACAATACAACCTACTGTATATTTTATATATACTATATATACTATTTTTATTGTATAATGTGTATTCTATATTGTGTGTCTTGTATACTGTACATTGTATGTTATTATTTGTATATTGTGTTATTTGTAATTATGTGCATATTAGATTTTAAATTGTGTTGGGTAAATCTGATGTTTATTGTAAATTGGTATATGTCTCATCACTGTCACGACTACTATGTTGCTCGGAACTGCACCCAAGAATTTCACACACTATTGCACTTATGTATATGGTTGTGTGACAATAAAAGTGATTGGATTTGATTTGAGTCTAACTCCTTCCCGAGAAAAGAGATGCTCTGAACCGGGGAGAGCTTGCTCTTTTCCCAGTTGACCCGAAGCCCTAAACGGCTGAGGTGCCTGAGCACCATGTCCCTGTGTGCACACAATAGGTCTCGAGAGTGAGCTAGAATCAGCCAGTCATCGAGGTAGTTGAGTATGCGGATGCCCACTTCCCTTAACGGGGCAAGAGCTGCCTCTGCGACCTTCGTGAAGATGCGAGGGGACAGGGACAGGCCAAATGGGAAGAACCTTGTACTGATACGCCAGGCCGTTGAAAGAAAACCATAGGAAGGGTCGTGACGAGGTAAAACCGAGACATGAAAGTACGCATCCTTCAGGTCTACTGCCGCGAACCAATCTTGATGCCGGACGTATGCCAAAATGCGCTTCTGCATCAGCATCTTGAACGGGAGTCTGTGTAAGGCCCGGTTCAAAACTCGCAGGTACAAGATTGGCCGCAATCCACCACCTTTCTTTGGCATGATGAAATAAGGGCTGTAGAACCCTTTCCTCATCTCGGCTGGAGAGACAGGCTCTATCGCACCCTTGCGCAGAAGGGTCGCGATCTCCACACGCAGGGTGGCGGCCAAGGTTCTCACCCTGCACCGAGGTGAAGCAGATGCCGCTGAACCGGGGCGGGCGCCTGGCGAACTGAATCACTTAGCCGAGTCGGATGGTCCTGGCCAGCCATCGCGACGGGTTGGAAAGCGCTAACCACGCATCCAAGCTCCGGGCGAGGGGCACTAAGGGGACAATCATGTCTAACGTACTTGTGGGTGTGGCCTCGCGGCGGGGGGAGCAGGGGACGCCACGTCGAGGAGCCTCGCTTCATCTCGAACTCCTGGCTGTGCTGAGGGGCCCCTTGAAGCACTTACCTTGCTCCATGTACCTGGCATCGTGGGAGGTCGGTGACAGGGGAGGAGGGACTTTCTGACCGTCCTCGTAACTCGTCACAACCGCCTGGCCATGGGTGTGAGTGTGGTGCGGTTGGGCGTGTGAAGGGCCTGCATTCGTGATGTCCAAGTCGCAGGTGCTCGGTGTCCGGTCGCTGTGATAAAGGCGGTCGTAAACACTGACCTTGTGACCCAAGGAGTGAGGAAACCGCTCTCTTTTTTTGGTCAAAAATGTGGGTACCGCAGCCGTTCGGGGTGTGGCGAACACAAAACAAAAGGGAACACAAGATTTACCTGAGCGCAGCCCAGACACATGAGGCAGCGCCCGTGGACATCAGAGGCGGAGAGATAACGACCGCATCCAGGAATCACACAAAGACGGAAAGGCATCTTTAAAAAGACGCGTCTTTAAAAAGACATTCACATCAGTGTGTTGCTCTGATAGAGGAAAATATACACTTTGCAGAAATATATACTCTCTCAGTAGCGCTGTTGAAGCACCCAGGGGCATTGTCTGCACTAAGCGTGCAGAAGGAGAGAAAGCTGCTATATCCAACAGCATACGCTTCTATCTGAGGTGAATGGACCAGCAGTGGAATTCAGCTCGCTGACACACAACCGCTCGGCTCCGAAGGAAAAATCTGAATGAGTGGTTGCGAGCCAGCTCCTTTTATACCCGTATGTCCGGAGGAGTGGCATGCAATTTCCACTCACCAATTCTCATTGGCCTTTTCTCAAAGATTGGAGTTGTTTGGGGCTCCCAGGAGTGACCCCTAGTGTCACTACTGTGACACAACATCGAGTGAGTGACAGAAGGGGAACAGCTTGGCAAAATAGTCATGTATGGTAAGAAATGGAACAGGTATTTGGCCTTTCTGGAGGGCTCTCAGTGAGGACCATGTGGAGAGAAACAGAAATGTGGTGGTAATATTCTTTGTGGAATTATTTTTTTTTTTCCTCTTTGTTTGTTGATATTTATATTTTTATTTATGTTTATATTTATATTTTATATATGTTCTCAAATATTTTCTTTTGTTTGCTTTCTTATATGTGTGTATGGAGTAATTTAGGCTTTGACAACAGGGATATTTGTTGAGGGACAGGGTGGGGTTAGGGAGGGGGACAGTACATCATTTAAAAAAAAAATGTCAAAAGTACTGTTTTATTGAGTGTAATACACTCCCCAATAAAAAGTTAATTCTGTCATAATTTACTCATCCCCATATTGTTCCAAACCCATATGAACATCTTAAGTGGAAAAACAAAAGAAGAGGTTTTAATGAATATCAGCCTGTATTTTTAATACAATAGCAGTGGATAGTGTCTCACTTTAAAGTTTAAAAAAGGACCTAAAGTCTCGTAAAAGTAGTCCTTTCAGCTAGTGCATTATATTGAAAGTTTTCTGAAAGTATACAATACATGTTTTCCCAATAACTTAATATAATTCTTCAGAACTAAAAACCACCTAAAAGGGGGGCCTGGGTAGCTCAGTGGTAAAGACTCTGGCTACCACCCCTGGAGTTCGCTAGTTTGCTAGTTCAAATCCCAGGGCATGCTGAGTGACTTCAGCCAGGTCTCCTAAGCAACCAAATTGGCCCAGTTGCTAGGGAGGGTAGAGTCACATGGGGTAACCTCCTCTGGTCGCTATAATATGGTTTGTTCTCGGTGGGGCGCGTGGTGAGTTGAGCATGGATGCCACGGTGGATGGCATGAAGCCTCCATGGCAACGTGCTCAACAAGCCACATGATAAGATGCGCAGGTTGGCGGTCTCAGACGTGGAGGCAGCTGGGATTCGTCGTCCGCCACCCGGATTGAGGCAAATCACTGCGCGACCACGAGGACTTAAAAGCGCATTGGGAATTGGGCATTCCAAATTGGGTGAAAAAAAAAACACCAAAAAGAATAGGATATTTCTAATAGCCATCTAGTGGAACCAATGGAACCTGCTATAATTGTTGTTCTCCCTGTAATAGCTGTCTGTGGCTCAGCTGAGGAAAGAGCAAATTAACCTGTCTCTCTTCTATTTTCATGTCTAATTTAGAATCAGATTATCAATAACCACTCAAATCTTCTTGGTGCGTTAGCCAGCACAATGGAGACAAAGTAAAAAGACTCTCTCAAAGCCTAAATTCCCTCTCAGGTCCATATTTTTTTTCAGCACACCCCCGGGGTCTTGCCCAGAACACCAACTGGCCACCAATGATCCACTACTCCTTTCTTCTTCCCCCTCACACAATCGTTGTATAGTGGACCAGGATTAACTTGTACACCTGCAAGCATTGCCCAAACAGTTGCAATTATTGTCCAGTCCAATACAAGGGGAGCAATTACCACAGGGCACCATGTTGTCGCTCCGTAGGACCCTGCCCGGACCCTGCCTGGGAATGAGGAACCTGATTTAATCTTTGTGGACACTCTGCGAGCTCACAAGCACATCAGGCCAGCACCGGGCCGGCCTACACGTAGCCAGGGAAAAAACACCTTAACCACCTCTCGTGGCCCTTTCCTAATAGTCTGCCACTCCTAAAGACAAGAGTTGAAACCACTAGTGACATTCTATTAGAGCAGGATATCCAAGCCTCCATTACAGCAAATTGCTCTGTAATTCTTTTTGATGTGTGTGCAGGTTGTGGCAGTGACTGTCCAGGGGGAGTCAAAGGGAGTCGGTGCTCCAGTGGTGAGCACGCTGGGGCCAGGGGACCTGAGGATCAGCTGGGCTGTGCCGTCCAAACCAAACGGCATCATCTGGGAGTAACGCATCAATCAGAGTGAGTTGGTGTCATCCATATACATACAGTGGGGGAAATGGCCTACAATGTCACAGGTATTGCACAGTGTACTGTATGTTGCTTTCTAAGCATGAACAGAAAGCTGTAGATGATTTCATACAAAAAAACATTAATGCACATTCAAGCAGTGCTTGCTTCCCTTGCTGGTTGCTTAAAGTGTCATTTTAAGTCATTTTCATTTAATAATGTTAATTTATATAGGTGGCACTTTACATTGAATTTTGTTTGATGTTTGTTATATTTGTCAAATGGCACAAAATAATTAACAAAATTAATGTAATCATACATTTAATCATACATGAAATCATTGAAATCCCTATACTGTATTTCTATTCCAAGATGTTTGTTTTAAAGATTTAGTATGTATGAATCTTATATGTCATAATGTTTTGGGGTAGTTAATGTCCTTTTTGCTCATTCTTTTATAATTATAAAGAAGAAAGATATAAAAATTAGTAAAATAAATTGTGGGGGAAAAACACTTCAAAGAAATATGGGACCTTAGATATTCACTTTCCCTAATGCATTCATATATATACATATATATATATATATATATATATATATATATATATATACTCACCGAGCACTTTATTGGGAACACTATAGGGGCCCAACGTTCTACTGTTGTAGCCCATCTTCCTCAATGTTCGACGTGTTATGCATTCTGAGATGCTATTCTGCTCACTACAGTTGTACAGAATGGTTATCTGAGTTACCGTAGCCTTTCTGTCAGCTCAAACAAGTTTGGCCATTCTCCATTGGCCTCTTTCATCAACAAGGGGTTTTCGTCCGCAGAAGTGCCGCTCACTGGATTTTTGTTTTTGTTTTGCCACCATTCTGAGTAAACTCTAGTGACTGTTGTGCGTGAAAATCCCAGGAGATCAGCAGTTACAGACATACTCAAACCAGTCCTTCTGGCACCAAAAATCATGCCAAGGTCGAAATCAATGAGATCACATTTTTTCCCCATTCTGATAGTTGATGTGAATATTAACTGAAACTCCTGACCCATATCTGCATGATTTTATGTATTTCACTGCTGCCACATGATTGACTGGTTAGCTAATCACATGAATAAGTAAGTTTACAAGTGTTCCTAATAAAGTGCTCAGTGAGTGTATATACTATATATATATAGAGTGTATACAGTGCATCCGGAAAGTATTCGCAGCGCTTCACTTTTTCCACATTTTGTTATGTTACAGCCTTATTCCAAAATGGATTAAATTCATTATTTTCCTCAAAATTCTACAAACAATACCCCATAATGACAATGTGAAAGAAGTTTGTTTGAAATCTTTGCAAATTTATTAAAAATAAAAAAACGAAAAAAAAAATCACATGTACATAAGTATTCACAGCCTTTGCTCAATACTTTGTTGAAGCACCTTTGGCACCAATTACAGCCTCAAGTCTTTTTGAGTATGATGCTACAAGCTTGGCACACCTTTTTTTTGGCAGTTTCTCCCATTCTTCTTTGCAGGACCTCTCAAGCTCCATCAGGTTGGATGGGGAGCGTCGGTGCACAGCCATTTTCAGATCTCTCCAGAGATGTTCAATGGGGTTCAAGTCTGGGCTCTGGCTGGGCCACTCAAGGACATTCACAGAGTTGTCCCGTAGCCACTCCTTTGTTATCTTGGCTGTGTGCTTAGGGTCGTTGTCCTGTTGGAAGATGAACCTTCGCCTCAGTCTGAGGTCCAGAGCACTCTGGAGCAGGTTTTCATCAAGGATGTCTCTGTACATTGCTGCATTCATCTTTCCCTCGATCCTGACTAGTCTCCCAGTTCCTGCCGCTGAAAAACATCCTCACAGCATGAAGCTGCCACCACCATGCTTCACTGTAGGGATGGTATTGGCCAGGTGATGAGCAGTGCCTGGCTTCCTCCAGACATGACACTTGTCATTCAGGCCAAAGAGTTCAATCTTTGTTTCTCATGGTCTGAGAGTTCTTCAGGTGCCTTTTGGCAAACTCCAGGCGGGCTGTCATGTGCCTTTTACTGAGGAGTGGCTTCCGTCTGGCCACTCTACCATACAGGCCAGAGATGGTTGTTCTTCTTGAAGGGTCTCCTCTCTCCACAGAGAAATGCTGGAGCTCTGTCAGAGTGACCATCGGGTTCTTGGTCACCTCCCTGACTAAGGCCCTTCTCCCCCGATTGCTCAGTTTGGCCGGGCAGCCAGCTCAAGGAAGAGTCCTGGTGGTTCCAAACTTCTTCCATTTATGGATGATGGAGGCCACTGTGCTCATTGAGACCTTCAGTGCTGCAGAAATTTTTCTGTACCCTTCCCCAGATCTGTGCCTCGATACAATCCTGTCTCGAAGGTCTACAGACAATTGCTTGGACTTCATGGCTTGGTTTGTGCTCTGACATGCACTATTAACTGTGGGACCTTACATAGACAGGTGTGTGCCTTTCCAAATCATGTCCAATCAACTGAATTTACCACAGGTGGACTCCAATCAAGTTGTAGAAACATCTCAAGGATGATCAGTGGAAACAGGATGCACCTGAGCTCAATTTTGAGTGTCATGGCAAAGGCTGTGATTTTTTTTCCGGTTTTTTTTTCTTTTTTTTTTTTTTCTTTTTTTCTTTTTAATAAATTTGCAAATATTTCAGACAAACTTCTTTCACGTTGTCATTATGGGGTATTGTTTGTAGAATTTTGAGGAAAATAATGAATTTAATCCATTTTGGAATAAGGCTGTAACATAAAATGTGGAAAAAGTGAAGCGCTGTGAATACTTTCCGGATGCACTGTATATATACAGTATATATACTGTATATATATATATATATATATATATATATATATATATATATATATATATATATATTTATACATATACTCATCGAGCATTTGTAGGCTCCAAATGCAAATTATTTTAACATTCCCTGCAGAGTATTATAATATATTCTACTATGTTATGTATTAATGTAGTATTTAAAAAATAAATTAATATGGCGAAGCAGGCATTAGCTGCAACAAAGAGCACAAGATTAGACTTAAACACAACAGAGGTATTGAGAGGTACTGAATGAGAGAGACAGAGAGAAAGAAAAAGAAGAAAAGACAGAGACAGTGCAAAGGTGGAGTGATGAATCAGTTTAGCAGTGGAGAGCAGCCACCCCCTACACGCCGCCCCATGTTGGCCCTGACGGCAGCAGCGGAGCAAGAAAGAGAGCGCGGATGCGCCGTGTCTCCTCCACGTGCCCTGCCTTTATTTATGCATGCAGTTTCTGGAAGCAATCTAATGACTGAATTTACACCTGATTCCCGCAATGAGCAGCCAGCCTGCCCATCACTCCTGAGGTCTCCACTGATTTGTGAGGCTTCTTTTATCTGCCTGGGAGAGGAGCAGTGTCCCTGGCCCCAAGCCATCCGTCACTACCACAAGGGTATGCGCAGGGCTCACACCCACTTTCAGCACAACCCGACCCAGTGCAGTCTAACACATGGCAATGGACAACTGCACAACAGCCAGCACAGAACACACACAGAGAGAGAAGGATTTAGATTAAGTCCTCACATCCCAAGGAGCATTTCTGTTTCTTTTTTATCACTAGTGGTTCATTTCTATTTTACCAAAGCTTATACCAATTTTCAATAATAGTAATGACTAGATTTTCCATTCCTGAAGGAAATACCAGTGCTTGCATGGCAGCAAGACAGAAGTGTCAAAGTTCTAGGCTAAGCTTAGGTTTTAGGCTTTAGTTCTTCGTAAATGAAATGCTGCATCTGAGCCACTTGTTGATTATGTATGAGAATCAACACACAGTGTGATGCTGCCTTTGCAGTGTAATTGTGGCTATAGATAGTTAAATAGATGCTAAAAGAAAAGATTAAACACAATTCAATATGAAAATAGATTTAAGAAAGGAGACCAATCAGAATTAAGTTACAATGATGCCATCCCTGTCTGTTGCATGTTGAACGGCCTTTCATTCTATCAATACAAGTATATGGCAATTTTTAAACTTTTACCTTATAGTTCTTAAAAACAGTTTGCAAAAACTCAAACTTAATGGTACACTGCTAAAATGATCTGCAAGTTTTATGATGATAATAATAAAATACAATAAATATTACTATTGTTATTATTATTATTATTATTATTATTATTATTACAGACAATTAAAATTATATATTTTTTTATTTTATTAATTAATAAATTTTTTATTAGATAATTATTATATATTTGTATATGTAGAATCCATGTTTTGTTTCTTTTAAAACATCCTTTTGAACAGACCCCTATGCAAATAGCACATACAGTATGTGGCATAAGTGTCTCTCAAGGGGCCATATGAAACTTATAATTCATGCAGAGAGGAAAAGAGAGAATGCTGCTCGCTCCAGCCTGTCAACGCTATCAATGACATGATTATTAAATCTGAGTCAGGCATGTAGTTTTTGGGAGCATTTGACCTCTTTCCAGTCATGATTATCCTGAATGAATTGCATGCAGGGAGCTGTTCCTTTGAGGTAGCCAACTCTAGGAATGCTAACATCACAAAAAGCAAGAAAGAATGACATTCAAACTTCCTGTGTTGGAGCTTACAGGCGAGAAGATTTGCGTAATTTATTTGAATATATTTTAGAATCTCCACCTTACATGTAACATGTTTAGTGTTTTTCTGTGTCTTATATTTTATGCCATGTCTTTTATTTTGAAGTCTTGTCATTGGTTCACTCCAGGCTTACACAAGTTTTTAATATCAAGCGTAGAATCCACCATTATGTGTCTCATGCCTAAGTCTACTGTCTCTGGACTGGAACATATTTTATTGAAATGCGCTGGTTGTTATTCTTTGAGGAAATTGTTTTATTCATCTTACACTTTTGAAAAGTTTTTAACAAAGTCAGGCCTGAACCAGTTTGTGTTTTTAGTGGAAAATAGATTTTAAAACCTTTTATAGGTTTTTATATAGGTTACATAGATTTGTTCATGTCTTGTATTTTGTAAATTCTTGCTTTTTGATTGATTATACTTTATTTTTCCCATCGCTGGGAAATTCTTCTTAGACCCTTGTGTTACAAAAAAAATGTACAAACATAACATGTAACATACATCTTTGATACAATTTATATCCCCACTGTGTACAATTCATTCTCTCTCCCCCACATATGACACAACGCATAGTGAGTATACCTATTATTTGTTCAAGATGTTAATAGCCATAGGCAGAAACAAGTGCTTATTCTTGTTTAGTCTGCACCAGGGGACCCTGAATCTTCTCCCTGATGGAAGTAGCAGAAATTCATTGAAGAAAACATGAGTACAAGTCTAAGTTAGACACTGTTCATAAATCAGCTGGAGAGATGTGTAGTTTTTAACACCAATGATCTTCATAGCAGTTTTGACCAAATTAAAAATCTTAAATTTAGTTTGTGTCGACAGGTTACCCAACAAGACTGTAATGCCATACTTAATGAGGCTCTCTAGCACTGCTCTATACAACAGCACCATGACATTATGGTTGACACCAAAAGCCCTAAGTCATTGTAACAAGTATAATCTCTGTTGTAACCTGCAGCATAGACTGTCCATGTGAGCCTTCTGTGAGCCTCTGTGTTATGTCTTTAGTTTCCTGTTCCCATGATTTTTTTTTTTTTTTTTTTTTCAGGTGTGTCTCTTTAAAATGATAGTTCACCCAAAATGAAAATCTCATCATTTACTCACCTCATGCCATTCCAGATGTTTATGACTTTCTTCTGCTGAGCACAAATGAAGATTTTTAGAAGAATATCATTTGGTCCATACAATGCAAGTGAATGGTGACCAACATTTTGAACCTCTAAAATTTACATTAAGGCAGCATAAAAGTAATCTGTAAGACTTCATCCATGTCTTCAGAAGCTATATAATAGGTGTGGGTGAGAAACAGATGACTATTTAAGCCCTTTATTACTATAAATTCTTCTCCCTGCCCTACAGAGCTGAAATATTCTTTTAAAAATCTTTGTTTGTGTTCAGCAGAAGAAAGTCATACACATCTGGGATGGCATGAGGGTGAGTAAATAATGAGAGAATTTACATTTAGTAATTTTTTTCTCATTTGAAAATATATTCTTCTAAAGAAATCAATTTTACTTTTTAACTTAAATAATTGTAATTTAAAACTCACATGAGATGAAGACTCTTGTTATGTCAGTTATGTATATAATCTACATGGAGACGGTCCACTCAGGGGGACTGCCATGTTAAGATCACATGACAGCGGAATACTACTCGCTTAATTTCTGCAACCATCCTGTTTTTGGATACTTTAACTCTCATTAAGATTACATTCATCTGTTCTGACTGTGAATTTCTACAGTGGCATCACAAATTGAAAACTATTGCATTTAAATATTGCTGCATCCACACCCCTAGGTGTCAGTGTAAGTCCAAGACGATGAGTGCACCTTTAAATAGTCTCGTTTACCATAGTTTTTTGTGCTGTCCAAATTCATGTATTGTCAGAGTATGTATTGCATTTAATGAAGAACGTACTTCTAGGTATGCAGGTGATTAGAATACATTCCAGAACATATTTAGTAATAACATAATATTAACATTATCCTGTATGGCATATGATGTAGTAACAACCACAAAAAATAATCTACTCTGGTTTTATTAAATAATTAAACCTCAAAGAACTTTCTTGCCATGTGTAGCACTTACAGTTGAAAAGAGCCACCCGTCCGATCATAGCAAAGAATGCATAATCAGACATGAGTCTTGTTTATTTTATCTAGCTTTCCAAAAGAATGTGGATGAAATTCCCCATCTCTGACCACAAAAAGGTCTGGTCAATCATACTGTACACCACGGTCAAATGTAAACAAAACAGAATGTTACCAAAACAATTTCATTTTCTTATGCCAATTACTGAATAAACTATTTATTTATTTATTTATTTATTTATTTTATTTTTTTTTTTTTTTTTTTTTTTTTTTTTTGACTAATTAGCCCATTTTGGGGAAATTACAAGCCAGGTGGACTTGTACGATAAGATTACTTTATTAAGGAGCCTCATATCATAAAAATTTTGACTGAAGGGAATTTTTGGCAAAATTATATATTATGTGGCTCGCTACATCTATTGCGGAAGTGGCGCTTAAAGAGAGTTAAATTTTCTCCCAAAAAGATGAGGTTTTTAAAGTTAATGCTCTATTGAGTTTTAAATAAACAAAACTCACTTTCCTACCCTAAACCTTAACCCTAAATATAGTAAAAGTGTATGTATAGTAAAATGGTTCTTTGAGACCATTTTTGTTTTTTGTTTTTTTTTTTTTTTGCACCTTTCTCATACAATTTGAGTTATAGAAATTTATTTTAGACTGCTCTGACCTAGAACAGTCTGTGTAGCTTAAACACCTCATAATCAGAATCTTTCTTAAAGGAATATTCCGGGTTCAGTACAAGTTAAGCTCAATCAACAGCATTTGTGGCATAATATTGAATACCACATAAACTAATTTCGAATCGTCCCTCCTTTAAAAAAAAAAGCAAAAATCATGGTTACAGTGAGGTACATACAATGGAAGTGAATGGGGCCAATTTTTGGAGGGTGTAAAGGCAGAAATGTGAAGCTTATAATTTTATAAATGCCCTTACATTAATTCTCTGGTTAAAACTCATGTATTATTTGAGCTATAAAGTTGTTTAAATTGTCAATTTTAAAGTGACTTTAGGGTTTTTGGGTTTGTTGACTTTACAACGTCATGGCAACAAAGTTGTAAAATTGGCCATAACTTTACACAGAAAAGGATAGTATGTGATTTTATCACACTAAAATCTTGTATACATGCATATTGTTTAAGTCTTGTGGCTATAATTTAAAAAAAAAAGTGAGTATTTTAATGTTCAAAAACGTGGCCCCTTTTTACTTGTAAGTGCCTCATTGTAAGATTTTTGCTTTTTTTTTTAAGAAAAGGAGGCAAGTCAAAATGTACCAATTTATCAATATTATGCCACAAATGCTGTCAACTGAGCTTAACTTGTATTGAACCCAGAATATTCCTTTAAGGCAAAACGTGTTTAAACAGCAGGTTTCCCATGTACACTGCTTCTCTGTTGTTGTTCTTTGTACGGAATCTCCTGCTGTGTAGTTCTCCGTAGTCCTCTCTTAACATGAGGCAGAGAAACAGCTCAGACCTCCCTCCCTCTCTTCAGCAGCTCTCTGCCACAAGCTGTTTGTCTGTGCTCCAGAGGGAGAGCTGGGAAGCACCACATCTTTGTAAATAAGCTTGAAATCAGCTGGAACTTCCAAATGGCTGGAGCTCCTCAGCGACTCACTGTCGACCAAAGATATTTCAGCGAGCAGCGGTCATTAGGGGCTTTCGGAGTTCTTTCTGTTCCTCTGAAGGCCCTGAAGTTGGCTGCGACAGCATGCACCAAACCAATCAGCTAGCCTTGGATCCTGGGGTGAGCGGGGAGGGAGGGGAGGGGATCTGATGGCAGATTTGGATGGCTGGCAGTGTGGCGTGTTTAAGACTTGGCTGGGGGCGATGGCAGACATAGGCAGACTTGCTGGCTGGGTTGTGCCGTAGTGCCGTTCAATCGCTGGCAAGAGACTGCAAAATGCCTTTGCTTGGGGTTTCCTTTGTGGAGAAGCTCTAAAGCCGCAATGAGACTTTCATGTCCCTCTGCGTGGAGCCAGTTAATCTTCCATGTGTTTTGTGCCATGCGGCTGGGCTGAGTCTCTGTGCTCCGGCATAGACAGCTGCTGTGAAGCACCTCTGTGCTCCTTAAAACCTCCAAACTTCCTGCCCTCCCTCACTTGACATGATTGCACGCATACCAGACTGCTCATCACTCTTGCGTTCTTTCTCTTCGACTACAAAGTCACTTTAAACACCACATCAGAGTGGCATTCGATTACAGCCTTAGCTTTTTTATATTTAGTACATGTTAAACAACTGATACCAAAGGACAAGCATTAAACAATTTTGCAGTAAGTTACATTACTTTGTTACATGGTTACATACTGTATGTGAGTTTACACATCATTCCATACAATCAATGAAAGGCTGAAATTAATTGAAGTTGTGTGTGATGCATGGATTGGAAAGTGATCGTGTTCAAACATTTCTTTGCTCCCCTTTGTAACCACAGGAGCTGTGCACACGTCCACACACACTGCGAGAGCCGGCCCTTTCATTTGACAGCATTCCCAGCAACAAAGACAGTTCCTGTCCCCTTTGTTATTGTAATGAAATGGAACTAAATAAATTAAAGGCATCAATAATTAAAGCATTATTAGTTTTAACTCTGACTTTAACAAATGGGCAAAAATGCAGTGAGGGAAAGATTTAAAGCTTTTTTTTTACTTAACATTTTAATGAAAAATACATGGTATTTTGATGTTACGAATATTTCGTTTTTCCTAACCTCATTGATCTTAAATATGTATATAGACTTGACCTCAAATGATTTTACAATTGTATTTACATAAAGGGGATTTTTTTGTATGAATGTTTGTTGCAGTGATACATTTAGAAATGTATTGTTGTTAAATTACCTTAACATTGACTGTTTAAATGGATTAAACATAGATATAAATAAATAAATTACAGTAGAAATGCATGCCAACACACAATGGTGCTCTTTGTTTTAGTGTAATTACTAAATGATTTCCAAAAATGAGAAATATGCCTGAGATAAAACTTAACATTATGTACAGCAGTCAAGATGCACTTGCTCATTGCAAATTAGCTTCTGGTAAATTAAGAATAAAATCTCCAAAGAATCTAAAATATGTATAGCTTTTCATTAACTCGTGTGAATTATTGCTCTCAATTACATAAATTATGTTGCAAGCCATGCGTTTAATTGGACATTTGTAAATGAATTAATAATTTATTAACATACAGTACTACATTTTTTAATGTGTATTTCCTACCAGAGCTCTAATTCGCAGTGAATCTTAAATGTTTAAATTATTATAAACTAAGTATGAATATATTTCCAATTTAATGTAAAATATTTAGATTTATATTTAAGCAATATAATCTGGTCCTAGCATGAATCTTATGTAAGCATATGCATTCATTGATTAGATTTATACCAGTCTTACCGAGTTCCCTTACCTGGCTTATCTGACTCCCGTGTGTAGCTGCTTTGTCAGAGTTAAGAAAGGCCTGCCCGTGTCCTGATAGAAGAGAGGAGAGGAACCTCTGCCTCCTAAATTATGCGTGAGCGGGAGGAAACTGATCCTGTAATAGGCATCAGGGGTAGTCTCCTGGCTTGGCCGACACGTGGAGCCCCCATATCACTTCATAATCCCCTCTAGACAGGAAAAAAAAACATTAAGTAATTGTAGACAGGAAGTAGGCACTTAATTATTTAGAGGTTTTATCAATCTGGCAGGTAAAGTGAGTAAGCATTGCAGACCTTTTCTCATAAGGCCACTATATTCAGAGATAGCACCTATCAGCCATCATCTTCTCATATTCTCTAATGCAAACAGGAAATGGCAGCTTGTCAATAAAAGACCTTTTTATATAATTTATTTCCTCACACTTCCTCGACATGCTGTATGGAGCAATTTGTTTGACAGTTATGGCATTGTTTCACTTTGTGTTAGCCGTGTGCTACAAATGGGATGGTGTGCTTCGAAGGGTTATAGCTGAAATTATTGATTTCTTTTTTTTTTTTTTTTTTTTTGACTCCTGTGTTTATTTATTTTTTTTCTTTATTATTATTATTATTTTTTTTTATTTTTATTTTTTCATTTTGATTAAAAGCGCATATGTCTTTAACAAGCTAAGAGTGCCCCCTTCAGTTTGTATGAGAATTTAAATCAAGGCATAAAGAGCTTAAAAGGAATTATTACATCTGTTCATGATGTAGTGAATGGATCCATGTTTTCAGTCTGGAATAATATTCCTATATATTAATAATTACAATTGCTGCTTGTGATTAAACACCATATGCTTTATCAAAGTCAAATTGTGTGTCCATAAAATATAGACTTTTTTTAAATTCTCTAATTAAATGATCTGTTATTAAATGCCTTAATTCCCCGAAAGAAATAAAAATAAATAAATAAATAAACATCTGAAATCTTTATGCTTTTACTAATATTATTTCTAAAACAAACCTCCCAAAAGTTAATTCTCACTAATCATTCAAAGGCTGTTTTTTTTTTTTTTTTTTTTTTTTTTAATAATGTAATCTTCCTATTAATTTAGTAGATTGATCTCTAAATTAGGTTGGATTTACGCCATGCAAATTACCCAGCCCTCCTCCACACTTAATGCTATAATAACTTAGCCCTCAACACTATAATAACATACCCCTACTAGAATACACATCTGGACATGTTTTGCATGGTGATGTGTGAAGTGAAGCTTTAAAGGCAGTATTCAGCGGTTGTCCCATGTGTTTAGTATGCTCAACAGAATTCTTTACTTAACCCAAACACAGCTCAACGTTCTGAAAACATTGATCTGTGTTTGGGTTAAATGAGAGAGGCCGGCAGGCATACTAAACAGGAGCTTGGGTGCATGCGTTTCTCCAGATGTGGAGGCAGTGCTGGCACTGTGCTCTCCTGTGTCTGCGGACACAGGCATGGCTTTATGGGATGGGCATAGTTCAGGATTAGATTTAAAATTCTGAAGGATTAGAACCAGATTTAGAGTTCTGACTGCTGAAGCTGCATTTTTATTTTATAGGTCTTGTGTTAGACCAAAAATTACTTTGTGTATTATAAAAATATAAAATATATTTATAATTTTTTGTTATTTACAATTTTGTTATCATTAAATAATAGAAAACCCAGACTCTTAGATGGACTTCTTCTGAAATATCTGTATACATATCTGCAATGTGTTTGTTTTGTGTTGTTTTCAGTCTAAGAAAGAAGCCAATGTGTTTCTTTGGAACTGTTTTCTCTGTCCAAAATGTCTCAGTTTACATTATACTAACTTACACTTTCAAATAATGCCAAAACAAAACATAATTTCAGTTTCCTTTTTTAAATTACCTTTATTTCTTTTAAGTAAGCAACAAACACCAGGTAATCCCATGACATAAACCGCATTGGGTTATTTATAAAAAATTTATAATAACAGATCAAAAATAGTGGTTTGAATCTGTGGCTGTTTTAATTGTTTAAGTGTATATATATATATATATATATATATATATATATATATATATATATATATATATATATATATATATATATTGTTTCCATTATTTATAAAATAATTGTGTTGTTAATTGAATTAAAGCCTATAATGGGTTCATTTATATTTCAGAGTTCGAATATATTATTCAGCAAGGTTAAATCAGCTGTAATACATATTTTGAAGTTAATACCTTACAATTCATTTAAAATGTCAATTCTAACAAGCATCCACGAATATGTAAGTGAGGTTGTTTACATATAATGTACAGGTTAAAAGCAGTGTGTCTTTTTGCTGTTTGTGTAGGTCTTCAGCCTCACACCAACCTCAGCTTCATTCTGATTGCCTGCACAGCCGCCGGCTGCGGAGCAAGTCAGCCATCTATGGGCCGCAAGTTGGAAGATGCGCCAGCAGGTAAATGCACACCCACGTGCAAATTCACTTACACACACTGACACATACTGTAACACACATCCTCTCCAAAGTTCCACCAGAAGTGAAATTTGATTTTCAATACATAATCAGATTTTTTTCCATTTGTCTTTTTTTATATGACAGCCAGTTCACACCAAGCCTTTTACACAGGCAAATAAATGTTTCAGGGGTTTACATATCCCTTGCAGAACCTGCAAGATGTTTATGCATAATAAGATTATGTAGACTATATATATTATAAGACTATTCTTGAATAAAAAAGTCCAGGAACTGCAAGCTCTTTGCTTTTCCAGCATATTTTACACATATGATTTCTCCCCAAAATTGACACAATGATGTTGATGTCCAGCTTTGCCACTCAGGACCACAAAGAGACACATACACAACTATTACAAAAGGCTACAAGTGTTCATTGATGCAAAAGGAGGCAAAACATACAATATCAAGAACCAAGGGTATATGTAAACTTTAAAACAGGGTTATTAAGTTATTTTGTCTAGTGGAATATACTACAGGAATAGTTCCCCAAAAAAATGAAAATTGATTTAATAAAACTCATGTTGTTCAAAACCTGTAATACTTTCTTTCCTATTGTGAAACACGAAAGGACGTGTTTGGCAAAATGTTAGTCTTAGTCACCATTAACTTTTATTGAATGGAAAAAGAGCAGCAGCAACATTCTTCTAAATTTCTACTATTGTGTTCCACAGAAGAAAGTAATTTGGGTTTGGAGTACATGACGACAGAATTTTCATTGTTGAGAGAAGTAACCCTTGAAATATCTGTTATGCAGTACTATATAATGCTAAAAAACAAATTTTATCTCTCATGTTTTTAAATGCTAAAAATCTTACAGAATCTGGAAGGGGCATGTAAACTTATGACAAAAGGGATACGTAAACTTATGAGCACAACTTTATGTAAAACATATAACACAAAAATATACTTAAACCTGGCAATCTATCAAGCACATGTCTTCTCATGCTCCCCATGTCTCTCCTCTCTCTAGACGTGTGGGTAGTGCCCAGACATATGCAGGGGAACTCCACTGCAGTGGAGCTATTCTGGAGCCAGCCACTCAAATCCAACGGCCTGCTCTCTCGATATCGGTTGCTGCGGAACAGAGTGGTCGTCTTCACCGGTGATGGAGGAAAGATGAGCTACACAGATGCTGGCCTTCAGCCCAACACCAGGTTCTATCTATCAGCCATCTTTAACAAGCCATTAGCACTTGATTATCGATGACATCTAATCCTATGTGTGTCTTAAAGAATCCCGGGACTCTACAATAACAGAGCTCTTCAGTAACAGAGCTGCTCTGATACCGAATCATTAAAGGTTTTTAAGATGAGCGAGCCGGGAGGCTAGCTAATGAGCAGCATTGGCTCGGAGAGTTGCATTGATCGAGCTCCCACTGTGACTCAGGATAGGACAGCAGCCGAGAACTTTTCTGCTGTTGATGGAGAGGCAGACTTAGGTTCTTATACTGTATAAATAAGGAGACAGCTAAATAGGATAAATAATGCTTGCCATTTAACTTTCAGATGGGTGACCCATTTCATTAGGGAAAATAGCATAAATTTGCAAAAATGTAAATATTGTTTTTTTAGAAACCAATTAGACTATCAGATTACAAAAATCAAGCACTTGCAATTAGATTAAATTATATTTTAACATACTTGTAATCAGATTACAGTTACTTTTGATGGATTACAGGATTGCAAATAAACAAGGCAAAGACAGTAAATTGTTCATGATTTATTGGTCCCTCTAATTCTTCTTTTTAAATATTTTAAAATTGTTCATTCTAAATCTGCCTACAGCTGATATGCATTCAATAAGTCTTTGAATGTTTTTGAATGGGGGGTGGGGTTGCTTTTGTCTTCAAAATGTTCATGAATCCACTTTTGTTACAACATTTGAGACTGATTTTTGTGATGTTGATTCACAAATATAACTGGTCTGATCTGTTACCACACATGGATGGCATTTGTAATGCTAAAATTGCATGAGTAAAAATATTTTATGTGCCTTTTTTAATTTCATTCAAAAATAGGCAAATAGCGAGTAAAACATACACAATCACACAAAAACATTATGTCAATTAATATATTATGATCCACTATGTAAGTTTTCTTTAATGCATTTAAGCAACATTATGTCTAAATGACTACTACATGACTACACTTTTAGTCATGTAATTTGTAATCAGTTCCAGATTACATTTCAGAAGAAATCTGCCCAGCACTGGTTATTTTACAAATATTATTTTAATATAAAAAAAATATGTGCAAAAAAAAAAAAAAAAAAATTTCTTAATATGTATATATATATATATATATATATATATAATATATATATTATTTTATTTTATTTATCTTTTTATTTTAAAGAACCAAATTAATATACAGTATTTAATATATAATAATAAAAAATATTATATAATAAAATAAATGCATATTAATTTATAAAATAAAAATAAAATATAAAAAATAAATAATAATAATAAAATCTTACATAATTAAATATTATATACAGTATATATAAAATATTTATAAAGTATAAAAAATTAATAATGCAAAGTAATTATTCAAGTTATTTTTGTATGAATCACAAACACATAGTATTAGTCAGTATTTAACAAATTTGTATTTTTTTATTGGTATGTGTTGAATAATGCAAAAAATATTTAAGAATGCATTAATTATGATAATGTACATTTTATTGATGTGAATGTTTATAGGAATTCAGCTGTAATGTCATTGTTTTATTCATAAATATATCCATTCTTAGCTTATGTGAAATCGTTGGATGGCTGCAAACAAAAAATGCACACAGGGAAGCTGTGTGCAAAATAATTGGTTAGTTTGTGCAATATGTTGTGTAAATATTTGCAGTGGTTCAGTCTCATAAGCTGCTTAAGGTACAGGATAAATCTGTTTGTTTCATTATTTTACAATCAGTGATTCTAGATTGTTTAATGCATTCTCTGTCATGTGTGTTTGTGTGCGTGTGTGTGTGTGTGTGTGTGTGTGTGTGTGTGAGTGTGTATAGAGAGAGAGAGAGAGAGAGAGAGAGAGAGAGAGTTTACCTTTTTCAAAATGCAAATCAAAATCACACTGATTTGAACTGTCAAAACCATCTGTGTCCTCTAATTGGACAGTTTGGACAGGTCATTCGATCACCTGATCTCCCTCTCAGTGTCTCTCCTCTGGTTTGTTTATACTGTAGCTTTAACCCAACTCAGGGATAGCCATGACGTTTAATTTGCTATAATTCCAGATGACCTGCCAAAAGGAATTCCCCTCTCCCGTGCTCTTCCCTTTCCCTTTCTTCATCCAATTTAGCTCTGTAAGGAGTGTTACAAAGGTAGACAAGTGGTTCATTATCCAGAGAGGCTATAGGCTGATGTAGGAAACAGTTAAGGAGGGGCTGGGTGGTATTGGGAAGGTTCTGCCTGCACTCCTGCTCATCGATTATTTATGACAATGTTGATTAGCTGTCACTTACCTCGCCATTGTAGAAAGTCTCTCTGACGAGTGAAATATTAACCTTTCTCCCAGTGGGGAAACAGGTTAGCCACTCGCCACCTCGTTTGATGTGCCACATTGTGTTTATTTGCCTTAAAGTATGCAACACACACTCATACATACATGCAGAAGCACCCTGTGTGTGTTTATTCAAAGCTGTTGTCTTGCGAGACTTCTGGAACATGTGTGTCAGATGTATTCTCTGATAAATATCCTCCCCTAATGCTTTTATTACACGCAATGAGGGTGGTATATAATAACTGATGTGACTATTTTAAAGGGATAGTTAATGTGGAGGTATTAATGGCTGGCGATGGAGTTTATGGCAAATTAAAAGCCTTTAATGTTGAACATGACCCACATACATTGCTAATGCAAACCTTTGCACTGACACCCATCTCTGTTTAAAAGGCAAATCTATCTTGTGAAGTCATATATGTCTTAAAAGAGCCTTCCGCAGAGTGTTTTTATAACCTACATCAAGCATAAATACATGCACGCACACACTTCCCTTTCCATTCAAGTACATGTCCGTTCATATCATCTGTCACACCTTTCACAGATCACAGTAGAGAGGCTGATCAGCATTGCATTAACAGTGTCATCTGTTAAATAGTATTACAGCATATAGATCCAGTAGGGACTCTTCCAATCAATCAAGTCTAATATTAGAAGTAAAATTAAAAGAAGGCTTAGTCATCCGAGCATTTGCTAGTTTCTTATAATCTCTGTTTATTTTAGAGGCAAAATAATATGAAGTCTGTATACTATATATCTTAAACTTATAAAACAGAAAAAAAGTAAATACATTAAAATAAAATCCCATTAAGGGATACTTGAGCCTAACACTGTATCCTAACCAGATGCAGCAAAACAAGCCTGTTATTTAAGGTATCTCTTCCAAATTAGAGTTTTTGCCAGCCACACCGGTCTAATATTTTCTCCTCATAACTGTATATTAAACATCAAATATGTTCTGATTGACTGTGATTGTGCTGTGTCCAGGGCCGGGGTGGGTTTCATATTCAGCCTGGGAATTTTATGTCCACACACACAAACACACACACACACACACACACACACACACATACACACACACAGGGGTCTGATCATAACCAGTCCCTTCTGACTGGTTGCTACGAAAAAATACAAAATGAGCAAACAGTGAGAAACAGATCAATATTTAAGTCCTTTTAACCAAATCTCCACTTTTACTTTTCTAAGGGCTCTTCTCTCTTAAGAGTTATTTACATTCTTTGTGCATATTGCCACCTACTGGGCAGGGAGGAGAATTTATAGTAAAAAAAACAAGTACTTAAATATTGATCTGTTTCTCACCCACACTTATCATATCGCTTCAGAAGACATGGATTTAACCACTAGATTACTTTTATGCTTCCTTTATATGCTTTTTGGACCTTCACTTGCACTGAATGGACCAACAGAACTGAGATTTTCTTCTAAAAATCTTAATTTATGTTCTGCAGAAGAAAGAAAGTCATACACATCTGGGATGGCATGAGGGTGAGTAAATGATGAGAGAATTAAATTGTTTGGATGAATTTTCCTTTTAATGTCAAGTTTATTTTAAAGTCTACCTAGGCAAATAATAACACTATAGAACTGTAAATGTGCATACATATTTCAAGATGTACAGACTCACAATTCAAATTGTCAGTGCTTTGTATTTTAGATAATTAGCAAAGCAACAGATCCAATGAAAACATGTGCAACAATTAAATGCCCAGGAAACAATGAAGGTTGAGTGATTGTACTTACATTTTTACATGCCATTTAAGAAAAATGCCATTTACCAACAATAAAGAGTGAAAAAAGACAAAAATAAAAAATAAAAATACTTTTCTTTTACTTAGAATGTAAATTATATGGACAGCGGCAATATGGTTACTGTCTCTTTAAGAGGGATTTATCTCGTGATACAATATTGAAGGCACTCTGTGCAGTTTGTTTGGTTGAGTTTAATCTTTTCAGAGCTGTAAAGTCTCATTATTTTCATACTGTGTCTTGCTGTTGCATCTGTATTGATTTACTTTAAGTATTCTTTTATTTTGTGACAATAAACAATATTGTATTCATTCTGCAATGCTAATGAGGATTCCAGAGATTAACCGATTGAGATTGTGAGACTACAGTCAGTATTAAATTGTGATGATCTTGTAGGCTACTTGAAGCACGTTCATCCATTCAACTAATAGTATCTGTTCTCGCTGGATATTCCGTGATCCTTCCTGTGCTGTCAAGTGATGGCACAACAGCCAATGTGTCTCTCACAGCCCACTCTCTCATTTGTTTGGGTGTGAGGTGTTAAAATAAGATAGAGACTGTGTCTGCTATAATACGGAACACAATTCTGATCCCTTAAATACCGGATGACACTGTTATGCGACACATGACGAAAGTTTATTATGTGGACCTGCCGGCCCAATTGTTGACCAGCCCACCGGGAATTCTCCCGATCCACCTGACAAGCCACTCTGGCCCTGGCTGTGTTACACAAAAGTATTGCATTCAGTGTAGATGGACAGATTGCTTGTCACTGGAATGTTATTGCATTGCAAAAAATTAACATTCATTGTAATTAATTGTGTATGCCCATTTTAAGAACTAACTTACTGTAGATCTACCTAACCTATTACCTACTCTGTAAATCAGAAAGTCACTATAAGGGTTGTTAGTTATAAAATAAATTATAATAAAAATGCAAATACCAAAACAATTGCATTATAAAGCATTATTCTGAATTCACAATCAGATTTATATTTTTGGCCTATATTTGTGGTTTTAGTTAAACACATTTCCCATTTACACTGACATTCATACTATATGTCAGCTCATGAAGACTCTGATGAAAGATGCACATCCTCAAACAAAACTGTACTTGCTGTGAAAGACACCGCTTAATGGCAAAATCAATGCCCCCACCCCTCTCGCGGACGATGAATAATTAAACGAAGACTCCTACCTGAAATGGAGAATTTCTGAAATGGAGGCAAATTTAACTTCTGTGACAGGATAAATTAGTTTTACAGTTTACTTATTTATCTCCTATCCATCTTTGTTTCACAGATATGTGTACAAGTTGGAGGCCAGCCCCAGCGGCAGGAGAGGCCTCAGTGACAGATATGTCATTCAGACCCCGCTGTCCTCCTCAGAAAGGATTCCTCCTCCATATAATGTCAGCCTCCACGGCCCTCGCTCCATCTTTGTTGCCTGGTCACCCCCAGGTAATGTTTACAACCTAATGCACTATGCAGGCTCTCTATTTAGCACTCACGCAAGGCTGATTTATCCCTGCTTGGGCCTGAGAGAGTGACGGCACGTGGCAGGGATTTACGAGTAGCGTTGTGTGTAATTTACCAGCAGCCCAATATTGTCATGATGCACATGCATCAGTGCGAGCAGGACGTAGATGGGTCCCACCAATCAATTAACATTCAAACCTAAGTGACAGCTTTTCCTAACTTTTGTGTGATTTAAGGGTGAGTTGTTTGAGATGCGCTCGCCCTTCACCTGCGTGTGTTCTCCCATCACTGTAAAACATTTTCTCGTTCATTCTCTCTTTCTTTACTGTTGCTGTGGACCTGATGTGAAGTTCAAGTTGGTTACATAGACACCAGAAAGTGGCTTACTGCAAGAAAGCAGGTTATTGTGAGAAAACTGCATTCCGGTTTACACGCAATGTATAAGCGGTTTATTCTTTACTCTCGTATTCATGTGGCTCGGTCAGTAAACAGCTTTCTCCACAGCAACATAATTTCTCAGTGACGCTTATGTAAATAACAAACATGGCATCCGAGGAAGACTTTGCTATTTTATTCTCCGTTGCTTCGCTTTATTTCCAGATATTCCAGAGTTGTTTCTGTGTTTGTTTCCTTCACTTTCTATCGCGACCGGTAGCTGGATTGCACTACAACATCGCAGTTTCCCTCTTACCTAAAGCTCTGGGATTTCACCAATGTACGAGTGCATGCAAACATGAGGGACAGTTGATATTTTACATTGGTGTGTGTAAATGTGTCAGCATCCTGTCACTTTGTCAGTCATGTTTATAGTGGTGACAGGATCCTGACACTCATGTTCTGTGTTTGTGTATTCATGTTCGGAGCATGGTGTCTGGGTCCTGACTCAGCCTAGTTCGGTTTATGTTCTGGGTTGGGATTCGGACACTCATGCTCCATGTCTCGTCTTTTGTGAGCACATGGCTTCAGTTTCGGTCCTCTTGCCATGTGCTCTTCTGTCAGTCTTGTGTGATGTGTGAGTGCACATGGCTGTGTTTGGTTCCCCATCACTATGTGCACTCATGTCTGTTTAAGTCTGGTGTGTTAGCACATGGCTTTGTGTTTGTCTTGCCATGTGCTTCCCTGACCCCGCCTCCTCGTTACCTTCATCACTCTCCTTGTTTAGTCCTTCTTATGTTAATTTCTGTCACCTGTTCCTTATGTGCCTTACCAAATATAGTGTGCTCCCTTTCCTCTTGTGTTTGTTGGATCATTTTGTTCTCATGTTAAGTCAGTGTTTTGTTTGCTCAGCCTCCAGTCTGGTTTGTCATTTTGTCTTTCAGTTTAGAAGATTGTTATTGTTTTGCTTTTCAGTTTTCTCCCTTGTGAGAGTTTGTTTTTCCCTGTTTGTATTGTTTTATTTAATAAAATCTTTCATTTTACTCATTTCTGCAATTGGGTCCTTATTCCTGCTAACGCACTGTGACATAAATGGGTGTAGTGTATGTGATTTTCCCAGTTTTCCCAAATCTTTCCGCTGTGTTGACTTGTTGTCTCCATCCTATGATGTTTGTTATCCCGGTCTGATCCACACTCTTCAAACACCTGTAGGAATGGCACTTTTACATTTTGTGTTTACATGGCCAAATTAAGCTGCGTTCTCAGAGAAATCTAGGTGTGTAAAAAAGCGTTCTCTTAATCCCTTAAGCAGCGTAAGGAAATCGGCATTCTTGTTTACATGACATTTCAGAATGCAGCTTTCTGCTAAAACCCTGCTAAACCGTTTTCTTAAATGCATGTAAACATGGTCACTAATGAATGAGTCTTTCTCCAAATTTCATCCAGATTCAGGGCTTTTGATAAAATTCATGGACACTTGGGACAGTTTTTATAGTTGGGCCCTCCCATAGCTCCTCCTTACAGGGCCTGGTTGTTCTCTCCTATAATAGATACAGGGGGGCCTGGGTAGCTCAGTGAGTAAAGATGCTGACTACCACCCCTGGAGTCACGAGTTCAAATCCAGGGCATGCTAAGTGACTCCAGCCAGGTCTCCTAAGCAACCAAATTGGCCCAGTTGCTAGGTAGGGTAGAGTCACATGGGGTAACCTCCTCGTGGCCATAATGTGGTTCTCGCTCTCGGTGGGGCGCGTGGTGAGTTGTGCGTGGATGCTGCGGAGAATAGCGTGAAGCCTCCACACGCGCTATGTCTCCGCAGTAATGTGCTCAACAAGCCAGTTGATAAGATGCGCGGACTGAGGATCTCAGACGCAGAGGCAACTGAGATTTGTCCTCCACCACCCGGATTGAGGCAAGTCACTACGCCACCACAAGGACTTAGAGCGCACTGGGAACTGGGCATTCCAAATTGGGGAGAAAAGAAAAAAAAAATAGATACAGATGAACAAATCAAATAGATAAACTTGTTTTTGTATCAAACTGTAATTCCAGAAGATGCACGAATAAATCTGCTCTATCTCTCCCACGTGCAGCTGTAAACTGTTGAGTTTAGTGTAAGCGCGCACACAGTGAGGGAGCGCTTTGTCCCATAGTTAGTGAACTTAAGATGTTACAGACGTATAAACCTTTCTAAGCCAGTTAATTCGTCATTCAAATAGCGTTATATTGTGTCTCCGTTAGCGAGCGATGTGATAAAACTAATGCTCCTGTTCATAATCAACAAAGCAACAAAACAAAACATTGCAAGCGCGTGACAATGGAGCGATCTATAGTTTTTACACCTTTCATATTTTGGCACTCCATCATAAGTCATAATGCAGCACATTTGACAAGAAAGGCAGAAATAGCATAAATGCTTTGTGTACCAGCTGCACGGTGAAGAGGGACACTTAATCATCTTGTACATCTCTCATCTCCATCTCTCTAGTGTTCCATCCAGGGTCAGAAATTAATGGGGTCTCTGGGCAAAAATGTCCCCGAAATTCAAATTATGGGGGCAAAAAAATGTCCCCGCAAAGAGTTCTTGTTGTTTTATGAATAATATCTGATATAGTTCCAAATACATACATTGCGATCTTCATTGGAATTTTCAGTGGCGGATGCTCGTGCCATAAACGCTCTCTGCTCTGCTTCTCATGCTCTGCATCAGTTCGGTGTCATGCTCACAGAATAAATTATGTGACCATTCGGACCATTTATTCAAAATATGCTGTCCTAGTGAGTAACACTGTCACTCCCTGTGCTACTTCCCTGCCATCGGCTCATCTCACGTATCTGTCTGTTTGAAAAACCTCCTCACCAGCTAGAAGCCAAAAGTGCGGGAAGGATGGATGTTATATATTTATTAAGTTAATCAGGTCTGAGAGAACACAAAATCTAATGTAACCAAATGCTACAATGTAGTTAATAATAATATTAACAAAAATAATATCTGGATAAATAGCCTTGATGTTAAATAAAACGTTATTAATGATACAATAATAATTTTACATTAACCACTTTTAGTGTATAAATCATATCATACAATTTTCATTGTGAAATGTTTATTTTTGCATTGTTTTATTAAATTTGCAAGAAGGAGTTGCTAAGTTTTTTTAAAAGGGATAGTTGATCCAAAAATGAAAATTCTCTCATAATTTACTCACCCTCATGCCATTCTAGATGTGTATGACTTTCTTTCTTCTGCAGAACAAAAAAGAAGATTTTTAGAAGAATATCTCAGCTCTGTAGGTCTAAACAATGCAAGTGAATGGTGATCAGACCTTTGTAGCTCCAAAAGAAACATAAAAGTAATCCATATGGTTCCAGTGGTTAAATCCATGTCTTCAGAAGCAATATAATAGGTGTGGGTGAGAAACAGATAAATATTTAAGTCCTTTTTTACTCTAAATCTGCACTTTCACTTTCACTTCCAGATGTGAAAGTGAAACTAAACAGGCACCACATGTGACTTTCAGATTTAAAAGTGAAAGTGGAGATTTAGAGTTTTAAAAAAAGACTTAAATTTTGGACTGTTTCTCCCCCACACATATTATATTGCTTCTGAAGATATAGATTTAACAACTGGTGTCAAATGGATTACTTTTAAGCTTCCTTTATTTGATTTTTGGAGCAAAAAATGTCTGATCACAACAGAGCTGAGATATTCTTGTAAAAATCGTAATTTGTGTTCTGCAGAAGAAAGCAAGTCATACACGTATGGGATGGCATGAGGATGAGTAAATGATGAGAGAATTTTCATTTATGGGTGAACTATCCATTTAAGCTCCTCATTCCAAATCTGGAGAAATGCTGTCATCTACTCTATGTTGGTCCATTAGTTTTGTAGGCTGTTAATTTAATAGCCAAAATATTCTGAAATATGTGATTTTTTTTTTTTAGAAAAGTAGCCCCCGTGAGATTTAGGTGAGTTTGTTGTAAATTTTGGATGTTTTAGTGTTACGAGTTTTATTGGATGTGCACACTTACCTGATATTTTCTTTTTACAGTTATTTGCAATTTCCTCTGCTGATCAATACCCTATAGCCCCTTTCACCAGGTACAGTAAATTACAGGAAAATTGTTGGGTTGCCTTTAATGGTAAATGTACCACATGTGCTGTGCACATACCATGCAATATGGAAATGTATAGTTTATGATACAACTTCTCATTAAGGGAAATTGCCAGAGAAAATGTACCAGTATTTTTAAAAAGGTCATGTTCACATATGACCTCTAACCTGAAAAATACAGTACATTTTCTGGTAAAGGCTGTATGTGTGAAAGGGGCTTATAAGAACAGACCTGCAATCAATTTTTGGGTCCCAACCCACCAGTTGAAAACCACTGCTCTTGTGCACCCTTTCCTCTTTCTCTCTTTTGGATTGCTGAGGTTCTGGTTGTGGCTACAGCAGTAATCAGAAGCCTGTTGTCATTGCTGTGGTCCTGAATGATTTACAGCACTGGGCTCATCTTCACATCCCGCTGTGCATGTGGGCCGAGCATTCTCCCACATGGTGAGCAAATACAAACTCTTCCTCCCTCTTTTTTCTGGGACTGTGTTATGAGCTGATACTAGTTCATAGACTTCATCCCAGCCCCCAGGTCTTGCGCACACACATCGACTAGCCTGCCCTCCTGCTGTGCATATGTGTGTATGAGACCCATAACATGTCAGATCTGTGTGTATGCATTCACCTGCTCATGTATCCAAAGCCTATCTTCTCAAATCTGTATGCACATATTTGTTTTCCTTCAAGAAGGCACGGGTGGCATGTTTAAGTGTGTGTGCGCATATTCACACACTCAAGAGTGATTTTATAGGCTAGATTTGAGCAGTCCTGATTGTCTGCCTCAGATGGTCCATCTTTTGCTATTATTGCCCCATTATGGCTCTCTCCTGTGAGAGGATCCCCTTAAACAACCTCAATTACACCATAAGAGCCCTTAAACAGCCCTGATACCCACAGAAAACATTTACATAGGCCTGATCTTTTATTGACTTTTACGTTCCGAGAGAGGCGAGCAAAAATCTATGACTTCAAACTACAATATCTCACGCTTGGTTAAGTCAGAATGCAGAAATGGGCCCAGTTTTAAGCCACACCTGTGCTTGATGGATCAGATCTGATGGCATGTTCCTTTTCTTTTTCTTTGTGTCATTATTTCTTATTAGAGTCTCATTCAAGTTGAAAGTGCGAAAACTCAAAAGTCAGTGATTAGTTGTAAATAATAGAACTTAGGGACCTGTGCGATTGAACTTCTCGGGCAGGGAGCTCTGATCAAAGCGCCGTCTAATTTCAGTGGGGTTTTGTGTCTTAGGCAAAAGACTACATCTGCTCGGGGAGACGACAATGAAGGAAGTTGAATAATTTAACTTTTTCATTTGTAAAGATAATCAGCCCGTTCTGAATACATCTCGGGTCTCATAAATGTTGAATACCCTATCAGCCTTCAGTTGCCGTAAATTATGAAAGATGCAAGTGATGGGAATATTAACAAAGCATGGATGCCACGACTCTCCATCCTTTAGTTCAAATGCATTACGGAGGACATGAGTGTGTATCTGTGTGTTTCGGACAGCTGTAGAATGGACGAAAAGGAAGTTTCTGCATGCCTAGAATGATGTTAAATGAAGGGCAAAGCTTCCTAGAGTGTCAAATCCACTGTCTGTCAGTGCTTACACTTAAAGAATTACAAGTTCATACAGCTGCTGGTTGCGTGTTTGGTTTCACAGTGGATTGTCACTAATCATTTCTGTTAGTCATATGGCAAAAGTGAATATGAACATCAGTTTAATGATTTGTGAGGGTTTGTTATGCATACAAAATACATTTATGTCATTTTGATACATTTTAGCTGGTAATGAATGTCATATTGATGGCCTTTGATATTACAATGTGACTTTTGTGTCTGGTTTCCTGCAGGTGTGTATAATTTAACTGCACCTTTTGAATATAACATCCTGCTGAATGTAGGCACTGAGCATCCCCTTATCCGTCCAGCTGGACCAGAGCACATCCTGTTACTGCAAGGAATGGAGCCTTAAACCAACTACCACATTTAAGTGCAAGCATGCTGAAACATGTGCCCGTTGGTGGGGTATTAAACCAGACTACATACACTATATATACTTAAATGCTATCAGTTTAACAAGAAAATAAGTCACTTTGTATGATAAAAACACTTATATTACTTTATATACTGTCTCCTTTATTTATTTATTTATTTTGTGTGCATGTGTGTATATACGTAGTTGTGTTTTTTGTAGAGCTGTCAATCGGTCAAATTAATAATTGGACATGCCGATTAATTAATAAAATGAATCGCTATTAATCGCATACATCATTATTTGCAGAAAAAGACCCCCAAATAAAGATAATAAATATAAAAAACACTGCCAGCTATTGACGCGGATCGTTAAAACAGATGTACTTCAAGCTTGAGTTACTCGTATGGTAGGAGAATCCGTACTTTTATTACAGAATTTACATACGCGTCAGGTTGTATGGTAACGCATGATTTTTTATATAATTATTCGCACTAAATTAACGTGTTATTTTTTATATAATTATTTGCACTAAATTAACGCGTTAAATCGACAGCCCTAGATTTTTGCCTTTGAATCAGTTACTGTAGCATACTGGTTTTACATGCAAATGTTTGTGTGTCTATATGTACAAAATTCTCCCCCCAAAAAATTTGCTAAATCTGACAACACCTCCCTTTGGGGACATACAGAGCTGACCTCAAATGGAAAATCAATTCCTAATTAAATTTGATTAAAACCTTTTTTTTTTAATCCTTAAAATGCAAAGTGCTTTTAGGGTAAGTCTGTAATAATTATAATTAGCTTTATTTAATAAAACAGTCTATAGAATGTCCTTATTATAGCTAAGTAATTATGTGTGTGTGTGTGTGTGTCTGCGTCTGTGTCAGACCCCTGAATCTGCTCCGTTAGCACAAGACCCACCAATCCTCTCTGCTACAGGTGTGGCTCTTATCGACGTCCGCTGGAACCGGCCATACAAACCCAACGGGCTCATCACTAGCTAGTTCATATACAGGTACAACACTCTTACTCTCATACATAACCAACAAAACATGCTGGCCTGACCACACTACAGTATGCTGCTGACTACACAATGTGAGACTCATTTGATCACTCAGCTCTCTGATGATAATGTAGGCTGAGGTCTCTTGTCTGCTAGCCTGTGGTAATCTGCCTTTCTCTTTGTTAGAACAGGGGTTCCAGGCCTTTTTTGTCATCTTAATCCATATGGCTTAAATTATTTACTTGAGGCACTCCCAGAGATTTCAATTGCTCTATCCCTTCAATAAATATAATGAATAGAACATGTATTATTCATTGATTCATTTTTGTATAGTTCAGAATAAAATTTTGTTTTTAAACATTTTATTTAAAAAACAAATATGCACTTGTTATTTCATTTAACTTGGCATTGCAATTTCTTTCTCACAAACCCCCTGGAGTTCCATCATGAACCCCTGGAGTTTCATTATGCACCCCTATGGTTTGTGACCTACCCCCCAAATTGGAAGAACACATTGGAATTTACTAACTCAGCCCTGTTAATCGTGTTTTCTAAGACTGTGGATGTGGATATTTCAACTGGACTTACAGTTTACGAGCAATTTCTGTGTGAATTTTTGCCTCTTGCGGGCTTTCTCTTGTGCAGATCACAGAATTAAAAGTGCAGTGGAGATTGATTCGAATTTACCCACATATGACTACGAAATGAACTTGACAAAATCACAAAATGGACAGATGGAAATGAAAAATTATTAACATAACTCATGTCATAAGCCATTTTAATATGATATATGTCTGTAAATGTGTTAATGATTTCTCTCAATGTGACTTTTTGCAGATGTCAGTAGTAGAATAAAGTTGATTTGCTTAGAAATACTGTAGGGTCTCTATTTTCATCCATTTAACTTGTCAATTGTTTCTCGATTTTTTGAGTTTAACTCCATTTCCTTCATAAATAATTAAATTCAAAGTTGTTGAAAATAAATATCTCCCTGAAAGTTGTAACTTTGTCACCAATTTTTTTGTTACTGAAATTTAAGGCAGCAAGTAAACTTAAGTTTTTCATTTTAGTGGGTTGAAGGGTTCTGCAGTGATAGATATTTTGGCTCTGTTAAAGTATGTGTGCTCTGATATCAACCATGACACCTCTATCAACCTCCACTGCAAATGCACTCATTGCAAAGATGCTGTCAGGGTAATGTGAGTGGAGTGCTTGCATTGGAGTGTATGTATGTGTGTCCACGTCAGGCCATGTTTGAAAGTTAGGCCGGAAACATAGTCGAACACAAACAGTAATTATGCCGTGACCTTGAGGTGAACAGGCCAATCACTGCTGGTTACACTTGTCAACATTTCCTCTCTATTTCCTACGCAACTGACAGCAGAAAAAGGCAGAATAGAGTGCAGAGTGTTAATGTGGACATCAGCTGTATATCAGTGACTGTGGTATCTGAGCGAGAGAAGAGAGAGAGAAAGAGAGAGAGAGGCTGATCGGCAGCTCTAAATGGAAGATGACATTGCCCTGCTGACTTTGATTATTCCAGGCACACTCAGAGCCGTTTGAGAGCAATATGAAACAGAATGCCATGATGCTTGCTCCCCGCACAGAGGGAATAAAGCTCAGTCTGACATGGCACAATCACATCAGAATGCTCTGCTCTGCTGTTACCAGTGCATTCTTCAAGGAGAACGGGGAGCGATGCGCTTGGTATTATTTCTATCATTAACCTGCCATCATTGGCCTTTTGGTCGGAAACAACACAGTCAACCGTGTTCAAACTTTATTGCCTTAAATTGTGAACGCCAATTTAAACCATTCAGGTTTGGAGTTGAAGGATTTCAGACAATGATCAGAATAAACCATAAATTGAGATGCCTTTCCTACAGTCTCAGTCTAGTCTAAGGATGGCAGTGAAAACAGTGTTTACCACATCTCCTCTCCTCGCTGCGTGAGCATAATTTTGTGTGTGTGTTAGCAACTGGGTAAGGTTTTAATCAAGGGCACTGCAGCTTGTTGACCAATGTCATTCATATGCAAGGTCAGATCAGTCTAAGCCCGCATAAATCTTAAGAAAATATCATTAGCATAGTCTCAGTTGCCAGGACGTTCCAGCAGATGCATCGCTGGATTTCATCTTAGCCCTGATTTGAGAGAGGATAAACTCGGGCAAATACATTTACACATTTGGGGGGCAGAGAATTCACTGGTGGCTTAAAGGACTCTGTGTATTATTGTTATCTGCTCATCTTAATACCAGCAATCAGCATCGTGCTAAATGTAATCGGTTTAATGTGCTATTGTGTATGCATTCAGCTCATCGAAGGTTATCTGAGATGTGAGTGCAGTGAGTGTACTCTTCTTTGGAATGTGTCCTCCATGTGTTAAACTTACATTACACAGGGGAATGAGGAATTACCTGGGATAGTCCTTTTGTGGTGTACAGAATTACTGTAAATCAGTCCGTAAGAATACATCCTTGTTCATTGTGCATGCATGTCTATTCAAAAATTGCTGGTGAGACTGCTTGTCATTAGAGATGATTCATTACTATATAAATAGACAGGTTGCTTAAAGGAATAGTTCACTTAAAAACAACAAATTCTGTCATTGTTTACTCACACTTATGTCGTTCCAAACCTGTATAACTTTATTCTTCAGAGCACAAAAGGAGGAATTTTAAAGGATGACTTGTTCACTGATTTCAGTACAATGGCAGTTGATAGCGACTAACTTTAAAGTTTAAAAAAGAAGCCAAAAGTGTCATAATAGTAGTCTTCTGAAGTCTTCTGAAGGTATGCAATAGGTGAGAAACAACCCGAAACTGAAGTTAATGTTATAGGTATTATTTTTGCTTTTGCAAAATTTAAGGCCTTTTCACACCAAATCCGTGACGAATTTGCAAGACGAATCTCTGATGGAAAGTTTATTTACACCGAGTCCAGAAAAAATGAAACGAAAAATGATTTCACTCCTGTACAGTAGGCTGCGCTGTTGTTGTTCTACAAACATTTATATCGGTCTCTTGCCGTGCACCTCCAGCTGTTAGGGATTAATACTGTATACTGAACGCTTTTAAAGCGTTTATGTACCTAATTTGGCATAACTGTTTCATATTGTTCTTTCCATTGTGTTGATGCATTTTGAGGAGTATGTAATCTGTGTTTGAGATGAGTAAAGATCACTGTTGGATATTTATTTGCACATGTATTTTGCTGCAATTATACTGTATTCCAAACGGACTCCCGAACCATACAGTACTTTCTTTTTATAATGCCTGGTTTAATGCCTTGATAATATAACACAAGTTACAGTGATATAAATACACATGGAAAAATGGAAAATGATTGTAATACTTTGTTATATTATACTTGCAATAAAAATAGAAGTGTGGTTCTGCAATTCGTTTGTCTACAGTAAAATATAGCATGTAAAGTGTCTTTTTTGGGGGATTTTCTACGAGCTCAGTGCCAACGAATTGCTGAACCTCGCTGCTATTTTTAATGCCATGAGAATATAACAGGCACATTGATATACAGTACATATTAAATAATGTACATTAAGACAAAAACATAAGCAGACTTTCAAAAACAGAACAGGTTTATATTTGCAGTACATGAACTGCAACTATTAATTTTTTATTATATCATATTCAGGGGTGTGTATCAGAGGCACGCATGCCGATGTTTGCCAGTTGATTAGCGCCACCAACATGCTGGATTGAGCAGCTGCAGTGACTGACAAAAAGTTCTTATCTCATTGGTCAGTCAGTTTTCATCACAGTCCAAATAAAAAAAATCTGAACACTCTCCGTAAAAAAAAAACCTTCGAATTGTCGGCAGATGATTTGTTGGACCCGATGTGCATAGCATTGTTACTGTACAAAAGCTCGTTTGGAACGATCATTCGTACTGAAAAAACTGAAAAAAACGGACTTGGTGTGAACAGGCCTTTAGACGAGAGCCGTTGTGAACAAGCTTCTCTCATGGATGATTTATTTCAGGTTGTTTCTTACCTAAACCTATTGTATGCCTTCCAAAGACTTGGAATATGAAACACAAGTTGCATGGACTACTTTGACACTTTTCATTTTAAATTTAAAGTGAGACACTATTAACTGCAACTGTATTGAAATCAGCGAATAAATACAATGACAGAAAAGAATAGGGACATCCTTTAAAATATGTTTTGTGTTTTACAGAAAAAAGAAAGTCCTAAGTGCATGAAACAAAATGAGAGGGGACTAAATAATGACAGAATTTTCATTTTGGGATGAACTATCCCTTTAAATATTTTTTAATTTTATTTGTGTCATTATATTTGAGCATTATGTATTTAGAATTTCAGAATTATATAAAATGTCAATTACCACCATGGATTAATTTCAGATTATTTTACTCTGGATAGGGGCACCCGGCAAGGTTGCCCTCTTTCCCCATTATTGTTCTGTCTTGCCCTGGAACCATTAGCAGCCGTGATAAGAAAGGAGGATGATTTTCCAGGGATGGTGGCAGGAGGTGTGGCGCATAAGCTTTTGCTTTACGCAGATGATATTTATTATTCGTCTCCGACCCTACTAGATCTATGCCTTACCTCCACAGAATTATTCATTCCTTTTCTAAGTTCTCGGGATACAGAGTTAATTGGTCTAAATCCAAAGCTTTGGCTCTGACAGCGTACTGCCCGGTAACGGCTTTTCAGCCGGGCGCTTTCCAGTGGCCTAAACAGGGCATTAAGCATTTGGGTATTTTATTCACAGCAAATTTGTGTGATTTAGTTAATAAAAAGGTTTTCGAGCAATGTAAGCAGGTTAATGTTATTAAAATGAATTGTATTCCAAAATTCAACTACCTGCTACAATCTCTCCCTATAGAGGTCCCCCTCTCTTATTTCAAGCAATTTGATAGCATAGAGAAGTCCTTCATTTGGAATGGTAAATGTCCCATATTACATTTCAGTAAATTGCATAGGCCGATTGACAAAGGTGGGCTTGGCCTACCCAAGATTTTGTTTTATTATTATGCATTCGGTCTCAGACATTTGGCTCATTGGTCGCTTCCACCTGAGAGAGCCCCTCCCTGGTTTTGAATTGAACAGAAGTTTCTTGCCCCTATTTTGCCATTGCAAAGCCTTTCTATCAAACTAATCGGAGAAGTTAAGTTACACCCCGTTATCTCGCATTTGCACTTGGTATGGACAAAAGTGGCCAGAGTGTTTAATTCGGACATTTATTTAAATGTTGCTTTGAGCATATGGCTGAACCCAAAATTATGTATTAATAAGTCCCCTTTCTGCTGGTCAGAGTGGATTGTGAGGGAGGTTAATACACTCAGTGACCTATATGAGAGTGGAGTGTTGAGATCCATTGAAAATTTGGTTCAACATTTTGGGATTCCCAGATCTCAGTTCTTTAGGTATTTACAGCTGCGCCACCTGCTCTGTACTATTTTTGGGAGTAGCATACACCCCCCTAAAGTGGCAGATACTCTGGGAGTGGTGATTACTGCTTTTGGAAAAGGTCATGAGGTATCAGTGTATTACTCCCTGATAATTCAGAGTCTGGGGGACGGAGCTTCAACTTCTCTCAAGAGATTATGGGAGAAAGATTTAAACTTGGTTTTGGAGGAGGTGGGCTAGGATTCTAAAAAATGTCAAGTCTGCATCTAGAGATGCAAGGGTGTGCCTTATGCAATTCAAGATTTTACATCGATTCTACTGGACCCCCTTTAGATTGTATAGGCTTGGTCTTAAAGACACACCCACCTGTTGGCAATGCCAATCAGAAGATGGAGACACAACCCATGTTTTTTGGTGGTGTGTTACGATCCAAGAATTTTGGTTGAAGGTTCAGAGTTTTATGTGTGATGTATTGGGCACTCAAATTTCATTTTGCCCCAGACTCTGTATTTTAGGTGATGGGGCGGTCATCAATACTGGGAATAAACACATAAAAACTTGGGTTCTAACCTGTGCTATGATCGCCAGAGAAGTCATTTTAAGGGGATGGAAGTCAGCTGAAGCGCCCCCATTTCAGGAGTGGTACACGGAGATGGGGAGGGTGGTGGGGAGGGGCAGTGGAGAGAGAGGTATAGTTATAAACAGGGTTGGGAGGGTTACTTTTGAAATGTATTCCACTACAGATTACAGAATACATGCTGTAAAATGTAATTTGTAACGTATTCTGTTAGATTACTCAAGGTCAGTAATGTATTCGAAATACTTTGGATTACTTCTTCAGCACTGGTAGATTAAAATGTATCCTTTTTTAAAGGATTTTTAGATATTTTTACAGGAAAACAATAAAAAAATTATTATCAAGAATATGATTTTTTGGGGGGCTTGGGTAACTCAGTGAGTAAAGACGCTGACTACCACCCCTGGAGTCACAGGTTCGAATCCAGGGCATGCTGAGTGACTCCAGCCAGGTCTCCTAAGCAACCAAATTGGCCCGGTTGCTAGGGAGGGTAGAGTCACATGGGGTAACCTCCTTGTGGTCGCTATAATGTGGTTCGGTGGAGCGTGTGGTGAGTTGTGCGTTGATGCCGCGGAGAATAACATGAAGCCTCAACACGCGCTTTGTCTCAGCGGTAACGCGCTCAACAAGCCACGTGATAAGATGTGCAGATTGATGGTCTCAGACGCGGAGGCAACTGAGATTCGTCCTCCAGCAACCAGATTGAGGTGAGCCACTACACCACCACAAGGACTTAGAGTGCATTGGGAATTGGGCATTCGAAATTGGGGAGAAAAATGGGAGAAAAAAAAATAATACGATTTTTGCCCTAATATCAAATGTCTTACTAGAATGTATAAAATGTATTATGATCCAATGAGAATTATGTTTTTTTTATTGTTTTATTTTCTTCCCTTTTTCTCCCCAATTTAGAATGCCCAATTCCCAATGCGCTCGTGGTGACGTGGTGACTTGCCACAATCCGGGTGGCGGAGGACGAATCTCAGTTGCCTCCCCGTCTGAGACCATCAATCCACGAATCTTATCACGTGGCTTGTTGAGCGCGTTACCGCGGAGACATAGCACATGTGGATTTTCCATCTGAAAGGACTAAATATTAAATGAAACAAATGACAATAAAATGCAAAGTAATCTCTACAGTAATCAAAATACTTTTTGAATGTATCTGTATTCTAATTACCAATTATTTAAATTGTAACTGTAGTGGAATACAGTTAGTTATATTTTGTATTTTAAATAGGTATTCCCATTACATGTATTCCATTGCTCCCCAACCCTGGTTATAAATGTGTGTGATTATTAATTTTTTCTTTTCCTTTTTTAGTGTGTGTGTGTATGTGTGTGTGTGTGTGTGTATACACTCGTGTGTGACGACAGGATTGTTTGTTGGGGGTCAGGGTGGGGATTGGGAGGGGGAGGGGTAGTGGTGGGGGTTAAATGTTGATTCTGTGTATATATGTTTTCCTTTTCTTTGTTTATTGAATGAATAAATAAAAATGTTAATCACAAAATGTCAATTACCATGATCACTTCATGACTTTTGAAGCAGAAGCTCTTGTATACCAGATGCAGTGTCAGTATGGGTGTGGAACATATTGCTGTTCTGTTTAGCACCACGGTGTGAGACGTTTCCTCTCCCCTGCCAATCACTGTTTGGCTTTATTTTAATGCGGTGGGTGAGATTAGGCCATTGCGGTGCAAGTGGGGCTGACAGAGGCCACATTGGAGTAGTGAATGTCATTTTCACCAGCAGCATATAGAAGCCAGGCCTCTAATGTGGAGGAATTAACAAAGCTTGAGCAAAGCTCAGCACTCTGCCCCTTACCATCACCACCTCTGTGTGCTCTTCTGCCTCTCAGCATCCTTCCTCAGCCAAGCCCCTCTGGATTTGTTTGGGCCCACGTTTTTTCTGGACATAGATTTTCTTTTGTTTTTATTGGTTGTTTGTCATTAACTTTTTCTGTGTTGTGGTATGTTTTAACATCTTTACAGTTCCACTTTGTGGACATGTATTTTAGGTGTTTTAAAATGAAGTGTGTAATTTAAAAATAATGTCTTCAGAAGTGATATTATAGGTGTGGTTGAGAAACAGATCAATATTAAAGTCTGGTCTCATGAAATTTACGTGAGTATTGCAACGTTTTTGCAAACTGAAATTGCGTGATTCATTACACGTTTGGCTTCAGTTTTAAAGTGAAATGTCCAGCAGAGCGTGCCAAATCCGAACAAAAGGAGGTTTTAATCAGACAAGGTTTTGAAGGTTAATTTTAGATGGAGGTTTTAATAAGTAAAACGTACCTCCCTAAACTAAAAGTTTACCCTAAACCTAACCAATATTGTCCAAAAAGATAAATGAGAGTTTTACAAAACAGACATCCTTACCTTAACCAACACCTAACCCTAACCGATAGTGTTTTAAAATGCAAATTTGAAATAAAACACAAGAAAACACACATTAACTGAAGCAATGATGTTATTTTGTGTCACAGTGGACTCAAACTGCAGCCATTGAGCTCAAAGTCTAATGCTCTATCAGGTGAGCTACCAAGCAAACTAATAACATAAGGATAAGTGTGTTTATTTAGGTGGGTCTGTAATACAAGTGTTAAATGTTTTGCTTTTCAAATCATACATTAAAAGTAAAAGTGTTTTGATATCATAACATAACGGGGGTGAGTAACAGAGTGAAAAATAATTTTTTATAAGATCAAAATCAGCAATTGTACTCGTGATTTGTGTGACAGTGATTAAACTACACAGTTGTTGCAGCGCCTCTAGTGTTCATTTCACCAGGAAACTACAGCCAAACATAGACAGCGGTACATACAAGTCAGTTTGCAAAAATGTATATAGAGTAGTGTTCATTCTGTGAGACCAGGTTGCCTTTTTTATTATAAATTCTCCTCCCGGCTCAGTCAATCTCCACTTTAACTTTCACATTCTTCTTTTTGTGTTTTTGGTTATTAACATTCTTCATGCATATTGCCCCCTACTGGGCAGGAAGAATAATTTCTAGCCAAAAAAAAAAAGGACTTAAATGTTAATCTGTCTCTCTGAAAATATGGATTAAAACACTGGAGTCACATGGATTACTTTTGTGATGCCTTTATGTGCTTTTTGGAGCATCAAAAAGTTGGCACCTACAGAGCTGAGATATTCATCTAAAAATTATAATTTTGTGTTCTGCAGAAGAAAGAAAGTCATACACATCTGGGATGGCATGAGGGTGAGTAAATGAACTATCACTTTAATGTGCAAATATGTTTGTGGGCCTCTGTCAATATGCCCTGTCTCATTTGCTAATGGTTCAAAATGTGGCAGCCAGATTTCTAACAGGGAACCAAGAAACAAGACCACATTTCTCATATACTTGCCTCTTCGCATTGGTTACCAGTTAGTTTTAGAATTGATTATAAGGTCTTGCTTTTTGTTTTTAAGGCTCTGCATGGACTAGAACCTCAATATAATAGTGATCTCTTGCATCCTTACTCTCCTTCCAGGTCACTCAGGTCAAGTAATCAATTTCGCCTTAAAGGGATAGTTTACCCAAAAATTTAAAATTCTCTCATGATTTACTCAACCTCCTGGCATCCCAGATGTGTATGATTTTCTTTCTTCTGCAGAGCACCAATTAAGATTTTTAGAAGAATATTTCAGCTCTGTAGGTCCATACAATGCAAGTGAATGGGTGGTCAAAATGTTGATGTTCCAAAATTCACATAAAGGGAGCATAAAAGTAATCCATACAACTCCAGTGGTTAAATCCTTGTGTTCAGACATTATATGATAGGTGTGGGTGAGAAACAGACCAATATTTAAGTAAAAAAAAAAAATCATAAATTCTCCTCCCTGCAAGTAGGGGGCGATATGTACGAAGAATGTGAATCACCAAAAACAGAAGAGAGTGAAAGTGAAGGAATAAGGACTTAAATATTGATCTGTTTCTCACCCACACCTATCAAATCGCTTCAGAACATATGGATTTAACTACCAGAGTCTTCTGGAGTATTATATGCTGCCCTTATGTGGATTTTGGAGCTTCAAAATGTTGGCACCCATTCACTTACACTGAATGGACATACAGAGCTGAGATATTCTTCTAAAAACCTGTTTGTGTTCAGCAGATGAAAGAAAGTCATACACATCTGGGATGGCATGAGGGTGAGTAAATGATGAGAGAATTTTTTATTTTTGGGTGAACTATACCTTTCCCGCTCAAGACTTAAATATTTGCACATTAAAGTGATAGTTAATTTACTCACCCTCATGCCATCCCAGATGTGTATGGCTTTCTTTCTTCTGCAGAAGAACTCAAGGCTTTTTCAGTTGCTGCCCCCAAGCTCTGGAATAGTTCGACATTCAACTCCACAACTGTTACAGACCTTACAGTTCTGGTAATATGCTTTTCTCTGTAAATATTAATATGCTGTCCATATTTTGTGTAAGAAAGTTATAATTCATATATGTGCTGACAAGCAAGGCAAATAAGTAATGGTATGTAAAACTACAGCCACAAAAATAGTTTTTCACAATTCTAGAAAATGTAAATTCTGCACAATTGTTCAATTATGAGATTGAAAACAGAATCAAAGAAACAGAAATCTTTTCAGACAGGAAAAAGCTGCACAAGGTGGCATCCTGATGTACAGTACAATACCAGCCAATAGTTAAACAAATCAAAACACATATAATTTTATTATTTTTTATGATGATGATCCACCTGGGATGCTCTTTAAACGGTATTGAAGGAGTTCCCATGAATGCTGGCCAATTGTTGGTTGCTTTTCCTTCACTGTTAAAAAATAAATAAAATAAAAAATTAATTTTGTTAAAGCGGCACTATGTAACTTTTTGCTCTCTAGCGACATCTGTGGTTGAAATTTAAAATTGCAAGCAGTTTCCGGAAGAATACATTATGCCCGTCGTGTTTCGACACTACTGCTCTGGTGAATGAATCTCATGATTTAAGGTTACCTGGACATCGCCTGTGCGATCATGACTGGAAGATATTCAGAGTTATAACCAGGCCCGGCTCCACAGGGGACCTGAGTGGGCCTGGCCCACCCAATCATGAACTTGGCCCACCTTGAGAATACACCTACACCCACCCCTCCAACTGTTCGGCCCACCCGGCGGGTCCTATGGCCCACCTTACATCTTAGAGCTGGAGCCAGGCCTGGTTATAACGTGCTATTTTCATGTTGATATAATTATGTTATACGATTAAACATTTAAAAATGATATATTGCTTGCTTTGATGAATATAAACAACACACTTATTTACATATTTTGAATGAATGAATTGTACACTTCCCTGACACTACACTCACAGCGAGAACAGGGGACTCTTCTGAATCACTACCAGTTACAAGTATATTTTAACATGATTATTCAAGTGTTTTATCAACTATTAATGTTTGTATTGTATTGTATTTTCAATTTAAGAGGTGAAACTCGTGATACTGCTGATTCGAGTTCAATATAAGATTTCATTATTTTTATATTATTAATCTTGTCAATGAAATCAATGATGAAAACGTTTGTTGATGAAAGGTTTTTTGATTTGGTCAGCGATAACGAAGACGAGAAGAAAAAGGCGCATCATGAAAATTATTAAATGATTTTATTAAAGCATACTGTTGACGAAAATATGACGATAAAAATTATACTGCAAGATATTACCAGTGCAAGCTATAAACAGAAGAAGAAACATCTTGATAATCTGTAAATAGAAGAAGATATTAGATATGGATTCATTTAATCCATTAAAGGTGCTATATGTAAGATTGACAACAAGCGTTTGAAATGGGTACTGCAGTCCAAATTCAAAATATTGGACAGTTGTCTGCCCCGCCCCAGACTCGAAGCTCATGTGGGTTGCCAGAATGTTGCAAATTAGCCAACTCAGCATCCGTTTTAAAGGATTTCTGTGCTTTAAACTGTCTCCATCTTCCCAAGGCATCTCCAGTATTTATCCTTGTTTTACTACACCTCTGGTCATGGTGGTTTTTAGACGGATGGCGAGGCTTTTTAGGTCGGGTGGAATCTGTTATCTCTGATCCAGTTTGTTTGCTGGCTTCCATTGCTGCAGCACGCAGTATTGTTTGCCTGCAAACTTGTTCAAATCTGGCAACCCGGCGGTGTCGAAATACTATTGGTGAGTGGGCAGTGGGCGGGATCACACAGGCCAAAACATAAACAGAAATTCCAGCCCGGAATGGAAACTTACTTAAAGTAGATTATACTGGCTGTAGCATTGTTATCGGAGAAGCCAGTATTTCAACTTAGCATGTTTCCTAATTCTCTAATGACATGTTGTGGTCATTTTATGATTTAGTACAGTAAAAATATTACATATAGCACCTTTATTCCAGTATGTTGGGCATTTCTCCGCTTGAGCTGCGTGAGTTGAACTTGCTAACACCAGCAAAATTAACTGCTTTAAAACGGGGTAAATACCTCATTCAAATGCATCCTATTTATACATGAGATTCATCAATATATCCACAACATTTATGGAACAACTTACATCTGCACAACAAAACAAATGAACATGTGAACTTAAATTAAATGATGTGCTTGTCAGAATATGCGTAATTTGTGTTGCGTAACTTGCGTTGTGAATACACTGTTTTCATAAGAATCACGCTACACACAGTGTAATATCTTTTCACGGAAAATTAATAAGTCTCTAATGCATGAAGAATTCAGAATACAGGCTTACTTCTAAAAAGTAGCTAATACTTCAGTCTATTCATTATTATTTCAGGAGCTCAGGTTTTTCATGACAAGGACAGTAGGCCTATGTATATTTCTGCTGTATGTTTGATACAAGTTTACATTAGAAAATGTTTATAATTTTTCTTTCTAAATATTTGAATATTTGATTAAAGTTTGATCTGTTAGAGTTTGACACTTTTTTGTCCATTTTGCACGTCATCATCAAGTAAAAGATATTATTTTCGTTGACTAAAATTTTATGTCATTTTTGTAAAACTGACTAAAATGAATGAATATAACATGACGAGTATTTTTAAATGATATTTTTGTCAAAAGACTAAAACTGTGACTAAAATGAAAAAATGAACACAGCAATTGATAAAGCAAGTGAAACTGTAGGCCTAATAACACTGTAAACTAAAAACATAAAACGAGCAATAATGGGGATAAAATATACTTTATTAAACATGAAAGTAATATGTACAAGAAGTCAATTTCAGAAGTCATACATATTAGTAAACATGCACAATTGGTAAACACACGAGTAATGTTTGATTCATAAAAGCATTACCCCTACCAGACAACATACTGTATCCAATTCAAAACGGATAACAGATAAATGTCCATCCAGACTGCAGCGATGCCATCCTGAACTGTGTGATTGTGATTGAACTGAACAACGTCCTCAGCCGGAACACGCGATAGCCGGCACTTCTTTCCTGTGTTTACGGACACGATGTCATGACGCAAAGAGTAACGTCATAAGCCAGCGATTTCGCACCAAATCCGACCTGACAGCTCAAAATACATATTATTTTTATAGGCTTACCTAAATGAATCGGGGTAAGGACATTGTTTTGAACACTGATTGTTTATGCACTTAATCAATAATGGCAATTTGTTCATTTTTAACCAAAAAATCTTACATAGTGCTGCTTTAAGAAATTCATGCATAAACACAAGTTATATTTGTTTACAAACTCATTTTATTCTTTTAAGCATAGGAAGTAAGATTATGAGAAAAATATATGGTAAAGTGTGGTGCTGAAAAAATTTACATTTTAGATTTACTTGCATATACTCAGAGCACTTCCCTAGAGATTATCTCTGTGTTGGCTTTGGGTTTCTGGTTGCAACTGATGTTTTCCAATTCAGCTTGAGCATCTGAAGTGTTACAACCTCTAGCATCAGCATCTGTATGAGTCATCCATCAGTGATCAGCTCATTGCTTGCATGTTAAAACAGATTCCTCATTCACCAATGTTCCACCTATTAAAGTGGCTGCTTCATGACATTCTTGTGTTTGACACGAGGAAAAATAGTATGCTACTTTCCCCACAGATGCTCACAACTGCACCACGGCCAAATTTAAAGGCTCCAGCTTCAGCTCCTGTTCAAAAACAAGTGCAAACAGAGCCAGCTTGCCCCCTGATAGCAGCAAGACCACAGGGGAAAGAATCCAGATCCCACTGCGGAGTTCAGTGTCTCCCACAGAGCTCCAGATAGATGCCTGCCTAACAGACAAATTAATTATTTTGGTAGCAATTAATGAATGTCATCCAGGATGGGCTTTTTATCAGCGCCCCTCTTTTCTTCCAGAGTAATTTACAGTTGTGCTTCTATTCTCTTGGCAGTTCTTTGAGTCTAACTTGACCTCCAGAGGTCGGCTTCAGTGGTGAATGTGTGACGTCAGTTTGCAGTTAATCAGCTCATAATTAATTTTTCCACGTGTCCTCAGCCCTCTTGAGTTATGACCCTGGCCTCCTATTGGCTGAAGCAGATTTATCATTTTGTAAACTATAAATTTTTACTCTAATTTTTTTTTAATCTAAGATTAAAAAACAAAACTGTCAATTTTTCCTAATGTATGGAGTAAATTTCAAAAGGATTAAAGTTAGGGAATAAATATCGTACAGCAATTAGGTTGAAAGCTAGTTAGGAATTGCACTGGCATTTTCAGTTTTTGATTTTTAGACTGACAAAATGGGGTAGTCATGATGACATGCATTTTAGATTTGATAAGGTCTGTCTGTCAAATTACTATGGATCTATGAAGTGGGAAAAAATGGGCAAGCTTTGTTAAATATATTTTGAATGTTAAATTGGTATGCATTACGTGTAGTGATTAATCATATTTGCTGATATTTTGTAGTACTAGGATGTTACTCATATTCAGCACAAAACGTCCTGGTTACTTGCGTAACCTCCGTTCCCTGATGGAGGGAACGAGACATTGTGTCGATGTAGTGACACTAGGGGTCACTCTTGGGAGCCTGAAACACCTCTGAACTTTGAAAAAAGCCAATGAAAATTGGCGAGTGGTATTTGCATACCACTCCCCCGAACATACGGGTATAAAAGGAGCTGGTATGCAACCACTCATTCAGGTTTTGTGCTGAGGAGCCGAGACAAGGTCCCGGCCATTTCAGTGTGTAGTTCAGCGTTGTGGCAGGAGGGACACAGCGTCTCGTTCCCTCCATCAGGGAACGGAGGTTACGCAAGTAACCGAGACGTTCCCTATCTGTCACTCACTCAACGTTGTGTTGATGTACTGACACTAGGAGTCCCTATACGAAACACCACAACTGGCTGAACTGTGTTACGTGAACTGGCGGTGTGTGACGGAAAGACCACTGTGTGCCTCATAGCCAGCGCACCAGGCCGACACGTAACCTCCCCCAACGGTGTTATGAGTGTCGAACGGCCCTTCGGGGACAAGTCAACTGCCCAAAAGATAGAGACAGGCTAGTCCAGTCGTGGCCTCTTATCCTCTCTTTTTTTCTCTCCCCCAAAAAAAGAGTGAAATTTGTTAACCGACTGGGGCCACCAGGTCTATGTCGGGCGGGTGTCACTCCCAAGGGGAAGACACCGCGGAGACCACACCCCGCCCAGAGAGAGGGGGGGGATTTTGAGTGGAAATACGTCACATGGTCTTGCTGAGCTTTGTCGGAAGTATGTCATGTGGAGAAGTCCCATGGAGGAGTTTCTACAAACATGGTGACTGGGGCAGAGGGGCCTCTGCCCAAGGAAGATGCAGTTTACCAACAAGGAAACGAATTAGCGGAAGATATACGTTGCATGGGGTTACCTATGGGGAACCAACACATGCGGTGCACCTACCCCAGTACAGGGCTTAGTTAACACATGTACTGAGACAGCAGCGAGTTTCTCCGCAAACTCGTCTGCCACAGGGCTCGGAGGAAGTCGTCCAGGGAACACAGTTTTTGAACACTACTGGGAGTCAACAGCGCACATCTTCAGCTCAGGGGAGGTGAAAGGCGCTATGTGCAAGCGATACACCTGGCCAGCTGTCCCGGACTTACCTGCTTGTGCCTGCCACTACACGGGACGAAACCGGTTCCACCTGGAGATTGTAGAACCTCGCAAAGGTGTTGGGTGTTGCCCAGCCTGCTGCTCTGCAAATGTCTGTTAGAGAGGCACCACTGGTCAAGGTCCAGGAGGCCGCCACACTCCTGGTAGAATGGGCTCATAGCCCTGCTGGGGGCGGCACGTCCTGAGCGTGATATGCCATTGCTATGGCGTCAATGACCCAGTGGACGATCCTCTGCTTGGAGACAGCGCTTCCTTTCCACTGTCCACCAAAGCAGACAAAGAGCTGCTCAGAGACCCTAAAGCTCTGCGTGCGATCCAAATAGATGCGTGAAGCACGCACCGGACACAGCAACGTCAGGGCTGGGTCTGCCTCCTCCTGGGGCAGCACTTGCAGGTTCACCACCTGATCCCTAAAAGGGGTTGTGGGAACCTTGGGCACATAGCCCTGTCGGGGTCTCAGGATCACATGAGAGTAGCCCGGACCGAACTCCAGGCATGTTTCGCTGACAGAGAACACTTGCAGGTCTCCTACCCTCTTGATGGAAGTGAGCGCAGTCAGGAGGGCAGTCTTTAAAGAGAGTGCCTTAAGCTCAGCTGACTGCAGGGGCTCAAAGGGGGCTCCCCATAGACCCTGAAGAACTACAGAGAGGGAATGAGGCACGGTCTGAAGGGATTCAACCTCCTGGTGCCTCTCAGGAACCTGATGATCAGGTCGTGCTTCCCTAAGGACTTACCGTCCACTGTGTTGTGGTGTGCCGCTATAGCGGCTGCATACACCTTCAAGGTGGAGGGGGACAGCCGCCCTTCCAACCTCTCCTGCAGGAAGGAATGCACCGATCCGACTGCGCATCTCTGGGGGTCTTTGCGTTGGGAAGAACACAACTTAGCGAACAGACGCCACTTCAAGGCATACAGGCGCCTCATAGAGGGGGCCCTATCCTGAGTGATCGTGTCTACCACCGTGGGTGGTAGGCCACTTAAGTCTTCCGCTTCCCGTCCAGGGGCCAGACATGGAGATTCCAGAGGTCTGGTCGCGGGTGCCAGATGGTGCCCCAAAAGAAAGAAGGTCCTTCTTCAGGGGAATTCGCCGGGGGGGGCTGTCACGAGGAGCGTGAGGTTCGAGAACCATGTCTGGGTGGGCCAGCAGGGTGCTACCAGGACGACCTGCTTCTCATCCTCCCTGACCTTGCACAGGGTCTGCGTAGTCCAGGGGGCCAGCTGTGTGCCAGCGCTTCTATACCGAGAGGTGCCTCGGTCAGGGCGTACCAGAGCGGGCAGTGGGAGGATTCTCGGGAAGCGAACAGGTCTACCTGTGCCTGCCCGAATCAACTCCAAATCAGTTGGACCACCTGAGGGTGGAGTCTCCACTCTCCCCTGAGGGTAACCTGTCATGACAGCGCGTCCACTGCAGTTTTGAGGTCGCCCTGGATGTGAGTGGCTCGCAGCGACTTGAGGTGCTGCTGACTCCAGAGGGGTAGACGGCGGGCGAGTTGTGACATACAACGGGAGTGTAAACCGCCTTGATGGTTGATGTATGCCACCGTTGCCCTGTTGTCTGTCCGAACTAACACATGTTTGCCCTGGATCAACGACCGAAACCTCCGCAGGGCAAGCAGAATTGCCAACAACTCGAGGCAGTTGATGTGCCAATGTAGCCGCGGGCCCATCCAGGAGCCGGCAGCTGCGTGCCCGTTGCATACAGCACCCCAGCCCATTTTGGAGGCGTTTGTCATAACCACGACACACCTGGAGACCTGCTCTAGGGGAACACCTGCCCGTAGAAATGTGAGGTCAGTCCAAGGGATGAAGAGGCAGCGACAGACCGGTGTGATGACCACAGGGTGGAGGCGGCTTGTCCAGTGGCATCGTAGGCCTTGGCCGTCAGGGACGACGTAAACCTACAGGCCTTGCACAGGAGCTTTGGGCGCCCGCGCCAGGTGGCAGCGCTCTGCGGGCATAGGTGCACCGCGAGCCCCTTATCCACCGGAGGGATCGCCGAATAGCCCTTGGCTGCCCCACCATCGAGGGTAGTGATGGCTGGGGTGGCTTGCTTTCTTACGAAGGCAAGCCATGACCGCATCGTTGCCATAGACATGTTCTCGCAATGAGTACATGACCCATCCACGAATGCTGTCTCCGTGTGGGCAGCGCCCAGACAAGAAAGACAGCGATCGTGACTGTCAGAAGGCGAGAGATAACGACCGCAACCAGGAATAACACACAAACGGAAAGGTATCTTTAAAAAGACACGTCTTTAAAAAGACGTTCCGTGTGTGCCGCTCTTTTAGAGAAATATACTCTTTTTCAGAATATACTCTTTTATTTCTGCCGAAGCACCCAGGGGCGTTCTCTGCAGTGCACCAGTGCAGAGGGGGGAGAAGCCGCTGAAATGCAGCATCAGATCCAGCAGAGGTGAATGAACAGCTGTAGGAATTCAGCTCAGTGAGCATCGACCGTTCGGCTCTGAAGTGAAGATCTGAATGAGTGGTTGCATACCCGCTCCTTTTATACCCGTATGTTCGGGGGAGTGGTATGCAAATACTACTCACCAATTTTCATTGGCCTTTTTTCAAAGACCAGAGGTGTTTCGGGCTCCCAAGAGTGACCCCTAGTGTCACTACATAGACACAACATCGAGTGAGTGACAGATAGGGAACCAAGCTAATCGTTTTTATGTAAGAAAGTAGTTTAGAATAAAATATTAATTGAACTGTATTGCCCTGAGTTTTCCATGTTCCTCTGCTGAAGCCATGGGGAAATTGTAGTGTGGGTATTAGTGCAATTTCTCACAGCTGTCTATCTATAATCCATCGATCCTGCTGAATCTTTTTTCAGACCCTGACTTTGTGCTATATCAGCTGTCCGCCTGCCATGTCAATACTTGGCCTGCGGTGGGGCATCATATTGATTTTGCTGTTGCCAACTGTTGAGTGGCTACAGGTTAATGTTCTCTAAGTTGTTTTTATTACTGAGAATAAAGGATTATGCATAGAAAAAAATAGTCATTGCTGCTAGACCATGTACTTTTCAGTCTGATAAGGAAGGTACCTTCAACCAGAGAAAAACATGCTGTGGGTGTACAGTAGATCAGTGTTGGGGAAGCTACTTTGAAACTGTATCTTGTCAAGCTTTCAAAGACAAGTTACTTTTAATCAGTGATAAGTAGTAATGGATTACATGTAATTTGGATTACATAATCAGATTACAAATCAGAAATTTAAATTAGATTAAATTACATTTTAAAATACTCCTAATCAGATTACAGGTACTTTATTGATTACATGATTACATATTAATTTATTGATCCCTCTAATTCTTTATTCTAAATCAGACTACAGCTGATATACGTTTGGTAAGCTTTTTCGTATTGGGGTTGGAATTGTACACACAGACCTGACACTAGCCATCAGTCATAATAACACTGAAGATGCAGCGGTAATCCATTAGTGTGGTAAAGTAGTTGTAGTTTAGCAAATTGCTTTTTTGAATTTTGCTTTTGTGACAATGTTTTTGTTTTTTGTTTTTTGTTTTTTGTGACATTGATTTTCAAATATAACTGGTCTGAAGAGTTTACTATACATGGATGTCGTTGTAATGCCAAAATTGCTGGAGTAAGAACATTAAGTGCTTTTTTTATTTCATTCAGAAAAAGACAAATAGCAAGTAAAACACTCCAAAAAAATGTATATGTTTTCTTTTAAGCATTTAAGCAACATTATTTCAAAATGGTACAAGCTTATACTTATTAAAATGCATGTAACATCAAATAAACAAGAATAAGCAAAAGCAAAAAAGCAATCAGATTAGATACCATAAAAATCTAATCCAAGATATTACGTTACTGACTACAGTTTTAGTCTTGTAATTTGTAAACAGTACCAAATTACAATTCAGAAGTAATCTACCTAGCATTGCTCATAATTTATCAAGCTACTCTTTAAAAAAAAAAAATGAACTATACTAAAAGCTGTTAGTTAAAATAGGATGCATTGAAGCTATTTTAATAAAATATGTATTTATTTATTGCAATCAGCAGCATTTATGTGGCACAAAATCAGTGAGGATCTCATGTAAGGGGACAGAATGAAACAGCATTTGAACAGATACATTAACACTAAATACCACCAATAAAAAGTAAAATAATTTATATTAGATTGGTTAACTAAGTAGCAGGCATAGTTATGTTGGCAGCTTCTTAAATATAATTTTTTTTTTAGAATTATTCTATAAATATTTTTATTTTATACATGCTACAAAAAACAAGATGATGCATAATGTCCCGCATACATCTGTTAATTGGTGAATGGCTATTTTAAACATGTTTATTTACATTAACCGGACAAACTGACATTTTAGGCAAGCACAACATTATTGCTACTGTGAAGCTGCAATACAATGTTGTAAAAATAGCAATGTAGTTTTTGCCACATTACACCACTACTCAACGCTGGAAAAATGAGCTTGTTACTCTAAAAGCTACTCTTTTCTGAAAAATTTTGTTAAGTTAGTCGTGTCACTGCTTTTTTTTAGTTACTGCCCAGCACTAGTGTAAATCAAATCAACAATAAAATTGAAAATGTTTGAAAATAATATTTTCTGCTTGGTTTAGTAGTTGTTTCCTGTTTAGACACATATGAAGTTGAGAGTAGTCAGATAGTTAACCAGATGGCCTAATACGGAGATGCTCAGCATCACTTGAGCAGAGCGTGACAGGATTGTGATCTTCTGTGGTCTGAGCATGCCCATCCACTCTCACTCTCTTTTCATTTTGGTGGGCGGGGCTGCTATTGATCCCTGGCTGTGCTGTGTGCCGTAACTCGTGCCAGTGTGTGTGAATAATGTGGACATCATGGTGATGGGACTGAATGAGGCTATGGAGCACAGGAGGTCTGAGCCACCAAAAGCTGCCTCCCTCGCCATGTGTGCAGACGCCCCTCATTACCGAACACTTATCAAGCCCACATGAGAGATTAGGCAGGCCCAGTCACAGTCAGCACCAGCACCAGACCCGACTCGTCTCCCTCTCCCTTCCTACTTCTCTTTTTCCTTTTTCTCATTCTTGCACTTCCCTCTTCTATTTCCTTAACTCTCTTTTCTGCTTTCCATACAGTATGTAACCCCCTCCACTCTTTCTACCTCTCTCTATCTCTCTCTCTTCCCCTCTTGTCCCCTCCTGATCTTTCCAGATGTTGCACAGCAGCCCCATGAGAGCCCCAGTGATGGGAGATGTATTAATACATCCTATTGATTAGATCAGGACCCCTGACAGTCATTTGCAGAGATACCATCTGGCTGCTGTTCCAATGCCTTCACCCAAACAGGACGTGACACCTTTTTAATCTCCACCGGCGCTCTATAGATGCTTCATCGTTTGCGCACAGAAGCCCAACTCTGTCGGAGTGGCAAGCAGAGATGCAGGCAGACCTGAAGGGTGCAAGAAATTAAGGTTATTACACAAATTGAGCCATATGGTCCAAATATTTCAGAGCTGAAATTTACGGCAATAAAAATTGCTCCTGCCTTCCTAATGGTGTAAATTACAGCTTAACCATGGCTCTAATGATGTCCTTCTGCTGCCTGTAACCACTCTAACATGAAGGACATTGTTTAAAAAATGCACAGGAAAAAAAAAATAAGGGGGGGGGTTGAAACACTGGCAGCATGTTTACAATCTGTTAGTTTATCATTAAGAACACAGCAAAGAGTGCATAAACATGATGGCAGAGCGTTGGACCATGTCTTTGTGTAGACTCATATATGCTCTATTGAAGTTTTGCAGAATGATCCAAGCAGAACCCAGGGCAGCTTGTTTGGGCCCTAGTTAAACCCAGTTGCACTCATTTGCTGAAAGGGCAAACAGAGGGGAGCTCCCAGTGGTCTGCAGGTTTAGATTGTGTATTCCTCTGAGCTTCCATAAGTTTTCATCTCATTCAGGGCTTCACCCAGTCGGCTGGCTTGGTGACACAGAGTACCATGCACTTCAAGATTCAACAATGTGAACAGGGGTTGGAGCCTTGGCTGCAACATGTTTGACATATTTAGCTGAGGTGCTCAAAAGTGGCCATTGTGACTTCAAATTGGGTTCATGTAATATCCAGATCCTGATCACCATACGGAAATCTAAAATATGACCTTACGCTGTATGAACATATGAATATATACAGTATATACTATATATATATATATACAATGCAGAGTTTCCGCTAAGAAATTTTGTTGCCAGCCAATGTGTCTTGGATCGAATTTCTGTGTTTATTTTGTGTTGTAACACGATGGACTATGCATAATAATGCATTATAATAATGACACAATCGATTCAAATGAATGATAATCATTTGTTTAGTATAGCTACTTTTTCATTCAAAACTTTTTTTTATTATTTTTTTACAGCTGTCATGAAAATAGTGTCTCATTTAAATAAAAACCGTTCAGAGGCAAAGGGAGCAAAGAAAAAAAAATAAACCGAAATTTGACACATATCTTTTCATTTAGGCAAATCATTAGGTTATGTCATATAATTTCTTACCTTGGCTTATTTCTTTCTTTATTTTTATGACTATTTTCCTCTGATTTTTCGTTGCACAAAAGCATTTTGCTGCTTAAGTGCATTTAGATGTGTCCCTTGTTTCAATACAACATGACATTCACATAACATGGTGTCATTCTCCTCCAAAAGATGGCAAAACAAGGCTGTTTTAATGTAGGCTAATTCTGAAGTGAGAAGCTTCTAGCTCATATATTTGTGCATTTATGTACATATGTATGTAACTTTTATATTAGTGAAAACCATATATGAACAATGAACATACATTTTAAATGCTTGCCATTTTTCAGGTTTCTGTGGGGGAATGGGGGAACATGTTAGAACAGGGCCATTTTCACATTTCTATGCTAATTTTGGGAAGAAATCTGCAGAACTCTGAGGAATACATTTAAACATGATAAAATGTGTTACACTGAGGAGTAGACTTTTATTGGTAGCTGAAAACAATCAATTTAGTTGAAATATTTAATAAACAAAAATACACGGATTGGGCAAGGTGTAGAACTTTGTAAATGACGGCCATTATAATTCTCTGGAAATCTACATGGCTTTGTGTGGAGCTCTGTGGGCGCAAATTCCATGTGGGCCTGTGTATAAAATAATAAAATGTCAATAAATAAATATATAGTAACAGTGCGATGAAATTCCTACACAGTGCTTTAGGCTGATCTCGACTTGATCTTGTGTTTCTTTTGTAGTACCATTTAAAAACACTCTGGGAGTGTCTGTTAAATCTAATTTCTGATTTAAAGAGCTAAAGTTAGTGGCACGCTTGACTGCATGCTCCCATTCTTATTTTCTGAATACGATTTTCATAATTTATAGTCCTGATTGTCATACATATTCGACCACATTCAGAGGACGTAAACGGTTCTGTGTCCACATGTGTGTTTGCATGCATGAGGGTTTCCTTAATCAGACATTGGGCTAGTCTGAAGAACAGCACAGTGATTCAAGAGCTCTCTGTCTGATTGAGGCTTTGTCTAAGAAGAACTTTACATTTAAACGACAAATAATTAATCGTGTCTAGGCATCTCAGGAATTGGGTTGTGGTCTGTTATTACTACAGAATAAAAGGGCACACTTTAAAATAGATGCTTCAAAGTCTGTAGACCCTCTTAACAGTTAAGCTAAAGGTGTATGCAGGAATGGAGATGTTGTTCCATTAAAGGAATAGCAGGAGAGAGTAGATAATTAGATGCATTTAAAACATCATTTTCTGCATCCTAGTGTATCATGGATATAATCAGGCCCACACAGAATCTGCCCCCCATTCTGGAAATTCGAAACGTCAATCATCCAAAGACTGCCATTGCCCCTTGACACCCCCTTGTTCATTTATTTATTATTTTGGCTAATGTGATTATGCTTTCAGTTACCAATAATTTATTTACTGTAAGCTTTATTTAACACATGTTTTACCATTTAAATCCATTCCACTAAATTCTACATATTTTCCCTAAAAATCTGAGCAGTAAATGTGAAAAAAGTCTAAATGTAGAGCTTAATACAATATTTACTGTAAGCATCTATTTTGAGTGCAGAATCGAAATGACAATGTTTAGTTTTTGTTGAGTTTTAAATCTTAAAACCATGAGAAGATCATATAAAAAGATCATATAATAAACCATATAAAGTACTTAAAGGAACTTAGAAGGAAATATAAGGAACTTTAAGAAATAAATACATTGAAAATGACCATTTTCAAAGATCAGTGATAAATATCTCTGTCATTTATTTTTGTTAGCAACTTATAAGCACACAAGCATCTGTGCATTGCCTTATTCTTCTAAAATTCTCATAGATCTCTGACCATACATGGCTATAGATAACTTAAACCATGCCTAAAACCTCAGCTTTGTCACAGGCTCTATCTGATGCATTTTGATGTGGCATTTCCTGGGTTCTGTAGCTGTTAGCGTAATACTAATAAAATCCAGCACAGGCTAAAGTCAGCAGTGGCAGGCCTGGACAGTGTGTCTACTGTATGCAAATTAAGCAGTCCCACACCTTTGAAGGGTCAGGAATCTCCACTTTCATCTAATCATCATAATTGTTGTGACAAATCCACATGGTTATTCTTAATTAAAATCATCCCCTGGCCCAAGCAGCCCCCAGCGCTGTCACAGGAAATAACACATATGTTAGCAGCTGATGAGACAAGGGAGACCTGTGCTCAGTTGAAAGAAGAAAAGAAAGGGGTAAAAGAAAAGGGTTTTTAAAAGACTTTTTTCCCTTTATAAATGACTGAATCCCTGAGCTAATTCTAAATGTGCTTCTGACTCTGATACCTCTTTAATGTTTAAACCAACGGGGCCTCTTTCTGGCTCAATTACTGGAACTCCGCTTTGAATCGTGATAAAGTGTAAACTGTGCTTTTGTCAAAGAGAAGAAATCTGAATGATTTTGGCTTCCATATAGAAATTCACACAACCCTGTAGGTTACAAGGTTATTAACAATGCCTTTTTAATTGTGTAGCTTTTTTCAGTACATTTACTTACAAGAGGAAAATTACATTATGTTTATAATGTCAAATTTTGGACTCTTTCCTACGCATACTTATGCAATATATTGATTGCAATATTTCGATTTTTTTCTCTCTTTGATGCCGTATGTTATTAAAACATCTCACTCATTCCCTTTTAAAAATAAGAAATGTGATTCTATACTGCTGAGAATTTGATCATTTATTTACAGTACAGTAAGGTGGATCTATGCATACCCAATGGGCAGCATAACCAATTCTCTTAATCAAAACTTAAACAGTTCCCGTTATTTATTTGGAAATCTATAACAAAAATCAATTATCTTAGTCACATTTTAATGGCTGCCTTGAGTATCCTAGATGAGTGAGCGTCTGCTTGTTAATGTCTTGGTGCCCGTGTTTAGGAAAGTGTTTGATAGCATTGCCATCTAGGGGCAGGATATAAGTCTCTGTGCTGAAATAAAGTGAAATGAAACAGCTGTCTCTATTGACAATGTGCATATGTTTGATGCTTTATAGTCCAAATGTTCTCAATTTTTCAACCACGTAAAAAGGTAAATGCTCCAGTGCCTCCCAGCGATGTAATGGATTGGGACGTAAAATTGGCAAAGGGATAGCAGAGAGGGGGGAGTGCAGGTTTACTGTTTACTGAGAATTTTTTTTCTTTGGTCATTTGGACATTTTATTCCAGGAATAAAAAAAAAAGAAATGCTATTAAAAACAAACACCTATTCACAAAACTCTGATTAAACATGACTTGTAACATAAGTTGCATTCCTCTTTATGAATATAATTTTGTGTTATTCTATTTAATGCTCATAGTTTTGTACAGTTCATCTTTGCAGTTAAATGCTGATGATTTTATATAGCTTAAGTTTCCCCAGTCTTGATCTAGTTATAAGTAATGCATTCATGGAAAATATATTTTAAAATATAATGTACTGTATAATGCGTCTTGTGTTTAATTAAACATTTATAAATAAATAAATGTGTTCTGCTAATAAAAAATGCATATATTATTATTGTTTATTATATTGATATTATTTTTAAAGTAATTAATATTAATTATAATTAAAATATAATTAATATGACCAATATTAATCAGATTTATAATTATAATAATTGTATTATTTTTGTTTATTCATTTTAATTAAATTTAATGTAATTAATATTACTAAATATTATTATTATTATTATTATTATTATTATTATTATGAGAGTTTATGTGCGTCTGTGTATTTATGTTTGTTACTGTGTGTGTTCTTTTGTGTTGTGTTGTGTTGTGTTGTGTTGTAGGGTTCATGTGTTTGGGTTGAAGCTGTATACCACATACAATGAATGTGTAGAGGCAGTAAATGGAGCAGGCTGGCCTGGCTAACTTTACTGTGGAGAAAAGTGAACATGGTGGAGCTCTACTGCTACAGTGGCCTGAACCAGCCCTTCCAAATGGAGGAATCAAGGTATGTTGACTTTAATGAAGATAACATTGCAATGTCATGCTCTAGAATATACCTTCAATTAACATTATTATATCCACAATTGTACAACATCTTCAAATGAGGAGCTGAACTTGGAGTTCAGTGGTCTTTTACTACAGTTCCTGTTCCACTGTCTGGAACCCAATACCATGTACTCGCTCATTCTTGAAGCTTGCACAACTGCAGGCTGCACAAGGACCACACCTCAATGTATAACCACAGAGGAGGCTTTCCCATCTTCTCAGCCAACCCCCACAGCATAGCATGTCAATGCTCGTAGTGTGGGGATCTGCTGGTCTCCACCTGCCCAACCCAATGGTAGAATACTGCAGTACCAAGTTCTGGCTGTAAGTCTGGAAGAAGGGTACGGAGTGAGGAAGATAACTCTTTGAGAGCCAAGATTGTTTTAATTGAGAAGAACGCCCAAGCTAACCACTTCTCCTACAGTATGTCTGGCCTGCTGCCCTGGAGCAGGTACAAGTTTCGTGTTCATGTTTCAAATGCGGCAGGATATACCGATAGCCCCTGGCTCGTGGTTCACACCAAGCAAGCTCCTCCAAGAGGATTGGCTTCTCCAATTGTCAGTCATATAGAAGGCAAGCCCAATGAAGTCTTTGTGTCTTGGACACCTACTTTGCAGCCCAATGGTGTTCTTCTGACCTACAGGATTCAGAGTGACAACGTTGGCTTTCATTTCAGCTTTGACTCAAGTGTGTTCAACTACACTGATGTGGATTTAACTGCATACACTCTCTACAGCTATGCAGTCATTGCTTGCACTGTGGCTGGCTGTGTTACCAGTGAGCCAACACAGATCATGACATTAGAAGCTGGCCCTGCTAACGCAGAGCCACCTACTGTGTCTGATCTCACTTCTTATTCCTTAAATGTGTCTTGGGCTCTACCATCCTTCCAGAATGGGGAGATCACTGTATATATTCTCAAAATCAATGACGAGGAGGTCTACCATGGAAAACGGTTGAGCGTGCAGATTTTAGATCTACAACCACACATTTCCTACAACCTAATCTTAACTGCATGCACCAATGGTGGCTGCACTGCCAGTTCGCCCATCTCAACACAAACCAGAGAAGCTCCACCATCAGGAATGCCTACCCCAACTGTTAAAGTCACAGGCCCAGAATCAGTGGAGGTCACATGGAGAGAGCCACTCAAGCCCAATGGAGTGATCACAGGGTATGAACTCCATCGAAATGGGAGACTCGTATACTCTGGCATGGAGACCCGTTACCACATTTTCATCTTACTTCCCAGTGTAGAGTAAAGTTACACTATCACTGCCAATATCTGTCAAGGTGCAGCTACCAGCCCGCTTGCCATGGCCAGGACTCAGCCTTCAGTGCCCTCTGGTGTAGCACCCCCAAGACTGCAGGCTGTGGAGTCATTCAGCATCATGGTGCAGTGGGACCCCCCTGCTCAATCAAACGGGTCATCCTCAGTTACACGCTTTACAAGTGGGACCCAACTGAGCCGAACGTGAAACGCTTTATCTTTGCTTCACACCACAGTGCATTTCAGAGCCAAAGCCTCTCCCTCACTGCACTAAAGTCTTACAACAGGAAATAATTCCAGCTTTTACCAGTAACAGAGTTAGATCAGTGTCAGTGAATTTCAGAAGAATTCCTTTGTTCACAGAATAGTGTTGATTTATCAGTGGATAACTGAAATAATGCACTATATCAACACCCAAGCAACCCTAGCAGCTCTTTGACTTGCGCCAATAGGCACATAGCATCCACCCAGAACACCCTAGCAACCTAATAATTAATTAATAATTTTATTTATTTATCACACATTATACATTTGCACATATACAGTGAAATTCTTCTTTTTCACATATCCCAGCTAGGCTGGGGTCAGAGTGCAGGGTCAGCCATGATACAGCACCCCTGGAGCAGATAGGGTCAAGGGCCTTGCTCAAGGGCCCAACAGTGGCATCTTGGCGGTGCTGGGGCTTGAACCCCTGATCTTCTGATCAGTAACCCAGAGCCTTAACCGCTACCACTGCCCCTATGGGCTCTTTTGATTTGTCCCAGGAGACAACTACATAGCAACCAACCAGGACATTTTAGCAAACACCTAGCAATACCCTAGTAATCACCAAGAACACTATAACAATGTCCTAGCAACTACTCAGAACACCACAGCAACCACCTAGCAACTCACAAACAACCACTCAGAACACCTTGTCATCTGCATGCCAACACACTGGCCACCACTCACAACACCCTAGAAAGACCTAGCAACCGACCAGAACACTATATCAGCACCCAAGCAACCCTAGCAATCTTAGGGCTCTTTTGACTTGCACCAATAGGCAACCACATAGCAACCTCCCAGAACATCCTAGCAGCCGCCTAGCAATATCCTACCAATCACCCATAACACTCAAGCAACCTCCTTGCAATATCCTAGCAACCACCCAGAACACCATAGCAACCACCTAGCAATACCCTTGTAACCTACTAGAGAACACAATAGCAACCACCCAGCAACTTGCAAACAACCACTCAGAACACCTTGACATCTGCATAGCAACACTCTGGCCACCAACCAGAACACAAAACTAACACCCAAGCAACCCTTTCAGTCCAGGGGCTCTTTTGCGCCAGTAGACAACCACTTAGCAACCAACCAGAACACTCTAGTAATGTCCTAGCAACACCCTAGCAACCACCAAGAACACTCTAGCAACTTCCTAGCAATCGCCCAATACACCCTAGCAACCACCTAGAACACAAAACCAATACCCAAGCAACCCTAGCAATCTAGGCTCTTTTGCGTAGACAACCACCTAGCAACCACCCAGAAAACTGTAGTAACGTCCTAGCAACACCCTAGCAACCACCCAGAACACAAAACCAACACCCAAGCAACCCTAGCAATCTAGGGGCTCTTTTGCATAGACAGGCACCTAGCAACCACCCAGAACACTCTAGTAACTTCCTAGCAACACCCTAGCAACCACCCAGAACACAAAACCTACACCCAAACGACCCTAGCAATCTAGGGGCTCTTTTGTGCCAGTAGACAACCACCTAGCAACCACCCAGAACACTCAAGTAACCTCCTATCAACACCCTAGCAACCACCCAGAACACTCTAGCAACCTCCTAGCAACCACCCAGAACACCATATCAACACCCCAGCAACCCAAACAATCTAGGGCCTCTTTTGACTTTCGCCACAGCAACCATATGGCAACCACACAGAACATCCTAATAGCTGCCTAGAATTGCTATAGTAACCACCCAAAACACCTTAGCAACAACATGCCAACACCCTCGCCACCATCCAATGCAACTTAGCATCATGGTGACAAGTTTTGCATGGGAAAGCACCACTCACATTTTCTTCTGAAAACAATATCTAGTTGATATATTTAATGAAATGGTGATTTTCATATAATAAATTACAGTTCTTTTTTGTGTTGAAGTTGAAGATTCAAACCAAATGAGTGTTTGTAACATCTTTTTTAAGAATAAAAATATTTTTCACAGTAATGCCTGTTAACTGTGTATGCAAGCCATAATACACATTAGCTCCCTAGTTGCCGTTTTAAAAATTCATTGATAAAACCAAATGAGAGAAATAAAAAAGAGGGAGAGAGGACAAAATTGTCTAAGGCAAGGGAAGGAGTTAACCTTGAGCCTTTTGTAATGTTTCCATCCTTGGCATAGACAAAGGCGGTCACAAGGAGGAGGCACTCAGATGAGGAATGACTAAAGTCTGAGCTGTATACGTATGTTGAAGTGAAATCCAGATAAGTGGGGTGATGATAATGGTTCATCAACATTATCAACTCACCACTCATTGCCTCTTTCAAATGACCTTCCCTCTATTCTCCTGCTCTCCTCTTGTCTCTCTCTTTTCTCTTTCAGTCCATCACTGGTGACCTTCTGAAGGAGAGACCTATTCACTGTCTATTCTGTCACATATTTTGGAAACTGTAGGGACCAGAATATCATAGAGAATTTGGGGTGGGCTCTTTTGACTTGGCCCAGTAATAACCCACCAAGAAACCATTGAGAATATCCTAGCAACTAGCTAGCAACAACTTAGCCACCACCATGACACCATAGCAATTGTCTAACAACACTCTAGCACTCAAAATACCATAGCAACCAACCAGAACACCCTAGCAGTTGCCTAACAAGCATTCAAAACACCCTAACAACCACCAGAACACTCTAGCAACCACCTAGCTACAGCCTAGCAACCACCCATAACATCATAGCAGCTGCCTTGCAACTCACTATATACAAAAAAAAAAAAAAAAAAAAAATACCCTCATTTACTTAGATAAACACAATTTATATATATATATTGGTAATGCATCAAGTACACTATAAAAATTATAATGATATAAAATTATAATTTAACTATTATAATTATATAACTATAAAAAATATAATTAAAAATATATAATGTTAGCACTTGGATATAGTGTAAGCACTTAGATTTAAATATTTCGAGAGGAAGTGTTTGATGTCATTTGTTTATCTGTAACCCTAGTTAGGCTGCTGCTAGTGACTGGTCTTCAATACAGACACTTGAGGCGCCCCCTACTGGCCAACCTGCTCCATTGCTGGAGCTACAGACCAACACTAAGGGCATACAGACCGTCTTTCTGTTGTCCTGGTCTCCTCCAACTGAACCCAGTGGCAAACTACTGCACTACGAGCTGTACCGGAAGCAGGTTTCAGACACAGAAAGTCGATCTGCATTTACACTGGTGTACCGCAACTCCTCAGCCTCTAGCTACAATGACAAACTCCTGCTCTACACAGCCTATGAGTACCAGGTCACACAGCTGTTTCATTTTTGTAAAATTTACACTCTGGGTTTCAAAAGAAACTGTCATTAGTGCATTTGATTTTACATTTTTATATTTACTAATTTACTACACTACAAAAAGAACAGACTTATAGGAATAGTTCACTTTATTCACCCTCATGTTGTTCCAGACCTATATTACTTTCTTTCCACTGTTGAACAAAAAAGGAGATGTTGGGCAGAATATTAGCCTCGGTTTCTGTTCACTGTCATTGCATTTTTTCCCCCCATAAAATTTTTCAGATACTGTGGGTAAAGGGTCATCTGAAAAGTCCACATATTTTGCTGAAATGTGCTAATACTGTGGTGGTGTAGTTAGGGACCATCTGAAAAGACCACACAATATGCTAAAACTGTGGATTTTTTAAAAATTGAAAAACAGAAGGTTCAATATAAATGTTCAATAAGATGTATAAAATTACACAGATACAACATGAATATAATCAAAGTTAAAAAGCCATAAGTACAGGTCAAGGAAACAAATAAAAATTTTAAATAAAGTAAATAAAAAGAAAAAAAAGAAAAACAAATGTAAAAATACATATAAACCAATACAGATGTATACATGAATAAGATAAAGAAGATAAATAATCGAAGAAATAAAAAAATAATTATGTTTTTTTTATATATAAGTCATGGGTCGGGAAAGTTCTCAGCATATAAGAAAGGATATACATTTTTTATTATTAAAAACTCAAAAAGCATTTATTGCTAAAACTGTGAAGAATGTGGTAAGGGACCATCTGAATACATGGTCAATTTCCTGGTATTATTCATCTTCAATGTAGTAGTACTACCGCTCTCTATATGCATATTACACAGTAGTGCACCTACTCCCTATGGGGGCACTATCTTCACCGGCTGCTGTTCCTCGCACATAAGAACCATGAATCCCCCACCAAAAAAATAAATAAAATAAACCTCCCTATTTTTCACGATCCGATGTTGGCAGGTATGGTCTTGCTAATGAGAGTCTTTAAGACATGGTGTCAGTTTGGTGTTTTAAAAACGCATCTTGAGACTAGAATGTCATTCATCAAAACTTTGTGATACTTCATAACATATCAGTGCATAATATTTAAAGTAATCATGCTACAAAACAAGATTAAATATGCCAGAGAAACTGCTCCTTAAGTACATTAAATTTGCATGATTATTTGTTGCAGCTGTGTTAAATGTTATGCTCATCCATACTCTCTCATTCACATAGACAGGCGTTTAATCTAACTCACTATATTCATCGCACGAGACCTTTCTTAATTGACAGCCTAGCCTTTGGAGCAAAATAACATTAGCATTTGACTGTCAGGCTTGAGAGGCGTGGGCTGATCAGGGCTAAATTGATAGAGTTTGCGTGATTGTTCCATCTTATTTATGAGCGGTAATTTATGACAGCTGGCAGGCGGAGCTGAGTGATGACGGACAAGCGACAGGGCCATTAATCTGGCCCTTGGTGAATGCTGACGATAATGATCGAAGCCATTGAATTAGCTGTTAGGCCTCCCAAATGTACAAGTATTGGAAAGACCTTTTAATGCCTATTGGTTCTCCCCAGGGAGGTTGCTAACTATGCTGGATGTGTGTAGTCACTGAAAGGATGTCTATGCCTGCTTATACTGTGGTTCAGTTTCTGTGACATAAAACAATGTTCTTAATCTGTCTGCGCAGTTTTTTTAATTGTCTTTCTAAGTAAACGTGCTGGACCGACGGACAGACGCCTTTGACTGTTGCACCGCATCTTGCTGTTTTTCAGCATCTCAGTTTAAAAGAACTTTTAAAAACACATCTTGAGACTGCATTTTTTTACGCAAGAACATGTTCGGTCTGAACAGCCCCTTAGGATTCATTTCAGACCAGATTCTTTGACTTTTTTGTCCTTTGTTCATTAACAGTCCTATCAAGAATTCTTAAGTTCCCCTTTACCCACAACAAATTATTATTTACTCATTCTGTTCCAAGCCCATGTGACTTTCTTTGTGGAACACGAAAGGAGATATTAGACATAAAAGCCTCAGTCACCATTCGATGTTATTGCATGAAAAAAAAAAAAAGAGGCAAAGAAAGTGAATGGTGTCTCCTTTTGTGCTCTAAGGAAGAAAGTTAAATGAGTCATATGCATTTGGAAGAACATAAAGGTGAGTAAATTATGACAGAATTGTCATTTTTGGGTGAACTTTCACGACTTTTCCTAAAAACAGTCAAGACTATGGCTGAAAAACAGACTCACCACATATCTTTTGCTACATAGGTACAACTTGCACACATTGCACACATTATATTGTTTTATTTCCTTTAAAATTAACTAAAAATCACAGCATAGTTTTAATCTATTGACTTTAAAGATGCACTCAGTAACTTTTTGTTTGTGTCATCTTGGACTTACAGTAGCCACGTTTCCACTTTTGGGCCAAATGAAGGTGTGCTAGTGCGTGCCAAAGCCAGTTGCGTTCCTATTGTCACTTCCGGGGCTTAATCGTGCTTATTCGGGCCAATGGTTTTTGGGCCGCCGATTACCCTTGGGCCAAAGAAGGCCAACTGGGGATTGAGGCGGGGTCAAAGTCTGAGGTCAGAGTTTATGGAGACACTCAGATGTGGGATATTCCGACTTGAATTCTCTGAACTCCGACCATAAAGGAATTCCATTGCCTGATGCTTGGAAAATGACATTTACACAACCAAAACTGCAACACTCCCGTTAGCATAACAAGGGTTTGACTGTTTGACTGTTTCCTAGAAACCCAACTGATAAATAATGCTGCTACGCTAGCATTTGTGCTACAGATGTACGATCATCAAAAGAGAGTTTAATTTACTGTGTTTTGTACACCAGTCTCTGCAAACATTTGTTAAACAAGTTTTAATATCTTGTAATGTAAGATCTTTGACTCCATTGATCGATATCATTTCATAAAAGTGAATGTTTATCTCTAACTTTGTACATCTCTGGGTGCCGACATATTTATGTGATGTCACTCACCTGCAAATTGCGCACACATTACAAATCCGTCACGATGCACAATGGACAAAGCAGTGCCCATAGGAAGAACTTTCCATGGTTCGAGATTATGGACGGTGTGCTGGGACATCGTCCTGCTGTTAGTGGAGAGACCATTTGGGACACCATGGCAGTTAAAGTCAGTGAGTAGTCAATGTTAAATTATCTTGCTAGCTAGCTAACATTTCCATACAATATAAACTTGATATTCTAGATAACTAGATAACATGCGTCACTGTTTTGGCTTGTGAAATGGGTGGGGTGTGTGACATGTGCACCAGGGCGGCGTATTAAACGCGGTTTTTAGGGCAACGCTGTGGGGCTTTTGGCCCAATGGTGGGAATGCAGAGCGATTTTGGTCTCACGGCTCGTGGTCCGAGGCTATTGACCCCAGCTGACCAGTATATGGTCCTGGCTCGCACTGGCCAATAGTGGAAAAGCGGTTAGTGACACCTAGTGGTGTGGATGCAGCATCATTCAAAATCAATAGTTTTCAGTTACAGATGCCATTGTAGAAATTCACTATTCACAATCAGCCATGATAAATTTAATCCAAGTGTAAAAGTGTCCAATAACAAAACAGTTACTGAAATTAAGTGAGTAGTATTCAGATGGTCATGTGATTTTAAAATGGCGGCACCCACGAGGGTGCCCCTGTCGTGTATAGAATAAAACAGCTTTTATAAGGTTACTGATATGACTGGAGTCTTAATCTCATGTGAGTGGTCATAATTTTATACATATGTTTCAAAATTACAATTCATTTATTTAGGAGTAAAACTTTTTTAATGGGGAAAAAATTACTGAGTGCACCTTTAATCTATAATCTATTGCCCTAATGCTAAAGTCATTATTTCGGTTTTATTTAAAAAAAAATCTAAATATTTCCAAGAACTCCTTGTTTCTATTTGCTTGTCTATAAGGGAACTATCTTTAATGTTTTTGTCCTAATATAATGGTGTAGTTACCGTCTCCCTTTTTGTTGTGTTCCATTTCCCTCATTTTTATACAAGGGCAAGTGTCCCAGTGAAATCAAACCCATCCCATGTTAAGAGGCTACATATTTTATTGACACTTTTATGTCAAATCTTAATTAGCCTAGTGCTCATAACAGAAAAGGGAACTTTTGGCCCTGTCTCCACGACTGGGGCGTGGCCACGGCCAGTGTCGCTGGGCAGATTCAGTCCTAGCAGTGTACACCCACATCCATTAGAGCTCACTCATGAAATAGTTTTATTTTCCCGCGTTAATTACAGCTCTGTATGCAAGTGCTCCAGTAGCTATAAAACGTCTGCACCTCATACAAGGGCACCAAGATGTCCTGGCTGACTCCACTTTAAAGTGTAGCACCCATATCTCTTTTCTCTAAATTCTTATCCGGCGATCATAATGATTTATCAGGGAGTCATTTACATAAGGTTAATGCTCTTCTTTGTCCTGTGCTCATTCATAACACTGCTTTTCTGCACACATGAACTGTCACTCTTTCTCTTCATCTCTGTCTTCCCACCACGATGACCTTTTCTCTCTTAGGGTGACAAGATGCTGTTTTCGTGACCCCCCTCCTTCTCTTCTGTCACACCACACCCTTTTGACACTCTGACACATCTAGTCGTCACTTTGGCAGTAGAAAGGGTTCGGATGGGAATGTAAAATCAGCCGGTGCCTCATGCAGTCCCTGCATATTCCCAATTAGATCTATCATCTGGATTGATCACCATGTAATTGGCTATTATTGAGGCTAATTTAACCCTATCTACAGAAACATCCATCTGCCTGCGCTATTACAACTGACAATCTACAAATTACTTACCCATGCAAATAGCGACCCCACCTGACCTTTTAGCTGCTCTTCCCGTGTAATTATACAAACAGCTAGTCTTGTAAATAAGATTACTTCACCTTTCCATGTGTTCATTTACTCCTTGATGAAGGTTAAATTTAATTTTCATGTAGATTTAGACCAGAGTGATTCTGTAATGGATGCTGATGTTCTGGCTCTCAATGACAGCAGGGCTTAGAGGGAGGAAGACTACTGACTGCTCAAAGCAGTTGGAGGGGTAGTTTCCTTTTGCAAAAGGTGCCAGAGCCAGGCTCATCAGGTGAAGGTGACTCTTCTTTAAGAGGAGGAAGGTGTCGTGTCTCCGTTCTGTCTGCTAGGCCATCACATAATCAGTGTCTGTATCAGATCCAGCCTTATATGGGACTGCAGGTGTGAGAGAGGCCACAGACGTCTTAATGCACTCACCTGTAGCTTTGCATTCTGAGGTTCCATCCTTTAATGCGTACCTACAGTATACTCTCTGATCCACGCACAAACAGCTTTAGCACACAGTAGAATATTGTAACTAACTGATTAATCATGCTTAATCTGAAGAATCCTTCCAGCATAATCAGATGAAAGTTAAGATGCAAAGAATACATAAATGAAATATTTTTTAACAGACTTGAATCTAAACCCTATATGTTGTGCTACAGATGAGCTAAAAATAGCTACTAAACTATTGAAAGCGATTAACCAAACAGGTAATGTACAGTCTGCTGGTCAATCGCAAAATAAACCCCAACAGTTTTTATCATTCTGTAGATGTTTATTTTGCAGTAATGATCAGTTTACTATACCATACTTGTTATTACATGGCTACTTACCAAATAAGTAGATAAATGAACATGAAATATTGATCTGAGTTCAAATTATTTTATTATGTGTGAAGAAAGAGATAGCATAGTGGGACAAGAGACATGAAACAAGTCAATAATATAGTTTGCCGCTCATTATAAAGTTGAAGTCAGAAGTTTACATATACCTTAGCCAAATACATTAAAACTCAGTTTTTCACAATTCCTGACATTTAATCATAGAAAACATTGCCTGTCTTAGGTCAGTTAGGATCACTACTTTATTTTAAGAATGTCAAATGTGAATAATAGTAGAGAGAATTATATATTTCAGCTTTTATTTCCTTCATCACATTCCCAGTGGGTCAGAAGTTTACATACAATTTGTTAGTATTTGGTAGCATTGACTTTAAATTGTTTAACTTGGGTCAAACTTTTTGGGTAGCCTTCCACAAGCTTCTCACAATAAGTTGCTGGAATTTTGGCCCATTCCTCCAGACAGAACTGGTGTAACTGAGGCAGGTTTGTAGGCCTCCTTGCTCGCACACACTTTTTCAGTTGAGGTCAGGGCTTTGTGATGGCCACTCCAATACCTTGACTTTGTTGTCCTTAAGACATTTTGCTTCAACTTTGGAGGTATGCTTGGGGTCATTATCCATTTGGAAGACCCATTTGTGAACGAGCTTTAACTTCACGGCTGATGTCTTGAGATGTTGCTTCAATATCCACATAATTTTCCTTCCTCATGATGCCATCTATTTTGTGAAGCGCACCAGTCCCTCCTGCAGCAAAGCACCTCCACAACATAATGCTGCCATCCTCATGCTTCATGGTTGGGATGTTGGGATGTTGTTCTTCGGCTTGCAAGCCTCACCCTTTTTCCTCCAAACATAACGATGGTCATTATGGCCAAACAGTTACATTTTTGGGGGGCCTGGGTTGCTCAGCGAGTATTGACGCTCGGGAGAAAAGGGGAGAAAAAAAAAGAAAAGAAAAAAAAAACAGTTACATTTTTGTTTCATCAGACTAGAGGAAATTTCTCCAAAAAGTAAGATCTTTGTCCAGCTGTAGGCTTTTTTATGGCTCGTTTTACTGTGGATATAGATACTTGTCTACCTGTTTCCTCCTGCACAAGGTCCTTTGCTGTTGTTCTGTGATTGATTTGCACTTTTCCCACCAAACTATGTTCATCTCTAGGAGACAGAATGCATCTGCTTCCTGAAAATATGATGGCTGCATGGTCCCATAGTGTTTATACTTGCGTACTGTTGTTTGTACAGATGAACGTGGTACCTTCAGGCATTTGGAAATTGCTCCCAAGGATGAACCAGACTTGGGAGCAAGGTCTTGGCTGATTTCTTTTGATTTTCCCATGATGTCAAGCAAAGAGGCACTGAGTTTGAAGGTAAGCCTTAAAATACATCCACAGGTACACCTCCAATTCAGTACACCTTCTATCAGAAGCTAATTGGCTAATTGTCTAAAGGATTGATATCATTTTATGGAATTTTCCAAGCTGCATAAAGGCACAATTAACTTAGTGTATGTAAACTTCTGACCCACTGGAATTGTGATATAGTCAATTAAAAGTGAAACAGTCTGTCTGTAAACAATTGTTGGAAAAATTACTTGTGTCATGCACAAAGTAGATGTCCTAAACAACTTGCCAAATTATAGTTTGCTAATATGAAATCTGTGGAGTGGTAAAAAATTAGTTTTAATGACTTCAACCTAAGTGTATGTAAACTTCTGACTTCAACTGTACATACAGTAAGTATTTGATGATTGACCAATCAGAATCAAGTATCTCAGAGAGCATTAATATCTGATTTAAAGTGTTGTGAATGATATCTACATTTATGCATTTGGCAGACACTTTTATTCAAAGTGACTTACAGTGCCCTTATTACAGGGACAATCCCCCTGGAGCAACCTGGAGTTAAGTGCCTTGCTCAAGGACACAGTGGTGGTGGCTGGGATTGAACCAACAACCTTCTGCTTACCAGTTCAGTGCTTTAGTCCACTATGCCACCACCACCACACCCATATCTTGTAATGTTATTTTGTCTTTCCATCTAGGTGTGGGCCGTAAACTCAGCAGGTTGGGCCGGAAGCCCCTGGGCTCATGGTCTCACAGGTCCAGCCCCCCCCCACAAATTCTTGCATATCCATGCCACCTCAGCTGTGATGGACATCAGCACCCCCGCCAAGCCAAACGGGATTGTCAGTCTCTACAGAGTTTTCACATAGAACAAGGATTCATACCAGCTGGTACAAAATGTACAATATATTTCTTTTAAAGATACAGTACAAGCAACTAAGAGTTGAAATAGTTGAATTGGAGATCTGGGTTTAATTTTCACTCACTTAGAACTTATTTGGAACTCTTTCCTCTCTCTGTGAGTTGTCTGAGGGGACGTCCCACCAGCAGACTCTTCACGGTGTACTCTGTAGGCATGGAGGCCTGCACCTGTTTCCTGTGCTGCAGCAGAGGCCCCCTGAGTAAGCACCACACCCAGGCCTCTGCCCCAGCCCAGCAGCCCCCGCCCCGTCCTGTCGCCCTCACCTCTCACTCAGCTCTTGTGGGGTGGGACATGCCTCTTCAGCCCAACGGCGTCATTGAAAGGTACAGATCTCACAGCCTAATCAAGGCCATATTCATTTTACGTAATCATAATAGATCGCACTGATTGTGAATCAGTGATGCAAATTAATATAATGGCTAATGGTGAAGTGTGTATTTTTTTGTGTATTTTTTACTGTCCCAGTTTAATGTGCACCAATTTCACCGAAGTGTAAACACTGTGGCTCTGTGGCGCTATTGCCCTGTCTGTTTTTGAACATCCTGACCAGCCCAACACAGCAACATTGGGTCAACCAGTTGCATGAATTTGGGGCTGGACTGTCTGTTTTTCAATCAGCCAGTGGAAGCAGTTTGAAAACATTCATTATTTTTGCAATTCTATTTGATACCACTAGTGGTGCAGCAATTACACACTGCAGCTTTAAGGGAAGAAAATTAAAGGAATAGTTCACCCAGAAATGAAAATTCTCTCATCATTTACTCACCCTTATGCCATCCCAGATGTATGTGACTTCTTTCTTCAGTAGAACACAAATTAAGATTTTGAACTTTTCAGCTCTTTTGGTGCATACAATACAAGTGAATGGGTGCCAAAATTTTGAATCTCCAAAAATCACACAAGTAAGCATAACAGTAATCCATATGACTCCAGTGATTAAATCAATGTCTCCAGAAGCTATTTGATAGGCGTTTGTAAGAAACAGATCAATATTTAAGTACATTTTTACTGTAAGTTCTCCTCTCTGCTAAGTCAGGCTTCACTTCAACTTTTACATTCTTCTTCTTCTTGTGTTTTTGGATTCACATTCTTAATGCATATATCCCCTACTGGGCAGGAAGAAGAATTTCAAGCAAAGATTGACTCAAATATTGATCTGTTTCTCACCCTCACCTATAATATCACTTCAGAAGATTTGGATTTAACCACTGGAGTCATATGGATTACTTTTACGCTCCCTTTATGTGATTTTTGGAGTGTTAAAATTGTGGCACCCATTCACTTGCATTGTATGGACCTACAAAGCTGAAATATTCTTCTAAAAATCTTAATTTGTGTTCTGCAGAAGAAAGAAAGTCATACACATCTGGGATGGCATGAGGGGGAGTAAATGATGAGAGAAAATTCATTTTTGGGTGAACTATTCCTTTAAGGGTGGGACATAATTTCCATTTTACCACAAAAACATTAATGTCATATCTGTATACTGATATTTGTTTAGTTTTTGTCCAGCTATACTAAAAGTTCAGTATGTACTAAGGCAGGACTATTTTATAAATAAATGTCTCATCCATTCCCATCTCTGTAGCTGTGAGCTCCATGTATGATTAGCCTGTCCTCAGCCGCTGCAGCCTGTCCCGGTACCCTGTGACATCGGCCCTGTGGAAATCAAGCTCTTTGGAATGGGGCAGAGCTTCAACAGAGCTTCTACCCTATGCAAACTATGAGCTTTGTGTGGTCTCTTACAATAACATGGGCAACACTGTGTCTGACTGGGTCTCCATCACCACACTCAAAGAGTGTAAGGACTCTCTTTCTCATGTTTTCTCACTCTTTTCACTCTTGTCTGATCAATTGTTTACTATATAGCTATCATATTATAAAGTGGACATGTTTAAATATGCCCTTCAGAATAATATGACATGTCTGGTCTCTTGCCGTTTTCTCAGAGCCCCTCAGTATATGGAGCCATTTGTGGTGCACAGTAACCTCCCCACAGTGTCTTTCTCTCTGAACGGCCCCTTGAGAGAATACACTAACCGAGAACAAACTGCGCATATACAGCGGCTTCCACAGATCTCTGCATATCCCACACACCTCTGACAAAAGTATGACCACTTTGCTGTAAGGTTTACCATGAAGCACAGTTCAAATTTCCTCAAGCTCTGTTTTGGTCACCATTGATGTAACACAGCTGTTTCATAATCTGAATTGCTTTCACTCTTACTCTGAAACTCATTGACTCTTTCATTGTCCACTCTCTCGTCATCTTCATCCTCTGCTTCCCCTTTCAGCCTTTGTTTTTTAGGTTACCTGCACCACAGACACCGGCAGTGCCAGCTCCCCTGTCATTAAATACAACACAGCTACTGGTGTAGGTATGTCTCCTCAGGCCTGGCAGGTGAATGTGACTGCTCATTATGATGGAGAAATTGGGCAGTGTCTTCACTCTGTCGGAGCAGAGCTGTTACTGTGGTAGTAGCACTGTTGCAAACTTACAGTTTTCATCAAAGCGCAAAATAATACAGTAAACTATGTTCAGCAGGGTCCAAGATTAACACTTATCAAGAGCTAAATCAGAGTAAAAGCTGGTTTTGGCAAGTAAATAAAATTGTTTTCTTTTCTTTTCCTGGTATTAATTGACCAAAACTAAAATTTAAGGAACAAAATAAGTCTTGATGTTTATTTCATAGGTCATGTTTTCATAATCAGTGCTCAGCCAGTGATTGTTTTCACTAGCTTAATGCAAAACTATGTTTTATATTTTTGTGTTGTACAGTATTCTGAAGATTTCGAAATTATCCATAACCATACATACAGTAGCAGTACCTTTAATTTTCATACAAAAATTAATAAATGGCCTACTAGGGGCCTAGGTAGCTCAGCAAGTAAAGACACTGACTACCACACCTGGAGTTGCGAGTTCAAATCCAGGGCGTGCTGAGTGACTCAGTCAGGCTTCCTAAGCAACCAAATGGCCCGGTTGCTAGGGTGGGTATAATGTGGTTCTCGCTTTCGGTGGGGCACGTGATGAGTTGTGCGTGGATGTCGCAGAGAATAGCGTGAAGCCTCCACATGCGCTAGGTCTCCGTGGTAACACACTCAACAAGCCACGTGATAAAATGCGCAGATTGATGGTCTCAGACGCGGAGGCAACTAAGATTCGTCCTCCGCCACCCAGATTGAGGCGAGTCACTACGCCACCACGAGGACTTAGAGCACATTGGGAATTGGGCATTCCAAATTGGGGAGAAAAGGGGAGAAAATAAATAAATAAATGCAGCATGTATGTACTGTAATTCCATATGTCTGTGGACTAATCTTAGTGGTGAATTAGATGGCAAACTCTCTAAATTAAATGCTGTAAGTATTCTTTTAGTTTTTTGATTGTTCTTGTCTTGTTTTGTTTTTTCTAATCTGAGCATCTCAATGGTTCCCCACAGATGCTGTGGAGTCCAGTTCAGGAGGTAAAAGAGGTTTGTATGGGGTTGGATATAGGTTCTACACGGAGCTGTGGTTCATCATTCTCATGGCTTGTCTGGGACTGCTGCTGTTGACTCTGTTGGTTGGTCTGCTGCTGAGAAGAGCCATGAGCAAGCCTCCCCCCCCCTTTATCAGCAAGAGACCTCCAATAGTGCCCCTGCATAAGAGAAGTACCAAGTATCCACCTAAAGACTCCTATTTGGTGAGAGAGCAGAATCTGTTGTTATCATTAATCTTGATATATACTAGAATTCTAATGCCAGCTATAGCAGACTTCATTTCTTCTTATAATTATGTAATAACAGTAGCATTCACATTAAAATTATATAGTTGGACTGCAAAAGATCTCGATTTTGTTTTTGTTTTGTTTTTGTTTTTTTGTTTTTTCTTGCATACAGAATTTTCAAAACTGCAATTTGCACTTTCTTCAAATATCCAGAAGAGGGAGTGCTAACAGTTTTCTTGCTGTTGCCTCTGTATGGTGATGTCACAAGCAAAACTGTCTCCACACACACACACACACACACACACACACAAAACACCTTAATAGCATATTAAGATATTTATATACAAATAATAACATAATGTGGAGTTATGTTTCAAATAATATAAATAAACTTACATTTTACAACAAGGTTGTATTTTTTAACATTAGTTAACTATATTAATCAGCGTGAACTAAAATGCTTTTACAGTATTTATTAATCTTAAACATGTCAATTTCAACAGATACCAATACATTTTTTATATTAAAATTTGTATAAGTTAATGTTATGAACTAATTTGATATAACAATGAAAAATAACATTTTGATAAATTAAGGTTAATGTAAACTTATAGAACCTTAACGTAAAGTGTTAAAAGATATGTTTATTTTCTCTTTGAATTAAGTTTCAATTTCTTTGAAAACAAGACTGAATATCTTTTCATTTTGCTAATCAAGTAAACGTATCTAAAGGATGTTTTCATATTTTTACTCGAAACAAGACAAAAATTACATTACATTAATTAATTCCATTTTTATTTTATTTATTTATTTATTTATTTATATTTTTTTTGCAGAGCATGACCAGGGAGGAAAGAATAAACTTTGTACAAAATATGTATAATATTTTACATATTTTGTAATATGTATGTTCACCATGGGCACTAGGGGGCAGGCAGTGATTGTTATATTACAGGTTAACAACAGAGGGACTTACAGATAGGACAGGAGAGAATATGTTAGAAAAGAGAACAAAGTATTTTAATAGCTGTAAAGGGAATTTACACTAAAGGCCTATTAAAATATTTTCATCTGTGCAGTTCTATCAGAATAATTAATGGTCCAAATCATAAAACGTTAAATAACATTAGCAACATATATAATAACTTGATCTACTTTTCTGGCTTCTAAAAGCCAGCTGAACACTTCTACCCATCTCTTTTCCTCTTTAAATCAACCTTCTTCTCTTTTAACTTTCTCTGTCCTGGCCTGTGCTTGCTGCTCCAGAGACCTTCCTCTGAGCTCTGTTCTAGCCATGCTTCCACTGCTCTGCTTCAGCCTGATGAACCCATGGTAAGCACTCACTCACACCCCCATTCCTCTCTGGGGTGCATTTATACTTGTGTTTCTCAATTTTGTTTAGTGTTTACTTTACCCATAGTAAAGTAAACGCAGTTCCAGCAATAATTTTCAATAAATGAAAAATGTATCATCATTCACTCACCCTCATGCTGTTCCAAACCTGTATGATTTCTCTCATCTGTGGAGCACAAAAGGAGAAGTTTAGCAGAATGTTGACACTGCTCTTTTCCATACAAAGAAAGTGAGAAAGGACAGGGGCTTTCACACTCCAAAAGTGAAAAAAGCACCATAAAAGTATCATGAAACTAGTCCATGTGACTCGTGCACTATATTCTAAGTCTTCTGAAGCCATACGATAGAACAGACTGAAATTCCTGATGACTGAAAAACTGCCGCAGCTCTTAAATCTCATTCATGTTCGCACACTTTCTGATATGGTGTGTCAAGACGTGTCACCCCAGGTTTGACATCAGTGATGTCAAATGTCATTGGTTCTCTTGTGTGTCTTGTAAGCGATTGCGACATGCCAAAATTGATTATGCACATATTCAAATAACTCGAATGAGATTTGAGAGCAACAACGGAGAGGAAGATTTTCTGATAATAACAACTGAAATTTCATTCTTTTTACAGAAAGATATAATATGGCTACAGAACACTTGAAACATAGCACAAGATTCGTATGGACTATTTGTATGGTGTTTTTTTGTGAGTTTTGAAGCTTGACAGCCCATTGTCACCATTAGCTTTCATTGTATGGACAAGAACAGCACGTACATTTTGTGGTCTACTGAAGAAAGAAAGTGACATACATTGGCGGCAAAAATTTGGAATAATGTACAGATTTTGCTCTTATGGAAATAAATTCTTACTTTAATTCACCAGTGGCATTCAACTGATCACAATGTATAGTCAGGACATTAATAATGTGAAAAATTACTATTACAATTTGAAAAAAATGTCAGAACTTCTTAAACTACTTCAAAGAGTTCTCATCAAAAAATTCTCCACGTGCAGCAATGACAGCTTTGCAGATCCTTGGCATTCTAGCTGTCAGTTTGTCCAGATTCTCAGGTGACATTTCACCCCACACTTCCTGTAGCACTTGCCATAGATGTGGCTGTCTTGCCGGGCACTTCACACACACATGGGGTTAAGATCCATAACACTCTTTTCCAATTATCTGTTGTCCAATGTCTGTTTCTTTGCCCACTCTAACCTTTTCTTTTTGTTTTCTGTTTCAAAAGTGGCTTTTTCTTGGCAATTCTTCCCATAAGGCCTGCACCCGAGTCTTCTCTTTACTGCTGTACGTGAAACTGGTGTTGAGCGGGTAGAATTGTCAGCTGAGGACATGTGAGGCATCTATTTCTCAAACTAGAGACTCTGATGTACTTATCCTCTTGTTTAGTTGTACATCTGGCCTTCCACATCTCTTTCTGTCCTCGTTAGAGCCAGTTGTTCTTTGTCTTTGAAGACTGTAGTGTACCCCTTTGTATGAAATCTTCAGTTTTTTGGCAATTTCAAGCATTGCATAGCCTTCATTCCTCAAAACAATGATTGATGAGTTTCTAGAGAAAGTGGCATGATATAAATAGGACCCAGATGCAGGCGTAAAACTGTAACAATATTTAATGAGTGAACAGTTCAGGTATATGATGAAAAAATATGAAGTAGCACAAACACCTAACAGTCCAGAGATGAGGTGGAAGATGAAGGTGGAGGACTCTGACGGCGGTAGCTGCAGCGGGGAGACAGTAGAGGTAATGTATATTCCAGGATGTGAGATGGCGACGACTGGAGCAGAGAGAAACAGAGGTGAGAAATCCTGGTGAATGGAACTGATGGTAATGGCTGGAGCACAGGAAAACAGGCAAAAATATCCAGACTAAAAAATACAGAGAACAGCGTGAGAACACGAGTAACAAAGCACACAACAAGAGAACGATCCGATACTGAACTCACACAAAAGGGCTGCTTATAAGGGAGAGAGAAGATAGTGTGCAGGTGCCGAGCTAATCAAGCAGCGGCTGGTAATGAGCATTGCTGGGCAACGCTGCCACGTGATTAACTCCGCACCAGCAACAACAGGAGGGAGACACACAGAAACAAACCAGCAGAATGAATCCTCCCATGACAGTACCTCCCCCCTACACGCGCCTCTCGGTGCGCTCAGGACGGGTGACCTGCTGCTGATGGAAGCTGTCAATGAGAGAATGGTCAAGTATGTCCCGGGCCGGGACCCAACTCCTCTCCTCTGGACTGTAACATTCCCAATCCACCAGGTACTGGAAACCGCGCCCCTTCCGTCTAGAATACGCTTGACCGAATAAGCGGGTTCCCTGTCTATGAGACGCGGCGGTGGGGGAACAGGGGCAGGCGGATTAATGGGAGAATGAATAATCGGTTTAATTTTGGAAACGTGGAAAGTGGGGTGAATCCTTTTGTATGCTGGGGGTAAATTGAGACGAACTGCTACCGGGCTAATGATTTTGGTAACAGAAAAAGGGCCAATAAATTTGGGAGCGAGTTTATTATAAACTGAACGCATAGGAATATCCTTAGAAGAAAGCCACACTTTTTGACCTACAATGTACACGGGAGGCTTAGACCGGTGACGATCGGCTTGGGCCTTAGTGCGTCATCCCACCTGGATGAGAGTCCATCTGGCTCTGATCCAAGTGCGACGACACCTCTGGATGAACGCATGTGCAGAGGGGACCGCGACTTCGGGTTCCAGTGTTGAAAACAAAGGTGGTTGGTAGCCTAAACTAACCTGAAACGGAGAAAGGCCCGTGGATGATACTGGCAACGAGTTGTGTAGTACTCCACCCACATGAGCTACTGGCTCCAAGACATAGGGTTGTGAGAGGCCACACACTGTAAAGCTCTCTCTAGATCTTGGTTAGCCCGCACGGCCTGTCCGTTGCTCTGGGGATGAAAACCAGAAGTAAGACTAACTGTAGCCCACAGTAATTTACAAAACTCTCTCCAAAATTTGGAAACAAACTGGGGCCCCCTGTCAGAGACCACGTCAGTCGGGAGGCCATGGATTCGAAAGACATGATCAATGACAGCAACTACTGTCTCTCTAACTGAGGGTAATTTGGGTAGAAGGATGAAATGCGCTGCCTTTGAGAATCGGTCCACCACGGTCAAGACAACCATGAACCCCTGCAAGGGGGGAAGGGCTGTAACAAAATCAAGGGCTATGTGGGACCAGGGTCTCGAAGGCACTGACAGCGGTTGAAGGAGTCCAGCTGGAGGGGTACAGGAAGACTTGGAAACAGCACAGACAGAGCAGGAACCAACAAATAGGTGAAAATCACGGGCCATGGATGGCCACCAAAACCTCTGCTTGACTAGAGCCAGGGTACGCCCGACTCCAGGATGGCAGGCTAACTTGGAAGAATGGCCCCAATGGATGACGTCTGAGTGAACTGATTCCAGCACAAACAACCAACTTGGTGGGGTTTAAGACGGGGGCGTTTCCACATGTAAGGCCGTGCAGACCTTCGACTCAATCTCCCAAGAAACCACCACCATTTCGGTAGGAACGATGGAATCTGGGGAGGTCGGTCGCTCGGAATGATCAAAAATACAAAACAGGGCATCTGGTTTGATGTTCTTAGAACCTGGACGGTAAGAGATGGTAAAGTCAAAACGACCATAAAAGAGCCCACCGAGCCTGCCTGGAATTCAGACGTTTAGCAGAATGGATGTATTCAAGGTTTTTATGATCAGTCCAGACCCCTCTAACCAATGGCACCATTCCTCCAAGGCTAACTTGATAGCCAGCAGCTCACGGTTGCCAGTATCATAATTTCGTTCAGTGGGAGAAAGACGATGGGAGTAAAAGGCAGATGGATGCATTTTGTCATCAGAGGGACTTCGTTGGGAGAGTACCGCACCTACCACCACATCCAACGCATCCACCTCTACCACAAACTGAAGAGAAGGATCGGGGCTGATTAGAATTGGGGCCGAAACAAAGCGGCCTTTGAGTTTGGCGAAGGCTAATTCGGCCTCCTGAGACCACCGAAACTCAGTTTTGGCAGAGGTGAGACCAGTCAGAGGCGCAGCTAGTTGGCTGTAATTGCAAATAAAACGCTGGTAGAAATTGGCGAAACCCAGGAATCTCTGCAGGGCCTTGCGAGAAACCAGGGTTGGCCAATCCACCACAGCCTTAACCTTAGCTGGATCTACCTGAATTCCCTCCGGTGACACAATGAATCCCAGAAAATGTACCGATCAGGAGTGGAACTTGCACTTCTCAGCCTTGACATACAGCCCATTCTCTAGCAGCCGTTGGAGCACTCGTCTGATGTGCTGAACATGTTCCTGGAGAGAATGGGAAAAAATCTAAATGTCATCCAGGTAGACAAAAATAAACTGATCAACCATATCTCTCAGCACATCATTAACGAGAGCCTGGAAGACTGCGGGGGCATTGGCTAGACCAAAAGGCATAACCAAGTGAAGGGAAACATCCTTCTTATCCACAAAAAAGAACCCCGTGCCAACAGGGGAAGAAGAGGGCCTAATGATCTTAGCTGCCAGAGAATCGGAAATGTATTTCTCCATGGCCTCCCTCTCAGGAGCAGAGAGCGAGTATAAACAACTGACGTACCTGACTAAAGCTCAATAGCGCAATCGTAGGGACGATGCGGAGGAAGAGAAGCAGCACAGGACTTACTGAACACCTCTCTCAGGTCATGGTACTCCACAGGAACACAGGGAACATCCACCGGCTCATCCTGCAACAAAGAACAAGACACAGGGGAATGAGCTGACAAAAGACAAGCAGAATGACAGTAAGTGCTCCAAGCCAATATTTTGTTCCTGGACCAGTCGATGTGGGGATTGTGTGAGGATAACCAGCAATGACCTAAGATGACAGGAGCGAGGGGAGAGTCAATGACATAGAAAGAGGTGAGTTCAGTGTGGTTATCAGAAACGATGAGTCTGATGGTGGTGGTGACCTGGGTGATTTTGGTGAGTTGAGTGTTACAGAGGGTATTAACCGGAATCTTGTGCACGAGTGTGGAGGTAGGAATCTTGAGGGATTTGACCAGGGATGCATCGATGAGATTAGATTCTGCTCCGGAGTCTACCAGGGCGTGACAGGAATGATGAAGGGTATCCAACTGCAGTCTGCAGAAATGGATTAAATGACTGCGGTACCCTTATCATCATCTGCATTGTTATTAACCTCACAATGCACTACCTTCCTCAATCAATGGCTTGTTTTTTGCCATTTCCTCATCTTCCTAAATTACTGGTGATTGAAAGATCAGAGTGTGCAGTGATGTGTGTATATGTGCTTTGCTTTGGGTGAGTAACAGCCATTGTGGATCTACATTATCAGGGTTTGACTGACACTAAGTTTGGAGGTACCAGCAACCACAGCTACCAGACCTCCATATCTGTGCTGCGTGTTCCCAGTCAGAGCCAGCTCAGCCATGCTTATTCTCAGAATTCTTTGCATCGGAGTGTCAGTCAGCTAATCGACACTCAAGATAAGAAATCTCTGGGTGGTGGAGCCTGGGATGCTGACCTGGATGGCACTGATTTTTTTATTTTTTTTTATGCATGTGATCAAAGTGATAATATACCATGTAGTCCAAATGTAGCACCCATTCCTTTAAAGGGATAGTTCACCCAAAAATGAAAATGCTGTCGAAATATACTCACCCTCATTTCGTTCCAACCCCATATGATTTTCTTTTAATTTTAATGAATATTCCGGTGCATCTATTTAATACAATGGCAGTTGTTAGTGACTCACTTCAAAGCTTATAAAAGGTCATGTTCCATTCTTCTGAAGCCAGAGGATAGGATTTAGTAAGAAACAATCCAAAAATGTTGGTTGTAATTTTAAATAGATGGACCGGGATATCGATTAAAGTTTTTCCTTTTGTGCTGCGCATAAGAAATAAAAGATTATGGGTTTGGAACGACATCAAGGTGAGTAAATAATGACAGAATTCTCATTTTTAGTTGAACTATTTTGTTTAAATGTACATTTATGTAAGTCTTCCTGGTTGATGCATGCATGCTACAGTAGGATTTTCCATTTAGCCATAATCAAACTGGGTTAATTAATTTGCCTTGGGAAGAAATTGTCCTAGTTGATAATGACTTTTTTTTTTTTTTTGCAGTATGTGGGGGATGAGGAGTTTGTGGAGGCGATGAAAAGCTACAGCTCAGTGAAGAAGGATCAGACCATGTTTACAGACACTCACTTGTAAAACTTTCACACAAATGCACATTTATTTAGCTATAATGACATACCATAGACTTATTTTGTTTTCATAGAATAATTATAAATAATACAGAATGACCCAAACCCTACCTCTAGAAGAAGACTTCTAAAATGTCCTTTTTTATGTCCCCAAAGTGAGGTTTTGTCAGATATAGCTAACGTCTGAGGGCATTTTTGTCACAAATTACTCCAATACTTGCTTACTACACTTTTCTTTTTCTACATCTGACAAATGGCTGAGTGAGGTAATGTTATCACATTAACAACTAAATAAAAAATTACCTGACTTTTAATTGGGAGTAACAGTTTTAAATTGATCGTGTCTTGGATTCAGAGGAAAACATAAATCATTTGTTTGAAAGGCACCTTCATTTGATTTGCCTGACCATGAAAAACATGTATCAGTTATTCATTATGCTGGAACTTTTTTATTAGTCAGAGGTGTGACGGTCACTTATTACAGTGCACACTAGGTTGTCTTTCCTCAGCAAATGTTGCAAGTGTTAACTACCTCTTAAGTTATGTTCAGCTCTGACATCACCTCTTTGCTTCCAATTGAATTTTAAGAATGGCGTTATATCTCATTTTTATTAGTTTTAATCAACCATTGGCTATATGTACTCAGACACACAAAACTGAAATATTTGCTCCACAATGCTCTTAATCTCCTCACAAGCAGAGCATTTTACTCTTAGACCTAATTAATAATTTAGGGGAGGTGAAGTCTTGCAGGATGGACTAAACTGATCTGGCAATATACTTGTATGGAGATTTTTGTTAATTCCCTGACTTCATAATTTTACCTGTTGAATTTAACATAATTTATCTTTGCTATAATTTGTGCTTAGCACTGATGCACAGCATACCCTTCTGAAAATAGCACTACATTATTAAAGCTATAAATGGAAACTTTTGACTGGAGGTGTAGCAATGAAATATTACCATAATCAAAGTATTCATGGACACAGTGTCTCCAAATTATTCATGCCAACAATGAGTCCATCCTCGAGCTACAGGGGGAGGTAGCTAATCCAGTAGACATGTCCTTTACTGTCCTTCCTAATGGAGACTTCTGCTAATGTGGTGTTTTGCCTGCTAGACTGAGCAATAGAGTGTGAACATTTGAGATGATCTCAAGTGTCTTAAATGTGTGAGATAAACTCATTGTCGTCAATGTTGCATGTTGATGTTAGACATGGTATGTGTTTTTCAGTAACAAAGGTTGTTTTAAACCTGTAGATTGTGAATATATTTAATATGCATAATTATTTCAAACATTAGAAAAATGAAACACTATCCTATAAAACATGGATTGTTGCAATAATTTATTTTTAATTCTATTTTTTTATTTAATTAAAAGTTCTTCCTCAGAGGTTTTAGTGGAACAGTATGTGTGGTGATGGTGTATTGTACTCTGGAACAAGTGTTCCTATAGGTGATCAGTCATTAATATAGAAAGTAGTGAAATGTTCAAGTTTGCAATGTCGATGTGTCCATTCGTATTAAAAAAGACTGAGAAGGTGCTACATTTGGTTACTTTATTGTGTCATTGGAAATGTACAGAAACTGAGTACCAGTATGTAGAGCACGTACCAATAAGAGTTTCAGTCCGATTCCACACCTGTACTTTTAGACACGCATCATATAACATGATCCATGTTTAGTAGCAGGCCAGTTTATCTACAACTATTCTTGTTAGATAAAACATCATTTATTGAGCCATCTTGCATACAGTAACAGGCTGAAAACACACAGAAATCAGGTTGTGACAGTATTTCTGATAGCAAGCATAAAGTATTACACTCTTGTCGATAAAACATTCCTTAACATTGAAACATCTCAGACAACCTGAAATGATCAATGGCATGAAAAGCCTATATTCGATAAAACAAAACAAAAAATGTATTGACCAGTTATGCATACAATATATTAGACTAATGGTCAAAGTCTTGATAAATCATTAGTGCATATTAATCAGAAATTGTTTCAGGCTTCATACCATGTTGTAATAATAACCTACATGTAGGTGCTAACCAATCACAACAAAATAGGAAATTGTAAAATGACTTCCAGGATTCCAGAAAATATGAACTACTTATTTCTTTAGGAAGTGTCAAATGAGAATTCTTTAATTCATTCAGCTATATAGCCTACAGTCAGCACTGTCACCATGAAAATGATTGACTGGTTGCATAGCATAGTTGAAATGTGGGACCTTATAACTTCATATAATTTCTATTAAGTACTTTGTTAATGGCTATGATTCAGATATAAAACAATATAAGCAATAACCTCACTTAGTAACATAGATTAACATTAATAACCTATATTGGATATCCATCATTGAAATATAGATTTATACTGTATATTTCTCTGTGGAGGCATGAAACTTGTACACAAAGTGTAAAGGATAGTAAAGAAAGTGACTATGCGCATCAGTCAAAATAAAATTAGCTTCATGTCAAATATAAACAAATCTTTACAATTTGAATGCAAATGATAAATTTATGCTTTGTGATATTCAAAGCATGATGATTTAGGAGGCCTGTTCAGACCTAATGCAGACCTAATCCATTAGTCCAAATTGTATGTTATTATATTAAAACATGCAACTGTCTTCAAAACTTTTTTATTTTATTATTATTATTAATTAATTAGTATATTATTAATATTAATTAGTATTGTTATTTTTGATCATTTATTATGTTTTGTGAGAGAGCTGCTTGCCTGGGTGCCTTGAGTGTTTTATCACAAATTTACTAATTTCAAGTTTTGATTTTGGTAACACTTTTCAATAAGGTTGTTTTCATTAACATTTTTTAACTTCATTAGTTAACATGAACTAACAACATGAACAAAACTTTAACAGCATTTATTAATCTTGGATAATGTTAATTTCAATAATTGTAACATTATTTAATGCATTAGGATCTAAACATGAACTAACAATGTACAATAGTATTTTCTCAAATTAAAATTAATATTAACCGAGATTAATGAATGCTTTAAATAATATTGTTCATTGTGATACCAAATGCATTTATTGATGTTAACAAATGTGCAATTCAATTAACCTAAAAGTTCTATGTGAAAAAATCACTTACACTAATTTGTGAACTGTCTGAAAAACTGTTCATTAGAGCTTTAGTATAATATCAGAAAGCTAAAAATTATCCAAGTTAAATTATTGAGTTTTTAGTATTAGACTTAAAAGTGGTTACTTTTTCAATCTTACAGAAACTTTCCTTATCCTAGTTTAATGTGCAAACACTAAGTTTAGTGAACTAAATTACTATATTAACTATAAGTTTACTTCTAAAACTACAAGTCATTTCATAGGATGACTTCCCAAAAGTGTAAAATGTGGCTCTGTGGTGCACCCAAAACCAATGCTGTGAGTTTGGGATGGAAATGTAAACGTAAGTGTAGTTCTAGCAGGAAGATCTCGGGATTCATTTATCAGGCATCACATCCAATCACAATACAGCCTCCGCTTTATAAGCCTGCCAGGTGCCTCTCATTTTTCGCATAGTTCCGTGTTTTCACCCCCCATCCCATCCCAACTCCACCAGTTTAGGTCCCGTCCTGGGCAGGAGTAAGCTCCGCTCCCCTGCCGTTATTGCCTCTGGCAGGATCTGATGGTTTAAGCAGCATCAGAGCGCTAAACCGTAAGACGGGGCTTACGCCAAATGATACAAGTATCTTTTCATGGTATTCCAAAATTCTTTAGTCTTTCTGATAGAACTACAGTACCTGTTTAATCAAACAATGGCAGATGGGGGGGTCGGGTCCAAAGAGGCATTAGAAGTGTTTGGGAAACCTGTTTGGAAACAATGATTTTTGCGATTCCTACTAGCACAGAATTTATACTAAATATACTATTTATTATATTATAAATTGACTGAATTAATGGTTATATAACTTCCAGGTGAAGTACCTGTAAGTTATATAATAATTAATTCAGTCAATCTGTGATGGTTAAAATAATGCATGATGCTGATGTTTAGATTTGGGCATTTTAATCTGTAACTCCAGTAATACAGTTGTCTAAAAGTCTGTTATTTTGGTTTCACTTAAATAAGTTGCACGTCTATGAGAAAGGGTGAAAGAGAGAAAAAAAATGCTTATCTCACAAGAACAGAAGCTATCCAAATTAGTAAAAGGCACTGAATAAATTCCAAAATGTCTAGAGCAAGTAAAAGTCCCTTTTATGAAATGTAATATTAAAGGCTTATCATTCCTGCATCCCTCATGGCAACACGGAATTCTAACCTTCATTTCAAACCTGTTCATTATTTGTAGTTTATCCGCTGAATCCCCATTTCATTATAAACTGACAAATAATGATAGACAATAAAGTGCATTGCAGTGTTTAGAAAGGTACCGTTAGTGGATAGTAGCAACAGCATTGTATCATTCCATTAATATGCAAAAAAATTGGATAAAATTATTTTTTTATATTTTGCATCAAAGGTGCATGCAGAAAAAACTGCAAATGTTATGTGATATGATCATTTAACATTTTCTTCTATTCACAGCTCATCGTAAACAATTGTTTCATGTATAGCTTGTTGGTAAATTTAAATTAATGAATGAAAAGTCAAACATAAGCAAATATAACCTAAGCTTAAACACTTGGCAAAGCCAGGAAGAGAATGAGGCCCAGATGGTCGAAGTGACAAAAGCACATGATGTTTTCACAAAACAAAATTAGCCATGATTATGCCTTCGTCTTTCCTCTGAGTGAAGGAAACGTGAGGAAAAAAACAGTTTCTGTACTGTCTATTTTCCCTTTAATTTTGTCCACAGTAGTTGAGGTTTTTAGCTGCCAGCTGATATCCTTTCTAACTCATTAACATTCACATTAACCCTTCTATGATGAAACACTCCTGAAATCAGCCAGTCATCGACATTATTATATGTGGAATGACTTCTGTTTAAAACATGCGTCCTGATTCGTCATTCTGAGTCACTTTGACCCAGAAACACATTTGATTTGCACTATAGATAAAAGGAAAGCCCCTGCTGACTAATAGCATAATTAAAGTTTCTACTCCAAACCACTGCTGAAGTATAAACATTTAAATATTTGCAGAGACTTTACTGAATAAACTCAAAATTTGCTACAGGGTCAAAGTGAGTCACAAATCAGTGTAAACCATCACTCACATGCACTTTCAGGGTCCTTGCGATGGCGTGGAGATGTGGACAGTTTAGTTGGAGATGGGGAGGCAGTGCTGGATGAGTCACTGCTCGCTCCATCGGCCCCTGCAGGTGGGGAGCTCAGTTGCGGAACAGGAGGTGCCTTTTTTCTACCCAGAAAATTTGTTTCAAATGCCCCTCTCCTCCTCCCTCCCTCTGGTCTGCACTCCAAAGACCCCTCATCCATCAAATGGGACCTCCTTCGCTGGTCTGCAGGGCTGTCTGGGGGTTTGCGTGCAGCTGCAGACTGGGTTTCAGACACTCTGCTCCCCCAAAGCTCCGTGGTGGAGTTCCTTTTCTCACTATCCTCAGCAATGCTCTCCCCCGTAGATGGCCGCATCTCTTCCTCAGTGGATCCACACTGTCCGGTGTTCTCCAGCAGGGCCTTGGTCAGATTTAGGCTGTGGAAGTCTCGGTAGCTGTGGAAGCTCTCTGTGCGTCGAGCACGGGCTAGTAAGGGGCTCTCTCTGTATGGGCGCAGGGCTCCGTAAGTGGCTGTCTCAGGGATAGGCTCTTGAGCCTGCAATTGAAGACTGTAAACCAAAGAAATTGTAGCACTTTGTATTAGTACATGATGGCAAATGTATTAAATCTAATACAGCGGGTGCTCTATACAATACAAGTTCCATTGACATCATCTGTGGCACGCAGTTGATTACTAAAAAAACAAATCATCTCAATTTATTTATTTCCCAAAGTTTGAAAAAAATAAAAATACAACTTTACAGTAATTCACAATGTAAGTCTAAAAACAACAAAAAAGTATAACATGTTCACTAACAATTTAATCAAATAAAAAATTGCCATGTTCAGTGTTCTCTGGATTCCTCAATAAAAGTGCAATGTTTTACTGGTATACTAACACTTAAAAATTCCTTGAATTAAAAAAAAAAAAAGACTGATCATTGCAGTGTGATATTTCAGACTTGCTATTTGTATTTCATATGGATCTAATGTTTCAATTTTAAATCTTGTTGTGCATGTTTTTTATGCTGAACAAGTTGGTGTGAATAAACTGTTAAGGCCAAAGTATACTTCGGTGTTCCGCATGCCGCTACATTTCGTCATCAGCACAGACTTTCCGCATGCAGCCCAGGTTTTCTAGACACGCGGACAGCCACCGTCTGTGCTCGTTGTCTGCCCTGCACATGCACCTACACCTGCACCTCCCGTTAACTGTGCTAAAAGATTATCGCAATGCAGGCAAAGTGAGCATGCATCAATCTCCATATGTGCTTGCGGTCAAACAGTGTACTTTGAAAGCCTGAGTGCTTGACCGTGTGCGAGATGAAGCAGCACGCAGAAAAAAGTATACCCTAGTCCCGGGACCCCTGGGGGGCTGCAAGGGGGTGCTAGGGGATCCGCTAGGCCAGGAGATCCTAGGGGGTGCTAGAGGATCCGCAAACAATTTCAGAAAAAAAAAAAAAAGTGTAAAAATGTTGAAATTATTTGACATTTTTACTGTTTCATTCTGAAAACATTAGATTAATCATGAATATTTAATTGTATAGATAATTTTTATTGTAAAAAAAAAATAAATCTAACAAATTGGCATATAATTTCATACACTATGAAAAAAATCTTTAAAAAATAATAAGGGTTGTTATTCACTATTTTCTGTAAAGCTACTTTTACAAATGTATTTATATAGTGCTTTTTACAATAAATATAAATATTTAAAATAAAATATTTGTATTATATATATATTTTGTTTTTAATTGATTAATTAAAAAAAAATATATTTCTTCGAGTTTACACTCTTAACATTACTTCAGCATAAGAAACACACACCTAATAATAAGTAAATATTTTCAAGATAATATTTTAATAATTTCTTTTGGCTTCAGTAGTACAATGACAATATTAAAGCCAATTATTTAATTTAGCAAACAATAAGTATTTATAATATCATATTTACTATTTTTCTCACACAAGGGGTCCTTCGCAAGGGGATCATCAAATCTGGGGGTCCTTGGCATCAAAAAGTGTATTGCCTTAGTCTTTATACTCTATTTCTCTCATTAGGATGAGCTTGTTAGGTTGTAAGGGAGCAGTGGAGGGTGTGGCAGACCTGGAGGAGGACTCCCGTAGTCGGCTATGTTGCAGCACAGAGGGGGCAGGGCTGATGTTGGGCGTGGCACAACGAGATGTGCTCAAATCACATTGGTCAAGGAGCTTCAGCAGCTCCTCTTCAGTTGGACCTCCCACCTCTGCAAACAGGTAACAGAGCATTTTAACCCTATAAATCCAGGAGGGCATATTGCTATTTCCCTACACTATATCCTACAGAGTGATAATCAATTTTTGTCAGAACCTGGCTCCCGCTTGCTCTTGTCGTCGCTTTTGTTGACCGTGTCCATGGCTGTACTTAGGTCCCACATCTGAATGCTGCCATTTGCGTGGCCAGTGAAGAGGTAACGGCGGGGTCTGGAGCCCATACGGCTGGAGCCCTCACACTCTCGCACTGTGAAACATGTGATGGTGGTGCCGTCTACCGCCTGCACTTCACAGATCCTATCATTCAGACAGAAAAAGATCTGTAATCTGTGGTATTTTACTTTTTCCCCACAGAGTCATGCTGGTCTTTCATAGTGCACGTTTTAGCACATACCTTTTCCCAGTAGAGGAAAGACGAACAAAGAGTTTGTTGGTAATGGGAATGACTTTCTGAATGAACACCTGCTGGTCGTCTCTCTCTCCAAATGGACCTGCACGGAAACATCAGACACTTTCATTGGCTTGATACTTTCATGGATTCAGTGCCTTTTCCTCACATAGTCCAGCAAAATCTTGCAATATTTATGAAAAAACCTAGATGTTACTAGAACTTTCAATAGTGCAATTTTCCTGAAGTGCTCAAAAGCTATGAACAAATCTCTCACCAATGTCATTGCCAGAGGAATAGCTGCTGTGGCTCTCCGTCTCCTCCAGTGAGATGATCTTAAAGGATGCCAGTGGAGTAGATCCTGGTTGGGTGGAGATCATGCCTCTGAACCGTGTCACCGTCCATGTGCGTACGTGGTTGTTGTCAGCGCACACTTAAACACGCACAGGGCCAAATGAATGAAATTGCAGTAATTTCAGGCCATTTTTAGTATGCTGTCCTCAACTGTATCCTCATACAGTACCAGAGTATTTATTACCTGACACTAAGTGCTTCTCAGAGAGCATGATCTTAGTGACGGGGCTGCGGTGGACAGTGAAGGTCTGGAAGAGCTGTGGTCCAGATCCTACAGTCTCTGGATGCTGTACGATAACACGCACGGCCCCTGAGCTGGTTCCATAAGCAATCTCAATCCAGTTCCCACTCACACCTGCAAACAGAGCTAGATCTTTGACCAAACTTGTTCCTAGGATTTCAAAAGCATACTACAAGAGCAGCTGAATTCATTGAAACTCAACAAGATGAAGATGAACTCACTGGTTTTAGGAGTTAGGTAGACACTGAGGGCTGTGATAGCATCATTGGATGGGTCGTGGTACAGGTCTGTCACCAACAAGTCATTGTCCTTCATTCTCAGTGGAAACTTCTGCACATCTGAGAGTGGAGAGAATTTTTTTAAATTTGTATTAATATTCATTTAACATATTTACAGATAGATATTACAGCTATATAACAGAAACAGTGACACAACATTGTAATTCAAAACACATAATGGGCAAAATCAATTACTCCAATACCTTATGCCTTATTAATTTGTTACTTTGTGAATCACAGCAGTCCATTTGTATAATTAATTTTACATGCATTTGTGACCTATTTACTACTTAAGGAATAATTGACCACGGACCATTGAATTATTGAAAAATAATGCACACCCGAGGTGGTAATGCGGTCACGATGCACAGCGGAGTAATTTTTCAATAATTCAATGGGCCAGAGTCATTTATTATGCTTATACCACGGTTACCACACCTTAATACATCATTCAGGGTTTTATCTCAAGACATTTTCTGGTTTTCATCCCTAAAATGCTCTTATGAGAGGAACTACTTTCTTTCACCACAGATTCAGCATCGTGCTTTAATACAGTCCAAGCCATTGTTCCTAGTTCGAAAACGTCACTTTAGAACTAGCAACGGAGGATTGTGATGCTTGCGCTGCTTTACTTGAGGACTTACTGGAGTATTAAGGTAGTGCGTTTGTGCGAGTGAGTGAGTGTGTGAGTGTTGTGTGTGTGTGTGTGTGTGTGTGTGTGTGTGTGTGTGTGTGTGTGTGTGTGTGTGTGAGCGTGTGTGAGAGTTTGTATTTGAGGGATCGAAAGAGAGAAACTCAGAGAGATCGCTTCTGGGATTACCTTTTTTGTTGCAGCTCTCGTCAGAAGTAACATCGCTTCAAAATCGCCAAGATGTAAGTTTAAGCACTTCTCAGCAGCAGTGAGTGTCGCCATATTTCCGTTGTAAACGGTAACAACTTTTCTCAACCCCACTGAGATGCAGGTGTACGCTGACATGACGGCTCTGTTTTTTGCTCGGGAGTAAAAGTGTGCGCGTAATGCGTATAATGGATGTGTATCCACGTGTGGCAGTGTGTGAGAGGGGGAGGGGGCACGAGGGTTTTTCCAACAGATATTTCAGATAATATAGAAGTTTTATTGATCAAGTGTATCTAGCTCTGACACAGCTCAAGCCTTCGTTGCTAGTTCGAAAACTTCACTTTAGAACTACCAACGAAGGATGCGCTGCTTTTCGGCATTGGAGTGACAAGGTAGTGTGTGTGTGTGTGTGTGTGTGTGTGTGTGTGTTTACAATCCCAGTGAGTCTTGGGGGTAAACTGACTTTGCTCCTGAGAGTTTGTAAGAGCGCAACGGTGCTTTTCACTATAGCCATGCGAGGCTGATTAGGGCAAAATATATTAAAACATAAAAAGTTTCACATATTAAAAGTTATTTTGGATAATAGAAACTGTTGTACTGATCAAGTCGCGGGGGTGCAGCTCTATTTTTGTGTGTGTGTGTGTGTGTGGGGGCGGGTTTGGGTGGTTTACGAGGACATTTTTTTAGGTTACAAACTGGTAATTACAAGGGTATTATGCTATAAATGTGGTTTATGATAACATTTCTAGTGTCCCCATAATTCAAATTGCTTAAAAAAAAAACATACTAAACAATGTTTTTTTGAAAATGTAAAAATGGAGGAAGTTATTTGTGAGGGTTAGGTTTAGGGGTAGGGTTAGGGGATAGAATCTATAGTTCGTATAGTATAAAAATCATTATGTCTATGGAGAGTCCTCATAAGGACAGCCACGCCAACATGTGTGTGTGTGTGTGTGTGTGTGTGTGTGTGTGTGTGCGGGGGAGACGAGGGAGCGCGAGGGCTCTTAGGATATTATAGACATTGTTTGACATTCTTAACTGATTTACTTGAACCAATGTCTTTGTTTATATGGTTATCTTGCTGTGGTAGAATGTATGGTGTGTGGGGGTGGGATGAGAGAGTGAGAGAGAGAGAGAGAGAGAGAGAGAGAGAGAGAGAGAGAGAGAGGGAGCCCAAGGATGCTTTTCAATCAAAATCTAAATAAATGTAGGATATTATAGACATTGTTTGTCATTCTTATCCGATGTACTTAACCAATATCTTTGTTTTAATTGGTTATTTTGTTGTGGTAGCCTGTAGGGCTCTTTGAAATAACTGAAATAATTGGGCGAAGTGATATGGAACCGTTATGCAGTCAAGACCTGGAAGTACTTCATAGCTGTGCGTTTACTTGAAAAATAATTGCACACCTTAGAACGTCTGTCAACCAATCACAATCAAGCATTCAACAGACCCGTGGTATAAATGAAATTAATTGCACTGATGTCTTTATGCAATTGTAATTACATTACAACACTGATTCTCTTACTGCCGATTTCACATCTCATTAACAACTCACGTCAAACAAAATGCACACACTGTCTGCAGCCCAGGGGAAGATTAGCTGCTTACCGATATAATAAATTGAGCCATTGTTACAGCCAAGCAAGAGGAAGGAGCCAGCAGTGTCACAGCTTGTAATGGGCACTACATCCTGCACCTGAAAAATTGATAGTACACAATGTAAACATCAGAATCATGTTTTCACAATATTACCAAACCTAGTATGAAATGGGCTCTTTAGTGATGCTGAAAGATTTAATGTATTAAAGAGATCGTGTATCCAAAAACTTTTTAATATTTTCTCACCCTCGTGTAATTCTAAATTGTTTGTTTACATCAAACGCCATTGTTTCTTGTATGTCTTTTGACCAATCATCATTGACAACAAAACTGGTGCAACACAACTTAAAATTTTGTTTCTCAATCTATCATATGACCTGAATATATCACGCAAGTCGTATGGACTTTTATGGTGCTTTTTTGTCATACAATCCCAATTCGAAAGTTGGGACAGTATGGAAAATGCAAATAAAACAAAAAAGTAGTGATTTGTAAGTTCTATTCACCCTGTGCTATATTGAAAGCACTACAACAAGACATTATTTAATGTTTTACACTCATTTCAAATCAGATGACTGCTACACCCTCCAAAAAAGTTGAGACAGGGATGATTTAGGACTAATGCGTAAAACACATGCGTCCATTTAAATCGAGCTTTTATTTTGGCGTTTCTGTTTGTTTTTGACGGCAGTTTCTCACCTCCAGATAAGCAGTTTGCTCCATGGCTTAGTGTGATTATTAATCCCCGTAAAGCTGTGATTCAGTTAAGTAAATACATAGTCTGTATGTGCTGCGCACTTCAGACTGCTCTCTGTCTCTGTCAACTCACACACACAAGAGCGCGTGATGATCATGATGAGGTGTTTTTAGTGTATGAGCAGCCAGATCTACACATTCATGTTGAAGCACATATCACTTGCAGATTATTTATTTATTCCATTAAATCAGAGACTTTTTTAGTTTACTTATCACATTAGGACATATCACAGTTTTAATTGGTACATTCAAACATTCATTTTCGTCCAAATATGTCATTTTCCTCGACGTTCTTCTTTTTATTACTAATGCCATTTTTACGACTAAATTGCGTGTTTTCCCCATACTACATGTGGTAACCGGAACCACAGTATAAGCTGACTTCAATTGTTGAATTATTGAAAATGTATTCACATCCCAAGGTATTAAGGCCGAATCACCATGCTACCAACCCAGTGTGAATAATTTTTTTTTTAAAAAGATCAGTGGTCCAACTATCATCGTTGTCTAAAGTTTATAACTCACAGGGATGCCAACTCATGAGGGGCAAAAAAGGTGAGACAATCACTTATCGATGAACAGGTAATTTTTTAAAGAATAAGCTAAAAGCACCAACTTAAGCTATTTTAATGATTCAAGTATAGCAAATTATCTGCGAAATTGTTCAGAATTAGCTACAAAAATAAAGGGTAATTTGGTGTGGCTTACTTCTGTTTCACAAATTTGTTCAGTTCATTAATTGACTAGTTTAGTGACCACTTCTGGAAATGCCAATATGTGGTGACAAACGAGCATCTTATGTGCTATGAGTGAGTCACTGAATCATTTTGAGATGTTCACAACCGAAATCTGCCAAGAGACTTTATAGTATTTAAGCATTATAAGAACAAAGCAGATCTATAATTTCCGTTACAGTTTGTGAACTGCCGAGCATGACTTTTCAAGACAATAATAATAGTCTAATAATAATAATAATGAGTATCAATAATGTCCTTCTCCTTTATTAAAATTTGCATGTCAAATCTAGTGACTTCAGTAGAATGTTTAAGCATTATAAGAACAAAGCAGATCTACTGTATAATTTTCCTACAGTATTTAAACTGCTGAGCATGAATTTTATCAGAAAAAAAAAAACAATAATAGCCTAATATTAATAATTTTGAGTTTCAGTAATGTCCTTTCTTCATTGTAAAGTGCATTTCACATGAGTTGAGTCGAGGCGTCAACGCTCCGCTCAACGCCAGCATCAAGTGGCACTTTGCCCTTCACATGACAAGTGTTGAAGTAAGCGTCATGGAGGGGCAAATTACGAGCTTGTCAGGCAAGAAAGCAGGAGGTGTGCACAATAAATACTGAAAACATTTATTTGGAAGAGAAAAAGTGTAAATTGATTTGATTGCAGAAAGGAAAATGAGGACTCGTTTATGTTTAGGTCTTAATACATTTTTTTGGTGAATGTAATTACTGTAGTTCATAATTTATTAAAATAAATTATGAGACATTCAACATCTCTTCATAAATTTGGACAGTTTAAAAATATTTATTGTAGTTTTGTACTCTCAAAGACATCATTTGAGGCAAAAACGTGTGTGAAAAACACTGGTGTGAAGTTGGAGCCGAGGTTGCACTGACGCATCACTTCATAAACTTCAATGTATTCGGCAGAGCTGACGCGAGTCATGTGAAAATCCCTCAACATGTATAAACATCAGTCACTTTTACACATTAATAGCTCTTCCGCCCTTTTCGGAAGGTGGACTCATGCCGATGCTGAAGTAAACGAACAACATGCCCCTCTCATTTAGTCTGTCGGTACATGTATCAGGTCATTCAGTCTGTTTGTGAATGAGAAGTTTCACGCTTCTCACTAAGCACAAGCTGCTGTAGCCAAGCACACGATTGGCCGTAGCTGTAACAATCAAGCGATCTGCCTCGGTTGGGGCGCGATTGCCAAGCACACGATTGGCTGCTACTGTAATCAATCATGAGGTTGAAAGTGCCCTTAATCGCTGATGTTGTTTCAGCGCAGCCGCTGGCAGTGACAAAATGATACAAATTTGTGTTTATGATTCCTTTTACGAGTCACGGTCATTACCATGTTTTTGTAAATGTAACAGAATCCTTGCTAGCAACACAGTCAAACCGTTTATTATACTGAAATATTTTCCAGGACAAATAATAATATTCCAGGACATTTAGGTATTTTTCTAATTTTCCATGACTTTATTGTATTGACTTTATTGTAGACTTTAACTGCATTGCAGTTTTCCAGGATGCATGGGAACCCTGATCACTTTCTTAAAAACGGTCATGCATCTGTAATAAATATCATGACATGGGCTCTGGAATACTTTGGTAAACCACAGATCCAAGTTAAGGCTTTACAATGCAAAGCAGAAGCCATACATCAACACTGTTTAGAAACGCAGCCGACTTCTCTGGGCTTGGTCTCATCTGAGATGGAAAGTACAACAGTGGAATCATGATTTGTGGTCCAAAGAGTCCACATTTTAATTCGTTTTTGAAAAAAAAAAAAAAAAAAACTGCCATAATGTTCTCCGGGTCACAGGGGGAAAGGACCATCCAAGTTGTTATCAGCATCAGATCCAAAAGCCAGTGTCTGACATGGTATGAGGGTGTGTCAGTGCATATGGCAAGGGTAACTTGCACATCTGTGAGAGCACCATTAATTCAGATATGTAAAAATTTTAGAGCAACATATGCTGCCATCCAGACACCCTCTTTGCCAGGGACAACCCTGCATTTTCCAGCAGGACAACAGAAAACCACATTCTGCCTGGATTGCAAGTGCATGGCTGCGTAAGCAGAGAGTGCAGGTGCTAGACTGGCCTGCCTGCAGATCTGACATGTCTACAGTCGTGAATGTGTGAAAAATACGGCAACCAAGGTCCTGTTCAATTGCGAAGCGTAGTAACACTAAATAAGTGTTATTAGAAAAAAGGTGATGTTACACAGTGGTAAACACTCGACCGTCCCAACTTTTTGTAGCGTGTTGCAATCATCTGATTTGAAATGAAATGTATATTTTCAAACAAATCTATTCAATTTACAAGGTAAAACATCAAATAATATGTTGTTTTAGTGCTTTCAATACAGCACACAAATCAATTATTTTTGTTTTTATAAGCATTTTCAATACTGTCCCAACTTTTGGGGAATTGGGGTTGTATATTGAGCTTACTTTCATTGTATTGGACAGAGCAGCATGGACATTCTTCAAAATGTCTCTATGTTCAACATAAGAGAGAAACTCATACGGGTTAAAAATGACACAAGAGTGAGTAAATGATAACTTTCATTTTTAGGGTGCACTATTCCGTTAAAAAAAACTTGATTATCAACTAAATTTAAACTGTAGTGACTGTTGAAGTGAAAAAATCTGAATTTCTCTACCTGCCAATGCTGGGTGACGGCATTCCACACTCCTACCTTTCCTGTGTGACTGGTGGCAACAAGTTGACTCCCAATGAAAAACAAGGAGTCAACAGGCACCCCAAGGCTGAACACACCTTCACAAAAACACAGAAAAAGAGAATTATTATAACACAAAACCAACAGACCAGAGAATGACGTTTAATATGTAATGATATAATTTCTGTTCTTTGCTCCCACCTATTTCACTTCCACTCCCTCCATCCTGGATACTCCAGAGTATAATGCTGCTCTCAGAAGATGCTGCAACCATCTTATCTTTGTCTCCATGTGGCCCGCCCACTACTTTAGCATTGAGGGCCACCCGCTCAATGGCCCAGTCCAGGTATGGGCTGGAGAACACCTGCTGCCAGCCAGATGATTCCTTTATCCTATAGACCAATCACAGTCAACCTATGGCAAGTCACAACCCTTACTATTTAATATAAATTTAGAAGTTATCAGTATGACATGTAGATTTACCTGTAACAAATGACAAAATGTGCATAGGCAGCTACAATCCAGTTATGATGGCCAGCGACAATCAGCACCTTCCTAGGGTCGACTGGTGATCCTGTTGTAATGCAAATAAAAATGGAAAACAATACCACAGTATTATGAAACACCAGAAAGAGTAAATATTAAGAAATTTGCCTTTAAAATATCACCAAATATACACTTATAAGGCCATGACTCTGTGTGGATGATTATTATTTCTGTAAAATTAGTTTTGACTCATTTTAAATGTACTATTTCCTGTATTATGCAATAAATTCTTTTGACTACATTTTGGAGGAGAAAAAAAGCCATGAAACAGTTGAAAAGAGAGCCTGTACATTAATTAGTTTTCTCCATCTCTCTCTCATCATTCTTCTCTCATGACTTTGCTGGGCACTGAGGATATAAAAGGCATTTTAAGATGACCTCACCCTGACTACTGCTTCTAAGTGTCCTACTTTGTCTTCATGGGATTCCCCCCTCCCTCTGTCTCTCCATTTTCAACAGCACAATACCAGAATGGAACACATGCTATAATGACAGCAATAGCAAACCCAGTTCTCTCTGCTGCCTCTGGTAAACCGGTAGCTGTAATTATGAAAATTTTAAATCCCACTTAAACTCTGTTCTAACATTGCATTGGGTGGTGTTGGTGATGGAAAATTCTATTATCATACAACCCTTTTGAAGCCATAAGATAGTAGTGTGTGAGGATCCGGCTGAAATTAAAGTTGCTATGCAATTAAAATATTCAATGGATTTCACGTAGCTCTCAATTGTAGTGTGAATGAGAGCTATGGAGGAGGGCAAGATTTTCAGTGACTAATGATTGAAATTGCAGTCTGTTCACTACACAAAGTTATCGTATGGCTTCAGAAGACTTGGAATATAGAGCACGAGTGTTACGGATTACTTAAAGGAATTGTTCATCCAAAAATGAAAATTTGCTGATAATTTACTCACCCTCAGGCCATCCAAGATGTATCTGAGTTTCTTTCTTCATCAAAACAGAATTTAAGATTTTTAGGATTTCATTTCTGGCCTCCTCCTCTAACAATGCAAGTGAATGTCCTCCATTTTATGATGGTCCAAAATGCATATTTAGGGTGCATCAAAATAATCCACACGACTCCAGTCAACAAATAAAGTTCTTCTGAACCCAAACGAATGATAATTTTTTAGAAACAAAACAATACTTATATACTTTTTAACTACAAATGTTCAACTCCGTACATCTCTGTGACGCGCGCTCATGAGAGGGATGACATAAGCTCATTGGTAAGGTCACACGTGGAGGTGGAGGCAGGAATAGCATCATTGTTTACAAGAGAAACTTGAACAGACCACAGAACAAGCGTCGTTCACAAACCAAAACAATTTCAAAACAATATAAAATAATAAAAAAATAATTTCCAAATAATAATAAAAAAAACACTGCAGTAAATAACCATCCTTTATTTCAGAGCAATGCCGTTGCATTATCTACTTGTGCTTTTTCTTTAGCAGAAATATATAGGCTGTATGACTGTCAAGAATTCAAGCCACACAAGCTGTAGTTAGTGAAACCAAGTGCGAGAGCATTTACTGAGATTCACAGGATTTACAGGGTTTACACAGTGAGATCAATGGTACAGGTGATATCACACAGAAGAGAAGCTTCACAAACTCAAAAAGAGGTAACCAGCAAAACAGCAGGGTAAGCACTAAACAGATATCAACGAAGATCAAGAGCAAATTCAGACAGGTAAATAAACACTGCATGTCCTTTGTGTGAGACTTGACAGTGAAGTGGCGTGAAGGTGAGTTATTCATGCAGGCAGTGATGAGCGAGTGAATTGAGTGCAGCTGCGGTGAATTAGAAATCGGGTGATGAGGAGCGGAGCGCTGAGGGAGGCGTGACAATGACAAAGTTTTCACACATGTTCATTGCACATCCAATATTTAAGAGAATGGTGGGGTGTACTGATATCCAGGTTCAGCACGATAAGCCAGAGCTTCAATCACTCATGATCATGTATAAGCATATTTTTCCCGGCATGCATTTTCTTTGGGGTTTCTGAAGGTTGAAGCATCCAGGATACACACGCCAAATTACCATTTTGAACAATACACTTATACAAATACAAATCTACAGCAAAGACAATTAAACTTTTGTACAGCGCTCCTTCTCTTGCAAACAATGATGGGCTTCCTGACTCCTCCTCCACGTGACGCTTGACCTTACCAATGAGCTTACGTCATCCCTCTCATGAGCGTGTGTCACAGAGATGTACGGAAGTGAACATTTGTAGTTAAAAAGTATATAACTATTGTTCTGTTTCAAAAAATAATCAATCGTTTGCGTTCAGAAGAACTTTATTTGTCGACTGGAGTCGTGTGGATTATTTTGATGCACCCTAAATATGCATTTTGGACCGTCAAAAAACATGGAGTACATTCACTTGCATTGTTTAGAGGAGGAGGCCTGAAATGAAATCCTGAAAATCTTAAATTCTGTTTTGATGAAGAAAGAAACTCAGATACATCTTGGATGGCCTGAGAGTGAGTAAATTATGAGCAAATTTTCATTTTTGGGTGAATTATTCCTTTAAGTGGTACGTTTTTGTCCTTTCTCGTATGGGAAAGAGCAGCATGAACATTCTTACATTTTTTTCTTGTGTTCTACAGAAGAAAGTCATATGGGTTTGGAACAACATGAGTGTAAGATAATGATAACAGAATTTTCATTTTTGGAAGAACTATTCCTTTAAATCCCTCAAAAGTGCCTCTCAGTTTCAGTGTAACCACATCTTAGCATTGAAAGGATTTTGCTCACCCAGTCTTTGAGGTCCATCTGCCCCACAGGGCCCAGGGAGAGAAGACTGTGGGCAAGAACGTGGGAAACTCCCCTCTGCTCCACTGGGAACCGAACGCTCTTCCTGGCCTGCAGCCTGTCCACCAGCAGCGCTCCGGGCTGGGATAGCTGAAGAACAAAAAAAATCATGTTTGGCACATAGGAAGAAGGTTTTCCCTCTTTCTTTTGTGAACATCTGAGATGTTTCTACAGATCTGCTGTAACCTTACCTGGTGGAGGGAGGTAGCCATGAAAGAGCACACTTCCACATGAAGATCGTTCCAGTTCTTCACAAAGAAGTAAACGTCGAACTAACCATATCAGTGACAGACAGGAAAGTAAGACAAAATAACCATATAAAGCACCAAATTCAGGCAAATTTGTTTAATCTGACTAGTTATAGTACATTAGGTTACACAAACAAAAGTAATTTTTAAAAGGTCGTATCAGGTAGAAATACCTCAAGGTCCATAAATAGCTCCTAAACTGCCCGTGTTTACTTTTAACAGTATAAAAACTAGATAGCTAAATGACCTTAAACAGATGCATTCAGTCTGGTTATGCCTTACCTAAAGGTGTAATACCATAGAACTCCGCTTCATGTCTCAGGATGCTTATGTTAACCCCCCTATCAGAGGAAGCCGGAAAATGACACACATATGACTCAGTATTATTTGCTCAGTGTTGTCTTTTCAATATTTTCACAAATCCTGTAAGTGATGGAAAATGAATTGACATTTGTCATTTCCTACCTTAAGTCTAATTCTTTTGTTCGAAGGAAGTTTAAAATAGGGGCAAATGTTGTTGGGTCTCTGTCAATAAATATCTAAAACAAAAAAGATTTAATTTAGAGACTTAATTACAGACTGGGTTTGAGCTGAACAACATTTCTAATTTTTCTGGAATAATGGATTAGTCTGAAAGGTCTATTTTTAACAAACAACCCACAAAGCACACCTTTAGTAATCAGTGTTTACATCATTTGTTGTTGTTTCTTTCGATTTAAAGGTAATTACAGTAGGTACGTAAGATTTTTGGGTAAGTCAGAGCATGATACAAATTTCCACTTACAGCTCCAGTTTCATCCCGTAGCGTTGATATTCTCCCACTAAGTAAACTGGGGAGCAACATATAGTTTTACACAAATGTATAAAATGCTGGTTCTAAGATGAATGAGTGTGCATATCCAATATATTTACAAAGCTCTCGGTGCAGCTTCAGACATCTTATTTTACCTTGAGAAGAAAGAGTCAGGGATCCATGTCAGAGTCTGTCTTGACGTGCTAAATCTGAAACATAAAATATTATGAACATAAAATATTATGATAATTTTCTATTTTTCTTTGAATTCATGAGATGTTACTTCACAAATGGTTGCGTACAAAGAAAATATCTGCAGTAATTTGGCTTTAGTTTGCTTAGTTCTACAGCTACAGCAATTTTTTTTATAAAAAACGTAAACGTTCCTTACAATGCAAGTGAATGGTGACCAGAACTCAGAAGGTCCAAAAAGGACATAAAGGCAGAATAAAAGAAATCCATAGATTCCAGTGGTTAAGTCCATGTCTTCTGAAGCAATATGAAAGGTGTGGGTGAGAAACAGATCAATATTTAAGTCCTTTTATACTGTAAATCTGCACATTCTCTTCCACATTCTGGTGTCGAAGTGACTTTAACTTTCACATTCAGCTACCTACTGGTCGAGGCTGGTCATTGGTGGAGATTTCTATCCGATGTGTTTATGTTATAGTTGTCTTGTTTATAACGGTGTTAAACGTTAATCACCTTTTATTTAGTATTGCCTATTTGTTCATAAGGAATCAGAGAGTGTGAAAGGTGTGATGAGTCTGAGGGGTGATGGCAAAGTGTGCTTGAAAACATACTTTTTTTTTGTAAGTCCGTTTGGTGCCACTAGTAGCACAGAAATTACACACTTCATCTTTAAATATTAAATATAAATAAACAAACTTAAATACCGATCTGTTTTCCACCCACACCTATCATATGGAGTCATATGGATTACTTTCATGCTGCCTTTATGTCCTTTTTGGACCTTCTGAGTTTTGGTCACCATTCACTTGCATTGTGAGGATCATCAGAGCTGAAATATTCTTCTGAACAATTTCATTTTTGTTCAGCAGAAGAAAGAAAGTCACACACAACTGGGATGGCATGAGGGTGAGTTCATGATGAGATAATTTTCTATTTTGGGTGAACTATGCCTTTAATGACAAATGACCTAACATGGGGGTTTAATGCAATGCTAATAGCAAGAATATTTATGCATAAATAAAGCACATGTTAAATTAATCAACATTTGAACACTTGACCAGCTTGAGGCTACATTAAAATGGTTATTTCTGGACATACAATAGTGTATAGGCCCATATCCTATAATTTATGTATTGTAAGTAAGAAATATACATATTTCTATTGTAAGTTTCCTACTATCATTAAAAGAAAAATTGTCTTTAAAAAAAAATAAGGTTGTATTCAAGCAAATATTAAAATAATTAACCATAAAGAACAATCCCCTGTTTTATTTGAATATGTCATTTCCAGTCATTTCTCCTTCCAGAAATGTAACATTGTAATCATAGTTTTCAATACAATACCATCGTTACAGCAGTGCAGTCAAATTAGTTATACATGAATACAGGATCTAATTTTTTCTGCCTGTTTTATTATTATTATTATTATGCATGATCATGTAGGAACTGGGGATGGCGAACTGAACAGTCTTTTACTGTTAGGTAAATTAGGGCACATTAACAGTTCACAATTCTCACGACACCTGTGGAGAATACTGGTCATATAACCCCAAATCGATACCAAAATAATAATAATAATAATAATAATAATAATAATAATAATAATTTGATGTTTGTTGAAATAGGACCAGAATTTGACAGGTTTCGTGAGAATCACCCTATCTGACTGTATGTTAGGCCTTACGACCGCGCCACATCAAAGTCAGAAACTGCGGCGCTCTGACGTAGCCTGAAATAAAACTATATTATGACGCCGAGTTTATCTAAAGAATCTTGACGTCAGCGTACCTCGTTCCACCGACATTTAGTTGGATGATGTCACCAATTCCAGATGTTGAACTGTTACAAATTCCAGCCATCCTTTTAATTCCGCACGGTTACCGAGGATGAATGAACCCGATTTTATCCAGTTTTTGCATTTATCCAAACAGATTCCTGAAGATCTTCTTGATCCTTCTTCACGTCCCAGCGAGCCCCATAAATTATGCGTCATAAGAAGGGCGTATTAGATGGAGCTGTTCGCACACAATGTCCCCCATATTCAGAGCTTTAATAAACAATTAAAACATTGCCTTCAACTATTTATGGCCTTTTTCAGTAGCCTGTGCAACATGGGAACGTTACATGCAGTGTTGTGGCCGCCATAGACCGATGCTGGAGCTCTGTGGATTCGATCAGAGCGTCATCCAATCGGATAGCGTCATTCCTGCCACAGGACGCAGACCCCGCCCAGTGTTTAGGGAGTGCGTCTTGAGCACCAAGTTGGACCCATACAGAAAGCAGAGGCTGATGAAAACACATTCTCCAGTGTATTCTGAGGCAAAGAAACGGTATGTGAACCGATTATTCAAGGCATTAGTAACTTCAGTACAATTAATGATAGGCCTAGTATTTAGCAATTTAAACCACTGCAGTGAAATGTTTGAATATAATTATTTCAATAGGCTCCCTTATCAAAATATCTTTGAAATGGCACACTATTAGGACATAATACTGCATTATATACATATGTATATTATATATGTACACTGGCGGCCAAAAGTTTGGAATAATGTACAGATTTTGCTGTTTCAGAAGTAAATTGGTACTTTAATTCACCAAAGTGGCATTTAACTGATCACAAAGTATAGTCAGGACATTACTGATGTTAAAAAAAAATAATAATAAAATAAAATAAAAAAAACAGCACCATCACTATTTGAAAAACGTCATTTTTTATCAAATCTAGACAGGCCCCATTTCCAGCAGCCAACACTCCAACACCTTATCCTTGAGTAATCATGCTAAATTGCTAATTTGGTACTAGAAAATCACTTGCCATTATATCAAACACAGTTGAAAGCTATTCAGTTCGTTAAATGAAGCTTAACATTGTCTTTGTGTTTGTTTTTGGTTTGCCACAGTATGCAATAGACTGGCATGTCTTAAGGTCAATATTAGGTCAAATATGGCAAAAAAGAAACAGCTTTCTCTAGAACTCATCAGTCAATCATTGTTTGAGGAATGAAGGCTATGCAATGCTTGAAATTGCCAAAAAAACGGAAGATTTCATACAAAGGTGTACACTACAGTCTTTAAAGTCAAAGAACAACTGGCTCTAACAAGGACAGAAAGAGATGTGGAAGGCCAGATGTACAACTAAACAAGAGGATAAGTACATCAGAGTCTCTAGTTTGAGAAATAGACGCCTCACATGTCCTCAGCTGACAGCTTCATTGAATTCTACCCACTCAACACCAGTTTCATGTACAACAGTAAAGAGAAGGTGCAGGGGTGAGGACTTTTGAAACAGAAAAACAAAAAGAAAAGGTTAGAGTGGGCAAAGAAACACAGACATTGGACAACAGATAACTGGAAAAGAGTGTTATGGATCTTAACCCCATTGAGCTTTTGTGGGATCAGCTAGACTGTAAGGTGTGTGAGAAATGTCCGACAAGACAGCCACATCTATGGCAAGTGCTACAGGAAGCGTGGGGTGAAATGTCACCTGAGTATCTGGACAAACTGACAGCTAGAATGCCAAGGATCTGCAAAGCTGTCATTGCTGCACATGGAGGATTTTTTGATGAGAACTCTTTGAAGTAGTTTAAGAAGTTCTGAAAATTTTTTTCAAATTGTAATAATAATTTTTCACATTATTAATGTCCTGACTATATATTGTGATCAGTTGAATGTCACTTTGGTGAATAAAAGTACCAATTTCTTTCCATAAGAGTAAAATCTGTACAGTATTCCAAACTTTTGGCCACGAGTATGTATATACACACTGCACAAACGCAGAAACAAATGGTGCCCCAAGGACAAAACTTTTTGCTGGTTATGGAATTAAAAGAAAAAAAGGTTATTTTAATTATGAGCATAGAAAAAGTGTACACAACATTACGTTTTTAAGTGGATGATTTATATATTTTTATAATAGATTTATATAAAAATGTATAGTACATTTAATAAATTCCTTATCAATAAAATAACAATGCCTCTACACCCAGGTTTTACGCAACCATTTTCCTTACCATTGTTTATTTACAGTTGGTCACACTGTCCAATACAGTTTTCAAGTTAAAGTACTGAATAATAATTATGGATCATAATGTGTAATTTATTGTGACACTTTTTGTGGTAGCCTATGTACAACAATTTTAGTGAGCTAGGTAATGTGCATTACAAATTTTGTTAAAAATAAATAAATAAATAATTAATAAAAACCAGTAAAAAGCTTGGCTGTCCATTTAATTTATATATTACAATCATAGAAAGGGGAAAAAAACAAATGTGGAACATGCCTTCCACACTTCATGTCAGCAGAGGTCATCATTGATGGCAGTTTTGAATATTCAATTTAGGTGACTCACTTCTATTAATTTGGTGTGGAAGGTCTTTTTATGTCAAAAGGTGTAAATTATGTCAACAGAAACTCACAGACTAGAACACAAATACACAAGTATTAATTAAAACATTTATTGCAATGTGTTAACCAGGAATAATGTTGTACAATTAAGGCATATATGTATTTTCTCATTTCTCTCCATAATTTATCACCCTGTTGAAAGAACATGGTTTTGATGGCACAGAGGACTTTATCTTTGACCTTATTATACAAATGAGCAGACAAAAAGTGGGATATTAAAAGAAAACTATTGTAAATCTTAATGAAAGTGTCACAAAACAATGCTCTTGCTGCAGCATGTATTTATTACTTCAAACGTAGCAACTACCAAATATCAATACAAAGATTACAAGATTTGTTACTTCCTTAAAAAAAGGCTTATGTTTTAATCCATATCTGACCTGGTCCCAAAAGCATCTCAAACAGGATCTCTGTCGCATCTTACCATCTTGGTTGGAACATTGGCTTGAAGTAATAAAGAGCATTACTCTACAGAAACTTTAAAACCTGCTAAAGTTTCATTAAATGGTTAGTCAGGATATGTCAGATGAGGTGAAAGATGAAGAACATTTATATGGTACAAATGACATATCATGGCTGATACAAATCAGAATCTGGCCAAGAACTGCTTTATAATTCAAATTTGGAAGTATCCTAATAACTTATAGTATATAAGTACACACAAATAATCATGCTAAATTTTTCAGGGAAGCAAGCAGCAGAATAAATAGAAGGAACAAGTACTGATAATGGAATTCTTTACACTTTTTCAGTCGTGGAAATAGAAATTAACATCAACAACAATTTCTCAATATAAATTTGTAGTAAATCGTGTTAATGTGCACAAAATATGCTGCTCAAATTAAAAGAAAAACAAAACATTTCTGTGCATATCAGAATATTGACACATACAGTATGTAACAAAAACAATGCAAAAGACTTGCTGTGGTAAAGCCACATAATTTCTGGTCATATCCAAAATATTACCATACTGCATATAAATAAGAAGAATGTCAAGGGCATGGAGTGTCACTAAGCCACAGTAATATTTTCCTTCTGTTTAAATATTATATAAATGATTCGTTGGTAAGCGGCATTCATTTGAAATTAGCATAGTCAGAGTAGATGTCGACAAAATCCTGCACCACTCTGTAGCAGAAGTCATACTGTTCCTGTGAAGAAAGTGTTAAATACATCATATCAGAATTCCCATAATTATGTGATTTTCATCTGTGTGCCCAAAGAATATTTGGAAACTTATGCCACAAAAATATCAAAGCAAGCAGTATCTGCAAATAAATGACTTTCTTTGCTTTTCTTAGAACTTGCTTCTCTTTTTTTAGGCCATTTTTGCAACTACCGGTACTTCAGGCCAACTGAACCCAAGGTCATTTTAATGGATGAATGAAGTCAGCTTGACAACCAGAAAGTGTCCAAATACTTTTTGTCTTCATTTGAACAAAATATCTGTTTTTTTATTTTGTTTTGCATGAAAATGCTGTGTGCACTATATTTCTTTAAAATCCTATAAATGTCACTTACTGTTTGATACTGTTTTTGACTGATATTTGATATGTTGTTATTTAATACAATGACATTCACATTTGTGACATTACATATATACACATATTTTTGGGTACCACTATATGTATGTCAGGCCAGTGTGTTATATTCTCACCACAGTTTGGACCATATGTGGTCTCTGAGTGCGTAAACTCTTCACAGTCTGGAATACGTCTAGTAAACCCTCTGCTTTGACCCGCTCTAGGATGTTACTGAGGGCAATGAAGGTTCCGGTCCGGCCTGCACCAGCACTGATGTCACCAAGCAAGAGAGATTATTTTAATACCAGGTTTGAACCAGTTTATTTCTTTTGCCTTAGAACAAAATGAAAGTCTGTTCAAGTATGCATTAATAGTAGGGATGCATGTGTGTGTGTGTGTGTGTGTGTGTGTGTGTGTGTGGGAGAGAGAGAGAGAGACAGAGATGTGTAGAGTAGTGTATGTACCTGCAATGCACCACTATAGGGTTGTTTCCAGATTGCTGCTGTTGTTTCTGCACTGCAGCGATAATATCAATCATTCCCTTTCCATCTGATGGGATTCCAATCTCTGGCCAACCGTGGAAGTGGAACTGTCTGATTTGGCGAGTCTGCTTCTCCTGCAAACAGCACAATTCAGCCTCAGCACGGACAACAAATTTTATCATAATAAAGGAGGCTCCTAAGTAAAGCGTATGATGGGTCATAAAATACTACTTTTTAACACTGTTGACTCACATATGACAGCAGCATGTCTCGAATGCTGAAAGTCTCACACATTGTGTCTCTCTTTAGCTCCAGTGCATACTCTCCAAATGAAACAATGCCCTCCGCTGGCCAGTAACGGACACATTTCTCCTAGAGTGAGAGTACGAGCGAGAAAATGAGATGAAGTGAATGTCTGAATATTTTCACTTTACCTCTTTTAACAGGTTAATTAATGTTAATTATGTAAACTAATATAAACGTATAAAGATAAATATCTAAATGCATGAATTGTACCTGCTCTCTCTCTTTAAGCTCAGTCAGCATGACAATAGAGTGGCACTTCCATTCCCAAACCATGCGCCAGAAGTCCTGCACAGTGTGAACCAATGGTGCCTGAGTTGCTATAAAGTAATCCTTCAGCCTGTAGCCCTGCAAAGGTAATGCATACTGTTATAAGCTCATTTTGTAATGCTTTGTTTAAATACATCTACTAATACACACAGAATGTGAGTGAACAAATGCCATGTTAAATGTGATTGTTTTTCACTTGAGTGAACCAAAGGTCTGTTCTTTGCAAGGCCATCATTTGAAATATCAGAGATGTTTTATAATAGTAATTACAGTATTGTTACATATTAATAGCAGTGGGTTTTTTTTTTTACAGATACTTACATCTATGAAAGATGCATTAATGTAATCTGTGAATTCTTGCCCTCTTTTCATGGATAATATTACTCTGTTGAAGTCATCTAGTAATAAGAAAGTATAATGATTACTTTAGGAAAGTTATGGATCAGTTTTTGAAAGAAGAAAGAAAGACTTAACAAAAAGGACTGAAATGATAAATCTGTACCACTGATATATAATATAGAACTGGATTGCTCATGACATCAAAAAAGTGAAGCCACTGCGCCGCCATATTGCTACGCCCAAACGTTCTAGTGTCTCTGTTGACTTAATAAGAAATCATCTCATTTCAGCGAGTAAACATTAGTCATTTAATCACGATTTTACATCTGAAATATGCATGTACATTACTACAACCAAACGACATGCACATGTAATTATTTATTTATTTAGTTACTTAAAGTCTGGAATTTTTCCTGTTTCTTGAAAGCCCGAGCAAGATACAAAGAGCATTTTCAGACTTATTTATTGTGAACATCGAAGTGTTTTTTCAGAGTTGTGTTTTCATCAAAAAGTGCCTTTTTCTCGCAGTCACTTGAATAAGCGTGCGCTCTCTCTCCCTCTATCACACGCACAGCGCGCGCAGAGAGGGAGACACGCAAAGCAAAGTTGGGTAAAATGAAACTGATATGCTTGGTTTACATGGCAAATTAACATGTATATATGAAATGTATCCATGTATGACTACAGAGAGCACTTCAATATGAAAGCAAGCAAATCCTGGGCATTTAAGGCGATTTAGAAATCCCGGTCTGACATTTTTAAAGTCCCGTTCGGGGGTAGGATGTATTGTCACCCTAAACAAGCAGATATTACAGCTTTTCTTACTTGCATTACAACTTGTGGACAGTTTTGCTGCTTCCTTTAGTGATCGTTGTGCTGCACTGATAGGCTGAACACCGGGTCAAGTGACATCACGATCCGCGTACATCTTCTCCCTCATAATGAATATTATCAATATTTTACATTAAACATGATTGTCACTAGAGGGCCAAATGTTGTATCCGGAGATCAGAGACTGTGAAACGGGGGTGTTTTCGCCTGTCAGTCATTGATGCTCTACGGCAGTTTGGGCATACCAATATGGCTGCTCAAACACTTCCGGTGGCTTCACCTCCTGCTGGCAGTTTACCATTGTGTCAGCGATCCAGTTCTACATATATATCAGTGATCTGTACATATGTCTTCTCACATGGGATGATCTGCAGTACTCTGTTCTTTCTCATGTTGGCAGGCAGATTTCCAGTTCTCATGTTCTCCTTCATTATGCGAACATTAGTCAGTTTCTATAGAGATTCAAAACAAAAGTTCAGGTCACATACATTCAGGTCAAACACAACTACATTTACTCATACCCATGTCATTCCAAACCTGTATGACTTTCTTTCTTCCAAGGGAAAAACTTGTTTAAATCTTCTATTTTTTCATCATATAATGAAAGTGAATAGTGAATGTCAAGCCCCATAAAGGACAAAACACACAATAAATCCACAGTAAAATAGTCGATACAACACATGCACTATTTTAAATGTCTAGTGAAACCATGCAATCACTGCTAGGGTAGTGATAGTACACAAGTACAGTAGTGATAGTAGCGAAATAGTGATTAACGACTTCAATTTTGGACAGTTCATCACACAAAGTGATCATATGCCTTCATAAGACTTGGAATATGACGCAAAAGTAACATGGACTACTTTTGTGACACTTTTGGATGCTCTATTAAGCTTCAAAGTGAGTCACTATAAACTGCCATTGTATGAAAATCAGCAATCACAACTTTCTTTAAAATTTCTGTTTTTGTGTTTCTAATAAGAAAGAAGCTCATACAGGTTTAGAACAGCATTGGGGTGAGTAAATTATGACTGATTTTCTTTTTTGAGTGAAGAATCCCTTTAAGATTTGTCATACTATGTTCATTATCTTGCATGAGATCTATGCATGTTTTTGCTTAGCAAACCAATTTGTGTATGAGCACTTTAACTGAAAGAGGAAAACTGGTCACTGATGTTACTGAATGATGGAAAAGTGTTTCTTACTCTGAATTCTTCCTCCAGTCCCACTCGGTCCATATGTGTGTGTGTGTTGTGGAGTTTGTGGAGGTGGCCCTCCAGCGAGGCAATGTCTAACTCAGTGTCACCATACAGGTAATGCTCCAAAATTGCCTGGTAAATAAATGAATACTGCATCTGTGGGCGAGAAAGAGCAATGTCAGTGGCCTTGTACAGCTGAAATGATGAGCCAAAAATCTGCACAGCAAAAAGGCTGCAGAATGTCCTTTACATCTGTTTGGATGAGCTGACAACGCTGCTTTCGTATTCTGGATACGAAGCTGAACACGTCCACCCTCCCTTCAGTGTGCATCATATCCATCATCGCGTCAATCACAACGAATGTCCCAGTCCTGCCAACCCCAGCACTACACAGAGAGAGAGAGAGAGAGAGAGAGAGAGAGAAAAGCATTGAGAGAAAACTGTTCTTTCCTTTTGCATTACTATTCTAGGCTAGAAAGTGTCCTCAAATGAATTAAAGGGATAGTTCACCCATAAATTATGATTTTGTCATCCTTTACTTACCCTCAGGTCATTCCAAACCCAACACAAAAGGATGTTAGGCAGAATGCTAGCCTCAGTCACCATTCACTTCCATTATATTGAAAAAAAAAAAAGATGCAATGAAAGTGAATGGTGACTGAGCGTATTATTCTGCCTATCATGTCTTTGTGTTCCAAGGAAGAAAGAAATTCGGTTTGGAACAACATGATGAGGTTGATTAAACATAAAAAAAATTACCTGCACATACTGTACTTGTCTTATTTTAATATTGGAAAATTGTCATATATATTATATAGTGTGTTACACCTGAAAAAAGTTATGCTAAAAGTTATGTAAAACCCACCACTATTCTCTCACACATGGTCACAAACAGGGAGGGACAATTGTCTGCTTTGTAACACAAAGGTTGGCTTGTTATTCCAATGCAGTGAGGGACTTTTCACACAGCTTTAACAAGTGGGCGAATCTGTCATTCTGGCTAAAGTTGTTAACAATCCCACATGAGGGGTCTGGCTTTTTAAAACAGCTGAGCTCTACACACACAAAGTGCCAAAAGACATCTCTGTTGTGACTGTTTGCTGTGGTTTAAGTATTCAAGGGTTAGACTGAACTCACTAGCATTCTCAAATGCCCCTCTATAGATCTGATAGATGAAAAACAAGAGACAATAAGATTTTAGTAGTGTTGTTAGTAGTGTATTCCTTATTTGTGACTTGTAGTATAAAATCCCTGTTTTGTTTTGAGGGAGGGAACACACATTCTTATAAAATGTATCCCTTGAATGCACAGTAGGGGGCCGCTCAGAGCGAATGATTTCTTGGCTAAAAAAACGCTAGATGCAGCCAAATGAATATAGCAGAACGCAGGTGTCTCGCGACACAGCGTTTAAAAAATCTGCCGCTCCTGTGCGAGGCACTGAACAAACTGCAAGTCATGGCACAGAGGTCAAAGACATACGTCTATTGCATGCTTACATAGGATAACAATTGAAAAACAGCACAGAGGAACACAAAAATGTGCCGCTTTAGATGAGTGTCTGCTAAATGCATTAATGTAAATGTACAAAAATCTATTAATTTATATAATTAGGCCTATCTACAATCTTACCTACAGTACATACACTCAAAAAAAATTTAGTGTATGCACAAGTCATATTTCTCATGGTGGTATTGCAAATTAGTTGTTGCCTGTCATGTTGATTTGTGATGAATAAATACATTTCTATGGACACAACAACTTGGAATCCCTTTAATTAGTCTTTTGTAGGCTTTTATTGAGAGTAAATGTAGTGAGCAGTCTTACCTACAGTGCACTATTATTGGTCCAGCATGGGCAGGATTGACACTCTTGACTTTCTTAAGAAACTTGAGCATGCCAATAGGGGAGAGGGGTACGCCAAAATCAGGCCAACTGGTGAAATGCAGCTGAGTAACCAACCTTGGAGGTCTGCAACCATCAGCAGCATTCTGCAAAACCACACAGTCCACACAGGCGTTACCAAGGACAAGACCTTGCATTCATTCAAAACACTTATTTAAATTGAACATTGAAATTTAAAACAATATAATTGGCTGACTTATTCCACAGCAGTATGAAATATGCGGCTATTAATTGGCAGGCCTGTCAGGAGCATTACTATTCTAGAACATTGGTGTAGTATGTAGGGCATTTGATATCTGATGCTGTAATGTTTAGGAGGGAAATGACAACTCACATGCTGCACACAGAACTTCCTGATCGTGTAGTCCACCAAGACAGTGACATCTTCCATTGCCACCCTCACACAGCCATAGATCCAGCAGCCCTGCTCAGGCCAGTACTGATAGCACTTTTCCTACAGGTCAAACACAGAAAGCTCAGACATTAGGAGGAGCAGATTTTGATCTTACTAACGCTCAAGGGGTATAACTGCATGTATTTTACAAATAAATGTACTTACTGCAAAACACTGGGAGGATAGACTTTTGAATAAACCAAGACCCTTCCTTCCCTGATTCTGAGCTATTATTTGCATGTTAACCCATTTGACATTGAACTTGTCCCTGATGTGACTTTGTGATGTGCTCTCTTACCTCTTTTCTTTCTCTTGTGTTGGTCAACATGACTATAGTAGTAGATTTCTGCTCCCAAACCATCCTCCAGAAATCCCCCACTGTCTCTGGCTTTGGACCTGCGTATAAGAGCGAATGGGAAATAGAAACACACTCTCACGTCGACATCGTCAGGATTCGAACGACTTCTCTAAATTTGGCTAATTCGTATGATATTGTGTGACTGCACTCGTTTGAATTCCCACGACTTTCACTACAGCTAATGACGTTGCTGGACATCGTTTCCATCTAATATGCGACAATTACTTGCTTCTGTTACACACAACAGCTTCCTATCATGTTAACACACTCTACTGATTGGTTAAGTTTAGATAAGGGGTTTGGTTTAGGGCATAATATTAATAAGTATGTCCTTAACGCCTCGTGCACGGAACTCGTACTTCCGCATTAGACATCCGGGAATTTGCACGTGATGAAGTCATACGAGTTTATGTGAACAACATCGTGCAACATCACAATAGCCAACTCGTAAAATATGTACGACTTTTCATGAGATCGTGTGGCGAAATAGGTAAAAAAAAATAAGTAAAACTAAGGATTGTAATGATTGTGTTCAGTTGATAACATAACATTATCTGCTAGTACAAATACATTTCTTCTTATGGGAAGTAAAAAAAAAAAATAAAAAAACAGCTTTTTCAAGCTTACCTTGAGCTGCAATAAATTTGTTCTTTTCTCTGTAACCCTAGAGGAAAGATAAAGGAATCAACACTGAGACTAAAAACAGAAGAAAAAAAAAACATGTTTGTCACCCATGTACAGCAGTAATTCATTTACATGGGCTTCATGAAAAGCGGTTACTTATTACAGTAAGCTGTCGTAAGCAATCCTTTAAATTAATCTGTTTCTGATATTTGTGATTTTATGGTGTTCTGGGTTATGTATACAAAATATGAGGATACTAGTATTTGATAGGGTACAATAGTAGAGGGTACTTTAGTTTGAGAGAGGGTAAAGGGTATAACTTATAGCAGCATTCATATCACTACAATACAAAATTTGACAACAGATAGGGTTAGAAATTGAAACAAATCCTACTTAATGTTTTGAAAAGCACTGAGAGAAGTACTCACATCTATATAAGAAGCATTTATATAATCTGAGCCCATATATCCATCTATGTGTGAAAGCAGCACTCTGGAGTGGTCATCTGTCAAGGAAATAAACATTTTACTGTAAGATTCAGGACTATTTTAGCACACGTGATAGTGAACCTTTCCAGACTCCCCCTACAGAGCTGAGATTTTCTCCTAAAAATCTTTGTGTTATTTAGGAGAAAGAAAGACACACATCTGTGAGTAAATGAGAGAATTTTTTATTTTTTGGTGAACTATCCCTTTAAAGGTAATTTTTTGTTTATGGCACACTGGGCGGTACGGCATTTGTCTTGGACACAGCTAGCGGTGTGGATGCAACATCGTGCAAAAGGTTTTGGTTACCAATACCATTGTGGAAATTCTCTATTCACAGCCTGCCATTATTAATTTATTCCACAAGCAAAAGTGCCAAAAAACAGGGATAAAGTGAGACATTTATGGCTGGTCATGTGATTTCAACACAGCAAACCCCATGAAGTGCTCCATGTAAAATAAATCAGCTTTTATTAGGCTACTAATATGGAGTCTTCATCTCATGTGAGTGTACATGATTTTAAACATGTTTTAAAAAAAAAAAAATGTATTAGGCCTATGTGGAAAACTTTTTAATGAAGGAACAAATACTGAGTGCACCTTTAAAGAATGCAAGAATACTGGACAAAAAAACAAGTTCCTCCACAATATTTGCAATGTTTGGGCAGAATAGAGAGTGAGAGGAATACTTACAAGGCAGAATATTGGGATATCTGTTCTTTTCTCTGTTCTCCTCTCTGGTTGCCTCTTCAAAGGTACCGCAGCCAAAACCACAAGGCAAAGACTATAAAAAAGCAACAGAGGTAGAAAGAAACTTTACAAGAGTATAAGGTAACAAAAGCGAGGGAGTCTATTCTGTATGTGAAGTATGGGGAAGATATATGTGCCTGTGTTTAAGTTCCTACATTAAATTCCTCTCTGAAGAGTTTGCTATCATCTGCCGTGCGTAGGCGAAATTCTTCCTCCAGAAAGTCAAGCGGGATGGGGAAATAACGCTTTGATGGAGAGGGTGATCTTGGGAGGAGCACCACAGTTTGTTCTGAGAGAAAAAGATAAAGAGATGTATTCTAAGATTTATACATATATATATATATATATATATATATATATATATATATATATATATATATATATATATCTTTCTCAGTGCTGCTAGAAACTTCTAAATTTTCAGTTCTAAAAATATAAACAAATAGCAACAAACAGTGAGTCAAATCAAAATTGGAGGTAAGCTTACCTTGATCTTCCAAAAAGCCATTTGGCAACTTCTTGTCAACTGATGCAACAAGATCCTTCCTTTGCTCTTTAAACCTGTGAGATAGGTAAGAAATTTAGAGATACATTTTTTTTTTTAAAACGACATTATAAGTGTACAATACACACCAAAATCTAAAGTTCTTTCTCATGAAAGACTGTTTGGTTCTCTGATTCATCAGAGCAGCCGAGACAGAACGATTTCCTGACACACCATCACAACTGCTTTCACATTTCATTAAACATGCAGCTGCTGCTGGAGCAACTAGGCAGGGTAACAATCACACACACACACCTCCCTTCTCATGAACTAATAATGTAATATACTATATATGGTGCAAAACCAATAGACCACATCTCTAATGTACACATTTCTGCAAATTCATTCTTACCAAATGTTGAGTGCCATACAAAGTAGCAATTGGTTGAGCAGTTAGTCAATATGGTACTACTGTTGTATTCAAACGCTAAAAAAAACACTAGAGTACAAAAAACAAGGATGCTACCACATTTGCAAATTTAGTGCAAATAGTGTTGCAATGTTGCACACATTTGAAAGATGATTTGAGTTCAAGATAGTCAGACAAGATAGCTTTGAAGGGATAGTTCACCCAAAAAATATTCTCATAATTTACTTACCTTCATGCCATCCCAGATATGTATGACTTTCTTTCTTCTGCCGAACACAAAGATTTTAGAAGAATATTTCAGCTCTGAAGGTCCTCACAATGCAAGTAAATGGGAACCAAAATTGTGAAGCTCCAAAACGTACATGAAGGCATCATAAAGTTTTCCATACTACTCCAGTGGTTAAATGTATATCTTCAGAAGCGATACAGTAAGTGTGGGTGAGAAACAGATCAATATTTTGGAGCTTCAGAATTTTCATTAGCATTGTGAGGACCTACAGAGCTGAGATACTCTTCTAAAAATCTTTGTTTGTCTTCAGCAGAAGAAAGTTATACACATCTGGGAAGGCATGAGGGTGTGAATGATGAGAGAATTTTCATTTTTCTGTGAACTATTACTTTAAAACTATGTAGTGTTGATATAATTTTCACTACAGATACAATTCAAGAAGAATGAGAACTGTGCAAGTAGGGTGAGGGGTTTTTAAGTACCTTAAGCACCTTCCAGGATCAGAATCAGAATGAGCTTTATTGCCAAGTAAGCTTACACATACAAGGAATTTGTCTTGGTGACAAGCTTCCAGTGCACAAACAATACAGCAACAAGATACTAATAATAAAACAATAAAAAAAGAAAACAAAATAGAATAAAAATAAAAAGTGGATAGAAAATAAAGTATATATAGAAATACACAATAAGACTATATACACTACCGGTCAAAAGTTTTGAAACACTTATTCTTTATTATAATTTTTTTTTTTTTGTTTGTTTTTTTTCACATTTTAGAATAATAGTAAAGTCACTAAAGTCACAAACTATGGAATAACATAAATGGAACTATGGGAATTATGTTGTGACTAAACAAAATCCAAAATAAATCAAAACTGTTATATTTTAGCATCTTCAAAGTAGTCACCCTTTGCCTAGAATTTGCAGACATGTACTCTTGACATTTTCTCAACCAACTTCTTGAGGTATCACCCTGGGATTCTTTTTAAACAGTACTGAAGGAGTTCCCATCTATATGCTGGGCAATTATTGGCTGCTTTTCTTTTATTATTTGGTCCAAGTCATCAATTTCAAAAACTTTAAAATTAAATTTGAGTTTTATAATGAAATAAATTAATATGGTGGCACAATTATATTTTTGTCTACAAAAATATTTTCAAACATTTAAGCATACACCTTCAGATCAAAAGATTTTTAAGATCATGAGAAACATTTCATTCAAGTGTTTCAAAACTTTTGACCGGTAGTATATATATATATATATATATATATATATATATATATTACACACACACACACACACACACACATGTACAATATACAAATACAAATCTGTTATATACAGAAGCAAGAGAATGTAATGGCAGAAGAGGTATGGTATGTTGGATAAATATAAATAGACTAAGCTGTGTAATGCACATAATTATTGCTCAATGGAGTAGTTTTAACTGTTCATGAGATGGATAGCCTGAGGGAAAAAAACTGCCTGACGATTCTGGTGCTCAGTGCTCTATAGCGCCGGCCAGAAGGCAACAGTTCTAAACGGTAGTGGGCTGGGTGAGTGGGGTCCAGAGTGATTTTTTCAAGGTGCAAGTAAGTATAAAATGAATCTTAAAGAGGTATGTTTTGAACATAACTGGTGAGTTTGTAATAGTGATTGGGAGTTTTGTGTCACCACTGAAGCAAGGATGGACAAGTTTCAGGAACTGGACAAATGAAGAGAGAACTGGCAGATCTACTTGAGGGAAAGACTGAATTCTGTGACAGATAGTCAAAATAATGTTTCAGAAACATTTCACACTAGTTCAGCTAGTGCACACATTCTAGAGTAAACAAAAACATTCAAAATGGCGTTTTACTCTTTAATTGAGCATTGTGTTTTCTCCCATTCATTTTTCTATTAGAAAATGTAGATTTTCCTCCTCCTTGTATTGTCTCTGCTGAAAGCAGCAGGTTACACTATTGCCAACAGTATAGGCCAGAAACAGTGCCAAGTAAGGAACTAGAACCTGAACAATGATCATATACTGTACTTTGATCTCTGAACATAGTGGGACTGCACAAAATAATGATAGTATGAAAAACTTGTTTTCTTTTTGTTTTTGATAGACCACTTTGTTGTGCATACATTGGTTTATTTTTGTTTGTGTGTGTGTGTGTGTGTGTGTGTGTGTGTGTGTTTCTTACCTCAGAATGTAGGCAACGAGGAGAAGAAAGATGAGGAGCAGGAGGGAGGTGACGAGGCCTGAGGCTAACACATGTGAGCCCTGAGGAGCTGGAGACTCTGAACAGACATAAAACAAGACTGTGAAGACAGGAACTCTTTTGAGTGAGAAACAGAGGCATCTAGAGAAGACATACCTGTGGTCAGGTTTCCATGAGAAGAACTGTTTGTAATAAGAGCTGCTGAAACTAGGAACAGCACCATCATGGCTACACACAAGAGGAGAGAAACAAATAAACAAAAAATGTGAGAAAAAAAAGTTAAGAGATTTAGGAATTTACAATTATAGCATTATTTGCAGAATATACTGTACACTGAAAAAACTGTGCTTCATGTGGTAATATCTAAATTAACTGGGTTTATTGAAAATAATGTTAAACAACACTGAATCAACCTGACTACATTAAATTACACCAACAAAACTAATTGTAAGAGTTAGATCAGATAGAAATAGCTCTTTAAAGAAGCTATTGCAGGTAACCATCTTTGATAATGTACTATATATACACAATTAAATTTGCAATTTGATTGAAAGAAATCATAAATCAAAAATGTGCAATTCGGAGCAAATGCTTTGAAAAACCTCTGCAGAAAGTGGTTCCCAATTAACCCATATTTAAACCATAAGTATTCTTTTCATGCCATTCCCTGAGAATCTTCCCTGTACATGAGCAAATCTAAAATTAATTTCAATTAATGGTCCGGAGAGTAACGGTCTCTCGAGATCTACCGCACACAACCAGCAGCTGCTAAGAAACTGAGAAAGTAGGACAAGAAAGGAGAAGACTTTTACTTCTAAAAAATATACATTTAATAAACATTTATTTATTTTTAAGGTTTTTTTAAAACAACTACCAGTGTGAAAATGCATCTCGCAGATGGTCACTTCCATCAATTGACATATAATAAAATATATATTATGTATTTTATAATATGAGCTTAGATCATTTTTAAATGCCTTCTGAAATGAATGGCACTAATTCAAAAATCTGCCTCATAAAATGAATAACTCAAATATATATTTTTGTCATTTCTTCTGTTTTGATGCAAACTAATCATTGAGAAGAGCCGAGTGGTTTCACAAATGTATCCTCTCAAAAGTTGGAGTGTTAAAACAATGGCGGTTCTAGCTTTTATGGCGCCCTGTGTGAAACCCGCTTCAACGCGCCCCCAAAGTTGTTGACGGGGGGTGGGGGGAGGAGTTGTATGGTGCCTTGGGAGAAACCCACTTCAGCACACCCTCAAAGTGTGTTGTGGGGTGGGGGGGGGAGGTGGAGGATGACGCCTGATGATGCGCAAGATGACGCCACCCCCCCACAAGATGCCACTCTGGGCAACTGCACGTCACCCATGCCTAAATCCGCTACTGTGTAAAAACAACCTGCCACCAAATGTCTTTGAAATCTGTCTACAGAGATGTAAAACATGAATGTTAAATGCAAGCCTACACACACACACACACACACACACACACACACGCACATGCAGACAAAACAGTACTCACAAATGTGAAATATGTCTCACTCCGAGCCAGCTTCTCAATCCATAGCTTTCAAGACACGAGACATTAATTATTATGATACATTTCCAGAAAGTCTCCAGGAGTCATGATATCTGTGAAGGCACTTCTGTCCTTCAATAATGTATGAGTGCAGGTTTTTTCATTTTCCTGTCTGGATGGGCTGTCCTTAGAAAGCCACTACCTGCAAAGAACAAGGAAAAACAATACATTGGCGGGGGGGGAGAGAATTGTATTTTGAAACCCCCATAAAATGTGTACGACATGAAGAAATGGAGTGCAGAGTGGGAGGGAGATGAACAAACAGATCTCATTTTAATCCCTTCTCTGGCAATAAGGAAAAATCCCTTTGATGAGAATTGCTTTTATTGAAGAACTTTTTTTTTTCTGTAACCTAGCATATAACAAACCTTATTCATAGACTGCAGTCATCTCTACCAGTCATGCTCTAATGTAGCATTAAACTTCAACGCATAGTCTCTGCAGCTGTTAATTGGCAATTCATATCACGGCAACACATTCCTGACAGTCACCGTTTCTTGATAAACTGTTATCTGAGATTAAGACAAAGCATTTTGAAAAGAATGCACAGGCTCAGACTTTAATATACTGTGTACACATCCTGTGTTAAACTGGGTCAGACATTGTAGGTCATCTCAGTGACCTGACAGGTCACATGAAAGCAAATCAAATTTGGAAAGCTGTCAATCAAAACCGAGTAACTGTGTGCTTGGGCTTTAACAGCACTGAAATCATTTCAAATGATCATGACTCATGACAGTGTCTAGCCATATATTACATGGATTAAATATTGATGTAGAATCTGGTTACAGGCAAATAGATTTTCATTTATTTCTTTTTTTGGGCTCTTCTTCCATGATCTAATTGTTGATTACAATACAGCATTGGCATCTACACACAGAGAATTCCACTCCAACTGTGGGAGTCTGGAAGCTTTTCTAATGGCAAATTCTTATGAAAAAGGAAAAACATGCAGACAACATCAAATAAAACAGTGAGTAACCAGGAAGACGGAACAGCACATTCTGAAACACCACAAGCAACAACCAGCATCTCAAGCAGTGAAACCTGATCTGATTGTCAATAAGACACTCTGTGACCTTGAGAAATGCATTGTTGCTACTCTGCAGATCATTCAAATGGAAACTGAATGCATATAGTTGGTGCTCAAAAACATTGAATAAAGATTAATATGAGACAGCACTACCACTGATGAATGAAGTCAGTAGGAACCAGCTGTTCCATTAAAACTAGGCTATGATCAAGCCTCTGCTTTGCTTTGTGAGCTACAGACCTTTTAAGCAGTAATTCCATATTTTACATGGATCATTCTTATTTAAAAACATTACCTCCAGTTACGAAATTGTTATTTCAGACACACCCCAACTTTTTATTCCCTTAGAAGACAAAAGAACTGACTTTTCTGTCTCTAGAGATGCAATAGCTTCTCGTCATCCACTATCCAGATCCTGTGAATACAAAACAGGAAGAGATTCTTGCTTTCAAATCCATAGGCTTCCTGTGTTAATGGGTCCTTTATACCTATAACCAGGATGTTGCCTCCCAATACTTGCTTGAACTGCTGCTACTAGTCAATTAAGAAAACTGTTTTCAGTACAATCCAAAACAGGTTCATAGATTTACATTATCTTACATTATTAATTCACACTTTAGAGTATTGTAAGTTGCAATTTGCCAAAACTAAACCCAGAACCTTTCAGAATATGAATTTAAATTAGGTTAGAGGGTCCTGAGCAGATCAAAATATTACAGTAAATGTAAAGTGTGTAATTTTGCACTATTAGCATCAGCTAATTAAATTGCATAATTAATAACTGTTTTCAAAAAATGTCCCTTAGGGGTATAACGATTTACTCATCTCACAATTTGGTTCAGTTCACAATAATGAACTCACGGTTCGATTCAGTTCACGATTCTTTAAATTAAGGCTGAATGAATCAAGAAAAGTTAAGATTGATTGTTTTTTATTATTATTATTATTATTATTACTTTAAAGAAATATGTAAAGCAGTTCCTTTCCTTTAAAATTTTGCTAAAAGTTTTTTTTTTTCTAAATGTTTAAGTTCTAAATGATCCATCAGAGATGCACTGGGACTAAAAATCAGCCAAAAACAGGGCAATGGTGACACCAAATGGAAATATTAATAAGTCTGCTTGCTGAAAATATGTAATTATATTAGATACATATGCTGTTTACACACTGTCACTGATTACATACATTTAAATATTTTTAATTAAAATTGAATTTTTCTTAAATAATAATATTGTCTCTTACATGTAATCTGGATTATGTAATAAAATTATGGAAATCAAGTATTTGTAATTGTATTAAATTACATTTCAAAATAATCGTAATCGGACTACAGTTACTTTCTTATGGATTACATGATTATATGCTAATTAGACAACGACAGTAAATTGTTCATTATATGGAATTTTTTTCTCTTTTTTACATTTTTTACATTTTTCACTCTAACACTCAGCTTAACTATGGCTGTGTCTCGTTTGGAAGGATGCGTCCTCCGGAGGTCGCATTTGTCGGCGTCATACGTCATCGAGGCTGTCTCATTTCAGAAAAGCGAGTAGTACACTTCGAATGCAGCCTTCGAATGCGACCTTTCACAGGAATTCGGAGGATGCATGAGGTGTATCCTTCGTGGGCACTCACAACCCACAATTCTTTGCTTCAACGGAAATGTCACAAAATAAATTATGCCAATTTGCCCGTAAATATGATGTTCAAACGCAAGTAATTTTAATTCCCATGTTGAAGTACCTCAGTAGATGGGTGCGGAGTATATAATATGTATAATTATATTAATATATAATTAAAATAAAGTATTAGACTAAAAGTACACCTGTAAAATCTATTTTCTTTTCTCTTTACATCTTTATATCTCTCCTAAAATGTACCTCATACTTCCCTTCTAAATGGAATTTGTTACCTTCTGACTCAAAGTGCTTGTGCTTGTTAAAGATTGGCGTTCTGTCATAGCAACCATGTTACGTTCCGTTTCCGTTCATCCTACGAAGGCCGTCTCATTTAAACGAGACTTGTTTAAAGGAGGACACTCGGTATACTGCAGCCTTCAAAGGACGTGTCATACCTAGCATGCAGCTTTCCAAAAGAGACACAGCCTTTGAGTGTTTTCGGAAGAGAGGGAAGGGGTAGGGATTGTCAAATTAAACACAGACCTGATTCTCGTCACTACCCAGGTGAAGATGGAGTGGTCTAAATCAGCGTTTGATGACTGGATGTACAGAGATAATTTCACTTTTAAGGCGACATGGGAAAAAAACATTGCTGTACAATGTAAACTCTGCCTCCCAAAGCTTAATATCTACTGCAAAGGATTCAATGTCAAATTGAAAGAAGCATTTGAAGATATGTTTGCATGTTTTCTTAACTTTCTTAACTCCTGACGAACACATTTTAAGCATTATTTGAATGATCACTTTGTGTTGTAATTTAACCATGTGTCACTAAGTGTTTTGTCCATCAAACGCATCAAAATGCCCACATACACATCATTTCATATTCACAATGTAATCCTATTGCATTAATGCCGTAAAAATAGTTTTAGTTTCGTGAATTGCTTTTGTACTCGGCTTCAAAATGCACTTTTGCTTTAGCGATAACTTTGAGGGAGTTTTTGTGACGTTGATTCCCAAATATAACTGGTCTGTTGTTTTATCACACAAGGATGGTGTTTGTAAAGTAGCGAAATTGCATGACCACGTTTGTGTAACGCGCACTGGGAACCTGTCCATATTTCTAGAAACTTCCATAAGAAATGCAAGTGAAATCAAATAAGAGTTAGGTCGGAAGTAATCCAAAAATAATCGGATTAGATTACCCAAAAAATTTAATTTGCGACATTACATTACTAATTGTTATTTTTATCATGTAATTTGTAATCAGTACCCGAAAATCCAGAAGTAATCTGCCCAGCACTGGTCTCGGTTTACATCTAAATATTCTTTTCAAAATACATATACAATGGAAACACATACTTTTCCAGCTAAATAATAATAATTTACTGATGAAATAAAATCAGACATGACAGATCAATATTTAAGTCCATTTCTACTATAAATTCTCCTCCCTGCTCAGTCAGTTTCCACTTTAACTTTCACTTTCACATTCTTCTTCTTGTGTTTTTGGTGATTCACATTCTTCATGCATACTGCCCCATACTTGGCAAGGAGAAGAATGTATGGCAAAAATGGATGATATTGATCTGTTTCTTACCCACACCTATCATATCACTTCTGAAGACATGGATTAAAACACTGAAGTCATATGGATTACTTTTATGATGCCTTTATGTGATTTTTGGAGTGTCAAAATTTTGGCACCCATTCACTTGCATTGTATAGACCTACAGAGTTGAGATATTCTTCCAAAAATCTTAATTTATGTTCAGCAGAAGAAAGAAAGTCATACACATCTGGGATGGCATGAGGGTGAGTAAATGATGAAAGAATTTAAATTTTTGGGTGAACTATTCCTTTAATATGACTATTCCTTTTAATACGCTAAAATAATATACACTACCGTTCAAAGGTTAAGGGTCACTTACTCATTCTTTATTTTTTATTTTTTTCACATTTTAGAATAATAGTAAAGTCATCACAACTATGGAATTATACAAATAGAACTATGGGAATTATGTTGTGACTAAAAAAATCAAAAATAAATCAAAACTATGTTATATTTTAGCATCTTCAAAGTGGCCACCCTTTGCCTGGATTTTGCAGACATGTACTCTTGGCATTTTCTCAAACAACTTCTTGAGGTATCACCCTGGGATTCTTTTTAAACAGTACTGAAGGAGTTCCCATCTATATGCTGGGCACTTAGTGGCTGCTTTTCTTAATTATTCGGTCCAAGTCATCCATTTAAAAAAAAAAAATTTTTTATTTTTTATAAAATTTTAGTTTTGTAATTAAATAAATTAATATGTTGGCACAATTATATTTTTGTCTACAAAACTAATTTCAAACATTTAAGCATACGACTTCAAATCAAAAGATTTTTAAGATCATGAGAAACATTTCAGGCAAGTGACCCCAAACTTTTGAACGGTAGTGTATATTAAATATAAAAACGTGTGCATGATACGCATTGTCACATTTTTTAATCGCAATGTAAACAATCGTGCCACAATAAACCCTTACACCCCTATTTCCCAAACACTACCCCCGTCTGTCACTGGTCAGAACAACAGATAATCCCACCCCAAATTCACACCATTGGTTGAACCAATCAGTACATTACGCACAGTTAAACAAGCTACAGCTGGGTTTTTCGTAGTCGAGCTACACTCTTCATCTGTTTCTCAAAGTATACATGACCAACCTGGTATCATAAAATCACTTTACTTTTTTGCTAAATGATTTTTACAAATGTGAACAAAATAAAGGTTTTTAATCAATTCTAAAAGTCTGATTGAGTTTTTGAAAGACAGGAGCTGAGCTGAAGTGTTAAATACACTGCGCATGGCCACTGTATTTCGGAGCATGCACACAACGACAAGGCCAGTTGTGGTTCGATTAATATGTAGCTATACATGCTCGACGAAGCCAAGCTACAATCACATTATCTAGGTCTGTGACTTTGCAAAAATCAGGCTGGTACAATATCAATCAGACTGAAATGTGACATTTTAAAAAGTGGAATTTTTATTTTAATCCAACTGAAATGTAACTTTTACAGTGCATGTAAATGTGTTCAATGGCAATGTCAGGCTGGTCAGGATTCTCATAAAAACAGAGCAATGTTTTGATAGCAAAACAGTGTTTAACCTTTTGGGGGAAATTAAACTACAAATTGCTTCTTTTAGTGAACTCTGCATATTAAGATGGGATAGAAGAAAGTATCTAAACATCGAAAAAATTACACACATCACTTTAAAACTGCTTAAAATTGTTCTGAGAACATCCTAGCTAACACACAATGTCCATTTTGATTCATTTCTTCATTAACTGACAAATAATGCTTTGAGCAGATTGTATGGATTTTAGCAGGCATAGTTGTAAAGATAACATACATAAGATATAGTCAAAGTAACCATATATTCTCTTCAAACACAGGGACCAGATTGGATTTAAAGATGCTGACAGGCACACAGAAGGCTGACTCTGCATTATGACTGACCTCTCTGTCAGAATGTGATTGCAAGTGTTTTCAAGATAGAGAAATGCTGTTTATGCAGATCAAATGCAAATGCTGATATATAGTACCTACAAAGCCTCCACCGCCAGCTGGCTATGACAGCTTCTACTTCTATGAATTTCTTAGATGTACTATCAAACGTGCGGTAAACCACATTTGCAATGGTTGAATTTTAGGTAGATCAGTCTATAAATGATCTACCTACAATTCAACCTTTGCAAATGTGGTTCACCACATCAGCAACTGACAATTCCAAAACTAATTTAGACTGATAATCCATAATCTTCATTGACTCTCTGGAAACAAAATGATTTGTAACAACTTCACATTGCTCGCATGCAACTGAATGTCCTATAATTTGATTAAATCAATGATAGACCTGAAACATAATCACGTTGGTGGAACAGGTCAGATGCATTTGTTTCCTGTGAAATATCTACTCAACTTCAAGTGCTCCAGGGCTACATTATGGAAGAATGTGAACTTGAGACAAGAACTAACAATGAATCAGATTCCAATAAGTCTTTCAAATCTCTGATCTGCTATTTTATTTATTGTGACCTCCTGGCCTTCTGAACTACGGGTCTTTAAGCCAAAGTGTTTACAACATCTTATGATTTCAGATTAGAGTCCTGAGCATAAGTAATTATGAAATTAATCTCCATTTAAGCATGTTGCTTGTTGCTTTAATCCTCCCGGCTGTGCTCTCTCTCTACTGGAAACACGGTCACATCACACCATTGTTATACATAATGCATAACCTTCAGGAATATGCATCTGTGAGATATGCTAATATTATTAAATACAATTTTCTTAGACTATATTCATAGTGATAATAAGATTCAAACATAAGCTTTCTTTAAAATGCATTTGAGTTTAAACAGCTTTGGTTTAATCTCTGTAAAAACTGGAATATATTCAGAGAGAACAGTTTAATGCTATATTCCAGATTAAAAACAACCACAAAAACATAGTTCTTAACAAAATGCTACAAGAAAGAGATTTGTGGCAAAATATGCTTGTAAAAACTGCTAACTACTTTAAAGCAGGGTAGCTCAATCCTGCTTATGGAGATATTAGTTCCAACCCTGCCCTAACTGTAATTTGCAAGTAAACCTGAAGACTTTGATGAGATGTTTCAGATGTTTGGTTAATGTTGTAACTCAAAAATAAATAAATAAATAAATAAATAAATAATAATAATAATAATAATAATAATAATAAAGGTTTCATGATTCTCATGAAACATGTCAAGAAAATGTCCTGGTCATGCATTATATTTTGCAATATAAGAAAATGAAACCTACATTTAGGACAATTCAGATTTTTTGCAATGTACCATTATTTTTAGGACACTTATTATTATCCCCAAAGTCTCATTACCATGCATCTGGATGTTTTACTTTTACCTATTGTTTTAAACGATCATTTTCAAAACTTCGTAATTTATTTACTGTTTTACAGTATTTTTGTTAAACAGGACCAGGAAATTTTCTTTAGAGGTTTTGTGAGAATCACCCAGAAGCAGGACTGCTCTAGTCTGCTCTATTGTTTTAGGAATTAAAGGTGCACTCAGTAACTTTTTGTTTGTGTCGTCTTGTGGATGGGGCATCATTCCAAAACAATAGTTTTTAGTTAAAGATTCCATCGTAGAAATTCACTATTCACAGTCAGCCAGGATTCATTTAATCCATGAGTGAAAGTGTCCAATAACAGGGCTGTTACTGAAATTAAGCGAGCAGTATTCAACTGGTCATTTGATCCTAACATGGCAGCCCCCATGAGGGGGACCCTCTCCATGTAGAATAAAACAGCTTTTTTAAGATAACTGATCCGACTGAGTCTTCATCTTATGTGAGTGCTCATGACTTTATTCATATACTTTAAAATTAAAATGTATTTCTTAACAAGTAAAAAAAAGATAAAAAAAAATTAGGAAAATAATTACTGAGTGCACCTTTAAGATGTGAATATCAAGAGCATCACTTGTCAGGGCGTCCCCTCCCTGCCTCACCCTAAGGGCAAAATCTATCGGCCTCTTTTTCCAAACGTCACGTCCACATAAATAGGTTCATAACAATCGCCTCATGCACTTTTAATGCTCCACTGACATTTGCATAAAGGAATAACAGATATAGACTAGACGTGGAAAAAAAAATGTCGGTCAACTGTTTTCATACGTGAAATCAGCTGATCCAATAATGCACAACACTACACAGAGAGCGCTGATATTCTCCCTCCCTGTATAATCTCAGAATGTGGACGACGAGCTGCCTAGACAGCATTTTGAGCATCACAGGAGTGTGTGCAGCATTTTTGGGCATCCTGTGCGCTCCAATTCATCTGAAGAAATAAACCCAAATACGCTGTCCAGGCAGGCAGCTCATCAGGTTTTGAGAAACAGCCATTGGCTCCTGATTCTCATGAGCACATCGACAAGATAAATCCATTGTAATTGCCATCATAATCAACACTGAGACAAAAAGCACAAACTGACAGGGGTTCATGAAGTCTTGTGTTTAGACGTTGCGGGTATTAAATGCAAAGCGAGATGAAACGACAAGATGGGCGATGCTGACCCACTGATTCAGTTTCAACGCATCGGCATCGCGGACATCAGGCCCATTATAAAAAAAAATGTCCCCTGACTGAAAAGATATTTAATTCATGCTCTTACTAATAGGCTACGAAAACCACCAGTAAATTAAAAAGCATCTATTTCCCCAAAGTAATAATGTCGATATTACCAGTGTGTTGTCCCGGTCCATGTGAAGTCTCGGTGGATCCAGTGTTGTTCAGTTCTGTTGGTTACTGGTGGTATTTGTAGAATGGTGTCTGTAGTGTAGTCAAGTGCAGTCCCTCCTCTACGCGCGCCGGTGTCGTGTGACGTTGCGCCGCGGTGCGAACCTCTCATTTCAAGAGTGCAAGCATTTGTCCCAGTCATCTACATCCACTCTAGATACTGACACTAAGAATATTTTAGATGCTATAAGACAGTGATTTTTAACCTTTGGGTAAAAACGAAGAGATTTGAATGAGCAATTTCAGATTTGTAAAAAATGTGATTTATCTTTTATTATTAAATCATTGTTTTTGTATCTGTTCACCTTGAAAAACACTTTTTCAGAGACTGAAAACAACAGTCTGACTAGTGAATGAATAATTGAATTATTATATACATTGATTAATGAGTGAATGTCAATACCCCTGTTGCTAGGGTTGCAACCGGTCCCGTAAATTATAGGGATCGTCCCGTATTTAAAGATAAAATTATGCGTCCCGTATGCGATTTGTCCCGTATTTAAGCTGGTCATATGGCGTCACGGTGAAACTGTTCCAGATCGCCAATTTAACATTGATATAAGTTAGAAAATGTTCCTATGGTGGGTAAGGGACCGTCTGAAAAGTCCACACATTTTGCTAAAACGTGCTAATACTGTGGAGGGTGTGGTAAGGGACCGTCTGAAAAGTCCACAAATGGTGGTAAAACTGTGGAGATTTTTATATATAAATGTTCAATAAGATCAAGCAATGTATGAATACAATCATAAAGGCAAGTACAGGTGAAGGAAAAAATAAAAAATAAAAATGATAAAAAAAATTTAAACAATATTTATAAACCATCCAAAATGTAAACATAAATAAGATAAAGAAGACAAATAATCGAAACAAATTAAATAAATATATGATGTATATATATATATGTATATACGTCATTGGTCAGGAAAGTTCTCATTTTAGCATATAAGAAAGGATATACAATTTTTATTAATAACATATATTAATAACAATAATGCATATTGATTCATTTTTAACGCATTTATTGCTAAAACTGCCCCCCATTTAAGTGCCCCTTATTTTAAAACTTCAAAGGTGGCAGCCCTACCTGTTGCATATCCTTGTGGTCCAGTTATGAATTCAGTACCAAAAACCAAATTTCTCTGTTGAATTTATTAACACGTGATGTGTTCTAGTCTATGTAATAATCATATTGCTGAATCCTGATTGGAAAAAAAGTTTTGATCCTGCCTTCCTGGCACCAGCAGGGTCAGCTTCCAGGTGCAGTGTACATTCAAACTGTTCTACAGTTCACCCAACAGAACTTTTGGGGAACTAGTTTTGAGAAAAGTTGTATAGAGTGTTCTGTGACCTTTAAACGTGCTATATGTAATATTTTTACTGTGCTAAATCATAAAATGTCCATAATATGTCATTAGAGAATTAGGAAACATGCTAAGTTGAAATACTGGCTTCTCCGATACCAATGCTACATACAGCCAGTATATTCTACTTTGAAGTTTCTATTCCAGGCTGGAATTTCTGTTTATGTTTTGGCCTGTGTGTTCCCGCCCACTGCCCACTCACCAATAGTATTTCGACACCGCCGGGTTGCCAGATTTGAACAAGTTTGCAGGCAAACAATACTGCGTGCTGCAGCAATGGAAGACAGCAAACAAACTGGATCAGAGATAACAGATTCCACCCGACCTAAAAAGACACGCCATCTGTCTAAACACCACCATGACCAGAGGCGTAGTAAAACAAGGATAAATATTGGAGATGCGTTTGGAAGATGGAGACAGCTTAAATCCCAGAAATCCTTTAAAACGGATGCTGAGTTAGCTAATTTGCGTGTCAACAATCTGGCAACCCGCATGAGCTTCGAGTCTGGGAACTCTCCATTATTTTGAATTTGGACTGCAGTACCCATTTCAAACGCTTGTTGTCAATCTTACATATAGCACCTTTAAATCCTGTTTGTTTCACCTCGGATTGCCCACTGTCTGCCTGCCTTCTTTTTCCATTCACAATGGTCTGTTACTGTACATTTAACATAAGAATTCATATCAGAGTAAATTAAATACATGGTGGCCGGCAAATTTCTAACCCCCTTATAATGGTTGTGCTTTGACAAACTCTGTCATCCACTACATTATCTTCAGTTAACCATTATCTGGGTTACATAATCAGATTACAAAATCAGGTACTTGTTATTATGTTAAATTACATTTTAAAATACTCATAATCAGATTACAATGACTTTTTACAGATTACATTATTACATATTAATCAGGCAATGGCAGTAATTTGTTCATAAATTAATGATTTCCCTAATTCTTATATATATATATACATTTTTCTTTCTAAATGAGCTTACTGCTGATATAATTTAGACCATGCCTTCTCATGACGAATAATTGTGCAAGTTACTAAGAACACTGCTGATGTATAGCTGTGAAATATGTCTACATCAGATCCAGTGACCTTCAATAATGATTGATTCTGGAAGCCTGGACTAAAAAAAAAAAAAAAAAAAAGTAAAACTTGGAGGACAATAGTTAAAAAATCCTCTTCTAAATAAATCTAATTCACACTATCTTTTTCTGCCATCTTTTCCAAAATAGCGAGTAAAACACAAAATATGTATAAATTCTCACATTTTTATTCATTGATTACAATATGCAACAATATGTCAAAATAGTATAGATTATCCTGCTAGGTTAGGTCAGACGTACTGCAAAAGTAATCCAAATAATCAGATTAGATTACCTAAAAAATATTATGTTATTGATTGCAATTATAGTCATGCAATTTGTAATCAGTACTGGAATAAACTACACTGATAATCTCCTATTTCAGTGCTGACCCCTGCACTCACTGTGTGCATAATTTCTGTCTTTTCAGAGATATTTGGTAGTTAGAATGTTTGTGTCATAAAATGAAAAGCTAGAATACGCCACATGAAGTTGTCCTTGTGATATTTGTATCAGACATGCATAGTGTGTAATTCAATTGCAACTGTTATTGGATGCTAAAGGCTACATCAACCTCCCCTCATCAGATGAATATACAACATAATTTGTGATAAACAAATTATTTTATGTGCTGTTTGTAGGCTATTGTAACTGATTTTTAAAAGACATGAATTATTTTTATGCTATTTGTTTTTATGTGTTTCTTCTGCTTTAATTCAGTTTCCTGTAAACTATAATGCAAAGATGTAAATAAACTCAAACAACCTTGACTATCACATGCATTGAAAGACATGACTCAAGGCAAGCCAGTAAGTTTCACATCAAAAATACATTTTAATCAAAATTCCTAATGACTTTTTGGTCACTGAAAAGTCGCTTACATTTTATAAATATAACCATGGGAGATAGCCGCTAGAATGCGATCTTTAGAGGGGCATTTTGATCTTAAGGGTGGGCAACTGGTTGTCTCTTCAGGAATATATGAATAAGTTATGACTATTCACATTTAGGGAAAGGGAATGAAGTTCTTATTTTTATCAATAACAAATTGTTTAAGAGTTTATAATGATGTGTTTCTTTATTGTCCTCTACATAGTCATACCAAATGTGTAACATAAAATTACCTTTCTTTTTATGTACATGTTTGGAGACAATATATATACACCGATCAGCCACAACATTAAAACCACCTGCCTAATATTGTGTAGGTCCCCCTTGTGCCACCAAAACAGCTCTGACCCATCAAGACGTGGACTCCACAAGACCTCTGAAGGTGTCCTGTGGTGTCTGGCACCAAGACGTTAGCAGCAGATCCTTTAAGTCCTGTAAGTTGCGAGGTGGGGCCTCCATGGATTGGACTTGTTGGTCCAGCACATCCCACAGATGCTCAATCGGATTGAGATCTGGGGAATTTGGAGGCCAAGTCAACACCTTGAACTCTTTGTCATGTTCCTCTAACCATTCCTAAAAAATGTTTGCATTGTGGCAGGGCGCATTATCCTGCTGAAAGAGGACACTGCCATCAGGGAATACCGTTGCCATGAAGGGGTGTATGTGGTCTGCAACTATCTTTAGGTAGGTGGTACGTGTCAAAGTAACATCCACATGAATGCCAGGACCAAAGGTTTCTCCGCAGAACATTGCCCAGAGAATCACACTGCATCTAACAGCCTGCCTTCTTCCAATAGTGCATCCTGTTGCCATCTCTTCCCCAGATAAACAACGCACACACACCCGGCCAACCAAATGATCTAGAAGAAAACGTGATTCATCAGACCAGGCCACTTTTTCCATTACTCCATGGTCCAGTTCTGACGCTCACGTGCCCATTTTAGGTGCTTTTGGCGGTGGACGGGTCAGCATGGGCACTATGACCGGTCTGCGGCTATGCAGCCCCATACACAGCAAGCTACGATTCACTGTGTGTTCTGACACCTTTCTATCATGGCCAGCATTAAGTTTTTCAGCAATTTGTGCTACAGTGGCTCTTCTGTGGGATCGGACCAGACGGGCTAGCCTTCGCTCACTACACGCATCAATGAGCCTTGGGCTCCTATGACCCTGTCGCCAGTTCACCGGTTGTTCTTTCTTGGACCACTTTTGGTAGGTACTAACCACTGCATACCGGGAACACCCCACAAGACCTGCCGATTTGGAGATGCTCTGACCCAGTCGTCTAGCCATCACAATTTGGCCCTTGTCAAAGTTGCTCAGATTCTTACGCTTGCCCATTTTTCCTGCTTTCAACACATGAAATTCAAGAACTGACTGCTCACTCCCTGCCTAATATATCTCACCCCTTGACAGGTGCCATATAATAATATAGGTACAAGATAATAAATGTTATTCACTTCACCTGTCAGTGGTTTTAATGTTGTGGCTGATCAGTGTATATAATCATGGCTCACATGCTCTGTCCATTGAGCCGTATCTATCTACAGAGCCATACAGGTGCATTAGCCGAAGTTGTGCCTCTGCCTGTGTATTTGATGCTGCTAAACCAGATACTTCAGATGTGTTGCTACACTTCAAAATAAGTTGAACTGCAGTACAAATGTGTACCAACCCGTATAATTGAGAACCAACTATTATTCTCAATTATACGGGTTGGTACACCCGTATATTCTCCAAGTCTAGATAAACGTTTTAACGTTTAAAGGGAACTGATGTTAGATTTGATTATTATGACTGATAAACGCCCTCCATTTGTAACCTAAGGACCTCCTCTACTAATTTGCTCTCAGCGACCCCTGGCATCCTTTGAACGCCCCCGTTGAGAACCTCTGCTTGAAGTGTTGCGCATTTCACTTCCCCTGCGGTAGGTGTCGCTGGCGTCACATTTCTGTCCCAACCCAAAACAAAGAAGAAGTGACGTTGTTAACAAGAGCAGTCTGCTGTCAAAGCAGCAGAAATGTCAACAGTTCGCCCTTATCCAAACTGTCAAAGGATTACGGTTCAGAATTAATGTGAAATTTCCCCGGTGGTAAGTTTTTGTCACCAATATGAAAGCTCAGGTAGTTTACTGCATGTGGACTGCTAGCTAACAAGACAACCTGACCATCCAGTGATCGCTATAAACGACTTCTGTTGTTTTGTACTATTAGGTTTAATGCATAAAGAGGCTTTGCTTTGGAATAGAAACTGAACAATTTCGGAAAGCGAAAGATGCACATAGGTGTGATTAATTTCTCCTCGTGGAATTTGTTACTCTGTCCTAATACCCAGGCCACAAGTGACACAATGCAATGACAGCTTACTGTCTTAACATATTTATCATGATCAAGCCTCTGTAATATAGTGCATAAATGGGGGAAAGATACTCTGTTCGATTGTGACATTACGTAAGGCGCGGTTAGTATGGTTAAATTTGTCTTGTGGGGTGTGTTCACTGGTTAGATCAGTAGTTTTGATCTGTTTAATTCTCTCTGCAACCTGAACCTGTCACTGCACTTTGATTAACAATGCATACACATTTTATAATTCTGTATTTGAAAATGTTGAAAAAAATGTTCTGCCAGATTTCTCCATCAGTGGGAACTCAGATCCATAGGCTGATCATGGCCACCCATCCAGCACCACTCCCCTTGAGGGAGTTCTGCCCCCTCTACTACCTTCTCAATGCCATCCCTGCTAAAGTGCAGAAAGGTTTTCGTTCCGTATTGGTCTACTTGACCGCTTTGGACAGCAACACTGATTATATAGCGATTGGCAGCAGCATCGGCATGCTGTATCTCTACTGCAGGAGAGTGAGCCAGATGAATAAATACAATTTAGAGGTAAGACAGCATTGCTATTTCCAAACTAGTCTGCACTTACAGTTGATCTGATGTGAGGATATTCTTGAGGTACAGTTGAAGTCAGAAGTTTACATACACTTAGGTTGAAGTCATTAAAACTAATTTTTTAACCACTCCACAGATTTAATATTAGCAAACTATAGTTTTGACAAGTCGTTTAGGACATCTACTTTATGCATGAAACAAGTAATTTTTCCAACAATTGTTTACAGACAGATTGTTTCACTTTTAATTGACTATATCATAATTCCAGAAGTTTACATTCACTAGGTTAACTGTGCCTTTAAGCATCTTGGAAAATTCCAGAAAATTATGTCAGGCCTAGACAATTAGCCAATTAGCTTCTGGTAGCAGGTGTACCTGTGGATGTATTTTAAGGCCTACCTTCAAACTCAGTGCCTCTTTGCTTGACATCATGGGAAAATCAAAAGAAATCAGACAAGATCTCAGAAAAAATAAATTGTGGACCTCCACAAGTCTGGTTCATCCTTGGGAGCAATTTCCAAATGCCTGAAGGTATCACGTTCATCTGTACAAATAATAGTACGCAAGTATAAACACCATGGGGCCACGCAGCCATTATACCACTCAGGAAGGAGATGCATTCAGTCTCCCAGAGGTGAATGTAGTTTGGTGTGAAAATTGCAAATCAATCCCAGAACAACAGCAAAGGACCTTGTGAAGATGCTGGAGGAAACAGGCAGACAAGTATCTATATCCACAGTAAAATGAGTCCTATATCGACATAACCTGAAAGGCTGCTCAGCAAGGAAGAAGCCACTGCTCCAAAAGCGTCATTAAAAAAACCAGACTACAGTCTGCAAGTGCACATGGGGACAAAGATCTTTGTCGAAAGATTTTTGGAGAAATGTCCTCTGGTCTGATGAAACAAAAATTGAACTGTTTGGCCATAATGACCATCGTTATGTTTGGAGGAAAAAGGGTGAGGCTTGCAAGCCGAAGAACACCATCCCAACCGTGAAGCATGGGGGTGGCAGCATCATGTTGTGGGGGTGCTTTGCTGCAGGATGGACTGGTGCACTTCACAAAATAGATGGCATCATGAGGAAGGAAAATTATGTTGATATATTGAAGCAACATCTCAAGACATCAGCCAGGAAGTTAAAGCTCGGTCGCAAATGTGTCTTCCAAATGGACAATGACCCCAAGCTTACCTCCAAATCTGTGGCAAAATGGCTTAAGGACAACAAAATCAAGGTATTGGAGTGGCCATCACAAAGCCCTGACCTCAATCTGATAGACAATTTGTGGGCAGAACTGAAAAAGCGTGTACGAGCAAGGAGGCCTTCAAACCTGACTCAGTTACACCAGTTCAGTCTGGAGGAATGGGCCAAAATTCCAGCAACTTATTGTGAGAAGCTTGTGGAAGTCTACCCAAAACGTCTGACCGAAGTTAAACAATTTAAAGGCAATGCTACCAAATAATAACAAAGTGTATATAAACTTCTGGCCCACTGGGAATGTGATGAAAGAAATAAAAGCTGAAATAAATCATACTCTCTACTATTATTCTGGCATTTCACATTCTTAAAATAAAGTAGTGATCCTAACTGACCCAAGACAGGGAATGTTTTCTATGATTAAATGTCAGGAATTGTGAAAAACTGAGTTTAAATGTATTTGGATAAGGTGTATGTAAACTTCAGACATGAACTGTATATTGTTTTTGCAATAGGCCTGTTTTCTGTTGTAATAGGGTAAATGTGAGGCCATCACTGCAGTGAAGTTGCTGAGTTGTTTTGATGATCTTGTGGCTGTTGGGACAGCATCAGGCCGAGTTGCTTTCTTTCAGCTTGTGTCACCATTACCTGGCAGAAATAAACAGGTACAACTGCATCTCTCAATATAGACACCAAGTACAAAGGGTTTCATTAAATAAGAGACATTAAAGTGTTTACTATATTTATTATTATTATTATAAATTTTACTTAATATTTTATTAGAAAAAGATTTTACAATAATTTTACACCACATTTAAATAACACTTACAGTGGCATGCAAAAGTTTGGGCACTGATCAAAATGTCTGTTTCTGTGAATAGCTAAGCGAGCAAAAGATGGCCTGATTTCCAAAAGGCTTAAAGTTAAAGATGACACATTTCTTTAATATTTTAAGCAATTTTACTTTTTTATATTCATCTTTTACAGTTTCAAAATAACAAAAAAGGAAAAGGGCCCGAAGCAAAAGTTTGGGCACCCTGCATGGTCAGTACTTAGTAACACCCCCTGGCAAGTATCACAGCTTGTAAAAGCTTTTGTAGACAGCTAAGTGTCTTTCAATTTTTGTTTGGGGGATTTTCACCCATTCTTCCTTGCAAAAGGCTTCTAGTTCTGTGAGATTCTTGGGCCGTCCTGCATGCACTGCTCTTTTGAGGTCTATCCACAGATTTTCGATGATGTTTAGGTCAGGGAACTGTGAGGGCCATGGCAAAACCTTCAGCTTGCGCCTCTTGAGGTAGTCCATTGTGGACTTTGAGGTGTGTTTAGGATCATTATCCTGTTGTAGAAGCAATCCTCTTTTCATCTTCAGCTTTTTTACAGATGGTGTGATGTTTGCTTCCAGAATTTGGTATTTAATTTAATCCATTCTTTCCTCTACCAGTGAAATGTTCCCCTGTGCCACTGGCATCAACACAAGCCCAAAGCATGATCGATCCACCCCCATGCTTAACAGTTGGAGAGGTGTTCTTTTCATGAAATTCTGCACCCTTTTTTTCTCCAAACATACCTTTGCTCATTGCAGCCAAAAAGTTATATTTTAACTTCATCAGTATGCAGGACTTGTTTCTAAAATGCATCAGGCTTGTTTAGATGTTCATTTGCAAACTTCAGACGCTGAAATTTGTGGCGAGGATGCAGGAAAGGTTTTCTTCTCATGACTCTTCCATGAAGGTCATATTTGTGCAGGTGTCACTGTACAGTAGAACAGTGCACCACTACTCCAGAGTCTGCTAAATCTTCCTTAAGGTCTTTTGCAGTCAAACAGGGGTTTTGATTTGCCTTTCTAACAATCCTACGAGGAGTTCTCTCTGAAAGTTTTCTTGGTCTTCCAGACCTCAACTTGACCTCCACCATTCCTGTTAACTGCCATTTCTTAATTACATTACGAACTGAGGAAACGGCTACCTGAAAACGCTTTGCTATCTTCTTATAGTCTTCTCTTGCTTTGTGGGCATCAATTATTTTAATTTTCAGAGTGCTAGGCAGCTGCTTAGAGGAGCCCATGGATGCTGATTGTTGGGACAAGTTTGAGGAGTCAGAGTATGTATAAAGCTTTGAAATTTGCATCACCTGGCCTTTCCAAACGATGATTGTGAACAAGCCATAGCCCTAACAAGCTAATTAAGATCTGAGACCTTGGTAAGAGTTATCTGAGAGCTCAAATCTCTTGGGGTGCCAAAACTTTTGCATGGTGCTCCTTTCCTTTTTTTCACTCTAAAATTGTTCAAAATAAAAATAATACACTAATATTGCTTAAAATGTTGAAAAGAATGTTTCATCTTTAACTTTATGCCTTTTGGAGATCAGTTCATCTTCTACTCACTTAACTATTCACAGCAACAGATATTTTCACCAGGGGTGCCCAAACTTTTGCATGCCACTGTATTGGCTGTTTAATAGAGCAGTTTAACTTCACATGTGTGTAATTGCTAATATAAAAGTTAAAAATGTCATGTAACATCATTATTCAAAATATAGCAGTGGTTCAAAAGTATTTTTTTCTGTCCACATAATAAAAGAGCATAAAATGTAAAGATGTGATCTTATAAAAGAAAATTGTAAAGTGATTAACTGTTAAGCAGGCACTGTGTCACACTGATTTCGTGGTCTTGTCACAGCTGAGAAGGTTTGATGTGGTGGGCTTGCACAAAAGCACAATTACAGCTCTAGCATGGAGTGCTAATGGCATGAAGCTCTTCTCTGGTGATGATAAAGGGAGGGTGGTCTACTCTGCTGTGGACCTGGACCAGGTAAGCCTTGATCTTGAGTCTATTTTCTTATGCCGTATGCCTGATATTAGTATTTAGATGGACAAAATAGTGAAAGTTCACCCAAACAGGGAAATTCTCTCACCCTCATGCCTTCCCAGATGTGTATAACTTTCTTTCTTTTGTAAAACGCAAATGACGATTTTTAGAAGAATATGTCAGCTCTGTAGGGCCATACAATGCAAGTTAATGTTGGCCAGAACTTTGAAGCTCCAAAAAGCACGTAAAGGCAGCATAAAAGTCATCCATATGACTCCAGTGGTCAAATTCATGTCTTCAGAAGCGATATGATGGGGTGAGAAACAGATAAATATTTTAGTCCTTTTTTACTATAAATCTCCACCTATAACTAGCCCCGACCAGTAGGTGACAATATGCTCAAAGAAAGCGCATCAGCAAAAAACAAAAGAAGAAGAATGTGAAAGTGAAAATGGAGATCTATAGTAATAAAGGACTTAAATATTACGTTTCTCACCCACTCCTATTACATTGCTTCTGAAGACATGGATTTAACCACTGGAGTCATATGGATTAGTTTTATGCTGCTTGTATGCACTTTTTGGATCTTCAAAGTTCTGGCCACCATTCATTGCATTGTATGGACCTGCAGAGCTGAGATATTCTTCTAAAAATCGTCATTTGCTTTCTGCAGAAGAATGAAAGTCATACACATCTGGGATGGCATGAGGGTGAGTAAATGATGAGAGAATTTTCATTTTTGGGTGAACTATTCCTTTAAAAAATACATTTGCTAGGTCCAACTCCTGTACATATTCCTTGCATACTGGTTTTGGAGGGGAGAATTTTTTATAGTGTCTAATGACTGAGAATGTGTGTGTGTTCTGTGTCCTTTAGGGAGTGTGTAACCCATTGATTCTCTTTGAAGAGCCTTCAGCAATAGTTCAGTTGGAGTACAGTCAGAAAGTCCTTCTGGTTTCATCCCATCAGCGCTCAATGCTATTCTATACACAAGAGCAGTCGCACCAGCAGCTGGGCACTAAACCACGAAAAAGGTACAACACCCACAATCCATGTTCAATTGTTAGAGTTGGAGTGTTAGGGGCCATTCACACCAAACATGTCATTGCATCTAAAAAAGTGGATAGAACAGAAAGCTGGTGACTCATTTAAAAAAAATCAAGTTCTTTTAACTTGACATGGCCGCATTGTGTGAGCGGCCCCTTACTCATATTTTCCTCCCTTTAGTTCATTAGTGATTTTAAGCTCAGTGTCTTAACTCACTTATGTACAGTTCTTGATATTTGTCTTTCATTTTAAAAGCAATGGCAAGTTTGGTGCCTGCTTCCAGCCAGCTCTGTGCAAGCAGAGCGATCTGGTGGTTTATGCTGCCAGGCCAGGGTTGCGTCTGTGGAGGACGGATGTGCGAGGTCGGGTGGGGGAAACGCATGTCCTAAAGCCCCTGTTTAATCAGGAGGTCCCTCAGTTTGAGCTGTTCCCACGTTCAGGCCCCACCGGTGGCTACAGACCTACAGAAAGACAATTGGGATTGGTCAGCTGCTTCCTGAAAGAGGGCTGGGTCCTTAGCTGGAACGAGTACAGTGTTTATGTTGTGGACTGCACCAATCAGGTATGAATATGTTTTCTGGATCTGTGTGTGAAAGAAATTCAGTGCATAAACATTCAGTGTGATTCAGTCTATAACGAAGTTGATGTTGTTTTAATCTAAGGATATACTGTACTTACGATCAATCAATATATAAACTGAAAAGTGCTTTGAGTGTTTGTCAATGCAAAGATAATTTGTGATATTGTTTCTAATTCTTTCTAAGGTTATCATTGGAGGATTGGAAAGCAGTGGAGATATAGTGTCTGTGTCATGCACTGAGAATGAAATCTTCATTCTGAAAGGAGATCGGGACATTCTGCGGATCTCAAATTGCCCTGAGGGATTGGTTTCTAATTGTGAGTTGCATTTCTGATGCCTTAATGGTAGTTTTAGTCATGCATTCTGCTCCATCAGCAGTACTCTGACATTAACACCCTGTCTACACCGGACCCGAGCGAATCAATGATGATGTCTACACTGCAAGCGTCCGTTGTGCCACGTCGGGTCACACCGACAGTAAATGAGTGTGCTGTTCCATTTTGCGCTGCACGTGCTGGTGCTACTACTGCCAACATAATAAACGGTTTAGAACATAAGTGTCGGCACGTCCAGTGTAGACAGCCTCAAGTCGTTGCATCACATCACGTCATTGGACACGCCCAATGTAGACGGGGAGTAAGGGATGGGGAAAAGCATGTTTTGCCCTTGGCACTTTAATAACTGCAATGGTTTTACTTAGTCATGCTTCATAGATTGATGTTTATTGATTAATTTATTTTTCTCTCTCTCTCTCACTTACACTATCCACCAGTGCCCCCAATAAGTGTTTGGACACTTAAGACACATTTATAAAACATGAATTTTATTGCATGAGATTGCAAAATATAAAATCTGCAAACAAATTATGCTTTTTCTCAGAACTGAACACTTTTCTTAAACTGATTTTGCAATTATTTTTATTTTGACCCAAGGTAATGATTAGTGAATTTTAAGTGTCCCTGACTTTGAAAACCAGAGGGTGTCCAAATAACTTTTATCTTCATTTTTAACAGTATCTGTTATTCAAAATGTATATTTTTATATAAATTCTTTTTGGGAATTTATTTGCTTGTATTGTGTGCTTTTGCTATCTTTCTTTAAAATAAATGTCACTTAGTTTGATATTTTGTTATCTAATGCGGTGATTCCCAACCGGGGGTAGGTGTACCCCAGGGGGTACATAAGCAGGTCCCAGGGGGTACGCAAAAAGAATTGGATTTTGCTATGTTGAACCTAACAAAGTGAATGGGACAACAGATGGGTAAACATATATAGATTTTCCATTTAATCACGACCTTCGTTTGAATGATCCCAATGGCGATCTTTTACTCTATGCAAAGTTAGGCATTGAGATCTTTTCACCGTGTGTTGAGAGTAAAAGTTAGGTTTAACTTTAATGTAAATACTTGTAAATAGTTCAAATTATGAATCTAAAAAAATAAACATGTAACAAAACTTATGTATGCAATTTAATTTATGTAATTTCAAGACTTTATATTTATTTATGGAATACATGGAATTTGTTCATTTTTAAAAAGTTGAAATGTAACCGAAATTATGAAAAACTAATGATAATATAAAATTGGTCAAATTAATATTTTGTAATTCACCAAGTTAGAGCATTAGCTGAGAGAATTTCTTTTATATGTAAGTAAAATGGACATTATAAATGATTTAGACTGATTTAATCTGAACTGATCAAATCGGGATGTCTTTGTCTATTCCCAGCCCTAATGGGAATTGATAAAGAGATGTCAATAGATAAAACCAATACTGACTGATCAAAAATAATCAATATTAACGACAATGCTAAATGATATTTAGTCTTTAAATATCTTTGGTTTTGTGTCGATCAAGGGGTACTTCAGCCTTACTGATAGTGCTGTTGGCGTACTTCAGGCAAAAAATGTTTAAAAAAAATTAAAATGTTTAAGCGTGTCTTAAGTGTCCAAAAATATTTGGGGACTATTGTATACTAATCTGTCTTTTTGTATCTCTCTCTCTCTCACTCTTTCTCTGTCTCAGTATTAGACCACTCTTACCGTTTTACATCCCCTCTTTCCACACCCACCATTGTGCTGCCCCCTAATGGCGCCGTGGAAACAGCTCAGCCAATCAGAACCATGCCCATCATTACAGAGCAGGAGACTCAAGCCAGTCCCAGCTCAGAGGAAGTGCGTGAAGGGATTGAGGAGTCAGAGGAGGTGCATGAGGAACAGCAGCATGAGGAATTCAGTCAAGCTGTCAAGGCTCTGGTAGTCACTGAGGAGGTGGATCAGCAGCAGCGGGTTAGTGTAGGGACCCTTGAATCCTGCAGTCGCAGCAGCTCCATCACATCATGGGAGAGTGCTCAGGGTATGTTGACTGCCACGGAGGCCTCCATCTCAGAGCTGTCCTCTAGCCGATACAGCACCATCACCCAGGAGGACTTCCAGCAAGAGCTGGTGGTCAAGGCCATAAAGCTGAAGAAGAAGGGCAAGAGGAGAAGGCAGGGTAAGAGGATCAACGCTGCATCACATGTAGCACTCACCATGTTATGATATGTTATCATCACATAAAGCAACAATAATATATGAGAAAACATTTAGATGTGGCAAAAGCACCCGCAAAACGATTTGAGGCTTAACAATGCCGAGTTTAAATTCTGAAAAGTAGTCAACATGAAAACAAAATTAACCCGATATACTGTACACTCCTGGTCTTATTTTGCAAGATTCATTAGTGCACGTATTCCAAATAATTTTTTTTGTCTTTGTCGTCAAAATGTAATAACTTCCTCTGCCTCTGATTTTCCTTTTCCACTGATGTCACCAATGCCAAACAGTCTATTGCAGTGGTTCCCAACCCTGTTCCTGGAGGTCCCCCAACACTACACATTTTGGATCTCTCCCTAATCAAACACACCTGATTCAACTCATTAGCTCATTAGCAGAGACTCTACGATCTGAATTGGGTCTGTCAGATAAGGGAGATATACAAAATGTGCAGTGTTGGGGAGGCCTCCAGGAACAGGGTTGGGAACCACTGGTCTATTGGTTAAAACCATCCAGTAGTCAGCTAGCTATTTGGGCATTGTTTTAGCAAACTCACATTCAGGTCTGGTATGGAACGCTCACTTTTTATGATTCAATCAGTTGCCGATGGATAAAAATCCCACCCTTCATTTTTTCTTGTTAAATATTCTATTTCACTCAGAAATATGTCACATAACTCAAATGGGTTGCAAATGCCATTTCAGGTTGATTTTAATTGCCAACTGATAAAAACATGTTCCTTTAAAGCTAGTTTATATCTTTTTGTGAGTCCAATGCTCTTTTCCCTTCCTCTTTGTGACTCTGTAGAGAGTGGGAACCGTGTTAATGAGCGCAACAGCTGGTCGGAGAGCCTGTACAGTCAGGATGGTGCAGGCAGTGATGTTCTTAACACACCCATGAGCGAGCCTCCTTATGAACACACTAGCCTCCTGTGCAGCAGCCTCGACCTCCACAGCACCTGCTCGCCTGACCAGGAGGATTCAGTCTATGGAGAAACTCACAGTTCTGATGCCTTCCCTCTTCAGAGCCCTCCAGAATGCTCACCCAACCAGAACCAAGAGCCTGATCAGCACTCAGTTAACCAAACAGCAGAGACGCATCCCCCTTGCCCGTCATCACTCCCTATGCAAGACATGGAGTGCCAGGCGTATAGTGAAAATGGGGATGTATTTGCGGAAAATGAGCCTCAAATTGCAGCTACGCCTGATGTGGACATACTCTTGGAATGCACATTTTCATATATGCAGACAGCTGATGAGCAGGACGTTATGGAGGAGCACATGAAGGAGGGCAAGGACCCCCTGGAGGATTCGGAGCAACAATATACAGAGATTTTACATGGTGACTTTAACTTGGACTTATCTTATGATCCCATTAGGCCACTGGGTTACTCCCCTGAACCCGAGCCAACGCCTTCTAGTGACGAGGAGGACATCTATGCCCATGGAGTGCCATCCAGTGCCAGTCTGGGGGATGGACTAAATGCTCTGAGTCTTCAGGGCTCAGCTGCTAAGCAGAAAGAGGAAGATGAGATGCAGCTCCTCAAAGCTGACCAGGTTAGTGAGCAGACCATCACGGTTCTCAAGAGGGAAACATCTTGGGAGCTAAAAAAATCCAGAGACCATTATCAGATCAAAATTTAGGCTCTTGCTTGTTTTTGCATTATACAGGGGTTCTGCAAGTTTTTTTAAAAGTCTTAAGAAGTTTTAAATTGTCCTTTTTTAAAATAAAGTCCTTAAAGTCTGAGCCAGATTTCTTAAATTCATAATATAACAGTATTAAATGTTGTATATGTATTTACATTATATGTAGTTTTCAGGCACTTCCCTGAATGATTGGTTGTACCAACAGATAGTTTTGTAAACTTTTAAATCTTACCATGCATATATATGTTATGTGCTCCCTAGCCATTTAAATTTTGAAACATATTTTTTGAGTTTGTTACATTTCAGTTTAGGTAGACTTAAAAGTGTCTTTAAGAAGTCTTGAATATAGCTTCATGAAACCTGCAGAAACTCTGTAATATTATGGAATAAATTAGTAATAACATTTTATTAACATTTATTAAGCCTAGTCAAGAATTTACTTTAATAATGCTGTATAAACATCACTTGCTGTTTTCAGAAATAATTTTGTATATGTATTCTTAAGTGTAAAAATATATAAATGTATTTCTCTTTAAAGTTGGCTGAAAGCTGGATGGGCTACAGTGGGCCTGGCTGTGGCATCCTCAGTCTAGTCGTGACAGACCGGTATATCTGGTGTCTGGACTTTAAAGGAGGCCTTTTCTGCAGTGGTCTCCCAAATGGTAGCTTGAGCTGGCAGAAGTTTGAGGAAAATGTCCATCAGGTGGCTTTATCCCCATCAGGTAAGGAGTGGATCGCCTGAGATTTGGTTTATTCAAAATCTAAACAAGCAAGAACTAGTTGGTTTTCGGGACTCTAGACTAAGCTTAGTCCTCAGATCGTTGTATTAAAAAACTTTTAATAATTTCTCTTAAAGGGACAGTTCACCCAAAAATGAAAATCCTCTCATCATTTACTCACCCTCATGCCATCCCAGATGTGTATGACTTTTTTTCTTCTGCAGAACACACACACACACACACACACACACACACACACAAAAAAGAATTTTAGAAGAATATCTCAGTTCTGTAGGTCCATACAATGCAAGTGAATGGTGGCCAGAAATGTGAAGGTTCAAAAAGCACATAAATGCAACATAAATGTAATCCATATTTTCAGAAGCGATGGACTTCACATCCTTCTTTTGTTTTTGCCGATTTGCATTCTTCATGCATATGAGGAGAATTTATAGTGAAAAAGGACATTAATATTGATGTATTTCTCACCCAAACCTTTCAAATCGCTTCTGAAGACATGGATTTAACCACTGGAGTATGGATTACTTTTATGCTGCCTTTATGTAATTTTTGGAGCGTTAAAGTTCTGGACACTGTTCGCTTGCATTGAATGGACCTGCAGAGCTGAGATATTCTTCTAAAAATCTTCATTTGTGTTAAAGTTATACATATCTAGAAATGAGAGAATTTTCATTTTTGGGTGAGCTGTCTCTTTAATCTCAGATGTAAGTATGTTAATATTTATAGGTAACAACATTGTCACATAAAAACTACCTTTTTTCAGTTCTGTATTTTTAAAAGGTATTTTACAACAGTACTTTATCTTAATTTACATTTTGTAAATTAAAAGATGTTATTTGCTGACAACCATAAACTAATGTAAGGGTTTAATCTGATCTTACTGTTGTGTTTTCTCAGGCTCATTGCTTTGGAAGGTGGAGCAGAAGACGATGACTGCTTATGCTTGCGGGAAAGTCACCATCAAGGGAAAGAGACACTGGTACAAAGCTCTGGATGACACGTCTTTCGTTGCACTTGGTGATGACACTGCGTGGCTCATTCGCACCAATGGTGACCTTTATCTACAGACAGGTGTGAAAAAATGAGCACATTTTGATAACCTCACATTATGGTGATAGATCACTTTGGAATAATTACTTAAAGCTCATAGTTGAGTGTTTTGCATTTACCTTGATTATAACTTGTTGTTCTGCAAAGAAATGAATTCACTGTAATTATTTTTGCTCTGGTTTGACAAAACTGTAAGGTACATACTGTAACTGCAGATGAAATCAACCTGGGCTGTCACTTTGTGGCCACTAGGTAGTGCTGTATGTACTTGGTAAATAACCCATTGTGTTTGTAAAGCTAAACTAGCAACAATGGCAAAAGCAATAGTCATTTTGCATCTGGCATTTGTATGTGCATTGATATACGGATTTTCCTGGTTTTGCCACTGAATTATTTAATCTAAAGGAGTGTAACTTTGGTCTGGGCTCTGCTTTGGCTCTTATGTAATAGTGAAGAGCATAATCAAGGGCAGCTAGCCTTGTGTTGCAGTTCCAGTTACCTCACAGCTCTGTTAAACCTTACCATCCCATAATAACCCCTGCCGCTCAAGCAGAGGTAATAAGATGCAGTACTGTATGTTACTGTAATAATGAACATTTACAGTGGGGTTCAAAAAGATGTCCACATTGAAAATCTGGGATTCAGAGTCTAATTTAAACCTGGAAATAAACAAAGTATTAGGGTTTTGAAAATTGTATAACAAAGCAATGATGTAAATGATGTTAAATGAATAAGAAACCTGCTCTATATCTAGGTCACTAATCCAATAAGGAACTTTGTGAAATTGACCAAAGTCTTTCTCACTTTGGTATAACATGGATCATCAGATTTCCCATGTCAACTTGGGTGCATACTGTCATTGAAGCAAAAGAGGGAAATGTGTGTTAATTTTTCAATCAACTTTTCATGTAAATTGTTATGCAGATAATATTATAATGGAGGAAAAAAAAAAATCAATTAGAAAAATGCTAAATTAAAGCATTTCACAAGTACACTAAGACTTTTGAACCCCTCCTTCTGCAGAACCTGATGTTTACAGGAATCATGTATTGCAGGAGTCATATATCAGGAAATGTGATGTGAAAGTACTGCTTCATGCCAGTTCTCAATAGTTTCAGATTTCATCAGAAATTTTAACCAACAAGACTAGTTTCATGCTTTTATATACCATTCATTTAAAATATACATTTAAACAGCTTAAATACTACTGCTGTTGTTTGTGTGTATTCAGGGCTGAGTGTGGACAGGCCATGTGCACGGTCAGTGAAGGTGGACTGTCCGTGCCCTATGGCACAGTTGGCAGCACGAGGCAGTGTGGTGTGGGCACTGAGTGAGCAGAGGGGGGTGTTCTACAGAGAGGGTCTCAGCAGCTACTGTGCAGAAGGGGAGCACTGGAAGTATGACACTGTCAGGTATGTCTGTGATCTCGATTTCACATGATCAGATTGTAGACAGATACAGTTGAAGTCAAGTTTACATACACCTTATCCAAATACATTTTAACTCAGTTTTTCATAATTCCTGACATTTAATTGTAGAAAACATTCCCTGTCTTAGGTCAGTTAGGATCACTACTTTATTTTAAGAATGTCAAATGTCAGAATAATAGTAGAGAGAATTATTTATTGCAGCTTTTATTTCTTTCATCACATTCCCAGTGGGTCAGAAGTTTACATACACTTTGTTAGTATTTGGTAGCATTGCCTTTAAATTGTTTAACTTCGGTCAGACGTTTTGGGTAGCCTTCCACAAGCTTCTCACAATAAGTTGCTGGAATTTCGGTCCATTCCTCCAGACTGAACTGGTGTAACTGAGTCAGTTTTGTAGGCCTCGCACATGCTTTTTCAGTTCTGCCCATAAATTTTATAGCGGATTGAGGTCAGAGCTTTGTGATGGCCACTCCAATACCTTGACTTTGTTGTCTTTAAGCCATTTTGCCAGAACTTTGGAGGTATGGTTGGGGTCATTGTCCATTTGGAAGACCCATTTGTGACCGAGCTTTAACTTCATGGCTGATGTCTTGAGATGTTGCTTCAATATATCCACATAATTTTCCTTCCTCATGATGCCATCTATTTTGTGAAGTGCACCAGTCCCTCCTGCAGCAAAGCACCCCCACAACATGATGCTGCTACCCCCATGCTTCATGGTTGGGATGGTGTTCTTCGGCTTGCAAGCCTCACCCTTTTTCCTTCAAACATAACGATGGTCATTATGGCTAAACAGTTCAATTTTTGTTTCATCAGACCAGAGGACATTTCTCCAAAAATCTTTCGACAAAGATCTTTGTCCCCATTTGCACTTGCAGACTGTAGTCTGGTTTTTTTAATGACGCTTTTGGAGCAGTGGCTTCTTCCTTGCTGAGCAGCCTTTCAGGTAATGTCGATATAGGACTCATTTTACTGTGGATATAGATACTTGTCTGCCTGTTTCCTCCAGCATCTTCACAAGGTCCAATTTTTTGCACTAAACTACATTCACCTCTAGGAGACAGAATGCGTCTCCTTCCTGAGTGGTATAATGGCTGCGTGGTCCCATGGTGTTTATACTTGCGTACTATTATTTGTACAGATGGACGTGATACCTTCAGGCGTTTGGAAATTGCTCCCAAGGATGAACCAGACTTGTGGAAGTCCACAATTTATTTTTTCTGAGATCTTGTCTGATTTCTTTTGATTTTCCCATGATGTCAAGCAAAGAGTTTGAAGGTAGACCTTAAAATACATCCACAGGTACACCTCCAATTCAGTACACCTCCTATCAGAAGCTAATTGGTTAATTGTCTAAAGTCTTGACATAATTTTCTGGAATTTTCCAAGCTGCTTAAAGGCACAGTTAACTTAGTGTATGTAAACTTCTGACCCACTGGAATTGTGATATAGTCAAATAAAAGTGAAACAATCTGTCTGTACACAATTGTTGGAAAAATTACTCATGTCATGCACAAAGTAGATGTCTTAAACGACTTGTCAAAACTATAGTTTGCTAATAGGAAATCTGTGGAATGGTTAAAAAATAAGATTTAATGACTTCAGCCTAAGTGTATGTAAACTTCTGACTTCAACTGTATAAAGGACTGCAAGCAAAATCTGACCTTATCCAATATAACTTTATTATTTTTATATAAATGCTGCATGCAAAAATGAATATTTCATATATGGGCTGCCAAATTTAAGCTCTTGTGAGATGATGATAAATGTATTTAAGGGGATGTCGATGCCTAATGTACATAAGTGCATTAAAGCAAATATTACCCTTTTTTTTTTGCCAGTTTTTAAAGTGAAAATATAGTCTAATGTTGTCTGTGTGTTTTCAGTGAGAGCCAAGGTCTGGAACCCATCTGTATTGCTCTGGGTGAGAACAACACAGCCTGGGCACTAGACACCAGTGGCAGCCTTTGGTTCAGAACAGGGGTCACAACTAAAAAGCCCCAGGGTGAAGATGAACACTGGTGGCAGGTACATATGTTAAACACCACTTTTTGACAAATTTCTACATCAGTGGTTCTCAGTCTTGTTCCAGGAGTACTCCAGTACTGCATATTTTGAATGTCTAATTTATTTAACAGACTTGATTCAGTTGATCAGCTCATTAGTTGAAATTCCATGAACTGAGCTGGGTGTGTCAGATAAGGCAGAAACCCAAAATGTGCAGTGTTGCAGTACACTAAGACAGATTTAGAAACACTGCTCTAAATGAACCATTCTACATTCAGTGTAAAATGATTGACAGCCAACATACTGTAATTCTACAGACTTGGTTTAGGGTTTTTCAAAATTCCTAAACCAAGAACAAAAGTTCTGATTGTAACTCATCCTAGAGCTTTCGAGCTACATCCACCAAAATTGGCTCAGACAAAGTCTTTTTAGCAAGTCAGTTAACTTGGCGGCCATCTTTGGAACACTATATGGCAGCTGTTTTTCTATGTAAACAAGTGGTGTTCAAGTGCAGCTCCTATCTACTTAAATGGGGAAAGACAGAAATCTCCAAAATGGTTGGATTACAATCAAAGAACATATATTCTCATAGAACATAAAACATAGCTCAGATTACAAAAAAACAAAAACAATTCCAGTCTGAATCTAAATTGTGATTGGCTCTTTTATCTGTAATGCGGGAATACCTTTCCTTCATCCATTGACCATTGGTCGTTCCAGTTTCTCCCATTAATTTTAATAGAAGTGGCTCTTCTCTGCGAAATAGTCCCTGGCACAGATCTTCAGGCAGTTCTCACTGTGGTAGCTATGACTTTTCTAACTGATTGGAATTACGGTTTTCGCACAGTGGATGATCAAATATCTCCAAAATCCCATAGATTTACGCTAGAGACTATTTAGCAGAGACGGGACACTTCTATTTAAATTAATGGGAGAAATCTACGGATGTAGAAAGGAAGTCCAGCCTTGCAGGTAAAAGAGCTAATTACCTTTTAGATACAGACATCACCTGTCAATCAACTCGCTAACACACATGCGTATCTCTGGACACTTATTTCATTAATATCTTTAAGGGAGTAGGACAATTTTTTTGCATACTTCTCCATGAAAATATTTCTTTCTTTCTTTCTTTATTTTTTGCCTTATATGTTTGTCTGTCTGTCTATCTATCTATCCTGCAAACTTAGATTTTTTTAAACTAACTTTCAGACAAGGCTTTGTTAAGCCGAAATCAAAGTTTGTCTTGACAAACCTTACCTATTTAGTTCTAAATGCTTTGCTTTAATTTTACAAGCCTGACAATCTTGCGTCTAGCAAGAACAGCTTTTTGCTTTTCAGATTTGATCAAATAAGACACTAAAAACATGTATGTACCATCTTACGGTGGTCTTTTTCTTCAATATTTTTTCAAATAGGTAAGCATCACAGACTATGTGGTGTTTGATCAGGGCAGTCTATTGCAGACTTTGATCCAGGCTACACAGACCGTTGCCACAGCCACTAGAGCTCCAGTGGAGCGGGTGGCAGAGCGCCTTCGTGTGGCCTTCCTCTCCCAGCACTCCCAGTGCCAGCCCAGCCTCATCAGCGTCAGCAGCAGTGGTGTCTGGATTGCTTCTGGACGCAACGAGTTCCATGTGGCCAAGGGCAGCCTCATCGGTACGACACCTAGCATGGGCAAAATGGTAGCTTAAAATATAAATATTCAGTTTTATTGGCCTATGTCCTTTAGATTATTTCTTTTTTTTAAATATCATAAAGCCACTTGACCCAGATTTTTGCTGTCAGGTTTTATGTTGATGTTCATTATTTGATATTTATTTTCATGCAGGGACATTTTGGAGAAGTGTTGTACCCAGAGGAACTGCCTCTGCCACAAAATGGACCTTTGTGTTCTCCTCTGCTGTTCCAGCTGAAGAAGGTATGTAGACATCCCACCTTTTCACATTCATGCCCCCGTGTTATCTGATGTCCAACAGGAAGCCATGAAACATTGTTGTACTTTGGCTGCACAGGTCTGTGTAATATCTGTGTAGACTGCCCATGTTTGTCCCTTGATATTTCCACTCTCTAGCTTAACTTTAGCCCAACCACATTTGTAAGAACCAGCATGGACTCACTGATGTCCTCAAAAAATTTTGGTCATCTCATAGTGTGTCTTGGTGTCTCCTCAGGGAGTTTCCTGTGGTTAGGTCAGAGCAGGAAAGACCTGTTCTGCATCCGGGACCAGGACAGCCATCTGCGACCCTTCACCATTCAGCTCCCTCCAGATGTAGAGATGGTGCAGCTCTCAGCCTGCCATGATGCTCTGTGGGGCTTAGATCACTATGGCCGTGTCCACATCCGCACTTTATCAGCCAGTTGCACTACGGGCATGCACTGGACACTGCTGGATCTCAGCCAACTCGGTGAGGGAATTTTCTTTCTATAGACAATGGTTTTATCAGTGGATCATATGTCGGCTAAATTAAAACCTGTGAAAATGTGAAAACACCGAACTGAAACACCAAGTCTTGATTTAAGTGATCGAGTAAATCCCTCACAAAACATTTCCAAGTAATATTTGACCTGAAAATCTAAAGAAATAAATGCCAAACAACACTGCAACTGGTATAACACCCACCCTGGTTGCAGTGCAAAAAATGGTCCTGAAATGGGTTATGTAGCTAAAATGATTTAAATAGTTTTACATTAATTGGTTAATCATCTTAATGTGGTAAAGATAATCTTAATCCTAAAATTGCCCTTTTTATAAGCAAAATATAATTTCTTATTACTTTCTTTAGATTTTGGGTTGATTTTGGGGTGACCCGGACATATTCATGACACACTTCGTAAGCTAGCTGATTTTATTTACATCATCCTCATGAAAGAGTTCTTTCGAAATAAAGAGAAATATGTGTGTGTGCTCACTGTGTAAGATAGCTCTTAATAGTCATCCTCATAATGGACATGTTAGACAAATGATTCTGATAAATTGGTCAAATGTTACTGCTCAACAAGATCTCAAGTGCCATTTGCACAGGTCATGTGTGACAGAATGACGCATGATAAACATACACTATATTGCCAAAAGTATTCGCTCACCCATCCAAATAATTGAATTCAGGTGTTCCAATCACTTCCATGGCCACAGGTGTATAAAATGAAGCACCTAGGCATGCAGACTGCTTCTGCAAACAATTGTGAAAGAATGGGCTGCTCTCAGGAGCTCAGTGAATTCCAGCGTGGTACTGTGATAGGATGCCACCTGTTCAACAAGTCCAGTCGTGAAATTTCCTCACTACTAAATATTCCACAGTCAACTGTCAGTGGTATTATAACAAAGTGGAAGCGATTGGGAATGACAGCAACACAGCCACGAAGCGGTAGGCCATGTAAAATGACAGCGGATGCTGAGGCGCATAGTGTGCAGAGGTCGCCAACTTTCTGCAGAGTCAATCGCTACAGACCTCCAAAGTTCACGTGGCCTTCAGATTAGCTCAAGAACAGTGCGTAGAGAGCTTCATGGAATGGGTTTCCATGGCCGAGCAGCTGCATCCAAGCCATACATCACCAAGTGCAATGCAAAGCGTCGGATGCAGTGGTGTAAAGCACGCCGCCACTGGACTCTAGAGCAGTGGAGATGCATTCTCTGGAGTGACGAATCACGCTTCTCCATCTGGCAATCTGATGGACGAGTCTGGGTTTGGCGGTTGCCAGGAGAACGGTACTTGTCTGACTGCATTGTGCCAACTGTGAAGTTTGGTGGAGGGGGGATTATGGTGTGTGGTTGTTTTTCAGGAGCTGGGCTTGGCCCCTTAGTTCCAGTGAAAGGAACTCTGAATGCTTCAGCATACCAAGAGATTTTGGACAATTCCATGCTCCCAACTTTGCGGGAACAGTTTGGGGATGGCCCCTTCCTGTTCCAACATGACTGCGCAACAGTGCACAAAGCAAGGTCCATAAAGACATGGATGAGCGAGTTTGGTGTGGAAGAACTTGACTGGCCTGCACAGAGTCCTGACCTCAACCCAATAGAGCACCTATGGGATGAATTAGAGCGAAGACTGCGAGCCAGGCCTTCTCGTCCAACATCAGTGTCTGACCTCACGAATGCGCTTCTGGAAGAGTGGTCAAAAATTCCCATAAACACACTCCTAAACCTTGTGGAAAGGGTGGGCCGACGTCATATTAAACCCTATGGATTAAGAATGGGATGTCACTTAAGTTCATATGCGTCTAAAGGCAGATGAGCGAATACTTTTGGCAATATAGTGTACCTCACAGGGGACCCTCTCCTGTTCCCTCCTGCTTCAGATTTCCATGTCCCCTTCCTGTTCATGTGGTATACATATTCATGAGCAACCAGCCCATTTCCACTCCCACTCAGGATATACTTTTCCTTAGTACACTTTGCATTACTTCTCTTTCACTTTAAGAGGTTTGCAGTGTATGAATGTGATGCAAACTTAATCCCTCCCTTTATTTCAATTTCTTGGAATCGGTGAGCTTCCACCAGGTTGAAAAGCAAGCAATGTTTCATGTATCAAAACCGCATGTTGATAAGGGTGCTGATTATTTTTTCAATTTGCATAACACATGTTTTGTAATAATATCCAATTAGCTTAGTGCCAAAGTTCATGAATGAAAGAGATTGAGTTTTGCAGTGATTAGACTTCAGGGATGGTCTAAACACACAGTCAGTCGGCATATTGGAAAAAAGTTCACAATGTCAACCTATGTCAAACATAAACAATGCAGCCATCCACATACCACTATTTGTTAACTGTTCAAGTTTTCACTGTGAAATGACAATGCAGGCTGATCTAATCCGATTACTTCAGACATATTTTAATTACATAGCTTGCACTTTATTACAATCAGTGTAAAACCAACAGTGTGAGGAATTTGTTTATGAAGTGCAAGTGTGTGTTTTGTGTCTGTGCATGTGTGTTTGTGTTTGTGCTGTGACAGGATGGAGACACATATAGGCAGAGCCATGTGATGGGAGCAGCTGTAGCTCTGCCCATCTCTGGTTGTTTGCATGTGAACAGCAAAGTGACAGACGAGTCTGGGGCTAGTCCTGGCTGTATGATCATTTTAAAACTGGTTACAAACTGACTGAGCACATGATGTTTCCTTTGCTTTTAGACTCAGGCCTACAGACCAAGACATACAGTATCCTTTATGTTACTGGAGTTCAGTTGGTCTAATGAAGTGTCTGGATATAAATGCAAATTCTTTGGATGTTAGCTAAGACAATTAATGAAAATATAATCTAAATTACAATTTTGGTTGCCACAGTTAAAGCTGAGGTGTATCATTTCTGAGACACTAACATCACCAAATGGAATTGCAAAAATAATCACTGTTTTCAAACCGATTCCAGAAAACTCCCCTTGTCTTCCATTGTTTGTACAAATAGATTGCCTTGCCCCAAACTCGCACCATCAGTTGAGTCAGTGTTGCTGGAAGGGCCATTCAAAAAGAGGAATGTTTTGATAGTGCCACAGAGCCTAAATGTTACACTTTTAGGTGAAATCAGACTGGGATACAAGAAACAAATATAATAACATAGATTAATTACACTTAATTACACTTGATCAGCTTTAACTAAATGTGAAAAGTGTCAATTACAACATTCCATTAAAGGAATAGTTCCCCCAAAAATTCTCTTATCGTTTACTCACCCTCATGCCATCCCAGATATGTATGACTTTCTTTCTTCAGCTTCAACACAAAGATTTTTAGAAAAATATCTCCGCTCTGTTGGTCCATTCAATGTAAATGAATGGTGGCCAGAACTTTGAAGCCCCAAAATGCACATAAAGGCAGCATAAAAGTAATCCATACAACTCCAGTGGTTTAATCCATGACTTCTGAAGCGATATGATACATGTGGGTGAGAAATCCATCAATATTTAAATCCTTTTTTAATATAAATTCTCCTCCCTGCCCTGCAGGTGCCGATATGCCCGAAGAATGTGAATCGCCAAAAACTAAAGAATGTGGAAGTAGATTTTTATAGTAAAAAAGGACTTAAATATAGATCTTTTTCTCACCCACACCTATCATACCGCTTTTGAAGACAATTTAACAATGACTTTTAAGCTGCCTTTATATGCTTTTTGAAACTTCAAAGTTCTGGAAACCATTCACTTGCATTGTGTTCAGCAGAGGAAAGTTATACACATCTGGGATGGTATGAGGGTGAGAAAATGATGAGAGAATTTTTATTTTTGGGTGAACTGTTTCTTCAAGATAAGCCCTGTTTTGTTTTCTACAAAAAAGAAAAGAAAAGGAAAAAAAAAAAGTTGTTTTGCAGCACCGGAGCTTTGTAACCAATCACAGAAATGTTTCATTGTGCGTATGAATGAAGTGTTTAAATCGCTCTATAGGTCTATCAGTAATGACGGCTATTTATAATGAGTTTTATGCAGTCAATCCACGTTTATGGTTCAGTTTTGTCCACGGTTGCTCAAGAACATGTCTGCTGAAGAAACATCACCTGCCAAAAAGAAGCTTTAGAACCAAAGTGAAAAGCATTCTGGCAATTTGAAATTGTTTTGGATTTGCAAGATGTTGTGCAACTTTAAATTCATTATTTAGAGTTTTTAATAATTGCAAATTAATAATAGCAATAGCAGTTACAATTGAAGGAAATAATTATGGTTTTTGTAATAATCATGCAGCCCTAAGTCTAAATCTCATGAACCTTCTTGTACTGCAGCTCACACGCCCCTTTTCTGTTTTGCACGTACTCTGTCCCTAATTCTAATTGAGATGTTTTAGGAAAACCCTTAAAATGCTACTACAATAAAAAAAAATGTTTTTTTTAAAACACTAATGGCTTTGAAAAAAGGCCATCCTGTGAATTGAAGCGTCAGCTTTGCTTTATCTTGTTCTGTTTGCAATGATTCAGCACAGTGTACAAAGAGCTCTTGCGAGCAAAGGCCACGGGTGTGATGACATGTAAGCATTCTATTGTTTTCATTCATTGTGTTCATCAGACACCCACAACGTTCTTTTTGTTGATTTGGTAGATAGGCGTGTTTCATCACATCAATAGGAGATAAAGCAGATTTGAGGGGATTTTCAGTTTTTAAATGGGTTATATTTAAACAAGATTTTTGCAGCCTTGTAAATTATATTCAGTTTGTAGTAGATTTTGTAGTATTTTGACACTCAAGCCACACTTAAAAATGTATGAATTTTAGTTCATAGATACTATAACATAATATCAAACCAAGTGGCATCTGCAAACTTTTTTCTTTTCTTTTTTTCATTTTTTTTTTTTCATTTTTTGCTGTTATTATCTATTTTGTTTGACAACTAGAATGTTAGTATATTTACCAAATATATTTATTTTAATTTTAAACAGTATGCCTATTTTTTATAATAAAAAAAAACCTTTGTTTTGTGAAATGTTTGCTTAAAAATTTCTTTAAAACAAATGTCACTTGGTTTGATATTTTGATGTGTAATACAATGATATTCATGCATTTTTAAGTGTCCATATACTTTTTGGGGCCACTGTATATGGACAATGTCTTTACAGAGCCTGTTTTTTTTTTGTTCAACATAATTGTTACATATTATGCACACATTTACATTCAGATTATTTATTATTACCTACATATGTAATTACACTATAACATAAACACTGTAATGCAAAATGTGATGACATGGCCAGGATGATATAGATATGAAATGGAAGGCGAGAATGTGCGTCAGTGTTTATCGTATGTTATGTTAAGGTTTGCTATCCAAGGCCCAAGGCTACCCTATCATATCAAACTCTTGCACTGTAAAGTTCTACACTCCCCCCACAGTCCTGCTGAATGTTGGCTACTCTCCAAAGGACATTGCTTGATAGACACAGGGTTTTAGTTTGGAAAAATGGCCATGGATGTCGTTGACATATACATTATTGAAATGGTACCAAATGTGATGTATGGTTTCAGGAGCTTAAGTCAGGCACACTGCGCAAGGTCACTGTCACATCACTGGGTTGTGATGGTTGAATATTAACACTTACCCTAATATTAGCCCTAATCCTAACACTTTGCACAAAGTCACCGGACGGCATTTGATTATGGCAAAACTTTACATACTGTACAGCTGGGTTTTAAACTTCCAGGAATGGAATGTGTGTTTAAATGTGTTAGTTCACCTGTTTATATTGAAATCTTTCTTTCTCTCTTTTACTCACTCACAGGGCACGTAAGGTTTCTTAGTTTGTCCTGTGGCAGTCAGAATGTTTGGGCATGTGATGCTAATGGCATGGTGTATTTTCGTGTTGGAACTCAACCTCTGAACCCCAGCATGATGCTCCCTGCGTGGATCTGCATTGAACCTCCTGAGCAGGTAAACAAGCAACAGTTTCATCAGTGCTTGACTTACTAGCTGCATAATAACCTCTGCAAGGTACACTCTGCTCATATACAGGCTTACATGCATCCGTATGGTATATTACTTGAAGACAGATCAAACTTATCGTATTTAATGTCTGTACGAAGTTTAATGTCTGTTTTACTGTTTGAGTCATAAGCAAATCAGTCAAGCAAATCAGTTAAACCTCGAAAGCAGTAAGTTACATTGATTCTTCACAGTTGAGCATTCAGTGGTTATATCTCACCTACTGTAAAGCAGCCAAATACTGAATCTACATTTGCATTCTTTTGAACTGTGATTGTAATATTTCTGTTGAACAGTTTCTACCATGGCCTTTCATTTGGGATAAACTCAGTGTGGGATTATTTGGTCCTTTGAAAAATAATTGCATTCAACCAAAAATGAAAATAATAATTTATTATCACCCTCATTTCGTTTCAAACCTGTATGACTTTCTTTTTTATGCGGAACACGAAAGGAAATGTTTTAAAGAATATCAAAGCCATCTTGTCAATACTAAGGCTATTGATTGTGAATCACTATAAAGGGGTCATGGCATGAGGAATCAAACTTTCCTTGATATTTTGACAAATAAGAGGTCATTGTTCTATAAAAACGTACTGTAAGTTTTAGAACTCAAACCTTCCTTTCCAGTCCAGAAAGAGCATTTATTGTTTCCACCCTGCAAAAACGACTAGTTTTGAAATCGGCTACATTGTGAAGTCACAGTTTAGCATCATAGGCATAGTCCCCCCTACACAACATACGTAATTGTCGCGGTGAGTTGACAGAGAAAGAAAGCGGCTGGAGTACTCTAACACTAAAAGTGGTACTATTGTAACTGTAGTTTGCTTTTAACCATCGAAAAGAGTAAAGTAAGTGCCCCAGATGTTGTTGTGTTCTTGGATGTGGAAAAACTGCATCTCTGTCTAGCCTTCTGAAGGATCCCAATGTTAGGAATGACTGACTAATTCAAAATCAAATTCCTGAACGTGTCATTGTGGGATTATAAATTTGGATTCTTTGGATTCATGGATGAATTCTTCTGAGAACCAAGGATTAGGCTTTGCAAAGAAACTTGTATTGATGTAGGAGTGGCAACAATATTGGACATGACAGTAATGCCAGTGAGTAACAAGTGTAATTCTAATGTTTCATTTGCTTTTCAACTATGCTAGCCAATCATAATAGTGGGCATGTCTTAACAAAATAAAATAAAAATTATCCATGTTATGACCCCTTTAAAATACCCAAACGTATCATAAAAGTAGTCAGTGCGACTACAGCGTCATATTCCAAACCAGCCCATGATATTCCTTAAAATATCTCATTTTGTGTTCTGCATAAGAAAGAAAGTCATACTTTTTAGAATGACATGAGTAAATTATGACAAAATGTTTATTTTTGGCTGAACCGTTCCTTGAATTCTCCAGCTATGTGTGCTTTTTTCTAATCATCATGTTCTTTTGAGCAGCCTGCTGGGCTTCATCTGGTGAAAATTCAGACCAGTCCTAATGACCGCATGCTGTGGGCGCTGGACAACAGAGGCAATGTGCTTGTACGCACTGGTATCACTGAAGAGATGCCTGTTGGGACTGCCTGGGAACACATTCCAGGTTAACCTTCATTACACAATCTCTTTCGCTGTTTTTTCATTGATTGGTTTATTATTCCTGCACTGCGATTGATTGGGAGATTCAAAGTTAAACTCATTTACATAGGTGTTTAATTAGAACAGTGATGTGTTTACTCCATTGTCAGTTCGAATTTGATAGAAAATGAAACTTTTTTACAAATTGTAGGACTTCAGGCGAGTCAACTGGTTTTGAGCATGAGGACTGCTTGGGTTCGCCTTCCTAACGGTGAAGTGGCTCGGCGATACGGTATTACAGATAAGAACCCAGCTGGAGACTATTGGAAAAAGATTCCAGGATTGGTCAGCTGGCTTGCTGGTGAGTATTTAGAATCGTTTAGAGCTAAAACGTTTACTAATATGATTGCCGATTTGCCAAGTGACCCTCAACATATAGAATTAAACAGAACTGACCAAGATGCCCATCTTTTGCAGTGACTCCTATGGATGAACTATGGGCAGTTACGTCTGCTGGCGCTCTCAGCCAGCGACTCACCAAAACTCTGCATCACAATAAGGGTAAAAACCATGGCAACACAGGTTCTCTTAGTGGAGAGGAGCTGGAGGAAGAGTGGGAGGTGATTTAGACACCACAAATTGTGTCAAACCCCCAGAATCACTGTTCAGTGAAAGCTTTTTTATTTCTTTATAGGCACTTTAGGGTACATAACTGCAGAAGAATTGGTAATGTTTTGTCTCATGAGTGTATGACACTCTACTGAACCTGCCTGCAGGTTTAATTTCATAGGGACAGTATTTGAAAAATACCACTTTGCATAATGTGTTTTACCCATCTTGTTTTATCTGACCCATATGTATTATGTTTTAATATCCACATGCACAGTTAGTCAGTTTACACGCTAATGCACTTTGTTCGCTACATATGGAAATATTTAATGTGAATCAGTTTTTAGTTGTGTTCTGCTGCTATAGATGCATACATTATGTAAATAACTCTATATTGACCAAACACACTTGAACACATCATTATTGGTAGAGGAAGTATACCGTACATCACAATATATTTCAGACTAACCAACAAGAGGGCATTTGGAAAGGCAGAGTCTTTTTAAATCTGATTTTAGGTTTAATGTGAAAGGGAAATATAGGATTACTTTGGCTTTACTTTAGGAAGTTAAGGAAGTCAGCTTTATTTGTAAATACACTTGTACCTTGTTGAATACTTGACAGGCATAAAATCATGGTAGCATCTGGCACATAGATGTAACTTGAGTCTTAAGGAGTGCATGGTGTCTGATTTACCTCCATCTGCACTGTAGTGACATGTTGCACTTAAATGTGAGGTATTTTAAATGGACGGTTTGACTTTTAACACACACAAAAAAAAAAAAGAGAAAAACTATTTGAATTTACCACTTGGTTGATAGAATCTATCATAGTATGTTATGAAAAAACTGTATCTTAATGCTGGACAAGCATTCCTCATATACGTCCATATAAAGAATGCATCTATCATAGATAACTAAATATGAATTCAGTGCAAAGTCTAATGATTAATTTCCTCTCTTTAGTGTCTGGTATTTGTAAATCTTCCTTTTGACACCTCAGTAATGCATCATATGCAAATAGGACATTGAAATGACCATGTAGGCATTTTTTCTACTTTCATTTGGTTTGCTTTTGGCTATTTGAACATTACACATGCCATTGCTTTGAACTTGCCAGACCCATTCTACCCCAATAGAGTTTCAGTTCCTTTTTTATTTGCACTTAGACCATATTGTAAATTGGATTAAAGTGATAGATGTGGTACGCTGCTATGCCAGTGTGGTGATTATGCAGCTAAATGTGAACTCACATATTCACCATGACTTAACCTCTGCGGTCTTTACTCCATGCTTAGTCATGACAAACTTCCAAAATTAAAATGTTTACATATAAATTTCTGCCTGTTGTGGTACAATTGCAGAATTATCGTATTGCTGGTGATATGCATGTTTTTATTTATTAATTTTTTTATGCTTAATGAAAACTGAAACTTTAAGTTTTGGCACAGAAAAAAAAAAATCATGGCAACAAAATTGTTGCAAAAAAAAAAAAATAACAACATATTTGAATAAGTTTACATTTCTTTCAAAAATGCATGGGCAATGAAAGCAACCTAGCGTTCACATAATATTCACATATTATATTTACAGAGCTTATCCCCAAAATGCATTATAGCCTGAATATTTCAAGACTATTACAGGTGTCAAACTGTGTGCATTATTGCATTATCTACTGTGCACTTTAAGCTTGACCCAGTCTGAAGTCGAGGGGCTTCAGACAGTCCGGCAGTGAGTCCAGCTGGTCTCTGGAAATGGACTGGCTGAGCTTCTGCATGGCCTGAACGAGCAGTGAAGAAGGGGATGATCCGGAGAGCCACTGGAACGCCTGCTCTCCTATGAGACTCCTCCAAAAATCTGCATTGTCCTCCAACTGTCCGTTCATCTTGAAACGAAGTTTGGGCATGAATAAAATGATGTAGCCAAGACAAATGTGCTTCGTCTGCATGTCAAATTCACTCTGGCAGATCTGCCTGAGTAAACAGTCCAGTGGAGTGTTCCCTGACAGGTCAGTTGCGTAAGGACACGCGCCGTGTCCCAGCAACAGTTTCAAACACTCAGGACGCACCAGGTCACACGCGAGATGCAGCGCGGTCTTGCTGTCGTCCGTGTGGATGCAGCCCTGGCGGTTGAGATAACTCTGTCTCTCACAGTCTTTAAAGTCCTTGATGGTGTCCATGATCATTTTAAGGATGTTAATGCGATTGTAGCGGACCGCTATGGCGAGGTGAGGTGTCGTAGATGCCTGACAGCAGCAGAAACTTCTGCTGGGCATCTCCAGCGCGCGGACTGAGAATCTGTTGAGTATGTAGCGCGCGTACTGCTGGTGGTCGTGCACGAGCGCGTAGAGAAAAGCCTCCGATGGGGAATACAAGCACGCCCGTCCGTCATCTTCCCAGTGAAACACCTCCATCGTCCGCATGTCCTCCAGGACCCACACCGGTAACAGGTCCCGCACAGCTTGATAAAACCGGAACGAGGTTTTTTGGCATTGTTTTTGGGACTTATAGTCCGCGCGACTCTCGTACATCCCCACATCCATATGCATTGCAAATTTCACCGTTATTGCTCTCTGTATAAAACTTTATGGGTCTTTGGATATAAAGATCCTGCTAGGATTCAGGGTTTTTCGTGGATTTTCTGTGTAGCCAGGGCTGAAACATCTGTAAGGGATTCACTATAGCCTACCCATAATAATGTAGGTGCATTGCAAATGTACGATTATTAATACGACCCAACTAGACCTTTCACTCGTCGGTTAGTTCACGAGACCAGGCTGTAATCTCAGACGATATAGAGTCTAAAAACTGCTCTCCGTTCAGCCCGCCGGCAAATCCCACTACACACTCTGCGGAGGGTTCATATGCGCAGGACGGCCAGTGTAAATTTACGCGTATCTCAGCGGTCTGTCCCATTGGACGCAAGAGCACGTCACAAGGGTACAAAGTGCCTCCAACTTTTCCTTATTAGTGTAGATCGCCATGTGTGCGTCTGTTTGGGCGCTATCGAGTGTTCCTCGCGCATACAGACCATTCAACACGACTCGTTTTACGTAATATTCCACAGATCGAGCCGTGCGTTCAGGATGCTGTTTTTCAGTAGGAATCATAATTTTTAATGATGACATTGTATTATGAACGCATTCCATAGTCTCCGGTTTATTAAATAAGGTTTTTATAATTACTGCAACGACTCTGCTGCTTGAGTAAACGAAGTTATTATAGAAAAACATTTAAGCAATGTTATTTTTATTTGATATTGTGTAAATTACAAAATAAAAGGGGTAGGTCATGCAAAAATGAAAATTCTCTCATCATTTACTCACCCTCATGCCACCCCAGATGTGTATGATTTTCTTTCTTCTGTGGAACACAAACGAAGATTTTTAGAAGAATATTTCAGCTCTGTAGGTCCATACAATGCAAGTGAATGGTGTCCAGAACTCAGAAACTCCAAAAAGCACATAAAGGCAGCATTAAAGTAATCCATACGACTCCAGTGGTTAAATCAATGTCTTCAGAAGCGATATGATAAGTGTGGGTGAGAAACAGATCACTATTGAACTTCTTTTTTACTATCAATCTCCACCTTTGACCATCCCCGACCCGTAGGTGGCTGAATGTGAAAGTCACTTCCACACCAGAATGTGGAAGTGAAAATGAAAGTGGATTTACAGTTAAAAAAAAAAAAAAAAAAAAGACTTAAATATTGATCTGTTTGTCATCCACACCTATCATATCGTGATAGGTGTGGATTAAACCACTGGATTATTTTCATGCTGCCTTTTATGTCCATTTTGGACCTTTAAAATTCTGGCCACCATTCACTACTATTGAATGGACTTACAGAACTGAGATATCTTAATTTGTGTTCAGCAGAAGACAGAAAGTCAAACACATCTGGGATATCGTGAGGGTGAGTAAACGAAGAGACAAGTTTCATTTTTGGGTGAACTATACATTTAATTTACAGAGGCTTAGTGTTCTTTATTTATAATTTATTTATTGATTTATTGAAGAAGAAAAAAGTAACAGCAAAAGTCAGTATGGTAAAAAAAAAAAATAAAAAAAATGCTTTTCAATGCATTGAATATCAGTCGGGAAACTGTGTTTGACTGAAAAAATATTAGGTACGGGTTACGTAGGTCTCAGCTGTAGAGCAAGCAAGCGGAGCCAAAGGATGACTGTGGTAAAGATGAGTATCATGATTGCCATCTAGTGGATAAGTGCCATGATTGCATGTTTTGCCTCTCTTAAGAAAACATTTTCAACTCATAACTGGAGGTTATGGAGTCCCCTTCTGAGTAGAAAAAGGTTTGCCGGTCATTTATTAGACCACTGTTATTCTTTGGCAAGCATCTATTTGCCACGTTTTGTCTCCCACATCTATACACCATGTAAGCTAAGCAGCAACAGCAACCAGTCAGAAGGGACTGGTTATGATCAGAACATCTAAATAACAGACATCATACAGTACCAGTGCCTGAGTGGGTTTCATATTCAGCCCGGGGATATTATGTATACACACACACATACAGGGGTCTGATCATTGCTACAAAAAAATACAAAATGTTCAATTACTTGAAAATTCATGTCTTTTTGCCACATTTGGCATTCACTTAAATTTTCACTTTCTGACTTAAGACTTCATTGCATCAGCTGTAAAAATAAGTGAATATTAAAGGAACAGTTCACCCAAAAATGAAAATGTTCTCATCATTTAACCCTTATGCCATCCCAGATGTGTATGATTTTATTTCTTCTGCTAAACACAAATGAGTATTTTGAGAAGAATATCTCTGCTCTGTTGATCCTTTCAATGCAAGTGAATGACAAGCAGTGAGAAACAGATCAATATTTAAGTCCTTTTTAACCAAATCTCCACTTTTACTTTTCTAAGGGCTCTTCTCTCTTAAGAGTTATTTTTGGTGATTTACATTCTTTGTGCATATTGCCACCTACTGGGCAGGGAGGAGAATTTATAGTAAAAAAAAAAATAGTACTTAAATATTGATCTGTTTCTCACCCACACTTATCATATCGCTTCAGAAGACATGGATTTAACCACTGGATTACTTTTATGCTTCCTTTATATGCTTTTTGGACCTTCAAAGTTTCAGTCACCATTCACTTGCACTGAATGGACCAACAGAACTGAGATTTTCTTCTAAAAATCTTCATTTATGTTCTGCAGAAGAAAGAAAGTCATACACATCTGGGATGGCATGAGGGTGAGTAAATGATGAGAGAATTTTGTTTTTGGATGAATTTTCCTTTTAATGTCAAGTTTATTTTAAAGTCTACCTAGACAAATAATAACACTATAGAACTGTAACTGTACATACATATTTCAAGATGTACAGACTCACAATTCAAATTGTCAATGCTTTGTATTTTAGACAATTAGCAAAGCAACAGATCCAGTGAAAACGTGCAACAATTAAATGCCCAGGAAACAACGAAGGTTGAGTGATTGTACTACATTTTTACATGCCATTTAAGAAAAATGCCATTTACCAACAATAAAGAGTGAAAAAAGACAAAAATAAAAATACTTTTCTTTTACTTAGAATGTAAATTATATGGACAGTGGCAATATGGTTACTGTCTCTTTAAGAGGGATTTATCTCGTGATACAATATTGAAGGCACTCTGTGCAGTTTGTTTGGTTGAGTTTAATCTTTTCAGAGCTATAAAGTCTCATTATTTTCATACTGTGTCTTGCTGTTGCACCTGTATTGATTTACTTTAAGTATTCTTTTATTTTGTGACAATAAACAATATTGTTTTCATTCTGCAATGCTAATGAGGATTCCAGAGATTAACTGATTGAGATTGTGAGACTACAGTCAGTATTAAATTGTGATGATCTTGTAGGCTACCTGAAGCACGTTCATCCATTCAACTAATAGTATCTGTTCTCGCTGGATATTCCGTGATCCTTCCTGTGCTGTCAAGTGATGGCACATCAGCCAATGTGTCTCTCACAGCCCACTCTCTCATTTGTTTGGGTGTGAGGTATTAAAATAAGATAGAGACTGTGTCTGCTATAATACGGAACACAATTCTGATCCCTTAAATACCGGATGACACTGTTATGTGACACATGATGAAAGTTTATTATGTGGACCTGCCCCAATTGTTGACCAGCCCACCGGGAATTCTCCTGATCCGCCCGATAAGCCACTCCGGCCCTGTACAGTACTGTATAAGGCATCATCAGTTGATTCTGAGGCTAGTGCTGATATCAACAGAACAGCTGTTGAATATTTTGTGATAGGTCTACTATTTCAATAATCAAATAACAGACTATCTAAGCTATACTGTATACAAGTATTAGCTACTACAAAACATCATAGGCCTACTGTTTCTTAATTTGTAATTGGTGTTCACCTAGTGGGTTTGTGTTTGGATTACTGAGTTTGATTATTTATTGAAAATGTTATGTTTTATTTTCCCCTGTGCAGTTGTTGTGCTGCATTTAAGTAGTGCATCCCTAGTGGTCAGGACCTCAGTGGCATCTCAAAAAATATGTTTTGGTGTCCTTATTGCATTATTTTACATAGTTTAGCACTAATTAAATGACACCAATTAGTTATATGTGGCATTATTTTGTAATACCTCCATAAATAAATTAAACTGATGATGCTTGAAATCTGACAACAATATAAGGTGCAGTCATTTTTCATTCATTGTCTGCTAAAGCATTATTAAATTAGTGTGCTAGCAGTTGGCTATGTAGCTAGTTCAACTTGCTGGATTAGTTTCCATTCATTAGTTACTCATTACAACACGTGTAAGAGTGGGTGCAAATTATATATATACAGTATATACAAAAATTGCCTTGATGCAAATTGAAGGGTATCACTTATTCACATATGCTAGAGGCTTCAGGAACAAAGAAGCCAGTGCAACTCAACAACCCATGTGTCCATGTGAGTGCTGAATAATTTGGTAATATCTGCCAATTTAAATATTAAACAATGTAACTTGAGACTGGAATGAGATATATAAGATATAATGTATACTACTGCTACTGCTACTACTAATAATAAAATAATAATTTGACTATAATATTTTTTACAAAGTTTATTGCCTTGTTTTCTTTGTATTTTATTTTCTTTATATTTCTTTATTGCATTCTTTCTTATATCTAATCTTTCATTCTTTTTCTTTTTTTCCCACTGTTTTAATTTTCTTCTTAGCCTGTAACACAAGAACTCACTGAAAATCAGATCTTCTGAATGGGCCCAGAAAACATTGTCTTTAAGCTTTGTTTTTAATGCATGTATAAATAAATGATATTTAAAATAACTAAATGAAATAATAATGCAGATTATTAATATTGCAGTTACTTATAATTATGATAATTCGATTATTATTATTGTGCTCTACTTTCGTGATCTCATTTTTAGTTTATTTGTCCTTTGTTTCATGATCAAGAACATCTGATTTTATATTTCTAAAATTATTATTATTATTATTATTATTATTATTATATTCATTCCAATATACAGTATGGGCGAATGCCAATCGAAAGTGATCATCCCTATGCCCTACTCACTACGAAAGACAGAGCTCTTGAGGTGGGCACTCTGAAGGGAACATGGCATCACAGTTTAAATGTAGCCTTAACTAAAAGTATTCTGAAAGGGCCCTTTATGGGGGAAAAAAAAAAAAAAAAGTACTTTTTTACTTTTGTTTAGAACAACCTTTCGAGTGGCGAAGTGCCCTTCAAGGGTGCAAAAATGCTGTTTGGAAAACGCCCTATGTCTCAAATTTTCCCTCTCCCCGTCCACGTTTTGTGCAATACCATTGGTGCTACGTGAGGGCTGCTGGCTGATACATGGATCATGCATTCATTAGAAAGGCAGACATTGCGTTGAACTAGTCCGTAAGTTTCGAGGACCAGCTGATGTAGCTGCTTGTATACTTGCCTGGAGTTGCTTTGGTAGCAAATTTATCTCTTCTAGAGCAACTCTGTCTTGACGCCGTGGGGAAAACAGTCGCGTTCTTTATTATTTGCTGGATAAGTTTGTGAAAAATGTGTGATTTGAAGAGGAACTGACGTTAGCTCAAGCAGGTCAATCAGAAAGAGAGAGAGAGAGAGAGAGAGAGAGAGAGAGAGAAAGAAAGAGTGAGAGAGCTAACGCTAGAACAGCCGCTCTGCTAACATTGCAGCCTAATGTGCATTTATCTGCTTCCGTAGGCAATCTTTACTTATTTAAGCGTTGGTGCAGAAGATTATGTATTCGATGCACCTTCTCGAGTCATCATAGCTTTATTTGTCAGTTGGGAGAGTTTGCATCAGTGCAGGACGGTGTTTTTTTTTCTTTTTTTTCCTTTTTTTTTTTTGGTGTAAAAAGCTGAGTTAGCTTAGCTGTAGCGCGAGCAGCTTGCGAGACGAAGTTCCTCAGGCTCCCTTTGCGTTTCGCTTTCAAGATGCCTGCTATGTTAGAGAAGGGCACCACCGAGATGTCGGGTAAAAGAAGAGGCAGAACGTCTGTTAATAACCCGACCAAAAGTTTTACTTCAAACGGGAACAGTAACAATTCATGGGAGGAAGGAAGTTCGGGTTCCTCAAGTGATGACGAGCATGGTAAGTCATGGTGGTAGCCTCGGTCCTTCTTCACAAGTTCACACTCTTATGATGAATGTAATTAGTCAATTTAATTTGTACCCTATTTATTTTAAAGGTGCGGGAGGGATGCGAGTTGGATCGCAGTATCAGGCAGTTGTTCCCGAATATGATCCCGGTATGTGGAATTTTGTTTATGGAATCTTTATTGGCAGAATAGGGTTGAAGGCATAATAGCCTCAAACACTGTCCGTTGTTGGAATAGTTTGTCCAGTGCACTTCATCTTTAGCAAGAATACGGGGTTTTGATTCTTTCTCTTTGCCAATTTATGGAAAGTGGTCTGTTGGAGTTATGATGGATTAAGACGATCAAACAAAAACAAAAGATGGAAAAACGTACTGTTGTTTGAAACTTATCACGAGCACATCATCGTCCATGAGTGACTACATCTGTCAAGAGCAGAGCAGACACAACTATTTTTAAAATGAGTAATCCTTAAAATGAATTCAAATTTCATCATATAGTAAATGTAATTCTTCTTTATCTAATTGTTTGAAATATTTGTTTTCATGGATTCATTAATTCACCGTAGTAAAAAGCTTTGTAGTGGAGTATTGCCATTAGTAGTAAATTGTATTCCATGACTAGGTTTAATTTGCATACAGAGAATTTCCCCTAACAGAGTGTTTGAAACCAAAATAGATAAGCCTGCTCTTTTCTAATCCACTTATGTCTCTTTTTTTTTCATCAGAAATAGCAAAGGCAAGCCATGAGAGAGAGAATCTGGGTATGCTGGTGTGGATTCCAAATCAGAGCATATCAGAGGCCAAATGTGAGTCAATTATAAGGATTTTAATGATCAATCTAAACAATAAATCAGCATTAACTATCACTTGATAGTAAATATTGGCATTCCATGTTATTTTACAGCATTACACTGTTTCTGATTTTTATTTTTATTTTTTTTATTTTTTTCCACTTTAATTTAAATATTGGCTTAAATCAGTTGCACAGTAGCGTTTTGGAAGAAAATAAGAAATGATAATTTAACATTATATATTTTTCACACAGTCTAAAAAGAAATGTCTAATAAATGTAAAATGGCTATCCTTCAAGGATTTGTAGCATTAAACATTTGATTGAATTTTGAATATCTGTTGAAGGTTGTTTTGTTTTTGTGCCATTTTTATTACAGTGGATGAGTATATTGCAATAGCCAAAGAAAAACATGGGTACAATATGGAGCAGGTAAAATCATTTAAAAATCATTGGGGCTTAAAGTAAAAATGTCATGTGGTGTAAAGCCCCGTTCACACCGCGGGTGGCATGTCGCTAGACTTTGTGATCTGTGTCGCTGGTGGGTGTTCCTACTGCTGCCGCCGCTCTACCGTTGTTGGTGGACTGCACATCTGGCCACAGTAGCGTTTGAAATGCTGTTTACAGATAATACTGCCGATAAAACTAAGATATCATAATAATTTGACAAAGAATCAGCCTCTAAAAATGCACATTCTGCAGGGGAGAGCGTGTTATATAACCTGCTGCAGTGCTTAATGCATCATATCATTAAACAAGACAAACATTATATCAATATATGAATCAAACTTGCTCAGAATGCCGACACGGTTTTCCACGCATCATTTTATTAGGCTATAACTATGTATGTGGTTAAAGACAAATTATATAGAACAGTGAAATTGCTCACAGAAACTTTTAACTTTTCCGTCTTGCCTGCACTCGAGTCAACTCCAGTATCTCACACTCACCCTGCCTGGAGACAGATGACGTAAGCTCCTCTGTTTTCACTCTCATTGGTAGTCGCTCACGAATGTTGCTCGTCATTTGCGTAAAGTTGAAATTTTCTCAACTTGTCACTCCCTATGGCAATCTCTGTCGCCAACGGTCGCGACAGCTCGTGTTGCCGGAAGTCGCTGTGCTCTCACTGAAAATAAATGGGATGTTGTCGCCGCCTTGCGCGATGACGCTGGCGGTGTGAACAGGGATTAACAGCTTGGAGACAGTAAATAAATTTCCTCTTAAAGCTGAAATTCTTGAAATAAGTAATATTGGCATTAATAGTGCAGAATAATCTTTTAATATTTCTTAAAAAATAAAAAAGATCAGTGAAACAACTGTGGTTTAATATGTTTAATACTTGAATAAGTTTTGTCCACCAAAACAAGGTCATGTGGTGTAACCAACATGTAGTTTGCCATTTTATTGTTTATGTTGACCAAAACCACAAAACAGAGGAACACTAGACTCTCAAGAGTGGGGGAAAAATCTGATTTTTTTTACATTTTTATGAAAAGGCACATTTTGTTCAGGCCATGTGGTGCAACCCTGAGAAAACTACTTGATATTCTTGACTCAGAAAATTCATGATAATTGTAAAAAATATATATATTTTTTTACCTTAACCTTTTTTTTTTTTTTTAAATTAATGATTGCAGTTGTGCATGCTCATGTGTTCAAGGTGCAATTTGATGGTTACACTACATAAGTCATTAAATAAATTTTTATAGAAAATGCTATAAATGCTTTTCAAAAATGTATGAAAACAAATTGGTCCCAAAGATTATTTTTCTGCAAACTTGACACTTGTATTTTAAACTAGATTTATATATATATATATATATATATATATATATATATATATTTATTTTTTAACTTAAAGAAAATTATTTGTCAATGACCCATTTGTCATAGATTTTTGAGGCCAATGTTGAAGGAATAGTTCATCCAAAAATGATTTTCTCATAATTTAATTAATAATTTTCTTTATTTATCACACATTATACATTTTGCACATATACGGTGAAATTCTTCTTTTTTTTTTTCACATATCCCAGCCATGCTGGGGTCAGAGTGCAGGGTCAGCCATGATACGGCGCCCCTGGAGCAGATAGGGTTAAGGGCCTTGCTCAAGGGCCCAACAGTGGCATCTTGGCGGTGCTGGGGCTTGAACCCCCGACCTTCTGATCAGTAACCCAGAGCCTTAACCGCTGAGCTACCACTGCCCCTGATTTACTCCCACTCATGCCATCCCAGATGTGTATGACTTTCATTTTTCTGAAGAATATTTCAGCTCTTTAGGTCAGTTCAATGCAAGTGAATGGTGACCAGAACTTTGAAGCCCCCAAAAAGCAGATCAAGTCAGCATAAAAATAATCCATTAAACTCCCAATTGTTAAATCAATGTCTTTTGAAGTGATCCAGTTGGTTTTGGGTGAGAACAGACCAAAATGTTACTCCTTTTTCACTGTACATCTTGGCAGCAGTCTGCTTGGCGATCATGATTTCAAGCTCGATTACACTTCCTTTAGCGCCATCTAGCGCTCTGCAAATGTCAACCACTAGGAAGTGTAATCAATCTTGAAATCATGATTGCCAAGGAGACTGCAGTGGCAAGATGTATAGTGAACAAGGAGTTACATTTTGGTCTGTTCTCACCCAGAACCATCTGGATCACTTTACAAGACATTGATTAAACCATTGGAGTCTTATGGAGTACTTTTATGCTGACTTGATCTGCTTTTTGGAACTTCAAAGGCCTGGCCACCATTCACTTGCATTGAATGGACCTACGGAACTGAGGTATTCTTCTAAAAACATTAGTTTGTGTTCTGCAGAAGAAAGTAAGTCATACACAACTGGGATGACATGAGGGTGAGCAAATGATAAGAGAATTTTTATTTTTGGGTGAACTTTTCCTGTTCATCTGTATTGTTTTAACTTAAAAGGATAACATTTTTGTCAATAATTTTGAATTTCATCACTTCATCATTATTTGCCTGTCACCTGTAGTTAGCATTTCATAACATCAAAACATAACTTATTATTTTAGGGCTAACATTTCGAATCTACTTAGAAATTCTAGGGCAATTCTAGTTAAACTTTTTTTGTTTCCTGTGTTAAACAGGCATTGGGCATGCTGTTTTGGCACAAACACAATATTGAAAAGTCTTTGGCAGATCTTCCCAACTTCACCCCTTTTCCAGATGAGTGGACAGTGGAAGACAGGGTGCTGTTTGAACAGGGTTTCAGCTTTCACGGAAAGACGTTTCACCGAATCCAGCAGATGGTGAGTAAGATGGCAAAAAACACTTTCACCATTACTGCAAAACATGCATTAGAGAGAATCAGTCTTCACATATTAAAGTTACAACCAATCACAAGGAGCCTCAGGTATTCAGCTTGTTTAGGACAGTCACTTGTGCATATGAAAACCAAATGGGTTCCTTCAAGTCCTGAATTTCTAAATTAAAATGCATTGGCTGAACTACAATTGAATCAGTGTTGGCTTTGATCATGAACAATGATCTTCATTTTGGTATATCGGATGTTTTCATTGCTTGTTTGTTTGATTTGTGAACTGTTTCCATTATATCAGCTACCAGACAAGTCTATTGCAAGCCTGGTTAGATTCTATTACTCGTGGAAGAAAACGCGCAGCAAAACGAGTGTGATGGACCGTCACGCCCGCAAACAAAAGAGAGACAGAGAGGAGAGGTTAGCCTTTGGCATGAATATGCTGATTGGATGTTTGTTACTGCAAACTTTTAGTGCTTTTTCTTTGGTTTTTAAGAATCTTGATCAAAGATGATTTGTGCTGTCATGAATGCTAACATGATCTATTTTTAGAATAATTTGTCATTGGTGAAAAGGAAATATCAGATATCAGACAGACTTTTTCATCCTTTTTTTCGCCTCTAGTGATAATGAAGCAGAAGAAAACAATTGCAATTCCCCAAGGGATACTGAAATTGAGCCAAATAAGGAAGAGAAGAAAGAGGTAATATACACTGACACGTTTCCTCTTTCTGTGCATTATTGCCCTAATTTTCCAGCAGCAGATTGTCAGTTTTGCAATCACATATTTAGATGAAGGATTAGTCACTGTTGTAAATAGAAACTATGAGGACAATCTGAAGACACATGAAAGAAATTGCGTGACTCACCCACTTGGTAGCGCTATACCAAAGACTTCTCTAAAAATAGCTCTAACTATGGAACTGTTGGTTTGATAGACTTGAAATTTTGCATGCCTTGTCTTTGTCCAAGGTGCCATTAAGTTCTATGAGGACAGTTGCATGTTGAAAAACATGCAGCCATCGACCAGTTTGTCATGGCAATAACAGGGAAATGTAAAAATATGGGCCTAGTTTACCCAAAAACTTATAACTCCTAAACAAAACCTCTGATTTTCATCAAATTAGAATGCTTACATGAGATATGATTCTGAAGAAGCATGCAATATTTGCTGGAGATTGGATAATAGGTGGAGCAATAACAGTCAGGAACATTAAAATTACTACATCTCTATGTAATGCTGCTGAAAATTATATTTCTTTATCTCTATTTTAGGTGCTTGCAGGCTATCTGAATAATGCTTAATATTTTGTAACACATTCATTTAAAGGCCCTATGCAGCTTGATCCCCGATAATTGCTGCTTGCAGCTATATTTTTTTATATTGTTTTTTTTTTTTTTTTAGGGAACATCTGGAGTTGAAAAGCAAGAATCAAAACCAGCAGTTGTGCAGAAGGTACAATACTTCTTCAAATTCCCTACTAGTCTCTTGTCTTGTTAAAGATGGTGTGTGTAACTGGATTTTAAAATATTTGCTCCTATCCCAGTTTAATATGCTGAGACAAGTATAAGCCATCCACATACGTAGGTTGATTTCCTCAGTGTAAACACTGGCCCTGTGGCGCTATCAAAACATTTGCGCTGTTTGTTTGAGCATCCCAACCAGCATGATACAGCAACATTTGCTCAACCAATGGCATTGTTTTGGGTGGAATTGTTTGTTTTTCAGACCAATGGCAGGTGTGGGGAGTGTCCAAGAAACCTGCTTAAAACAGTCATAATTTTTGCAATTCTATTTTTGATGCTAGTGGCGCAGAAATTACACACTTCACCTAATGTGATATTCATTTACTATACTGCATATATATTAGGGGTGTAAATTGGCAGTTTCATCTCGATACAATCTTACATCGATTCTCTTAGCCAGTGATCCGATGTTTGCCGATACCTCAAAGTGTGCAACGATGTGATTTGTTTTGATATAATTCAGAGGCCTGCAATCAATATGAAATGATATCATGTGCCTATTTTTTATAATAATATAGAAATAAAGTCACACATGTGATCATCAATGTTCATCAATATTCAAACCTAACAACAGCCAGTTTCGATTGAAGTTACTTACTGCAGTCAAAATAAATGCACAGACATAATTTTAGAAGTATTACATTATTGTGATATTTTTATTTACATATTGTTTCACAAAGAGTAGCCTATGCACTGCAGTGGTAGAGACGGGGTTCCATTCTTCTAGTTATCTTTCATGAGTCTTGTTCATCGTTAGATCATATTTGGCCTCATAGCCGTCACGGCGATTGCACTTTGGAAATTAAAAACAGCTGTTTGCGATCAGAGTTTGTGCGATTGCGTCACGAAAAGTTCAAATATACCAACAGCAGCTGTGGGGTGAATGGGTCTAAAATTACAATGATGGTGATCCATGAAATCTCATAAATCATGTCAAAAATTGAGTTTATCCTGATCAATCAATATATTCCCAACCCTGGTGGGAATTTAAAGAATTCCAAACCTAAAAACATCTTTCGGAAACTGAGTGTTTCAACCCCACAAACAACTTCAGCGAAGTGCCCATAGACCCGATGGAAGAAAGGTGCCATCCATTGTTCCTGGCAGGCTACTCTGCCTTGCAGGCTACATTTGATTAGGGTGGGGGTGGGATTTGTGTATCTGCTGCCTGCCAGGAACAAACCGTGGCACCTTTGTACAGTGGGCACCCATAGAAAGCAGTCCTTTTCTGCACTGTCAAAAGAACCTGGGAGTGCTGGAGTGAAGCATTTTCTTTTATTCAGTAACTTCATCTGTGCTTTTTTGTTGGCTGCTACTGCTCAGAGTGCTAGGTTGCTGCATCGTCTGGCGCTTGCCTCGCACTTCTATAGAAATGCTTACAGACATGGCTGTCATGAGAGCGTCAAAATAACTGTTAATTCTAAAAATTACACTTGATTTTTACGCGTTGCATCAATGCATCGGATTGTTGGTTATACGGCTGTAACGGTACATGTAGCCACTCTGAACCAAATGGATACAGCGCCTTCGGTGCGGAACACGCAGTCACACGAATGATAACATATCTTAGCGTGCATGAAACCAATATTAAAACAATATAAAATGAACAACACACTGTTTAGAACTAAAATGAAAAAAGATTGCAGAGCAACACAGGACTGCACAGAACCAAAAACTTAAAAGAACAGAGCGCCAGACGGTACACTAGAAACTGCGGATCAGATAAATGCATTCGAAGTTTATACTAGTTAGCTCGCTATTTTTCCCAACTGTGATGAAACAAAACAAAATATAAATATGTCGGACTTAAGCCAGAGATTGAAGACACACTGCCATCTCTAAAATCTGTTGTTTGGAAGCATTTTGGTTGCCGTAAACTATAGTAATACTGTGCAACGAGTAGTGAACAGCACGAAGGCTGTGTCTCGGCTCTGTTTCACCGAAGTGTGAAATGTCTCAGAAAGCACATCTAACATTATGACTCATTTGCGGCGACATCATCCACATGTGTCTCTTGAGCTTACGGGAGCAAATCATAAACAGCCTGTGCAAGTTAGTCTCGCCACAGCGTTCAAGCAGCCTCTCGCTGCAAGCTCAGACAGAGCTAAAAAGATAACGAATGCCATAGGAGTATTTATTGCTGCAGATATGTGACAATACTCAGTTGTTGAGAACACAGAATTTAAGTGTCTGCTTAACATGCTTGATCCCCAGTATAAGGTTCCTACAAGAACGCATTTCAGCAATCCTGTAGTGCCTGCTCTATATAAACAAGCATGCGCTGTAATTGTCCAGCAGGGGACAATGCTAACAGATCTGCCCTCTCCTCTGATAATGTGGATATTCTGATGTTCCTGAAAAAAAAAAAAAAAAAAAAAAACTTGAAAATTGAGTAAGTACAAGTGGTGAGCTGAAAGGCAAAATACACAGAAATATGCACTGCTAATGTCTTAATTTTGTTACAATTATTATAATTGCACTTTTTTTTTTTTTTTTTACATTTGTTTGTATACAATGTGCATATAAGAGGCTCTTAAGTTTTGTATTGTAATTTTGTTGAAGAAATAATGCAGTCATGTATAAATGAGCATTCACAATAAGAATTGTTGCCCATCAGCCACTGTGTTTTCAAAATAAATAATTTAAAGAAAGATTCTTAGTTTTCCCTTCTGTACCGAAACCGTACCGTGACCCAAATCCGAGGTACGTACCGAACCGTGAATTTTGTGTACCATTACAGCCCTACTGATATACTGTATATGTGTCTATATCAGTAAAGGTCTTTAAAATCAAAGGTGCATTCAAATGGCAATGTATCAACAATGCAGTGTATGTTTCTACTTTTTTAGCCAGCAAACACTGCAGAAAAATCAATGCATATTAAAAAGGAAGCACAGGGACTTGCTGGGAGGAACCTACACAGGGCAAAGAAGAAACCTCCCAAAGGAATGCATTTAAACTCCAGTGATGTGACTGCAGTCTCCAGCAGCGGCCCAGCTGCAGTTAGCCTTCTGAGACAGCTAGATATGGAGCTCATCGGCATTAAACGACAGGTGAGAGTTTCGTTACCTCTCCACTTAAAGGTGCATTCTTTTTACACAAAGATATGAATAGCACTTTTTAGAAATCTGTTTAGGATGGTATACACACATTAGATGTCAGTAGCTCAATATAAGACAACAGACCTTATTCATGCTAGCGCCATCTTTGATTTTTAATGGGAATGACAATGCAGCTGTGAGGGATAGACTTAACATCTCTTCAATGGCTCAAACGGTATAAAGCTGTATAAAGCTCCTAGATCACATCTGGTTTTCACACAACTCATGTTGTCTGGAGTTCTTTGTAAACTGAATGTTCTTGGACAGATACAATTGAAATCTGAAGTCTACATACACCTTAGCCAAATACATTTAAACTCAGTTTTTAACAATTCCTGACATTTAATCGTAGAAAACTTTCCCTGTCTTAGGTCAGTTAGGATCACTACTTTTTTTTTTTTTTAAGAATGTGCAATGTCAGAATAATAGTAGAGAAAATTATTTATTTCAGCTTTTATTTCTTTCATCACATTCCCAGTGGGTCAGAAGTTTACATATACTTTGTTAGTATTTGGTAGTATTGCATTTGAATTGTTTAACTTGGGTCAAACGTTTTGGGTAGACTTCCACAAGCTTCTCACAATAAGTTGCTGGAATTTTGGCCCATTCCTGCAGACTGAACTGGTGTAACTGAGTCAGTTTTGTAGGCCTCGCACATGCTTTTTCAGTTCTGCCTATACATTTTATAGCGGACTGAGGTCAGAGCTTTGTGATGGGCACTCCAATACCTTGACTTTGTTGTCTTTAAGCCATTTTGCCAGAACTTGGAGGTATGGTTGGGGTCATTGTCCATTTGGAAGACCCATTTGCGACTGAGCTTTAACTTCCTGGCTGATGTCTTGAGATGTTGCTTCATTATATCCACATCATTTTCCTTCCTCATGATGCCATCTATTTTGTGAAGTGCACCAGTCCCTCCTGTAGTAAAGCACCCCCACAACATGATGCTGCCACCCCCATGCTTCACGGTTGGGATGGTGTTCTTCGGCTTGCAAGCCTCACCCTTTTTCATCCAAACATAACGATGGTCATTATGGCTAAACAGTTCAATTTGTTTCATCAGACCAGAGTACATTTATCCAAAAAGTAAGATCTTTGTCCCCATGTGCACTTGCAAACTGTAGTCTGGCTTTTTTATGGCGGTTTTGGAGCAGTGGCTTCTTCCTTGCTGAGCAACCTTTCAGGTTATGTCAATATAGGACTCGTTTTACTATGGAAATAGATACTTGTCTACCTGTTTCCTCCAGCATCTTCATAAGGTCCTTTTGCTGTTGTTCTGGGAATGATTTGCACTTTTTGCACCAAACTACGTTCATGGGAGACAGAATGCATCTCCTTCCTGAGCGGTATGATGGCTGCGTGGTCACATGGTGTTTATACTTGCGTACTATTGTTTGTACAGATGAACGTGGTTCCTTCAGGCATTTGGAAATTGCTCCCAAGGATGAACCAGACTTGTGGAGGTCCACAATTTCTTTTCTGAGGTCTTGGCTAATTTCTTTTGATTTTCCCATGATGTCAAGCAAAGAGGCACTGAGTTTGAAGGTAGTGAAATCTGTGGAGTGGTTAAAAAATGTTTTAATGACTTCAACCTAATTGTATGTAAACATCTGACTTCAACTGTACATGCGGCTCGGTCAGTAAGCAGCTTTTTTATACATCGATGCTTGTGTACATGAACATGACATCTTAGTACAACTTTGCTATTTTTTATTCTTTGTTTATTTCCTGATATTCTTGAGTTGCAATGTTTGTTTCCATAACTTTCCATCGCGGCCTGCAGCGGAATTGCGCTGCAGTAGTGGGGTTATCCCTTTTATTCCAAACTCCGGTATTCCCCCAATGTATTTGAGCGCATATGTGGTTATGAGAGACAGTAGTCAATATTTAAAATTGGTGTCTAAATTTGTGTAGTTTATGGTGTGTGTTCCCCCCTCACTGTACTCCCAGAAATGTTGAGTTCTTTCCACTGTGTTGATTTGTTATGATGCAAGGCTACATCCAGTGACGGACTTTATCTGATCTGTTCCACACACGTGCACTCTTCAAAAACCTATCAATACGCTACTTATCCGTTAACATGGTCAAAGGGGTGATTGAGCGAGTCGCCCCTGATTGGTGCTGCCATGTTTACGTCACATGACAGTCTGTGTCATGCAAACGACAGAGTAGTTACTAATAAAAACAATAATCATTTCTTGTTTACTTTTATAGTGCTTTTCGCCAGTGCTCAAACATAAAAGTACATGTTAACAATAAAAGCAAACCAAACAATATAACAAACACAATAAACAGTACATACTGCAGACAACAAAGGAACCTGAGTCAACAGTATTGTGTACTAGTGTGTGATCCACCAGACAGTCCAAACAGAATGAGTGCAAGTGGAAAGACAAAAGGTCCCTGCTGGAGTCATGAAACAAACTGCTACTACCTGCAGCTATCATGCCACAGATAATGGATAAATGGCACAATATCAAGTGCCGAGTGCAAACACATGACAGTCACAACCGCCAGAGAGCATGCAAGTCGGGACAGTCCTGTCACAGTCCAGTGTGCAAGAGCGCATAAACATTTGCTTGGATTTAATCCATGAATGTCCATTATATGGATGTGTATAGGATGAGATGGAGAAAAACACAGACTAAAAGTAACAAAACAGAGGATAAACATCTTCGGTGTGAAGCAGCAGCATTTAGTAAACAAACTTTGTGCATTCATGGTGGTAGGTGTCAGCATAAAGTCAAAAAACATTGATATTATTGGGATGAATAAGAGCCAGCTAAAAACTTAATGAGTGCACCTTTTAACCTCACTTTCATCTTAGTGTGTTACGTTTGAGACATTGGGAAGAGCTAGATGTAAATCTAACAACAGCAAAGTAATTAAGTCTAAAACTGCAAATTTTGGAAATCATGTAGATAATTCTAACCTCTTTTACAGATTCAGAGCATCAAACAGTACAATAGCTCCCTGAGAGACAAGCTGGAAACAGGCGTAGATGAGTTTAGGCCATCTGAGGTAACAATATTTACTGAATTCTCAGAATTCTTAATGGACAGATAAAGACGGCCATCTTTACTATTTTTATGTGTTTTTCTCAGGCTATTCAGAAATTTAATACACGCTGGACCACAGAAGAGCAGCTGCTTGCAGTACAAGGTAATTTTAACCAAATTTCTCAAAATAGATGTGGGGCTTACTTAAAGGTGAAGTGTGTAATTTTTTTCAGTGTTAAAATACGTGGGGAAGTGTTCGGGAAAACATTATCACTTTTGCAATTCAATATGGTGACTCTAGTGGTGTAGAAATTAGGTATGTCCTATTTTAAAGGGATAGTTCACCAAAAAATGAAAATTCTCATTTACTCACCCTCATGCCATCCCAGATATGGATGACTTTTTCAGCAGAACACAAAGATTTTTAGAAGAGTATCTCAGCTTTGTAGGTCCTTTTTAATGCAAGTAAATGTTGATGAGACTTTTGTAGCTCCAAAAATCACATAAAGGAAACCTAGAAATAATCCACAAGACTCTGGGGTCTGAGAGAAGTTTTGACATGCCTTGACATTTGTGCTTTTTTCAGTTGCTTAAAAACATATTAATGGCTAAAGTCTGATAACACTGTATTCAGCACAAACTGGGCTACAATAATATGTGAGTAATATGTATGTACATGTTTGTATTTTTGAAAAAATAATGTTTATGTGTGGTTTTTGAAAAAACAAAAATTTTAAGTCACTGAAATAAGGCCATATAACACATACTAAACATTTATTCACAAGACTTTTGAGGACTGGATCTTGTAGCCTAGAATTTTTGCTACACAAATGATGTGAAAACCATCCTGATCACTCATTCATACAAAACAATATAGTCATTTAATTTTTGTAAGACACTTTTAGTGTTAGAAAGGCTATATACGAGGAGGCATGGATATTCATGAATATTGATGTGATTCACACCTGAGGAGACAAAGACTCCTCCCCTGAGAGAGAATGAATGTTTGTAGCTTATTCACAAAATCAAGTTTAAGAGAAACAGATCAAAATCAAAATGCCTTTTTTTACTCTAAATCTCCACTTTCACACTTTAAACACTTCTTTCAAAAAAACTATTAAACACTTCTTGCAAAAATGATGGCCCAATTAATGCAGAGCACATCTTTTTGCTTAATAATATAATATTCTTTAGCATGCTTAATTTTGAGGTGTTAAAACAGATTGCTTGTATTACTCAGTTTCACTTAAAGCCCTGCCCTCTAATAGATAAGCTCACACTGTGCACATAGATTTACATATCACAATATACACGATATAGAAAAATCTATCGATTGACACTTTTTATCGTCGCCACAAGATATCGTCATATCGCCAAGCACTACAATTTACAGAAACTTTGTTACACTGCTCTGAATCCTAGTCTCATTCTGGACAATTCTCTGTTCCCTCTCTTAGCCATAAGGAAGTATGGGCAGGATTTCCAAGCCATTTCTGATGTGATCGGCAACAAGTCTGTGGTTCAAGTAAAAAACTTCTTTGTGAATTACCGTCGACGTTTCAACCTGGACGAGGTGCTGCAGGAGTGGGAGGCTGAGCACGGTGTTGAGGGAAGAGAGGAAGAAAAGATTGAGGTGTCTTCGGAGGAGGGGAACACCCCTGGGTCTGCAGAAAATCAGACAGAGGTCAGTAGCTATGTGCTTCCCACAGTTTCCCATCAGCACTTCTAGTTAATGGGCTGTTACTCCTTTTTCACTGAAATGATGCAGGAGACAATGCTCAGGTCAGTGAATCTGTGAACCTCTGATAGAACCAGCTCACTTTTTCACTGACTTGAGAGCCAAACAATGAAGCAACTTGACCATTTTACATAACCTGCCTACAAACAAACAGCACTTCAGGGTCTTACTCCAAGTTTTGGGAACTTTTAGCATACAAAGTTATTTAATTCATTGTCTTAACCCTTGTGCGTCAATTTAAAAAAGTTACTCGGAGGTCCTTAGAGGACAAAAATGTCTGTGTCAAAAAACTGCCATAATAATATTATATATTAATATTATTTTCCACTTTCAGGGAGTTAATTTGTATTTTTTTTTTACCAACATCAGTCCTGATCATAAATCCCAAATATTTAATCATTTTCAGGATTTTAACCCTTTAAATGCCCATTTGTTTACATTTATTCCACTGTTTTTTACACACACACATTTCTCAATACACACATACAAAACACACTGACACCCATACCAACACACCCACACAATTTCAGCTGCATCATTTATTCATTGGCATGCAGTGCTCTATAATACAGCAAACAGAAAATGGGGAAAAAAGCATTTACTTGCTCCATAGGCTAAACATGAAAAAAATGGCACCATCTGGTGGAAAATATAATATGTTTTTATTTTGAAGCCAGGGCTCGAATGAAAGCAGTTTCAATGGGGACATTTTTGTCTTTAAGGTTCTGAGTGTAACTATTTTGTGTACACAGTGTATTATAGATGTATTATAGGAACTATAATGTACATATTTCCCAAATATGGACAAAATTATTGAAAAAACAAAAATGAAAAAGACAAAAATGTCACACAAGAGTTAATGCTATCATAAGCTGGATTTGATCTAATGCCAGAAGTTATTATTATAAGTAATTATTGTAGTTATGTAGTTACAAAGAAAATTAATATTGAGCAGTTAACGCACAAGGTGTCTCTGAAAAAGATAATTTTGTTTCAGATGGACAAAGGAAATAAAGTGTCAGTAATAGCTGTGCAGTGGTACAAAAATAATATTTAGTTAATAACATTATAAATTACCACATTATATTCGTCTTAAAATCGGTGATCGGCAATATTTTAATATAAGTGCTCCGTCTCGGGTTAAATAATCTCTGGTTTAACTCAATGTAACGTGCGCTCCTGTCACTCAAACATGCGTGTTATCAATCTCTCATCAGTCACTCATTCCAGCACTATTTTGTGGGAACCCCATTTTAAATCAGATATACTGTGCATGTATGTCAGAATACCACTAATGTGTATGTGTGGATTGTACAGCCTTTTTTATGTTCTGGTCAGTGTTGTTTATAATGGTGTGCCGTTAAATCACCAAGGCAAGAGACACTAAGGGTTTTCTTAGGGTTTTCCACAGTCAAATTCAAATGAGTTTCACGTCTTGCGCCACGTTTCTCACAGCGCTGTTTATAATGATTTGCACTGCGTGGGTGAGACTGCTCTGCGCTGCTCTGTTCATTGAGCTGGCTGATAATTGATCCGAGTATTGGCCAGTACTGTTAAGTTCTGTTTTTCTCATACGAAACAGAAAACAGATGTGTCAAAGAGAGTTGGCAAACTGTAGTCCCACCGGTGTGACCTCAGAGAAAAAAAACAAAAAACTTGAATCTCACCGGTGGGGAAAAATGATTGCAAGATGCGACCATTTAGTCGCAGTCTGGAGCCCTATATTTCTACTACCTTTGCCAAAGAAGTTATCAGAGTAAGAGACTTTCAGCTAGAAGAGGTATTATGTCGGGTCTCCTGCTTCTCTGTTGTGTATGTGTACGCACTCGTGAACAGCCTTTGATGGGCTGCTATACGATGACATCACTGTGAATACGTGCGTGTATATGGTGGAATCCCTTTCGCTTTGTACAGGTGTCCCGTTTGACTGCACGCAGTATAAGCACACAACTGACTGGTGCTGTCAAGTCTTACATTACATTATGGATATTAATGAACCATATGAAATGTCAATAGATAATAGCGGCGCTCTTAATTCAGCAGCAGTGCACTGAATGCATATAGGGGAAACACTGCAATGTCAGTGGAGCTCATGTCATCCGTCTCCTGTGAGATATAAGCATTGAGTGCAGGCAAGACAGAGAAGTTTCTTTGAGTGTTTTCACTGTTCTATATGATTTGTCTGAAACCATGTACATGGATTTAATAAAAATGATGAGTGGAAGGGGGCCTGGGTAGCTCAGTGGTAAAATACGCTGGCTACCACCCCTGCAGTTCGCTAGTTCGAATACCAGGGCATGCTGAGTGACTCCAGCCAGGTCTCCTAAGCAACCAAATTGGCCCGGTTGCTAGGGAGGGTAGAGTCACATGGGGTAACCTCCTCATGGTCGCTATAATGTGGTTCGTTCTTGGTTGGGCGCGTGGTGAGTTGAGCGTGGATGCCGCGGAGCCTCCACACGCGCTCCGTGGCAACGCGCTCAACCAGCCACGTGATAAGATGCGCGGGTTGATGGTCTCAGATGCGGAAGCAACTGGGATTCATCCTCCGCCACCCGGATTGAGGCAAATCACTACGCGACCACAAGGACTTAAAAAGCACACTGGGAACTGGGCATTCCAAATTGGGTGAAAAAGGGGAAAAATCCACAAAAAAAAAAAAAAGAAACTGTCAGAAAAGCTAATTTTAAAAATTGCAGAATGTAATATTTTGGGGACAAAAAAAACAATTCTTTGTCAAATTAGAATGACGTTTTAGAAATAGCTGGCAGTCTAAATGAGTTTGATTTCATACATTTGATAGATGGTTTATCTGGTCAATAATTTAATGTACTAGTTCAGGGGTTTTCAAAGTCTTGGACAGTAAGCCCGCCCTCTGAGAAAATTTACAAGACCACACCCCCCTTAGATCCCCCACCCCCCATACAATAATGTTATATAGGCCTTTACAATAGTAAATAATAAATAACATAGCCTATGCTAAAGCCTATGTTCTGGCCACTTATTTGAAGATATTTCAGGCATTGTCCTCTAGTGTAATATTAACAAACTGTATCATATTTCGGGGCCTGGGTAGCTCAGCGAGTATTGACGCTGACTACCATCCCAGGAGTCGCGAGTTCGAATCCAGGGTGTGCTGAGTGACTCCAGCCAGGTTTCCTAAGCAACCAAATTGGCCCGGTTGCTGGGGAGGGTAGAGTCACATGGGGTAACCTCCTTGTGGTCACGATTAGTGGTTCTCGCTCTCAGTGGGACGCGTGGTAAGTTGTACGTGAATCACGGAGAGTAGCATGAGCCTCCACATGCTGTGAGTCTCTGCGGTGTCATGCACAACGAGCCACGTGATAAGATGCGCAGATTGACGGTTTCAGAAGCATAGGCAACTGAGACTTGTCCTCCGCCACCCGGATTGAGGTGAGTAATCTTGCCACCACGAGGACCTACTAAATGGTGGGAATTGGGCATTCCAAATTAAAATTAAATGTAATTTTTTTTAATTTTTTTATCATATTTCAGATATTGGAGCAATTCACCAATGATGATCAATAACCTTTAATTCAGTCTAACAATGCGTTATACATTGATGCGTGATTAACGACTATAAATATTTCTATTAATAATATGAAACCATATTTTGCATTATTATTATTATTAAAAATACGGTTTGTCCTCATGACAATGGGATTACTTAATTGTTTTAGCCTATATCTGTGATAAACTCGCATCACATGTGCCAAACTCCATCCAATTTTGAAACTGCACTGGTCTCAAACACATGAAGACATGTCGACCCTATATAAAGTTGAACTCGTTATAATGGATCTGTCGTGATTTTGTTTAGGATTTTCTGCATCCTAGACACTTACATCGTCCACTTACATCGTCAGCAAGCATCACAATAGCCTAGCATGCTTACAATACAAATTTAACCATGTATTATGCTGCATTTCTCACAAAAAGATTTTGCTGGCCAAATGGTGAGTTTGATTCTTTTCTCCCTTGATATAACACGTCTACAGAGGCAGAATATTTTTTATGAATGAACAAAGGCTTCAAAATAGATTTGCGAGTCCATATGACATGCACAAGCACTCTCTGAGCGAGAGCAGGGAGATTTCATAGAGCAGCGTATATTTGAGAGCACGCGTCCAGTTTTTAACGTGCGAGCAGAGCGATTTGCGCTCGCGCAACAGGTACGTGGATGCACTCTCGGATGATATGCATGCGTTCACGACATTAACAGTATTATAACGGCATAGAGCTACAGTGTATTAAACTGGACTATGGTCAGTAAAGCCAATCATTTTCGTTTATCCCCACAATAATTTTTTATAGTATTTATATATGTTTTGATTTCACTTTCACTTAGTGAATTTATCATCAATCTCCGCACCTCCCCTGACATGCACTGGCTCCCCCTGGGGAGGTGCGCCTCCCAGTTTGAAAACCGTGGTAGGAGTTTATATAAAACCAAGGTAGAATATTCATTTTTAGCGACAAGAAAACAAATTCCTTGTCGAATTTGAATTAAATCTTAGTTGTACCGGCAAAATGTCTCATTTGTGATCTGATTTTCTAAAGATAAGGCCAGACAGGCAGTCCACCAGTAAAGTTAGAGCGACATCAGTAGGAATGCCACCTCACAGTACAGAGATAGCAACATTAAACAATAAAGTCGCTGCATGTATGATAAGGGTTTATGTTAAGGATTTTTTTTCAAGCACCTGTTTTTTTTTGTTAGTCTTAGCTGCCTCTCTTTGAATAATCATCATAAATATTTTGTTCAGGAACCAACGACAATGGAAACACAGAACCCTTCAGCTTCCTGACTTCTCAACCACTGGTCAGATGAGGTCAATTCAGAAGATACTGCAGCTGTTCATAAGGGGCATTAAGGCTTAAGTGTAGCCTCTTCTTAATGGACATTCTTCTTCCCACCAAATCCCACCACCCAGCTGAACCCAGGACTCAAACAGATGCTACCGCATGGGAGCGCAAACTCAAAGGAACCAGGACTATCTTCCTTGTTTATTGCCACTGCCAACAGAAGTAGAGTCCATGTCTTGTCTCTACCGGTCTGGTGCTCCAACAATCATGTTTAGTTAGCCTTCTCCACATAGGGTAAATTAAACTTATAGTCTGTCAAATGGGAGAAAGACAGTCTCCCATCCAAACATAATTGGTTATTGAATTGTGCTCTTGAAATATTTGTCGTAAGGAGCTATTTCATAGTGTTTCTCAATGTCACTGACCATCTCTCTTTTTCTTTTTATATTCATAGGACCCTGACTTGGTCCTAGTCAAACGTGCCTTCCAGTTACCTTTTTGTTACTGTAGTATCTTCTAGTTATATGATTTGTTTTTTTAAGTAGAACTTTTGGGAGGTTTAGCGATCTCTGGTTGGATTATGTTAAGATATTTATTTGTGTAAATTATGAGAACTGCACTGTATCAATACACATAAAATGCCAGTGTAGATTAAATTCAAAATTGTTTTAATGTAAATTTTAATATTAATCTTAAGAATGAGAGTTTGCAGCTCTTATATATTATTCAAGTGAATTGGTCTAATATTCGGTCGGAATATACGTATGTTTAATCATGTTGAATTTTAATTGAAATTCACTGTCTCAAAATGTTTCTTGGCCGAGGCCTTTGACTAAGAATAGGAAAGTGTAGTTATGGAATGGGAATTGTATTTTAAGTATGTTTGTTCTTGCTTGGATTTTAAAGATATTATTTAAAACAGTCTTTATGCATGAACAGTTTCTTGACACAGCCTCAGTGCCAAGGTTATGCTTTTCACCCTCTTGGGGTTTCTAAACAAAAATATGAATTGCCATGCATAGTTATTATGAATTTCAAGATGTGGGAGCACATTACATTTTCTCTTATTTCACACTTGTAGATAATTTTATACATCTAAATTCAATATGGTGTTTGGAGGAAGAAAAAATGTACATGAGTTATGTTTTTAATTTGAAAATTATTTAAATAACATGCACATCTCACCTGTTTCTACCAACTTTCCCCCCTGTAATAACTGTACTGGTACCATACATGTGTGAACTTCTTTTAAGCTTATATGTGCTGATAATATGTAAATGGTTGAGGTCAGATTTTGTGTGTCTGCGTGTGGGTGTGATCTAATGTGGCCATAGACTTCTCCTGTATGTGTAATCAGTTTATCACACATTAGTCATAATAAACTTTAGGGATATATACAGTCCCATGCATTGTGTTACAATTTTTTAAAACACAGATTACATTTTGTTACATTTATTGAATTTACCATTGTCACATTTTAAATTAGAAGCTTGGTAAACTTTTGGTGACTACAGAATCCTTGTTTTGCAGTAGGTAATAAAGAAAATTAACAGACTATTTAGGGGATTTATTTAGTGTTGTGTGTTCAGACTAACAAGAACAGATGATGCTTGTAACATTGTGAGTTGTTGGAGAGGCATTGTCTCATTGCATTTACAGTGTCAGTTATTTTACTCTACGTCTGTTAATTACATTAAAATTTTTTGATGCCAAGGACCCCCACATATGATGATCCATGAGCAAGGCACATCCTTCCAAAAAAGTTTTTTTTTTTTTTCTTTTCTTTTCTTTTCCTTTTTTCTCCCAATTTGGAATGCCCAATTCCCAATGTGCTTTAAGTCCTCGTGGTCGCGTAGTGATTCGCCTCAGTCCGGGTGACGGAGGATGAATCCCAGTTGCCTCCATGTCTGAGACAATCCTTAAAATAAAAAGTCTGCTGTATATATTTACGTATAAAAAGACCCCTTTATTGTGTGCGAGAAATGGTTGGGATATATATATATATATATATATATATTTATATATATATATAAACACCCATATTACATGATTTGTGCAAAATTAAATAGATTTTATGTTGTCATGATACTCATCAAAAGGAAGTTAAAATATTATCTGGAAAACACTTCATTTGTATTTAGTTGACAGCACATACACTTATTTTTAAATTAAACTTTAAATTAAATTTTGGACAGTACTGTACATCTCTACATTTATTTGGACACTTACAGGTGTATTGTAATTTCATTAGATTATCCAAAAATCGATCTATCTAATACATTTTTACGAGTGGCTCAACAGTCCAAAAACCTGGTTTAGGCCACTGCACACCTTATACACATTATGCACAAATATGATCGCGAATATATAAATCGTACAAATGTACATTTCCACAAATAAAACTGCATGTCAAATGTAATCAGAACCGTACTACATGTGTTCTGTAACAGAATCACTGTCATCGTTTCCTCATCTCACCTCGTGTTCATGTGTCAGCTGTCGGTCGGATAAATTTGAACAGTGAACACTACGTAGTTCTCACCGTCAGTCACGAAACACGTGGAAGACCTGCTGAAGTGAAAGCGCTTCTAAAGAGAGCTCTCTCTGGCGCCACCCAGCGACCACACGTCACGCTACAGCCTGCTCTTTCTCTACGGCGTCCATTAACAAGCTACATTTTTTTCTTTTTTTCATGACGGGGATTTCCTAAGGAAGTCAGACCAAGGGGGCTTTCCAGTTACTAGACTTGATATCAACAGCACCCTGCCACAGTAGCGGCATCTCTACCTATTCGCGTACCTTTACCGAGTCGTTTTTGAAGCATTCCGGTTTAAAAATGAAAGGATTTGATCCCGCGGCCGTTGTTGCCTGTTTGAGAAGCGAGGACGGAGCTGTGGCCGCGTGAATTTGGACGTTGTTGTCTCGGCGTCTGTCATATGAGTGGACCATCCGTGGCTCCATTCGTGAAATTCTTCAGAGAAACACGGTTGGATCATTGGACGACATCGCTGACCTACTGATTCATGTGAGTGGATGGCTATTTAATTGCCTGCACGTAAAATACCGTGTAGCTCATGTCAGTGAAAAGGTATGCTTAAAACAAGCCAAAAGCACTTTGAGCTGAGGTCTCTGGGTTTACCCTCTGTGATCAAAGTCACATCTCAGTCCAGTCTAATGTTCTCATCTGAGATGTTCACCTGCTCCAGGATAAATATGGGTCTTCTTGGTTCTGATTCTATAAGTTATAAAACAAACAGGGCAATGAGAATGTTTACAGCTTAAATCCTGAACAACTCCTTTAAAAAAAAAAAAAAAAAAAAAAATCATGATAGATATGCAAGAACTGCTGCCATTAATGGTAGAAGACCTTAAGCGGCCACTAACCTTTGCATTTGTATGTGAACTTTACACTGTTGCTGTTTTTTGTTTTGTTTTTCTTCATAATTGTGATCATGATTTTACAAGAATTTTTACATTCCACATATCTGGTTTATACAGGCTTTGGAACTAAAGCCATATAAAATTAAAGATCACACTGTATGAATATACATAATACATATACACACATTCATACAGTGTGATATTACATTTTTTCTTCCCCCTTTAATCTTCTGTGTCTTAATCTTTGGGGGCAATACCTAACTTGCAAAAGTCTTGCATGATTTAGGTCTGTAGGTACGCTACTGATGGAAAAAACCATGATGGCATACTGTATTCCTCTGTTGGATGCAGTTTGTAACAGAGAGATGGGTGTGCTGCTGTTTTTTATCAATATGAAAATAACTTTCTATCTGTGCTAACACACAGACGCTTCTGTATTGATATAGTTTGAATATATTGATGGAAAGAAAAGTATTCTAAAATAGTTCAACATGTGCTGCTCTGTGCAGATCAAAACTGAGACTACTTAAATCCAGTTTAGTTTCACTCTCAGAATAACACTGTAAAGTGCTGTGATACACTACAGGAGACACACATTTGGGGGCTTGATTTCATCAGCAGTTGGACCAGACAGACTGTAGACACTCTCCTAACAGCAAAAAGCGAAGAAGAGAAGGAAAAAAGTTGGATTACGGTCTTTGCGTTTTCACATTAAGTAACCCCTCGGCAGTGCATTTTTACCATCACACCTTTACCAGTATGTTCATATGCGAAATGACATTTTATTCCCGTAAGTGACCCATGGTAGTCACATATGTCTTTCTCTGGTAAAAGGTCAGGTGAGAATAAAGCATATTCCCCTTCTTCCGTTTCATTTTTGTTATGAGATCTCCTGCAGTGCAAATACATTAAAAGAAGCTGTATTACCTTGACACTTCTCATCCCTAAACTTGCAGTCTGACATGTATTGTGTTACACTTTTCACCTGCAGCTCTTGTTGGTATTAAGTTCTAGATGACTTTGGATGCTGTCGGCTTTATGATAGGATCTTTAAGTCTTATTTGCAGTCTCTCTTTGAGCGACAAAATTCATTTTTAAAATTCAAATTTATGGTCCATTGGATTGAATTATTATTATTTTCTGTCTTTCATCTAGTTTTTTGTGACAGATACCTTAATTATAGCTTTAAACCTTTGACTAGGTCACGAAGGACTTAATCGATGTTTTATTTTTCTGGCATAATTAACACTATGCAATTAACCAAAACTGTACTGTGTGGCATTGCATTCAAGCAATTTTTATGTACTTTTGTTTGAATATTTAAAGGAATAGTTTACCTAAAAATGAAAACTCTGTCGTCATTTACTAAAAATCATGTTGTTACAAATCTGTGATTTTCTTCAGAGAAACACAGGAGATAATACTCTCAAAAAATTATTTTAAGATTTACGCATTTTAATTGTATAACACAATTCTATCAAGCAATCTTTAACGAAATACAATAAAAATGTAATATTTTTTGTTTTATTAATTTAATTTAGTTTAAAATTACACAGTTCAATTTGTTGGAATTTTGTTCTGAAATTGAAAAGTGTAAATCCTAAAAATAGGGCATTTTCTTTTTTTTTTTTTTTTTTTTTTTTTTTTTTGAGTGTTTGCAGAATGTTAGTCTCTGTCACCATTCACTTTTATTGTCACATTTTTCTTTTAATTTTGAATAACACTGCATAATTACTCGCATACACAATAGTTGCATACCGACTGCTTTTCCATAATTTGCATTCGTGTGTGTGTGTGTGTGTGTGTGTGTATGAGCGTGTATTGTCAGCAGTGAAAGAGAGGGATGAGGCAGCAAATGGAAAAGCCCCTTAAATATTCCTGGAAATCCCTAGAGAACTGAACATACTGGTCAACCAGTACAGGGAGTAGATTTTTATTTGCACTCTGTTGTAAAGGAATGTTTTTTGTGCAGTTTTTTTCTTCTTCAAAGTTTCTGGAATGAGCATACTAGTTTAGGGGCAGTTTTATTCAAACTTGTAGGAAATTTTTCCTTTGAATTCAGTGGTGTAATCCAATGTGGTAGATAAAGGTGGGCTGTTACCGTGAAACCAAAACAAAAACAGCATCAATCTCCACCAAATATTCCAACAAATGTGTTATTTTGGACATTTGCTTAAAAGTTACAATAAAGAAAGGGTTGGAAAGAGTTATTGTCATTTTAATTTTATGTAAGGCATCTTGAGCTATGGAGTGTTTGTGAAACGCCCCTCCTTTAGGCTTTAACATGTTTTATATGTCAGATGGGATTTAACATTTCTTGCTGAGTGTGTGAATAATTGGATGGGTGTGACTGTGTGTGTGAGCATCCAACATGGTTGTCATCGGCCTCCCAATAACCATGCATCTGGGCAACCAAGCCTTTGAGAGCCAGCAGAAGAATAGAAAACTAGCCTATATTTTAAATTTTCTGAAGAACATTTTTAATTATCTGCCAAGTGAAGTTGTAAGTCAGATTATTTGAAATGTACAGTAATAACACATCTCTCTGCAACAAGCCACAAAACATTGAGGCATCACTCATGTCCGTAGCACTAAAGGCCAAAGTATACTTCGAGCATCAGCTTTGTGGATCGCTCTGCGCACAGTATATGTGATGTAAATTTGGACATAATCCAGATAATCTGGCCGATGCTCGATCAGGCTGCACTTTCTCGACTCGTGGACACAGTCATCGTCTGTGTGCATCATCGGTGCATGCACCGGCCATTGACTTCTAAATATTACAAAGAAGTTGTAGTGGGCATGCGTCAAACGCGTTCGTATTCGCTTGCGGTCAGAAGGATACACGCACAAAGGCAATGCGGTCGACCAGGAGCGAGCCGATCCGAAACACGCAAAAATTTGGGCCTTAATGGTACAGGACAAGTAAGGGGCTGGTCAGACCGAGCACGTTCTTGCATTAAAAAAATGCTAGACGCTGCACAATGAATGGAACAGAACGCAGGTGTCTCAAAGACGTATTTTTAAAAGATGAAACGACGTCTAAAATGCTGAAGAAAAAGCAAGACGGGGTGCAATAGTCGTAGACGTCCGTCTGCATGTTTACATAGAAAAAACACTGAAAAAAGCACAGACGGACACAAAAACGTATTTGAGTGAAACGGACCCTTATGCGCTGAAGTTTAAGATTACGGATTTGAACAAACCCCTAACTCTAAGTGTGCAATAATAATAGTGATGACTATAGTGATACTAATTCATTTCTTGATTGCCAAAAAAGCTGATAATACAGACACTGTTTATGGTTGTGACAAGGACAAGAGTGTCAAATTCATTTTCCATTTCTAATAGTAGGCTACTTATCATGAACCAGTTGTCTTTGGGTAAATCTCATGAAAACATGAAAGCCCAAGTTTTTTTTGTACTATATTACTTTAAAACAATTATCTACTGTAACAAATTTTTTTATTTTTTTATTTTTTATTTATTTTTTTTAAATCAGCCCTAATGGTAGGCAGTACAACAAATACTTCTATGATTTAGAAGTATGTTGCACTTTAAATAATATATAATTATTTTTCGCATTACAGTCATGAGAATAATATTTTTTAAATGATAATTACAGCAATTTTAGGGGGAAAAGTGACTGATTATCATATTTTTGTGAAAATGCAAAAAATAAATACAATAATATTTTCAGTGTCATACAAAATGTATTTTCCAATTTCTTCTGAGTTTGGGGTGAAATGTGACAGACATGTTCTTGACAGGTTTTGTGAGATTCGTCCCTTTACCTGGGTACTAGATCTAATTATCACACATCAAAGGAAGGATGCCATGCTGACTCAAGTCTTTTGACTGTTTCGACTGGTTTACGCACTGCTATTTTCCCTTTTGAAAATAATTTCTTCATGAGATTTGCCTTCATTAAAATTCTCCATAAATGGCTATAATTTTAGTTTCCTTTGGTGTCAACATCTCAGTACTGAAGAAAAGGCATCTGCGGTGGACACTACTGTGGAATAACTGTGGTATCATCTGCTTGAAGGAATTCTAGCAGCAATGAGTGGCAGATCTTCCTGCATGTGTGGTTAGTGTAGCTGGTTCATAGGCAAGATATTATTAGAGCTAGAGCGCTATGCCTGTTATGAAGGGATTTCCCAGCCTGAGAGCTGCCGGTCAAGAGCTGTTGATGTGGCAATGTAAGCACAATGGTAAAGCGTCGCCTCAGTGCCAGGCAATAGCATATGAAAATGTAAAAGGAGATGACTAACTTTTGACTGTCTAAGCTTGATCCAAGTTTATTTGTTGTGAGACAGACAGAAGTCGTGCCATTGTGATGTCAGATGGTGTTTGAGAGTGTAATATATTCACTGTTGCCCTTGTGACGTACTCGCAGTCCAGATGAATGAAGCTGAAATTTAGTCAAGGCCTACTTGTGAAAATTATGTGCACTGTAAAAAAATGTCATATTTTTAACGGTAAAAGACTGTAAAAATGCTACAGTAAAAAAACGTTAATTGGTTAACTGGTAGTTACCTTAAAATATACGGTAACATTTTTTAATATATTTAAAAAGACAATACATGTATGCAATGAGGAGGAGGGCGGGGCCGGGCCGTGAGCGTGCACCGCCGGCCCTCAATCGGGCTAATCAGCCGAGGAGAGGGATAAACCCAGCCGGATGCGGCAGTTCGGGAGAGAGAGAGAGCCACATGCAGCTGCCGTGTGTGTATTTATTTGTGTCTTTTTACGTTTTAATTGAACATTATTTTGACTGTTCAGCCAGTTCCCACCTCCTCCTTGCCCATTTTAAACCCCTGTTACAATGTAGATTTACAGTAAAATTTTGTAAAACTATATATTTTTTTTCAATGTAAAAAGTATGATTTTCTGTATAATTAACAGTAAAAATGTACATTGTTTAACATGAGAGTACATGTACTTTTTACAGTAAATTGTTAAAATTACGGTAAAAAACAATAATCGGGCGTTCCCAGAATTCCCTGCGTGACCCAGTTCATTTCATTATATTTTATGGGAATAGTTATGTTTCTTCTTATTTTTAATATCAGTTATGTACTTTGGGGTGTTCTGTGTTATATTTGATGTAGTTTAGTTAATGTTTACTCCATTATTTTAATTCCACATGTGTTACCCTGGTGGTGTTTAGTGTTTGTGTGACATTGAGCACTGTCTCTACATGTTTATTGGCCATTGCTCCAGGAGGGGTCTCTATTGATGAACTTCATGTCATCGTGCACTTTTGTAATTACTACGGTGATTAACAATACATTATAAAGTGAAAAGCAGATTTTTACAGTTCAGAAGGTTAATATATCAAGTTATTATTTAATAATATAAATGACGGTAATGCACCGTAAAATATACAGGCATCAAAATTACATCCCGTAAAGCCTGACACTTGGTTACCATATTTTTTACGGGGAATTTCTGGCAACCACAGCTGTCAGATTTTTACCGTAAATTTAACAGGATTTTTTTTTTTATAGTGTGAAAATACTGACATAATTTTAAAATATACGTGTTCCACAGTAGAGTTGCGGTATATTTATCTGATGTGTTTTTTGTTTTGTTTTTTGGGAAAGGAAAGGCAAGGAAAGGCAAGGAAAGGGTGTTTTCTCCCACTTATTCTTTATTAGACTATTTTTCAGATTTTAGAATTATAGTAAAGTTATTAAAGCTAAGAAATAACACAAATGGAAGTATGGGAACTGTGACTAAATAATGTTAAACAACTCAACAAAATATTTTATGCCTCTTCAAAGCAACCATTCTTTGCCACATTAACAGTTTCTTCAACTCTTGGCATTCTCCCAACCAACTTCATGTGAAGGAGTCTTGAGTGAGTTCCATACTAGGCACCTGTTGGCTGCTTTTACTTTACTCTCCAGGCCAACTCATTTCAGAAACTTTTTTTTAATTATTACAATTTAATTACATTTTAGTTTTGTAGAGACATTCACACACAGAAATGATTCAAACCTAGTTTCAAGCATTTGAAATGTTCTTAGTAAATGTGATGAACTATACCTTTATAGTTACTCTGCTAGGACACCTGTTAAGTGGAACTTGAGTGGAACTTGTTTTGGCCTCACAGGCCGCCCACAATCTGTGCACTAACTGTCTGATGCATATTGCACACAAAACTGGAAAACACATTCTTGATTTATTAAGTGGCAATCTGGTTGGCTGGTTTAATGGAACTTCGATTTAATTGTGTTCACAATCGTGTTCACAATGTTCATGGTTGATACAATCAATGAATTTACCAGAGTTTGCGACATCAAATATTTTAAAGGTATTCAGATTTTCGTTTGAGGCTTATAAAAACAAGTTAAATGGATATCCACAAGCAGAACTTTATATTCTGTTATCTTAGATATGTCTGTGAAATAGTCTGTACAGAGGTTTTCTGTGCTGTGCTCTAATTAGACTTTCCGCTATAGAGCTGTTTAGGTTGTAGTCCAAAAACCTGGAAGAAAATTAGCATTTTATGAGCCTTGAGTTCCCTCTGAATTTTCCTAGGGGTTTTTATAATAGCAGTTTTGGATTTATGAGTAAAATAAGGTCTGTGGTAAACATTACTTGAAATACTTGGACGTTTTGTTCTATAACATACTGTAAATTACACACGGTTATACCCCAATCGTGAATTTTGAAGCTTCCGTGATTTTCTTTTAAATTATGTTGCTAACAAGTTTGCATTTCTAGCAAGTGACTCTCTAGAAATCCATCAGTATATTGCTCTTTTGAGAGATGAAGGCAATTACATGCACTACTTGAGTCTTGAAAGAAGAAATCAAATAGGATCTCACCAGGATAGAGAGGAAAGCGGATGACCCAAATGCACAAGAATACATCAGTACATGCCAAACACCAGTTTCATGTACATGGGATGTTGGCATTTTAGGCTGACTTTCAAAGAAAAACCCACATCTGAAACTGGCAAATAGGAAGAAAAGGGTAGAATGTGCAGAAGAACTTAAAAGATTGAGTGGGTAAATCATTAGGAATAAGTGTATAGGATGGATGAATCAAAGTTTGAACTGTTGTTAGAAAAGCTTGGTTGGAAAATCTGAGAAGTGCACTACAAGCCTATTACTCTATTTGGAATGTGCTGCAGAAAGCATAGGATGAGACTTGACCTGAGGTGTCATTGCTGCAAGTGGAGGACTCTTGGATGAACAAAGAAATACAGCCTTTGTTTAAATAGAAATAGTCATTGTAACATTATAAACGTCTTTACTGTAATTCTTGATCAATTTAAAGCATCATATATACACTCACTGACCACTTTATTAGGGACACCTGTACACCTACTTATTCATGCGATTATCTAATCAGCCAATTGTGTGGCAGCAGTGCATAAAATCATGCAGATATGGGTCAGGAGCTTCAGTTAATGTTCACATCAACCATCAGAATAGGGAAAAATTTGATCTCAGTGTTTTCAACATTGGCATGATTTTTGGTGCCAGACGAGCTGGATTGAGTATTTCTGTAACTGCTGATCTCCTGGGATTTTCACACACAACAGTTTCTAGAGTTTACTCAGAATGGTGCCAAAAACATCCAGTGAGTGGCAGTTCTGCTGACGGAAAAGCCTTGTTGATGAGAGAGGTCAATGGAGAATGGCCAGACTGGTTCGAGCTGACAGAAAGGCTACGGTAACTTCTGCTGTTGTAGCCCATTCAAATTTAATATGCCAAAAATGACAGTAGAGTACCCTCTATTTATGCCTGTTTTCAGTCTGTAATCCCAGTTTTGTCTGCAGATGTCAATGGGATCTTCACTGTGGAATGCATTATGATTGATCTACTGTTATAAAAACAGGATCTTCTGTATATTCTTAACTTATGGATATATTTATGAATGTTATCAATACCCTAAGTCTTAGATATCCAACATATTCTAGTGTGTTTGTCATGTCAGGGGATCATGATGTGTCTATCATTTCTTTTATATTTAGACCCTAATCTATCTGTCTGTTTTTTCAGGTCATGTCCGCAGGGCGTAATGTGGAACAGCAGATTCCCCTGCAGCAGCGTCCTCCCTCTCTTGCCATGCCCTCCATGGCCCAGCGGCCCAGGCCCGAGCCAGGCTTCCTGCCAGTGCATGGCGGCTTCAGGGACCACTTTGTCACGACGCCTGAGCCCAAGTACTGCTGCAAGTCCTGCAGGCTAGTGCTGTGTAACCCTCGGCAGACTGAATGTGGACATCGCTTCTGTGAGAGCTGCATCACAGATCTGCTTAGGTGTGCAAGGGTTCTTTTGTACAGTTTCTACAGAAGTTATAATAACACAGAGTTCCCACGGTCATTGAAATTTCCAGGACTGGAAAAGTCATGGATAATAGGTGCACCCAGTAAAATGTGTGTTTATGTTGCGCATCAGCATCACACAAAAACAGAGGGGTCAGTTTCTGATGTCATTGTAAAAATGTGCTATTGATGAATTTATTCAGTGTGTGAAAGTGTCCAATTACAAGGGATTATTGAGATAAAGCGAGCAGTATTCAGCTGGTCATATGATCTCAACATGGTGCCACTCATGACTGTGCACCCGGTACCATATGTAGGATAAAGCAGCTTTTTATCTAAGACTCTTTATCTAAGAGTCTTTATCTCATTTTAAACATATTTTTCAAAAATACTATTCTATTCTTATTTCTCTCTGTTTAAACATTGGCGAGTAGCAAAAAGTGTGCACCTTTTAAAAAAAAATCTTGGAAGTCATAGAAAAACCATGGTAATTTCTATAGACAATATTATATTGCTCAGCTCAAAAGTAAATACCATCATTTGGAAATAAAGTGCTCTTTGTGAGCACCATCTCAAAAAAAATTATTTTCAGAAATCCAGTAATAATAAACAATTGGAAAGGTCATGGAAATTGTAGGATTTGGAAATTGGAAAGTGTGGGAATATTAATTAGGAATTGATAGAGCCAAGAAATGTAGATATTCTGTCACAAATCTGATGCATAAACAGCTGAAAATGAACTTGTCTCATGCATGTTGGTCAAAACCAACACAAAATGCTTAGTCTTACAAAGCCAATATTATTAATTGTGGTCTAAAGAAAAAGTGTTATTGGATACGTTCTTTTACAAATGTCATAGCAAAATAATGTTGGGTATTTCCATTTATTTCTTTTTTTAAAATTTTTTTTTTAAATGTAGGTCATTTGAACATTGGCTATAGTTTGCTTACAGTTGGGTCTGAATTTCTTTTTCAGTAAGCCTAACCCAGTGTGTCCAGCTGATTTCGAACCACTCTTTGAAGATAAGGTAAGAAAGTGAAGCCAAAACAGTCGAGACCACACCCACTCTGTTTGATATTAAATCTCACTCGCACAAGTGAAAGAAATGTGTGCCATATAACAGGCGGAATACAACACATCTGTTTTAGACAGGCTTGATAATGGATTTCTTTCTTTCTTCATCAGATATTCCGGGATGTTTGCTGCTATAGGGAAATTATGGCTCTTCAAGTCTACTGCCGGAGTGAGAAAAATGGATGTAAAGAACAAATGAGTTTGCAACGGGTCATGGTAAGTCATATTATTCTTAGCTACAATGTCTATATATATCATATGTGAAATTCCTCCTCTCTAGAAGGCACAAAGAAGGAGGAGATTAGATTTAAGCTAACTTTATTTTTGCAGCTGTATCCTTCGTTGTTGAATGTGAATGGGGAATGTATGAAGTTTTATGCAGAGATTAAATGTTATTGTATGTAATGTAAGAGCAGAGCTTGCTCAGTTTCCCATCCAATTATCTAAGAAGCAGCATCCACCTGTGATCCTTGGGTCACATTTGCTAGAGAACACTGTGTACGTATGTAAAATATTTTATATCAAATTTTTATTCAAAGATTTATATATTTATATAAATAAATATAACTGAATAACATGCTGAAAGGTCATAACTGGTTCTTCAAATATGGGTCAAATTGGCACTTTTTAAATGGATTTATATGATTAATAATAAGTAGTTTAAAGAAACTGAAAATTAGATTTTTGTTTTTATGTATTGTATTTTGTTACACAATCGAGTTTTTTCTCTTTTGTACAGATGCACTTGGAAGTTTGTCCATACTTTGAGGTGCCTTGCCCCATGGGAAAGTGTAAGGAGAAGATGATGAGGAAAGACATGCCCGAGCACTTGAACCGCAAATGCAAACACAGAGAGATCACCTGTGAATTTTGCAATCACAAGATGGCCCTCACGGAGTTACAGGTAACACAGATTGCCCAAATTCCCCCCAGTTCCCATAAAAGGGACCTGAAATCTAATGGAAAGTACTGATAAAATCATGACCGACTTTTTTGAGTCTTTTTCATGGATTGGAATTAGTGGACCTCTCAGTTCCTCTATGAGAAGTATTCCCCTTGTGTGCTGTTGTCCCATGACCTTTAGTTTCACATTTGTACAGGGAACTTGGGGGAATCTCCCGTTATGTTGTCTGTCATTTAGAGAGTGACTGATGTATGTTTTCATTTCAGTGCTTGAAGTGAAAACATACATCACAGCTTGCTGTCTTTTTTGTCCACCTTGTTAAACCTGTCATTATTACTCAATGCACTAACCATCGTTTATACTTCATTCTTGTCTTGAACCATGACAGTGTCAGTATAAAAAGTTTCTTGTTGCATTCTATTCTAATAGCCATCTCTCTTCTCAGAAACACAAAGAAACCATCTGTCCTGCATTTCCTGTAGCATGTCCTAATCACTGCTCCTTTTCTTCCATTTTAAGAAGCGAGGTAGGTTTGGAGTGCGCAGAGCATTGCTTTTGTTTTACTAACGTGTGTTTCATGTTTGGCGTTTAAATGCATGAAAGATTACTTGAACTGTGAAATAATTGTAAAGGCAGATTCATTGTGATGTACTTATGAGATGTCTCCTATAGCTGTCCAGTCACCAGCACGACTGTCCAAATGCCCAGGTGTCCTGCCCCTTCTTTCGCTACGGATGCTCCTACCAGGTGATTTTCCATCACAGTGACTTGTGACTTATGATGAAAGGACATTTGATATTTACTAATATTAGCAGTACTGTCTGTAATGCTGCTAAAATGACTTAAAAGAATGTTCTGGGTTCAATACAAGTTCAGCTTAATTGACAGCATTTGTAGCATACGGTTGATTGTTTTTTGTTTTTTTTGGTCATCCCTCGTTTATTTAAAACCAGTAAGGCTTCTTTACAGTCTGGTGGAAACACAGAAATTGTAGACAAACTGCTCCCACTAGTATCACTGCTGTGGTGTGGTGTGTAATGATTATGTGGAATGGATGTGTTTTTCTCATGCGGACGGACCCGGGTCCGATTCCGCCATTTGTCCCACTTTTCCCATCCTGTTTCCTGTCTCCGCTCTTAATATTTCCTTTAATACTACTTATAATAATAAATACAAATACAAATCTTGTGGATATACTTTTGAAACGATGTGTATTTTAATGTTTAAGGACATTGTAAGTGCCTTACTGTAACAGCGATTTCTGTTTTTTTTTTTTCTTAAAACAGGGATGAGTTAATTATTTTGTGGTAATCAACATTATTACACAAAACTGTTGATTTGAGCTTAACTTGTATTTAACTTGGATAATTCCTTTAAATGCTTTTATTTGAATTTATATTTGAAAAAGTGGAGAATTTCCCACTTATTTGCTAATTATATCAACATAAAAACAACTTTATATACAGTATTGTATAAACTAAGAATTAAATTTGCATTCTGTATAACTATAGTTTATTTGAAAAGTCATAATTTCCATGAAAATGTGACACACACACACACACACACACACACAGTTCTGGGGCATAGATAGCACTGATCTTTCAGCGTTGTATCCTCAAATATTTTTCTCTAGCACTGAACACGCTTAATTTATGCCCTTTCGCACTCTACACACGTTGCCTCTTTTCCTCAGCCCGTGAAATGAGGCGCCGCATTGTAGAGCTGCTGAGTATGTAATGGCAGAAGAGGTAGGATATGTTAGATAAATATAAATAGACTAAGCTGTTCATGAGATGGATAGCCTGACGGTTCCTGTGCCTGACAGTTCTGGTGCTCAGAGCTCGGAAGCGTCGGCCAGAAGGCAACAGTTCAAAAAGGTAATGGGCAGGGTGAGTGGGGTCCAGAGTGATTTTTCCAGCCCTTTTCCTAACTCTGGAAGTGTACAGTTCTTGAAGGGAGGGCAGGGGGCAACCAGTAATCCGTTCAGCAGTTCGAACTGTCCTTTGTAGTCTTCTGATGTCTGATTTTGAAGCTGAACCAAACCAGACAGTTATTAAAGTGCAGAGGACAGACTCAATGACTGCTGAGTAGAACTGTATCAGCAGCACCTGTGGCAGGTTGAACTTCCTCAGCTGGTGAAGAAAGTACAACCTCTGCTGGGCCTTTTTCACAATGGAGTCAATGTGGGTCTCCCACTTCAGGTCTTGTGAGATGGTAGTGCCCAAGAACCTGAATGACTCCACTGCTGCCACAGTGCTGTTTAGAATGGTGAGCGGGGTCAGTGTTGGGGTGTTCCTCCTGAAGTCCACAGTCATCTCCACTGTTTTGAGTGTGTTCAGCTCAAGGTTGTTTTGACAGTGGTGGACAGTGGTGTCATCTGCAAACTTCAGGAGCTTGACAGAGGGGTCGTAGGTGATGCAGTCATTTGTGTACAGAGAGAAGAGTAGTGGGGAGAGCACACATCCCTGGGGGGCACCAGTGCTGATCGTACAGGTGCTGGAAGTGAATTTCCCCAGTCCCACTAGATGCTGCCCGTCTGAATAGAGATAGCGTCATCTCTGGCATGGATTGCAAAAAGTACCAAAACTTTGAAATTACGAGTTCTCTGCTTATGACAGGGCTCTACAGTGTGACCATTTCAGTCGACTGAAAATTACTGTGTGCAACTGTGAAAAAATATTTAGGCACAACAAAGAACATGAAATACGAGCTTGCGCCCATTATTACACTAATTTGCACAACAAGGGGAAAAAAACACCTGAAATTAATGATGAGACAGCGGTTTGGGAGATGTGGGTGTTGTTTTTATTTTCTAATAATTTTTTGTCTGCTGGTTCCCTATGTCTTTAAATCCTCTTGCACTCTTTCATTTGCTGTTGCACATTGCCGGTCCCTTGCTCGTCGGGAAGATTGTGCACACCTGACAGCTCATTAGATAAATGATAAGCAGGTGAGACTTCTACTTTCAGAGCAAACTGATGGAACAGTGCATACCAGAATGGAATCAGATCGAATTGTGAGATGCCTAAAGATTCCCAACCCTAGATTGAAGCTCATGAAGTGTTGTATAGTACAATCAGAATAAAAATTACAACTCCCAAATGCATCTACACTGCGCAATAGTTGCATTACACTCTGCGATTGGCTGCTTTTCATCCCTTCAGTCAACCAAGCAAGTGCAATAAAGTTGTGCGAGACATTTTATTCAGCTTGAATGAAATGAAAAGCATCAGATTTTACTTTAAAAGTTTACAAAGCCTGGCTAACTGAAATATGCTGCATCTGATTGTTGTACACTGTGTGACAGGAACCTTAATTGTGTTCAGCAGTGCAGATGTAAATTTAGAGTTATTAAATACATTTTAGAGGACCACACCTCAAAGACTGAACATTGTGTTTTTGTATATTTATGTTCACAAGGTGAAACAGGTTAACATAAGCTGATGTTGTTTTTTTGCAGACAGCCTGACATATTAACTGAAAATATTACATTTGGTTTATATACACTGGCGGCCAAAAGTTTGGAATACTGTACAGATTTTGCTGTTTCGGAAGGAAATTGGTACTTTAATTCACCAAAGTGGCATTCAACTGATCACAATGTATAGTCAGGACATTACTGATGTAAAAAACAGCACCATCACTATTTGAAAAAAGTCATTTTGATCAAATCTAGACAGGCCCCATTTCCAGCAGCCATCACTCCAACACCTTATCCTTGAGTAATCATGCTAAATTGCTAATTTGGTACTAGAAAATCACTTGCCATTATATCAAACACAGTTGAAAGCTATTCAGTTCATTAAATGAAGCGTAACATTGTCTTTGTGTTTGTTTTTGGGTTGCCACAGTATGAAATACTGGCATGTCTTATGATTTATAATTTTTTTTTCTTATTTTACTAAGTACTATTGCTGCCAACTTGGAAATTTATAATAACTATTCCACAAAATGTGCATTTCTTACACATTGTCATTTGTCAGAATGGCTACGAACAAAACAAGTTATTATTGTCCAGACCTTTGGTGGGATGGAAATGTCAAGACAGGACCTCTTGGAACTTTAAATTCCACTGCCTTTAATCGTATTCATTTATCAATAAACATTATACAATGTAAACATAAAAAAATGTAATCAATATTCGGTGCGACAAACATTTGCCTTCAAAACGGCACCATTTCTCCTAGGTACACCTGGACACAGTTTTTCTTGGTTGTTGGCAGATAGGATGTTCCAAGGCTCTTGGATAACTTGCCATAGTTCTTCTATCTATTTAGGCTGTCTCAACTGCTTCTGTCCCTTCATGTAATCCCAGACTGACTCGATGTTGAGATCCGGGCTCTGTGGGGGCCATACCAGCTGTTGTAGAGCTCCTTGTTCTTCTGTTCAATTCTATTTTCAAACGGAATGTTGAAATCTAAAATTAATATTTCCTGTTGATACAATAAAAGCAGAATATATAAAAGAAACTTTTTAAGACAAATGTTTTTGTGAAAAATATAATGTACCTAAGACTTTTTGCACAGTACTGTATATCTTTTTGTGTATATACTGGTATATCTATGTATAATATTATTACATTATACACTGGAAGAGTCAAAGTATTTTTTTTTAAGACTGAATTGTCCTTAATAATATGTGTCTGATTATTTGAAAGGGGCTGAATCAAGAGATGAGGGAACATGAGGCCAGTTTTGCCTCTGAGCACCTGAGACTGATGACAGTCAGAAACACCACACTAGAGGCCAAGGTACAAGTCAACACAAACTGCATCTCATAGACTTTACAGCTGAATTTTCATATTGGAAGCAAGAAACTGTTTTATGTCTGTTAATAACATCAGTTGTTTCCTGTGTGAAAATGGATCTGTTTTTCTCTGTTTATTTTTCAACCATAAATGTAATCAAATCAAACATCATATACATTTATTAATGTTAATGGTGTTAGCAATCATACATGCAATGTGTGTGTGTGTGTGTGTGTGTATAGGTAGAAGATGTTAAGAGTGAGCTGATGGAGCGTTATAAGGTTCTGCCCAGCCTCAGCAGTCGTCTGGCGGAGGTAGAAACACAATATGAGGAGATAAGAGAAAAGAACCGACAGCTGGAACAGAAGCTACTCGGCATGCAGGTGAGAGCCGTCAGAATGTAGTGGTTTTATTTCCTTTTGAGTCATTTGGTGTAGCTATAAATATCTTCCACTTTGTATAAAGTGATGTAAAACAGCTGTACTTAAAGGAATAGTTAATGCATTTACTCAACCTCATGTTGCACCAAACCTGTATGACTTTCTTATGTGGAGCACAAAAAGAGATGTTAGACAGAATGACTCTCAGTCACCATTCACTTTCATTTTATGGACAAAAGATGCAATGAAAGTGAATAGAGCTGCAACAACTAATTGATAAAACCAATTATTATCGATAATGGAAATTATCGACAACGAATTTCATTATCGATTAGTTGGATATATGCCGCAAGCATGAAGAAGCTCCATCAGTGACGTCACTTTACAGCCCGGTGGAAAATGTGTCGCATGATGAAACTCGTTTGAAAAACAAAGGAGACAAGTTAAAGCAGAAAAAACACGACCCAAGTTGTCCAGCGCACAGCACTTTATAAACACTACAAAATAAGCATACAGTTTAATGTAGAGTGGTTGCTGCATTAGGTGCGTTGAAAGAGTGATTGTGCCGTTTGATGTGCTTAAGAGTTGTTTCTCTCCAGCACATTGCTTACATTTTACTGCTATTTTGTTTTATAATATATACATGTTATGAATTCAAAATCAGGCGTGTTATTTCCATGTATTTCGCAACACTGTTTGTTTTACCACATGCGAGTCTCCATTAAACTTCACTGAGCAAGCGAGCGCACGCATCCACGTCAATCAAACTGATCGCAATGGAGAATGGGAGCGCCATCGTTTTGATTAAACTCTTGCAACATCATGCTGCACTTTCAGTTTCAATGTAATCAGTTGTGCAGCTTTCATTGATGTCACGCTGATGTCTCAGAGGTCAAAGTGTGTGGTTTAAAGTGCTTTAGATTGTTTCTCATCATGTGAGCGCATGTAATACAGTGAGCACAGGGATGAGACTTCAGCATGAGAGTGAATCTGCACTGCATTTACAGATGATTTTACTATATTAAACAGTATATAATGCTGAATATAATGTATGATAATGCTAAGGGTCCTGATATTTGATAGTCCTGATAATGCCAAATATAATGTCTGATTTCACCAGTAAATTTATACCTTGGCAAATATTATTTTACTGGATAAACACATATTTTTTAAAAGAATAGTTTAGAAAAATGTAATCAGCGACAATACTATTTTAAAACCTACAATATTCATTTAAAATGCTAAAATGTATGTAATTAGTAACATTGTACAAGCAAATGTATCTAATATAATTATGATTTTTTTTTTTTCAGCTGGGCAGAATTATTAATATTTCTATTCTAGTGTCGTCATTGCCCTCTGCTGGGGTGTTTCATTTTACTCTTTGATGAACAGTATTTTTTGTCCTACAAAGTTTTAGAAGTAATGAAAGGAACTGTTTTGCATATTTATTGAAAAATAATAATAATAAATTAAAATTTAACTTTTCATGATTCAGGCTTTGTTCAAAGTTTTGTGATGGTATAGAATCATGAATTCAGTCATGTAAATCAAACCAAATCCTTACGACCCTTCATTTCTGTTTTTTTAAAAAAATCAAATTTTAATACAATACAGGAAATATTTTTTTTTCTTTGATTAATCAAAGAAATAAACGAAGATTAAACGATTATCAAAATAATCGTTAGTTGCAGCCCTAAAAGTGAATGATGACTGAGATTAACATAGTGCCTAACATCTCCTTTTGTGTTTCTCAGAAGAAAGCCATAAGGGACTTTTTATTTTTGGGTGAACGATTCCTTTAAATAATCAATAGTAACATAAGAATTGGGCATTTTTTTTTTTTTTTTGTAACACGTCTTATGTTATATATTGTGTGTTTTTTAGGGCTGTCAATCCATTTAAAAACTTTAAGAATTAATGACATATATATGCTGATTTATTCACAGACATCAATATTTGCTGAGAAAAGCCCCATATGAAGATTTTTTTTGAGGCCAACAAGAATTACAAAATATGGCCTCAATATACAAGTCAATATATATTTTTAATTTACATTGAACATAAGTCTATTACTGGCTTAGAGTCTGCAAAAATCCATTTTGCAAACGAGTTTGTCAATCTGCCCAATATACACTTAAGGCTAATTTATACTTACTGGGCGAAAAGGCTTTGTTTAGTTTGCCTACAAATAATGATAATGAAAATTACTTGGCATTACAAAATAATGCCAATGTGTTCGTTTGGTGATATTTCTCATGTTCGCACACATCTCTGAAATTCTTGACTTTGGAGAACTAGGCAGGTCGAAGAGTGTTGATGATTGGTTAAAACTAGTTGTGGGTGTGGTTTGGACGTGACTTTTTTTATTTATTTGCAATCTTGCGTGCCAGCTAGAGTTGTTACCTTGGTTACTGTGGTTAAAATGGATAACTTTGAAGCCCGTCTTTCAGAGATTATTCAGAAGCATATTTTTTAATATGATTCGCAGCACAAACTCCACAAAGACAGCGTGGCCACTACAAATGCGTGGAGAGTTTTTATGAACTCCTATCAAATAACTTGTCACCAAAAGTGGAAGGGGCTCCGTGACAAGCTTAATAACACAAAGAAGCGATGCAGCACAAAAAGCGGCGATCCATGGTGAGAAAGACCTGCATTTTTGCCATCATTTCCATGGCTGGAACATTACATTAAACACAGGAACATCACCCTCAACAAACTCATTTTAAAATGATGCCGCGTGTAGTATAAACACCGGCTTAATTTGCCTAGGGTGCTTTAGTTCATCCAGAAGAAAAGATTTGACTTCTTCCAGAGTATAAATCAGGCTTTTCACAGGACATGGTCTGTCTGAGCTATTCTGTTCGAGTATGACTTTAGCCTTGCATTTAGATGGTTATTTGACCATTTTTTGGTGTATATGTTTGTGTGTGTAGAAACTGATGAGTGCTCACTCAGAGAAACTGCTCGAGGTTGAGATGGAGCTACGGGAGCTTCGTCCACTGCGAGCGATTAGGGAGGAGGTGGAAGCTCTCAGAGTGTCAATGGAGAGCATGCGGTCAATTGTATCATCCCTGGACTCGGGCCGTGTCGGATCCAGTTCTGGTTCCCCCACCCTGGGTAAGGCAAACAGTTTTGTACCATTTTTATAAACACCTCAATACCTGGGTGATGTTGTGATGGCAACATCCTGGATTGCACTTCAAATCTTCAAATTGTTGGCCCACTACAGTTACTAGCCTATGCTTTATATGAGCATACAGATCTTGTGAGCCTTCTGATTTTGCTCACATTGCCTATGTTTACATTTGTTTTTTATATTGCTATATTATGGTATGAGTGGTTAACTGGAGCGGTTAAATGAGTGGAGTTACAGAGCTACTTCTTATTAAAGTTGTGTCCTTGAGCAATAATATCAACTAAATGTCTTTCCAAAGTATATTTGTATTACTGTCACATGAGTATTAGTAACCCTTTTCAATACTGTCACCAGGCTTCTTAGAGCAGCAGCTCTCACGCCACGATGACACATTGAGTGTACATGATATCCGCCTGGCAGAGATGGACCTGAAGCTGCAGGTGCTAGAGACGGCCAGCTTCAACGGTACACTCATTTGGAAGATCCGTGACTACAAGCGGCGGAAACAGGAAGCCGTGGCCTCCAAAACCCTCTCACTCTACAGCCAACCCTTCTACACAGGCTACTTCGGCTACAAGATGTGCGCCCGCGTCTATCTAAATGGGGACGGTATGGGTAAAGGCACACATCTCTCCCTCTTCTTTGTGGTCATGCGTGGCGAATATGACGCCTTGTTGCCATGGCCATTCAAACAGAAAGTAACGTTGATGCTAATGGACCAGGGACCGGCACGGAAACACTTAGGTGATGCCTTCAAACCAGACCCCATTAGCAGTAGCTTTCGCCGACCCACTGGTGAGATGAACATTGCCTCAGGCTGTCCGCTCTTTGTGGCTCAGACTGTCCTGGAGAACGGAACCTACATCAAAGACGACACCATTTTCATCAAGGTGACTGTTGATACCTCTGACCTGCCAGATCCTTGATTGCAATTTTATTGGGTCCAACTAATACAAAGTCACACGGTCCTCCCAGCCAAGACTTTGCAGCTTCAAAGAGCAGGGCTAAGAGACGAGGAACCCTGGACAAGTTTGTGCATCTAACTGGGCGATCATAACAGTTAGAGCAGTAAGCTTGTTCTTGCGAGATGGTGCGCTCTTCGGGAAACAAAAGGGCCTTGCTGGGCTAGATTGCTAATGCCTTTAAGAGGAGGTCTAACTGGACCGTGTTTGCTGCACAGTTTAAGTTTAAGATCTCCAGTGCCAGCCTCATTAAGCGATAAAGAAACTTCAACTCTAAATAAGCACGAGAATTTCTCTGGTGCTAGAGAATGGGGAGAAATTGAAAAGAAAACAGTGTGTAATGTGTTTGGTGGCCAACAGCAAGTCCAATCTGTGAGGAAACTGTTTACTGTTTGTCATTAGCTGGGTTTCCATCTAAATGTTTAACATTTTTAACCACATTTAAAAAAAAAATTACTTTAGAAAATACTAACCCTTTGTGCGTTTCCATCCACTGCGTAATGCGCAGGAGGAAGCCCTTGTCATGGTGGAGCATCTGAATGGCCTCCTTGCTTCGGGGAGAGTTTTATTTGCAGGATTGGAGCAATTGTACCAAATGCTGCCGGAAGACATTTCAGAATAAGTGTAATATCTGATATAATGGGGCAGAAATAGCTCAATGCCCACATGCCGCCAGTCTCCACATACCTTGGAGCGCCCGTTCTCTAAACTGTTATGGCGGATTGTGAGGAACCATTTTATCGACCAGCTGTGGGTTAAACACTTCCGAAAGTCAAGCGCTATGTTCAAAGTATTTTGTGCCAAGGTCGGACCTTTCGGTGGGCCATTCACATCAAGTTATCGCACACTAATAACACATGCACATATGGTCAGAACACGTCATTGTTTTGTGAATAAACTGTTTCCATCACCATAATGCGCATTTTAACTAATGCAAAACTCTAGAACATCCACCTCTAAGCGCATTCAATTTTAAGCAAGCGTTTCATTCAGGATTTCTTATGCATAATTTCAAAATGCGCATAAAAATAGTTGGATGGAAACCCAGCTTTCTATTAGCCTTAAATGTGTGTGAATGTATTTTGAGGCTAATAGTCATCTCACCTATAGTTGGTTAAATCTGGAAGATAACCCTGTATGTTTGGTAATCATGACAAGTTTTGTATTTGGATGTATGTATGCATTTTGTACAATATGCAAATAAGTACTTGAGCTAACATCTGTTGTCAGTGTTTTGTGACTAGAGAGAGAAGTTTTGTTTATGTGGGCAGGGGTGGATGTGTTTCTGTTCTGTGTAGTAGTTATAAAGGACCCGACTATGGAGCATTCATGAAGGACTATATTGGCACTAAACAGTGACCCTGCATAGGGGTTCCATTGTCAAGAAGCAAAACCTCAGATTTTTATGGATGTAAAAACTATTCTTACATGACTTAACCTTCCCTGTGTTTACCACTTTGACACATTATTTTTTGTAATGTTATAATTAATGGATGCTATGCATCAGAATATTTAGTTCTTTTTTGTGTGTTTTGTTTTTCTTTTTTCTTTTATATTTGAGAACAGTTTGAAATAATGCCTTTATGCCTCCAGCCATGCTGCCAGACACACATACAATAATCCAGATCATTTTTCATGGTAGGGATGGTTTTTGCACAAGTATTGTTTGAATGTGTAATATGTACAAATATATTATTAAAAATTATTGAACAGAACAGAAATTTACCTATGGAAATGCAGTTCTCATCAGTATGTAGTTAATCAAATACTGTGATAGAAATGGTTTTTAGAAGTAGAACAAAACCGTCTTAATTTAGCTCAGCATGATGCAGTTTTGAGGTGGCATATGTGAGAATGTCGCTAACTAAATATTTGTACTTGCTTGTTTTGAGTATTAGGGGGTTACCTCCCCCATCTCCCCTGGAAACTACGCCCTTGCTTACAGTCTCTTCAATGGGCTGTACTACAGTTTAAGTGTTTTCGCAGACAAAACATTGATAAAATATCTACAGACCACAGACAACTCCAGACAATATGAGTTGTGGAAAATCATTTATGATCTAGGATCTTTCTACAGGTTTATACCGTTCGTGCCATTGAAGAGACTGTAAGTCTGTCCCTCACAGCCTCGTTGTCATTCCCATTAAAAAACAAAGATGGCGCTAGCGTGAATAATGTGAGGCGCATTCAGAAGTTAGTACTGAAGACGTGATATTATTTGTACGCTAAAATAATAAATAAAATAATTTAAATCAATAAATTTTAAGGATTAGTGTCATATATATACAAAATAAATAACACAGTAATTTCTTTTAAAAATATGTTTTTTAAAAAAATGCAATGTTAATCTTGCTATAATCATAAACCACTGTGATTAGTTCAACATAGCAAGCGCTTAGAAAAGTAACAGGTGTCCACGTGACAACGGTTTCTCGGTCTGAACAATAATTTACACCTGAGTGATGACGCTGAGAAACTTTGGCTGAGTTCGTAATGGCATACTACTCTTACTACTTCTGCCATAGACACATATGGCAGCAGTGGTAAGAGTAGTATGCCATTACGAACTCAGCATTTGAGTTGAAAATACACGATGAAAGTTAAAATTGGACAATTATTATTTAGACCCATTCTGACTCGGGAAGTCAACCTCTTTTAAGGGACACCGTTTTATGGTAGTGCTATTCTTACAGTTTATTCAATATTTTGCGATATATTCTGTAATAAAATACAATGTTTTGTCATTTGATTACTGGCCACGAGGTGGCATAAATGCATAACCCAGACTCCTTAACGCCGTAAAAGAGTGTGCTAGTCCATAAACAGGATTTACAATACAGATGCTTAAAATATATGTCTGTCTGTTTGGCCACACATTCTTTAAAATATCCTGCGGTGTATATTCAAACCTTTTTAAATATAGAAATGTACAGCGAGACGACAAGTGAGAGAGCATTTAATTTTAGATTTTGGTTTGCGTAATGTCAGCTACTTTCTTACAAACACTAGGAAATTTTAAGTGATTTACAGCTGTCAGACAGTCAAGGCAGTGCCTGTAGATTTCAGTGCTGAACGCGTCATTGCATTCAACTCCACCCTAACAAACCTCCCTCACTAGAGAACGCTCCACTGTGAAACCCGTGCGTCACTTTACTTCATGAATATTAATGAGCACGAGCGTCTCTTAAAAATATACAGGTGATGTCACAGCGTCACAGCTGGACAGCACGCGCAGAGGACAGACGGGTGTCACGTCTTTATTTACAAATAGAAGAAAAACACATTGGACAAAGTTTTAAATTCCTTGAATATAGAAAAGAGGAACTAAGGTTACACAACGTATAAAAGAGAGCTTCAAAAGGAACGGCAACATGTTCACTTGGGTAAATAAGGAACAGGGTGGAAGGAACAAGGAGGGCGATATGTTTCAGACCGTGACTGAAGGACTCCAGAGTCTTTATTCCAAGAAGCTGCTGCCTTTAGAGGAGACGTACCTCTTCCACGACTTCCACTCACCTGCACTGGAGGAGGCGGACTTCCAGAGCAAACCCATGGTCCTCCTGGTCGGACAGTATTCCACAGGGAAGACCACTTTCATAAGGTAATGACATTTGCATTGAGACTAAGTAAAATTTAAGTCAAACTCTTCAAGGAAAACACAAAATACTTTCCTACCTATTCAGAAAAGTCAAAGCCAGTATTCTTAAAATAAATGTAATGCAATGTCTATCAAGTAGAGAAAGGATTTTCAGTATTAACATGCACGTATACACTTTTATTTTTAGTTACTGAAAAGCAGCACATTCAAGTGGAAAATTTAGTACAGCTAGCTCATTGTGGTTACTGCAAAAACAGCTTGTGTCAGCTTACACAGTCTGTGAAGACTTTCAGATGGCTGGGGAGTATGCAAACAACTCATAAATGGCAGAATTGTCCTTCTTACTGACTTTTCACTGTTACTTAGTACCTCCCCTCATTGATGTCTCTGTTGAATCTCATCAAGGCATAACCAAGACAGGGAGTCTCAGAATGAATGAGAAAATCCAATAGTTTAGGCTGTGGGGCCCTAGGTAGCTCAGCGAGTATTTACGATGACTACCACCTCTGGAGTGTGAGTTCGAATCCAGGGTGTGCCGAGTGACACCAGCCAGGTATCCTAAGCAACCAAATTGGCCCGGTTGCTAAGGAGGGTAGAGTCACATGGGGAACCGTGGTCACGATTAGTGGTTCTCGCTCTCAGTGGGGCGCGTGGTAAGTTGTGCATGGATCGCAGAGCTTGAGGCTCCCGTGCTGTGAGTCTCTGCGTGTCATGCACAACGAGCCACGTGATAAAATGCGCGGATTGACTGTCTTTGCAGCAGAGGCAAATGAGACTTGTCCTCCGGATTGAGGTGAGTAACAGTGCCACCACGATGACCTACAGCCATGGCCAAAAGTATTGGCAGTGACATACATTTTGTGTTTTGCCAAGTTTGCTGCTTCAGTTGTTGTGGTGTTGATTCACACTGTTTCTAGATTATTATTCTAGAGTGATCAGATGCATTTTAAATAATTGCAAAAAGCTTCATTGGCCAAAAAAATTAACTTTATCACAAAAACCCAAATTTCACTGTTTTTTTTTTTTTGGCCCTGGCACAAAATGATCAGCTAACATCAATTCACTAATCATATCAGCAGCACCTGGGAAAGTGTGAAGGAGTACTAGTCAGGTGAAATCACTCTATCATTCTGGTTGGATTATAAGAGCAGACTGATTGCTATAAAAGGAGGGAAGAAGTGCTTCCAATTATTGTGTTCTTGTTAGCAATGGTTACCTCCAAAGAAAGACGTGCAGTCATCATCACTTTGCATCAAAATGGCCTCACATGCAAGGAAATTGCTGCAAAGAATATTGCACCTGAAAGAACCGTTTACCAGCTCATCAAGAACTTCAAGGAGAGAGGTTCAACTGCAGTGAAGAAGGCTTCAGGACGTCCCAGACTGGCCAGCAAGTGCCAGGACCGTCTCCTCCTGAGGAGTCAGCTACGGAATTGTGTCACCACCAGTGCAGAGCTTGCTCAATATAGGCAGCAGGTGGTTGTGAGTGCATCTGCACGCACAGTGAGGTGAAGACTTTTGGACAATGGCCTGGTGTCAAGAAGGGCAGCAAAGAAGCCATTTCTCTCCAAGAAAAACAAGGACAGACTGAAATTCTGCAGGAAGTACAAGGATTGGACAGCAGAAGACTGGTGCAAAGTTATTTTCTCTGATGAAGCCCCCTTCCGACTGTTTGGGACATCTGGAAAGTTGATTGTCCAGAGAAGAAAAGGTGAACGCTACCATGAGCCCTGTGTGGTCCCAACAGTGAAGCATCCTGAGACCATCCATGTGTGGGGTTGCTTTTCATCCAAGGGAGTGGGCTCTCTCACAGTTCTGCCCAAAAACACTGCCATGAATAAAGAATGGTATCAAAACGCCCTGCAAGAGCAACTTCTCCCAACGATCCAGGAGCAATTTGGTGATCCGTGCATTTTCCAGCGTGGAGCACCATGTCACAAGGCAAGAGTGATAATGAAGTGGCTCGGAGATCATTACATTGAAATTTTGGATCTTTGGCTAGGCAACTCCCCAGATCTTAATCCCATAGAGAACCTGTGGTCAGTCCTCAATAGGCGGGTGGACAAGCAGAAGCCCACAAATTGTGATCACTCCGAGCACTAAGGCAAGAATGGATCACCATCTGTCAGGATTTGTCCCAGAAACTGATATCCAGCATGCCAGAGCGAATTGCAGAGGTTATGAAGAACAAGGGTCAACACTGTAAATATTGACTCTTTGCATATATTGAATTATTGGCAAAAACAAAGCCTTTAAGACTTATGAAACGCTTATCATTGTTTTCCAGTATACCACAGAAATGTCACTGCCAATACTTTTGACCACGGCTGTAGTAAGTAGTGGGAACTGGGCATGCAAAATTGGTAAGGGGGGAAAAAAATTAGCTCAGGATGTGCTGCCTTTCAGACTAGGATTAGTTTGAGTAGGTAACTTTGAACTTCATAATGTGATACATTCAGGCATTATTGGAAAGATGGATGTTTAAGGCTGTTTTTATACATTACACCCGCCTGTAAAATCTAAATCCTGGAAAATGAAAGACCACGGTTTCAAAGTTCTGCTTGTATTAGAGTGTATACAAGTTACGTTTGCATTGCTTTCTTTCTCCAGTAAAATGTATTTCCCAAAAGTTTCTCTCCTGTTCGACATATGCACTAAGGAGAAATTTGTACCGTATTCAACTATGAACACCCCGATTTATAGTTCCCTTATATTTATGTAAAAAGTTAATGACACCCCATGTGTGTTTCTTTGCTTGAAGACCTTTGACTCTTTCTCATCCTCTGACAGGACGTGGAAAGGAGCTTTATTATGCCTTTGAGTTACAGGAAGAACAAGGCTGAATAGCTCTGTTTTCACATTCTAGGAGTGCAACTCATCTGGTGCTTCGCTTTGATGCTCAATCAGCTTTAATTTCTGACTTTTTTTTTTTTTTTGGGATTGCATTGTCTCAACCTGAAGGCTATTGATTAATGCTTGGATTTAAACGGATAATTCACACCAAACAAAAATTTGGTCATTTACTTACTCTCATGTTGTCCCAAGTATTTATTTCATTAGTTTGATTCTCCTTCAACCATGACATTTTGGAGTTTGCATGTGCTGTCACATGCTTCTCCACTAAGTAGTGGTTTAAAGTTAATGCTTAACCTCTTTCTCTTGCAGGTATCTTCTGGAGCAGGATTTCCCAGGGATGCGAATTGGCCCTGAGCCAACGACAGATGGATTCATTGCTGTGATGTATAATGAGAACGAGGGGGTCGTTCCTGGAAATGCCTTGGTTGTAGACCAAAAGAAACCTTTCCGGAAACTCAATACCTTTGGAAACGCCTTCTTAAACAGGTAATGATCCGGTGGGGACTCCCTTCTATTTTAAGGTCATGACTGAAGATATTTTAAGAGTGAAATATTATTTTAATCAAGTGTCTAAAACAGTCAATTGATTCAAAGGCTCTTTGCTTGCTCATAGGAGATGAATCTCTGTGCAAATTGAGTATGTCTGGTGGTAGAGAATGGGTGTGGATAAATTGGTAGTTTAGGCCAGTTTAAAAAAATAATAATTCCCTTACATTTACAGTATTTAGTGCTTTTCTAGGCACTCAAAGCACTTTACATAGTATTTGGGAAATCTCCTCAACCACCACTATGGTGCAGCATCCACATGGATGATTCAACGGCAGCCATAGTGCGCCAGAATGCCCACCACACACTAGCTATTGGTGGAGAGGAAAGTACTGTGATGTAGCCAATTCATTTATATGGGATTATTGGGAAGCCATGATGGATAGAAGCCAATGGGCAAATTTGGACAGGACACAGGGGTTACAACCCTACTCTTTGAGAATTACCCTGGGATTTTTAATGACCACTGAGAGTCAGGACCTCAGTTTAACATCTCATCCAAAAGACAGTGCCATTTACGTTATAGTGTCTCACTATACGCATTAGGTCTCACACTGACCACAGGGTGAGCACCCCCTGCTGGCTTCTTCCAGCAGCAACTGAAGTTTTCAGTCTCCCTTCCTGGCTTCAGTGGGTAACAAGATGAGAGCTGCAGAGTGATATTGCTGGTAAAGTTTATTTGCTATATTTCACTGTTTATCAGATGTTCTGTGAAGTCTGATTCAGGAAAATGGTCGTAAGACACCATGTCATACAGGCTGGGAGATCTGGGATGTAAGCACAAGCTCTCTCAGTAGATGCTGTAACAGGCTTCCCTCTTGCCCAGGCCATTATCAAAACAAGGATTTTCCATTAAAGGGTTAGTTCACTAAGCCTGTAACATACTTCTAAGCTCTGATGGTGGCTTAGGAAAAGAAAAATCAGTCTGGAAAGGCAGAAGTGTACAATTCAAGGTTTACAGTACAACTAAGGATAAAAAGACTAAAGACCATGCATGAAAAGTAAAGACACAAACTGCTTGTGCAGTTTTGTCATTTCCATTCTATAAAGTTAACTTTTAATAAAAACACTGCTCATTCTGCTCCCATTTATTGTAGTGCATCCTCTCATCCAACACAATCTTATTTTCTACAAAAGGCAAATATTTCACTAAGTGTTATACAAACTGTGTAAAGGACCTTGGTTGTTTCTCATTTTAGGTAACTGTAGCTGTTGCTTGTGTTCCACAAGCTTTAATGTTTAATTTTAGCACATAGACAGTTGGACAGGTTTTTTTCCCCCTGTTTGCTGGATATTTATGTAGAGGGGAAATGGGTAAGTAATTCTTTGACAGTGACCACTATAAAGGTCAAAAGCACGCTTAACAGATCATCTCCTCTCCTGCAGAGGAACTTAAAACAATGCACTTTGTTTCCTGTGGACATTGTTGTGCGTCATGTGATGGCTTGTTTAGGCACAACAGTTTCTTTTTCTCATTGTCTCTCTCTTCTAATCATACTAGCTTTCTGAATAAATAGGCTTATACAGTTTTCTTGAAAATGAAACTTGGTTCTCCTATTTTTCAATTTGTCCTTCTGCTTTGCAGCTCACAGTTAATGTTTGCTCACAGATGTTGCAATTTCCTCTCTGTTTTTTTTTTTGTGTGTGTGTAATATATATAAAAATCTTAACTTGATACCGTGTTCCAATCTGTTTTCTAACCTTATTTTGATAATCCTATCAGCCTTTTGCCTGAACGCGGAAGTGCTCCACAATTTGGAGTTTTCATTTTCCTGTCTGCAGTCTCCCATTTTCACCTACATCAGCATATATACTTAGCGGGTAATGTGATGTTTAAAGAATTACATATGTGGCTCTATAGTGCAGATACTTCACAGAGTTGATATGACTCTGTAATTTTTTTGTAATTTATTATTTGTATTTTTTTTACAGTGCCTCATCTGAGTGAATAGATGTCATGAAACAACAGTCCGAGTTTAAATACATTAAATTCGTTAACTAATTTATTTACTAGTTATGACAGCCAGCAACTGCACAACTTGAGCCAGAAATACATTTTTACTCCAAATAACAATTAAAGGGTTGTTGTTCTCCATCTGGATCGCTTGTTTTGGTTAGTTTTACATTGCGTCTCAGAACAGACACAGAAAATAGGCCATTAGAATCATCATGGTGCTGCCCAGTGGTTGCTCAGGAAAAGTGTGGACTATCCAATCTTTACATGGCAATTTGTACATACCACATTAATGCATGAATTATTACATTATTATTTTTTACTTTACAACAAGAATCTAATCATTACCAATTGGTTATTTTCCAAAATGATGTGTTTCAAGGGAGTTACACATCTAACATTACATTAAAACACAATGGTTAATATTTAAGATTTATTAGGTGCATTACCACTTTCGTTGTCATTTTGAATTTATGTTGTCATAAGTTAAAAACATAATATACACAGAATTGCCATATACACTCACCATCCACTTTATTAGGTACACCTGTACATCTACTTATTTATGCGATTTATCTAATCAGCCAATCCTGTGGCAGCAGTGAAGTGCATAAAATCAGGCAGATACTGGTCAGGAGCTTCAGTTAATGTTCACGTCAACCATCAGAATGGGGGAAAATGTGATCTGTGATTTCGACTGTGGCTTGATTGTTGGTGTCAGACGGGCTGGTTTGAGTATTTCTGTAACTGCTGATCTCCTGGGATTTTCACACACAACAGTCTCTAGAGTGTAAAGAGAATGGTACAAAAAACAACCAATGAGTGGTAGTTCTGTGGACAAAAATGCCTTGTTGATGAGAGAGGTCAATGGAGAATGGCCAGACTGGTTTGAGCTGACAGAAAGGCTACAGTAACTCAGATAACCACTCTGTACGGTTGTAGTGAGTAGATTAGCCTCTTAGAATGCCCAACATGGGCTACAGAGGCAGATGGGCTACAATGGCAGAAGACCACGTTGGGTTCCACTTCTGTCAGTCAAGAACAGAAAATTGAGGCTGCAGTGGGCCTACCATTTGTGTACCTCAGCAGAAATCCAGATTTGTTAGACCAGGTGATGTTTTTCCAATCATCTGCTGTCCAGTTTTAGTGAGCCTGTGCCCAATGCAGCCTCAGTTTCCTGTTCTTAGCTACTGGTACCCGGAGGGGTCTCCTGCTGCTGTAGCCCATCCGCCTCAATGTCTGACATGTATGTTCAGAAATGCTTTTCTGCATAGCACTGATGTAAAGTGTGTTTATTTGGGTTACTGTCACCTTCCTGTCAGCTTGGACCAGTCTGGCCATTCTCCTCTGATCTCTGTCATTAACAAGACATTTTCATCCACAGAACTGCTGCTCGCCGGATGTTTTTTGTTTTTCGCACCATTCTCTTTACACTCTAGAGACTGTTGTGCTTGAAATTCCCAGGAGATCAGCAGTTACAGAAATACTCACCAGCCTGACTGACACCAACAATCATGTCACGGTCCAAATCACTGAGATCAAATTTTTTCCCCCATTCTGACTCCTAACCCATATCTGCATGATTTTATACACTACACTGCTGCCACACTATTGGCTGATTAGATAATCGCATGAATAAGTAGATGTACAGGTGTACCTAATAAAGTGGCTGGTGAGTGTAGAATTATGGATAAGGGGCAAAAGTAATCGCCTATAGTGGGATGGATGTAACATCACATCCTGAATTGATAAAAATGACATTGGAGTGCACACCATGCATCAGATTGTACACAGTTGTACATTTGTCTATTGTCTGAATTGGAACTCTTTTCATTTGATACATTTTAATTACTGCATTGCTAGATTGGACCATTTAAACATGTTGTCATGTTTCAAGATAAAAAAATAAACAAATTTGCTATCTCATGACTCCGATCATTTGAGTCAACAAGAAAACATAGTGGCACTACCAGTGTATACCATAAGGTGATGAACTCCTTCCATCTGTCTCACCAGGTTCATCTGCTCGCAAATGCCCAACCAAGTCCTGCATAGCATTAGCATCATTGACACCCCGGGGATCTTGTCTGGCGAGAAGCAACGCATAAGCAGAGGTCAGTGACTACAGTGAGCTTTTACTGTATAGAATGATATTTTGTCTGTTGTAATTTGATGTGCCTTTGTAGTGTCTGTGTGTGCTCAGGAGCTAATCCATACTGTATTGTATGGTAAACAAAGACTGGTAGGTACACACTGACTCATATCCAGACACATGCTACAGTGGTCAGAGAGTACAATGGGACATCAGATGACAAAGTGGACAACTTCGAATATTATTCTACTCTGATAGTCTTCTCAAGTGCCCCTCCAAAATATTTATTAGAGCTACTTATATATTTAAAACTCGATTGATATACAGATTGTTGAAGGCATTGTTCAACCAAAAATAAATATTCTGTCATTATTTGCTCAATCTCATGTTATTCCAAACACTTCTGTGGAATACAAAAATATATCGCACACCCTGTTTACACCAGACGCGAACGTTGCATCATAAGCAATAGAACCAGGGCTCCAGACTAAAAAAAATGACTTAGGAGCCATTGGTTCCTTAACTGAAACATTAAGGAGCCAAATGGCTGTTTTTAGTCACCAGATCATATAATTGCTCGATTTAGATTGTTGTTCAGAAACAAGATAGAAAGCACAAGAAAAGGAAGACAGCTGATAACCCATTAATCGGTGGTTTAATAAACATACATAGTTGAGAAGGTACGTAAGTTTGCATTCCCCTTTTGTCTCATCAATGTTCACACCCCTTTCATAATTTATACAAATATAAGAGGTAAAACATTTTTTTATTTAGTACTGCCCTTTAGAATCTACATAAGCAGATATTTACATAAAACATAGTATGCATATAGTAGTGTGTTGCCTTCTTGAGCATAAACGAATGTTTGCACCTTGTTTAATAACTGAGTACAAGTCCCTCAATTGTCCTAAGTGTCAAAAGCTGGATCTCATATATATAAAATGTGTGTGTGTGTGTGTGTGTATATATATATATATATATATATACACATAAAAAATGTATATGTACAGATTTTGCTCTTATGGAAAGAAATTGGTACTTTAATTCACCAAAGTGGCATTCAACTGATCACAAAGTATAGTGAGGACATTACTGATGTAAAAAAACAGCACCATCACCATCAATGGAGCACTGGTGGAGAGAGTCAGCAGCTTCAAGTTCCTCGGTGTCCACATCAGTGACCGAGGAACTCATATGGTCCGTCCACACTGAGGCCGTTGTGAAAAAGGCTCACCAGCGCCTCTTCTTCCTGAGATGGCTTAGGACGTTTGGAATGAACCACCACATCCTCACACGGTTCTACACCAACACTGTAGAGAGCATCCTGACTGGCCTCATCACTGCCCTCAACCGCTAAGCCCTGCAAAGGGTGGTGCGAACTGCCATCATTGGAGGTGAGCTTCCCTCCATCCAGAACATATATACCAGGCGGTATGTGAAAAAAGCTTGGAGGATCATCAGAGACTCCAGCCACCCGAGCCATGGGCTGCTCTCACTGCTACCATCAGGCAGGAGGTATTGCAGCATCAGGACCCGCACCAGCTGACTCCATGACAGCTTCTTCCCCCAAGCAATCAGACTTTTGAACTCTTGATCTCTCACGATCAAAATACATCAGCACTGCACTTTATGAATCTTACACTGGACTGTCATAATTATATTCTCTCTTAACAACACACTGGCAGCTGACTATCAACCGACAGCCTGAATGTCAATACAGCACAATACAACCTACTGTATATTTTATATATAACATTTTTATTGTATATTGTGTATTCTATATTGTGTGTCTTGTATACTGTACATTGTATATTATTATTTGTATATTGTGTTGTGTGTAATTATGTGTATATTATATATGTAAATTGTATTGTCTAAATCTGATATTTATTGTAAATTGGTATATGTCTCATCACTGTCACGACTGCTATGTTGCTCAGAACTGCACACAAGACTTTCACCCACTGTTGCACTTGTGTATATGGTTGAGTGACAAAGGGATTTGATTTGATTTTGATGATTCACTGAGAAAGTGACTCTGATTCAAACTGCTAACCTGAGCTGCTGAGTTCACACCCTCAGTTCTTTTCAGGTGATTCATGAAAAAGACCCGGTTCAAAAGAGTCATTTGGTCACAACTCTCTCGCGCTGGGTTTGTTGTGTGCAGTGCAGGGAGCTCATAACAACAGAACCGGTGAAAAGCAGCTTGAGAGACATTGGTGGTGTGCGCTCTAAAGACGTATTCGGTAACTGACAAGATGATATCTGATGAAACCGCATATGAACGCACACAGCCCGTTTTAAATTGTTGTCGCAATCAATTATTTTTGGTCGCATTTACGACCATTTTAGTCGCAGTCTGTAGCCCTGAATAGAACCCATTATAATCAATGATGCTGTCTACACTTGAAGCGCCCACTGGGATGCGTCGCGTCATACCAACAGTAAACAGGTGTCCCGTTCCATTTTGCGCAGCATGCGCTGGCACTACTACTGCCAACAACACAAATAAATGGTTTAGAATGTTCGTGTTGAAGCGTCCAGTGTAGACAGCCTCAAGTCGTTGCATCGCGTCAATGGAACAGAATATATGAGACCAACAATCTCACTTTCATTGTCTAGGAAAGCAAAAGCATCAGCATTCTTCAAAATTGCTCCTCTTGTGTTCTACGGGTAAAAGTCTTAAAGTGCGTCGCAAGTATAAGTAGTGCGAGCAGTATGTTAACTGAAAATGCAACAAAAAGAAGTGGACAGTGAACACTCTGATTATGATCATCTTCAGCCGTCAAAATGTAGTGTGGAACGTTGGACATTTAATGCACATAGCGCTCGTGACTTGTCGTATGTAGCGGAAGGGGCGGAGTCACTTGGCTGCATTGCAATTGACCAGACAAATCAAGTATAAATAATGGAAAATGTAGCACCTAGCGAAACTTCAGTGAAGTTTTGAACTGAGGCTGGCTCACGCGCTAAGCTTGCAGCAAAGCATCACTTGTTTGAAACGTCATTTTTGTCAGTTGTTAAACAGCGAATACTTTAATGTAGTAAAAAAATGTTAAGTGTTTCATTTGGGACGATACTACACTTTTATAGTTCATACACTACATGGCTGAGTGCAGAGTCTGTTTTGTAAGTGTATAGTGCGTCATTTGGAACACAGCAAAACACTTTTGGAATACACAGCCTTGAAAATTTTTTATTTTTGAGTGAACTAATCCTTTAATATGTGAATTGGATGGCTTAGTGGATGGTAAGAAATGTCACATGACCAGCACAGAATGAACTCTGCTGTCCAGCCTTGGCAGAATTCTTCATCCTGGAGTCTCTATGGCTAGTTCCCATATAAAAAAAACGATTTGATATGATGCATTACCGCAGACAGGCGAGTTCTCTCTCAGGACTCAGGGAGTGTTCCAGAGTAAATGCTGTAGGCATTAGTTTTCATTTCAGTCACCAGATGCAGGCCTGTTTCTTTGTAAACTTCTATCATTTCCATCCCTGTCTCCTAGTACATGGCAACAACCGACACACTGGAAACCCAGATGACACTGTCATGTTATGTCAGCATTTCTCACTTGTCTTTGCCTCATTTCGCAAGCTTGGGTGTAGTTTGCCAAATACACATCAGGGTTTGAATCAGCACTCTCATACATCAGTATGCCTATATGTAGCAGGCTACTGAGCGATCAAGAGAAACATTTAATACCAGAATGCTTTTGTTTAAGGATAAGACACATGGGCGTTCTACACATCTGTTTCTGCTTTAGCTCTGCTCAGCTGAGGTTTTATTCCTCTAACGCCAGCCTAATTCTTCTAACGCTAGCTCTGACACATCTAATGATACATATAATGCTAGTGCATAAGCTTGTGCATTGATTTTTAAAACAACTATGAATTTTTAACAGAATGTTTCAGAATTTGAAATTAACAGAATTTACACTTGTAAATTGTTAAATTTACTGCATAGAAATTCTGAAACATGTTGCAATCTGCAGATTTCATAAATGAGGGCAACATATTTGTATTAGGATTGAGACTTGGCATTAAGGTTAATTTAGAGTGAGGATAAGCCTTTCCTTCTAATATAAAAAGTTGCCTGACATGGAACAGCATCGATGGTTCCCACACTTTAAGCACTGAGCTCCTCCTTTGTTAAATCTTGGCAGAGCTTTTTGTAAAATTGTTATCACAATGTGTAATCCATGGCATTGTTTTTGAAGTAACGTAATTTCCTCGTGGCTGTTGGGTGTATGGAAAAGCATCTCATAGCATTAAAATGTGCGTTTATCAGTGCATGCGCTGAAACTGAGCCAACACTCCAGTAATGAGGTTTGTAATGAGTTTATAATGAGGACTATGTATCAACCAGTGAATGAGGACTGATGTGCAGTTCCTTTCTCTATGAGGTTCTCATGGTCCTGCTAGGTCAGGGACCTACGCACTGATACACAGCTTGAAAATTGATCTGTCACTTCCGTCTCTCTTTTATACCTGTTTTTTCCACCGACAGAAAAAGGTGTAACCAGTCATTATTATTGCATGAGTGAAGAATGTGACAATTGTACAGTTGAACAACATATTTTCCAGTCATTAAATAATTTCTCTCCATATACCTGTTTTTAGTGTTGTGGTAATTACAGTGGGGTCAAAGGGTGCAACACGTGCACATGCTAAAGCGAGCATTCAAATTCATTTTTGTGAGCAATATGAATGTACCCGACCTCTTATTTGAGCATTGTGTTTTCGCTGTGGTTATTTTTGAGTCTTGAATATCAGATTATTGACAGTGTGTTATTTCCAAATGTTTATTTATTATATATTAAAGCAATAAGCCATGAGTGGCAATACATTAGTGATTTTACCACAGGTGGGGGGTGTTATTAGGCACAATGTGGAGCAGAGCTATATAAAATGTGCGGTCACTGGTGTGTGTTTACAATGGCTTTAAACGTGACTAAACCAAACAAAATGTAGAGTCTGAACTATTTGGTTTATATTCAACAATTTGTGCTGTTTTCACAATTATTTTCTGTTGTGTCATTTTATTTTCTATTGACATTGTCACCATAAACTATTGTTTTATTTGTATATGTGTGTGATTGATTGTGTCAAGATCGATCTGACTGTGAATTCAGCAACATTATGTTGAAAATTCTGCTACTAAAATTGGTTTGTGATTCCCCCAGTGGCTGAATCTGGAAGTTTTGTTGGACATATGTGCATGTGTGAGCTTAAGTTTCCAGGAAATGTCCACAGAGTTGCACCAAAAGCTTTTGTGTTTTTAGTTGTAAATGATGTAACAGTCAATATGAATGTATATTCTATTAACTCTACGCCCTAATCCAAACCCCAACCTATAACTTAACCATCAGTGGCATAAAAATTAAAATGCAACCTCCGAATCATGCTCATGATTGTTTATGTGAACGTGATTACTTTCTGGTTGTTATGGGACCTGAACCTGTGTCTCTGTCATTGCTATCAAGACATGCTATCAGTATCGCTATAGGGAAAGGTGATCACATGTGAAATGATGCAAATAATAATTCGGCCAAATGGGGTTGATTTCAGGGTACGTGAACTTCCGGAAACATGTCGATTTCTAATGTGATCATATTGACGTCCATGGTTTTCACAAGCCCAAAGTCAAAAGGCTGCTGTTCACAAAATCAAAACTAATTTCCCTTAATGGGACATTTTAAATACTCCCTAATTCAATCCTAATTATTTGACAGTGTAATCTTAAATTTTTCCACACAGGCTATGATTTCACAGAAGTTCTGCGCTGGTTTGGAGAGCGAGTGGACCGTATCATCCTCCTCTTTGATGCTCACAAGCTGGACATATCCGATGAGTTTTCTGAAGCGATCAAAGCTTTCCGTGGACAGGATGATAAAATCCGTGTGGTGCTAAACAAGGCTGACCAAGTGGACACTCAGCAGCTGATGCGGGTTTATGGTGCATTGATGTGGTCACTGGGGAAGGTGATCAATACACCAGAGGTGGTGAGGGTCTATCTCGGCTCCTTTTGGGCCAAGCCTCTCCAAAACGCAGAGAACCGCCGCCTGTTTGAAGCTGAAACACAGGATCTCTTTAGAGACATCCAAAGTCTTCCTCGAAACGCTGCCCTGCGTAAACTTAATGACCTCATCAAAAGAGCTCGTCTTGCTAAGGTAGGCTTTCTAGAAACAGTGTGTTTAGATGTCATGGTGCCCTAGATTAGTGGTCCACAATCCTGTTCTTCATGCTTGGAAATGCATTTATACAGTATGTATTATATTATTGCCATATTAAATGTACCTTATTTATATAGTATAGTAAAATATACTGTATGTTTTTTATAGTCTTTAATTAAAGGGATAGTTCACCCAAAAATGAAAATTCTCTCGTCATTCTCTCACAGAGGTGTATGACTTTTTGTCTTCTGCAGAACACAAACTAAGAATTTCTCAGCTCTGTAGGTCCATACAATACAAGTGAATGGTGGCCAGGCCTTTCAAGCTCCAAAAAGGAAATGAAGTCAGCATTAGGATAGTCCTTAAGCCTCCAGTGGTTAAATCAATTTATTCTGATGCTATCCAGTTGGTTTTGGGTGAGGACAGACCAAAATATAACTCCTTTTCACTACATCTTGCTATTGCAGTCTCTAGGCACGATCATGATTTTAAGCTTGATTAGATTCCTAGTGCTTGACGCATGCACAGAACACTAGATGGTGCTATAGGAAGTGTAATCGAGCTTGAAATCATGATCACCAAGGAGAATGCTGTGAAAAGGAGTTACATTTTGGTCTGTTCTCACCCAAAACGAACTGGATAGCTTCAGAAGAAATTGATTTAAACACTGGAATCTGATGGATTATGTTTATGCTGACTTGATCTGCTTTTTGGAGCTTCAAATATTTGGCCACCATTCACTTGCATTGTATGGACCTATAGAGTTGAGATATTCTTCTAAAAATCTTTGTTTGTGCACTGCAGGAGAAAGCAAATCATACACACCTTAGAAGGCATGATGAGGGTGAGTAAATGATGAGTGAATTTTCAATTTTGGGTGAACTAACCCTAACAGTAATGGCTGAACATACGGATTCATGTAGATTTTTATTTATTTATTTATTTTGATCCCCTTTTCTCCCAATTTGGAATGCCCGATTCCCACTACTTAGTAGGTCCTCGTGGTGGTGTGGTTACTCACCTCAATCCGGGTGGCGGAGGACAAGTCTCAGTTGCCTCCGCTTCTGAGACAGTCAGTCCGTGCATCTTATCATGTGGCTCGCTGTGCATGGAGACTCACAGCACGGGAGGCTCATACTCTGCGATCCACGCACAACTTACCACGCGCCCCATTGAGAGCGAGAACCACTAATCGCGACCACGAGGAGGTTACCCCATGTGACTGTACCCTCCCTAGCAACCGGTCCAATTTGGTTGCTTAGGAGACCTGGCTGGAGTCACTCAGCACACCCTGGATTCGAACCCGCAACTCCAGGGGTGGTAGTCAGTGTCAATACTCGTTGAGCTACCCAGGCCCTCCTGGATTCATGTTGATTCAACCTTCCATCATGGCTGCTCATTGTCTGTTTTGTCTTGTGTTTGACCTTAGTTCAACCACTATTGTTTTTGGCAGACCGCAGCACTATACAAACTGAAACATTGGGTCACATTAGCCCCAGTAAAAACTGCCTGGTTGCGTCTTGCACTTAAATTGAGTTGCTCTAAACAATCCACTCATGGAACCATGACAGAAGTTCGTCTTATCTCTTCCGCAATATTTTCCAAACACTTTCAGCAAACAGGAATCCTGTAGCTGGCAGGCAGGCAGTTAAACACCATCTCTCCTGGAAAGGCCCAGCTAAGTCCCTTTCCGTGGTACAAAGGAATGTGTGTAATGTGCTCTAGGAGAGCATGGCCCTTATTTTTCCTAACCTCTCCACCCCACTCAATCTTGCCACTCGTCATGTTTACGCCATTCCTGTCCTCCTCTGCCCGGTCAGAGGAATAAACATGGCTTATAGGGGAAAAGGCCAGCCTTATTTTGGATATCTTGCAGTGTACTTCCTCTAATTGAGGAAAGAGTTTGTGTAAATACAGACGCTCCTCAATGTTCCTTTGGCAAGGGCGTTTCCACGGTGTAAACACATGGTGTTTGATTATGTAATCAGCCTAGATGAGCAGTAGGTGGATGTTTTGCAGATGAGAGAGAAATTGCATGAATTAAACAGCAAGACTTCCCCCACTTTTGATCCCTGATATCAATCTGATATTTTGATAATGGTACAATTTTATTTCATTTTATTAGGATGGATTATCTAGTTGTGTTCCACAAATTTTTGGGCTTCTAGCGACACCAAACAGAATCGCAAAAAAATTTTTCAAACAGGTTTCAAAAACACTTCCAAAACACTGTCTGCCATTGGTCTAATAAACAGATAGTCCCACCCAAAGTCACGCCATTGGTTGAGACAATGTTGCTATTTCAGGCTGGTTGGGATGCTCAAACAAATATGCAGTAAATGGGTCAATGATGTGACGCAATTTTATTTTGTTCAGAACCAATTCAATTACTTGAAAAAATTCAAAGTTCAAAGTCATTTTGATATATTTTCTGGAACTGTCTTAAGTGGTTTAACTATCCATTGACGGTAAAACAACCTTATTAAAAGCAGAAAAAATGGTGGCATTGGTAGTTTGGAATAATCTTTTATTAGTATTTCTTTAAAAAAAAAGTAGCAGTTAAATAATGTTGTACAAATGTTGTACTGTTTGTCCACCAAATCAAAGTCAGGTGATTTATCCAACATAGGTAGCCATTTTGTTCTCATCTTAAAAAAAAAAAAAAAAATCATGACATTTTTTATGAAAAAGTAAATTTTGTGCAGGTGAAATGGAGTAACCTTAAGAAAACATCTTGATATTGGTGACTCAAAATTATATTATGTACACTTGTATTAAAGATGCTAGGAAAGTATTTGAATACCTCTTAATGGTTACACCACTTATCATTTTTGAAGTCATTAAATACATTTTTTTTTTAGATATTGCAATAAATGTTTTTTATTTTTTTTTATTTTATTTTATTAAACAAACATGGACACAAAGATTAAATTTTTACAAACTTTTTTTTAAAAAATGTTTAACTAGACATAATATATTTTTCAGTTTTATCTCCTTGGACAACCTCATTTGTCTAATATATACTGTATATATACAGTATACATGTAAATACTGTATATATACACATACTATATATATATATACTATATATACACTAGCGGATGTTTAACATTAAACATAAAACATAAAAGCTTAACATTGTCTTTGTTTTTGAGCTGCAAGAGTATGCAATAAACTGGTATGTCTTAAAGTCAATATTAGGTCAAAAACGGCAGAAAAAAAACAGCTTTCTCTAGAAACTCGTCAGTCAATCATTGTTTTGAGGAATGAAGGCTATACAATGCTTGAAATTGCCAAAAAAAAAAAAAATGTAGATTTAATACAAAGATGTACACTACAGTCTTCAAAGACAAAGGACTACTGGCTCTAACAAGGACAGGAAGAGATGTGGAAGGCCAGATGTGCAACTAAACAAGAGGATAAGTACATCAGAGTCTCTAGTTTAAGAAAAAGATGTCTCACGTGTCCTCAGCTGACAGCTTCATTGAATTCTACCCACTCAACACTGGTTTCATGTACAACAGTAAAGAGAAGACTCAGGGGTGCAGGCCTTATGGGAAGAATGCAAGAAAAAGCCACTTTTGAAACAGAAAAACAAAGAATAGGTTAGAGTGGGCAAAGAAAAACAGACATTGGACAACAGATAATTGGAAAAGAGTGTTATGGATCTTAACCCTATTGATCTTTTTTGGGATCAGCTAGACTGTAAGGTGTGTGAGAAGTGCCCGACAAGACAGCCACATCTATGGCAAGTGCTACAGGAAGCGTGGAGTGAAATGTCACTTGAGTATCTGGACAAACTGACAGCTAGAATGCCAAGGATCTGCAAAGCTGTCATTGCTGCACGTGGAGGATTTTTTGATGAGAAATCTTTGAAGTAGTTTAAGAAAAATGTAAAAAACATTTTTTTTTTCAAATTGTAGTAGTAATTTTTCACACTATTAATGTCCTAACTATATATTGTGATCAGTTGAATGTCACTTTGGTGAATAAAAGTACCAATTTCTTTCCATAAGAGCAAAATCTGTACATTATTCCAAACTTTTGGCCGCCACTGTGTGTGTGTGTGTGTGTATGTGTATATATATATATATATATATATATATATATATATATATATATATATATATATACGTGTGTGTATGTATGTATGTATATATATATATATATATATATATATATATATATATATATATATATACACACACACACACACACAGTACTGTACAAATGTCTTAGGCACATAAGATGTTTCACAAAAACATTTGTCTTAAGATGGTTATATATATATCTTCAGCTTTAGTGTGCCAATAGGAAATATAAATGTTAGACTCACAAACATTACTTTTGCAAATAGAAAAGATTAGAGTAGAAGAACAGGGAGCTCTGCAACAGATAGCATGGCCCCCACAGAGCCCCCCACTGAACAGAGAGTCAGTCTGGGAGTACATGAAGAGACAGAAGCAGTTGAGACAGCCTTAATAGATAGAACTGTTGCAAATTCTCCAAGAAGCTTGGAACATCCTATCTGCCAACAACCAAGAAAAGCTGTGTCCAGGTGACCTAGGAGAAGTGGTGCTGTTTTGAAGGCAAAGGTGGTCACACCAAATATTGATGTAGCTTTTTCTATGTTTACTGGACTTTGTATGACTTTAATTGATAAGTGGACGTTTATGGCATTATTTTTGAAAACATCCTCACTATGCAACATTTTCCACAAGTGCCTAAAACTTTTGCACAGTAGTGTGTGTGTGTGTGTGTGTGTATAATATATATATATATCCAACCTTATTCCATACACATTGCTTCTCCATACTCCAATTTACTGACCTTAATCTACTTTGTGTCTTGTAGGTGCATGCTTACATCATCAGCTACTTGAAGAAGGAGATGCCATCCCTGTTTGGGAAAGAGAAGAAGAAGGAGGAGTTGATTGCCCACCTGCCTGAGATCTATCAGATGCTGCAGAGAGAGCACCACATCTCACCTGGAGATTTCCCTAATGTCATCAAAATGCAGGTAAGGCCTGGCCTGTCTTTTGAACATGGCCAAATAGGCTGTATACAGTATGTTTGCAAAACTAACCAGGATGTATCTTATTTTGAAAGAAACTTTTTGGTTTATGTATTTTATACGCAGATTATTTATAAGCAGATTATTTCAATTATTTATGTGGAATTGTATGAGCAATCGTACATTATTTTTATTCCTTCTTTTTAAGAATGACATGGTCTTGTTTTCCCAGAGGACAATTATTCATCCTAACCCTGTTATTGTCTGCAAAGCAGGGTCGGGCATTTTTCTTTCTGTAGGTCTCGCCTAAGGATGTTTACCCAGGATGACACACACAGTAGAGGTTACTGCAAGATCAGTGACTGCAGTGCTAAATAAGAATGCACGTATACGTAGATCTTATACATAAATACTAGTCATAAGCTACATTCACACTGTAGCTGCATGTGGGCCAAATCTGATTTTTTTTGTTCTGTATACAGTAGGTGGTTCACATGCCTTTTTAAATATAGCCCATATCAGATACTGGTCTGGACAGCCGACACTCCTAAACTGCCCTGCATATGTATAATACTCCCTAATCATGCGCATAACAAACCCTGGCATGTTCATCATTATAATATGAATCTTCTTCGGGCTGCTCCCGTTAGGGGTCAACACAGCGGACCATCCGTGATCCGCATATTAGACTTGGCACAGGTTTTACGCCAGATGCCTTTCCTAATAATAATATGAATAATTAATTACATTATTATTACAATTGTAATTAGTTGTGAGTTTTATTTTTAGCCGAACATTTCAGAATCAGAATCAGAATCAGAATGAGCTTTATTGGCAAGTATGCTTACACATACAAGGAATTTGTCTTGGTGACAGGAGCTTCCAGTACACAACAATACAAAAACAGCAACAAGACTTTTAAAAAATAATTAAAATTGAATAAAAAATAAATATTGAAAAGAAAAAAGTATATATAGAATACACAAGACATATATACATGCATACATATATATACATACACATACATACACATATATGAATATATATACGTACATACATACATACATACATACATACTTACACATACGTAGTGCATATCTAAATACAAATCGGTTATGTACAGTGCAAGGGAATGTAATGGCAGAAGAGGTAGGATGTGTTGGATAATAAAAAAAGACTAAGCTGTGTATTGCACATTCATTATTGCTCAAAGGGACAGTTTTAACTGTTCATGAGATGGATAGCCTGGGGGAAAAAACTGTTCCTGTGCCTGATGGTTCTGGTACTCTGAAGCGTCGGCCAGAAGGCAACAGTGGTGGGGGAACCAATAATCCTCTCAGCAATCTGAACTGTCCTTTGTAGTCTTCTGATGTCTGATTTCGTAGCTGAACCTGAAGTGCAGAGGACAGACTCAGTGACCGCTGAGTTGAACTGTATCAACAGCGCCTGTGGCAGGTTGAACTTCCTCAGCTGGCGAAGAAAGTACAACCTCTGCTGGGCCTTTTTCACAGTGGAGTCAATGTGGGTCTCCCACTTCAGGTCCTGTGAGATGGTAGTGCCCAGGAACCTGAACGACTCCACTGCTGCCACAGTGCTGTTTAGAATGGTGAGGGGGGTCGGTGTTGGGGGGTTCCTCCTAAAGTCCACAATCATTTCCACCGTTCTGAGTGTGTTCAGCTCAAGGTTGTTTTGACTGCACCAGGCAGCCAGCTGTTTAACCTCCCTTCTGTATGCAGACTCATCGTCATCTCGGATGAGGCCGATGATAGTGGTGTCGTCTGCAAACTTCAGGAGCTTGACAGATGGGTCCTTGGTGTAGAGGGAGAAGAGTAGTGGGGAGAGCACACATCCCTGGGGGGCACCAGTGCTGATTTTATGGGTGCTGGAAGTGAATTTCCCCTGTCTGCTGCCTGTCTGTCAGAAAGCTGGTAATCCACTGATAGATAGACGTGGGAACAGAGAGTTGGTGTAATTTAGTCCGGAGAATAGCTGGGATGATGGTGTTGAAAGCCGAACTGAAGTCCACAAAAAGGATCCTTGCATATGTCCCTGGTCTGTCCAGATGTTACAGGATATGATGCAATCCCATGTTGACTGAATCATCCACAGACCTGTTTGCTCTAAGCAAATTTGAGGGGATCTAGAAAGGGTCCAGTGATGACCTTCAGGTGGGCCAACACCAGTCTCTCAAATGACTTCATGACCACAGACATCAGGGCAACAGGCCTGTAGTCATTAAGTCCTGTGATTTTTGGTTTCTTTGGGATGGGGATGATAGTGGAACGTTTGAAGCAGCATGGGACTTCACACTGTTCCAGTGATCTATTGAAGATCTGTGTGAAGATGGGGGCCAGCTGGTTAGCAAAGGATCTAAGACATGCAGGTGAAACGCCATCTGGGCCCTGCGATTTCCTTATCCTTTGTTTTCGAAAGACGTGGCTCACATCATCCTCACAGATCTTAAGTGCAGGTTGAGTAGCAGGAGGGGGGAGGAGGGGGGTTGCAGGAGGTGTTGGTGTTTGTGTGAAGGTTAGGTTAGAGTGGGTGTGGGGTGTGAGATTGGGCCTTTCAAATCTACAGTAGAACACATTCAGGTCGTCAGCCAGTTGTTGGTCCACCACAAGGTTGGAGGTAGGAGTCCTGTAATTCATAAGTTGTTTCATGCCACTCCACGCTGATGCAGGGTCGTTAGCTGAAAACTTGTTTTTCAGCTTCTCAGAGTATCTTCTTTTAGCCACTCTGATTCCCTTATTCAGTGTGTTCCTGGCCTGATTGTACAAGACTTTATCCCCAACTCTGTAAGCATCCTCTTTGGCCTGACGAAGCTGCCCGTGTTCTGCTGTAAACCATGGTTTGTCGTTGTTAAATGTTAAATAAGTCCTAGTAGGAATGCACATATCCTCACAGAAACTGATATATGATGTAACAGTATCTGTGAGCTCGTCCAGGTCTGTGGCTGCAGCTTCAAAAACACTCCAATCAGTGCAGTCAAAGCAGGCTTGTAGTTCCAGCTCTGCTTCATTGGTCCATCTCTTTACAGTCCTTACTATAGGCTTAGCAGATTTTAATTTCTGTCTGTAGGTTGGAAGAAGATGAACCAGACAGTGATACGATAGAGCAGTTTTGGGACTAGGAATAGAGCGATATGCATCCTTTATTGTTGTGTAGCAGGGATCCAGTATATTTCTGTCTCTGGTGGGGCATGTAATGTGCTGTTTGTATTTGGGCAGTTCACGTGTGAGGTTTTCTTTGTTAAAATCCCCAAGAATAATAATAACTGAGTCCGGGTATTGTTGTTCTGTGTCTGTGATTTGATCAGCCAGCTGTTAAAGCGCGGCATTCAAACACGCGTTTGGTGCGATATACACACTCACCAGAATAAACGAGGAAAACTCCAGCGGCGAGTAGAAGGGCTTACAGTTAATAAAGAGCGCTTCCAAATTAGGACAGCACATCTTCTTTAATGTTGTTATATCTGTACACCAACTTTCTTTGATGTAAAAGCATGTTCCACCGCCTCTTGTTTTCCCCGTTAACTCCACTATACGATCTGCTCTGAACAGCTGAAAGCCCGGCAGATGTAACGCGCTTTCCTGAATGGCTTCACTCAGCCAGGTTTCTGTGAAGCACAAGGCAGCAGAGGTTGAAAAGTCCTTGTTTGTGTGGGTGAGGAGATGTAGTTCGTCAGTTTTGTTAGGGAGAGAGCCTATCTTATAATTTACTGTATCAGCAAGTGACAGAGGAAGACCAAATTGATTAAAGTATATTTAAATAAAATAATTTGTAGTTGTATGGTGGAATTTCATTCTCAGTAATATAAATATTATTGCAAAACAACCATAAAATCAAAGGACAGGGAAAAACAGGATTACAAATATTTAAGGTAAGAAGAGTTGCTATCTAATTACTTCACATTTGCATTGACTTGCATTCTTATTTTGAGATTTACAGTTTAAGAAAAATAGAAACTGTAAAAGTGACACTGGCAAAGAGTACTGTTACATAAATCTACTTCTTTTTAGCAAGGGAATCGCTGAAGCCAGCTGTTGAAGCCTATAAATGTATTTTCTTAAAAAGGAACTGAATGCATTATCTAGAAAATACAGTACAGGTGCTGGTCATATAATTAGAATATCATCAAAAAGTTGATTTATTTCACTAATTCCATTCAAAAAGTGAAACTTGTATATTATATTCATTCATTACACACAGACTGATATATTTCAAATGTTTATTTCTTTTAATTTTGATGATTATAACTGACAACTAAGGAAAATCCCAAATTCAGTATCTCAGAAAATTAGAATATTGTGAAAAGGTTCAATATTGAAGACACCTGGTGCCACACTCTAATCAGCTAATTAACTCAAAACACCTGCAAAGGCCTTTAAATGGTCTCTCAGTCTAGTTCTGTACGCTACACAATCATGGGGAAGACTGCTGACTTGACAGTTGTCCAAAAGACGACCATTGACACGTTGCACAAGGAGGGCAAGACACAAAAGGTCATTGCAAAAGAGGCTGGCTGTTCACAGAGCTCTGTGTCCAAGCACATTAATAGAGAGGCGAAGGGAAGGAAAAGATGTGGTAGAAAAAAGTGTACAAGCAATAGGGATAACCGCACCCTGGAGAGGATTGTGAAACAAAACCCATTCAAAAATGTGGGGGAGATTCACAAAGAGTGGACTGCAGCTGGAGTCAGTGCTTCAAGAACCACTACGCACAGACGTATGCAAGACATGGGTTTCAGCTGTCGCATTCCTTGTGTCAAGCCACTCTTGAACAACAGACAGCGTCTGAAGCGTCTTGCCTGGGCTAAAGACAAAAAGGACTGGACTGCTGCTGAGTGGTCCAAAGTTATGTTCTCTGATGAAAGTAAATTTTGCATTTCCTTTGGAAATCAGGGTCCCAGAGTCTGGAGGAAGAGAGGAGAGGCACACAATCCACGTTGCTTGAGGTCCAGTGTAAAGTTTCCACAGTCAGTGATGGTTTGGGGTGCCATGTCATCTGCTGGTGTTGGTCCACTGTGTTTTCTGAGGTCCAAGGTCAATGCAGCCGTATACTAGGAAGTTTTAGAGCACTTCATGCTTCCTGCTGCTGACCAACTTTATGGAGATGCAGATTTCATTTTCCAACAGGACTTGGCACCTGCACACAGTGCCAAAGCAACCAGTATCTGGTTTAAGGACCATGGTATCCCTGTTCTTAATTGGCCAGCAAACTCGCCTGACCTTAACCCCATAGAAAATCTATGGGGTATTGTGAAGAGGAAGATGCGATATGCCAGACCCAACAATGCAGAAGAGCTGAAGGCCACTATCAGAGCAACCTGGGCTCTCATAACACCTGAGCAGTGCCACAGACTGATCGACTCCATGCCACGCCGCATTGCTGCAGTAATTCAGGCAAAAGGAGCCCCAACTAAGTATTGAGTGCTGTACATGCTCATACTTTTCATGTTCATACTTTTCAGTTGGCCAAGATTTCTAAAAATCCTTTCTTTGTATTGGTCTTAAGTAATATTCTAATTTTCTGAGATACTGAATTTGGGATTTTCCTTAGTTGTCAGTTATAATCATCAAAATTAAAAGAAATAAACATTTGAAATATATCAGTCTGTGTGTAATGAATGAATATAATATACAAGTTTCACTTTTTGAATGGAATTAGTGAAATAAATCAACTTTTTGATGATATTCTAATTATATGACCAGCACCTGTATATCGCAAAATATTCACAATTAACTTTTAAACTATTAACAAATCTGTGTTACATATGAGATTTTGGCCACATTCTGCTGCAGTGTGTGAACATAGCCATAGTCATATACAAATCACAATAAATGTCTCATGCATAAGAAGTGTATGAGTTATATACTTAAGTGCATGAGATAACACAAATATAAATCAGTTGTCCATGTACAGTACTTGCATCGGCCTTTCAGACTGGACTGTTTCCCTGCAGCACTTGATAAAGTTAAAGGCTATGCTTTAAATAGACTCTAGACCCAACAGCCAGCATTGATTAGCTCCAGCTTTAGACATCATATCACCGAAATAACAACATCAGGGCTTTGATGCATCCTTTTTCATTACTAAATTTTATTTTAAATGTCTTGGTTATAAATAATAAACAAAAGTAATAAATAATGAACAAATACACCGATGAGCGTCAACATTAAAACCACCTGCCTAATATTGTGTAGGTCCCCCTCATGCTGCCAAAACAGCACCAACCCGCATCTCAGAATAGCATTCTGAGATGATATTCTTCCCACCACAATTGTACAGAGCAGTTATCTGAGTTACCTTAGACTTTGTCAGTTTGAACCAGTCTGGCCATTCTCTATTGACCTCTCTCATCAACAAGGCATTTCCATCCACAGAACTGCCACTCACTGGATGTTTTTTGTTTTTAGAACCATTCAGAGTAAATTCTAGAGACTGTTGTGTGTGAAAATCACAGGAGATCAGCAGTTACAGAAATACTCAAACCAGCCCATCTGGCACCAACAGTCATGCCACGTTCCAAATCATTGATCACATTTTTTCCACATTCTGATGGTTGATGTGAACATTAACTGAAGCTTCTGACCCATATCTACTTGATTTTATGCACTGCACTGCTGCCACATGATTGGCTGATTAGATAATCGCATGGATGATTGTTGGTGCCAGATGGGCTGGATTGAGTATTTCTGTAACTGCTGAACTCCTGTGATTTTCACACACAACAATCTCTACAATTTACTCAGAATGGTGCCAAAAACAAAAAACATCCAGTGAGCGGTAGTTCTGCGGATGGAAATGCCTTGTTGATGAGGGAGGTCAATAGAGAATGACCAGACTGGTTCGAACTGACAAAGTCTACAGTAACTCAGATAACCGCTCTGTACAATTGTGGTGAGAAGAATATCATCTCAGAATGCTATTCTGAGATGCGTGTCGGTGCTGTTTTGGCAGCACGAGGGGGACCTACATAGTATTAGGCAGGTGGTTTTAATGTTGTGGCTGATCAGTGTATGTTACCCATTGTGCTTTAACTGTTAATGCAATTTTAATACAGAGTTTTAAATCTAGTATTACAAACTTTAGATTGTAAGGTGTCTCACTCTGTCACTGTATGTATCAATGCAGGAGCAACTCCAACACTACGACTTCAGCAAGTTCCCGTCGTTGAAGGTGAAGTTGATTGAATCTGTGGACAAGATGTTGTCAACCAAGATCTCAAGTCTGATGAACATGATCCGAGAGGAAGAAAGTAAACTGCCACCTCAGCTGGTAATGGGTGGAGCCTTTGAGGACTCTTCTGATGGACCTTTCGGCCATGGTTATGGTGAGGGTATCAGTGCAGGGGCTGACACTGAAGACTGGATCGTAAGTCGCGACAAACATCGCTATGACGAGATCTTCTACACCTTGATGCCTATCAATGGGAAGGTGACTGGCATCAATGCCAAGAAGGAGATGATGAATTCCCGCTTGCCCAACACTGTACTAGGAAAGATCTGGAAGCTTGCAGACTGTGATAAAGATGGGATGCTGGATGATGAAGAATTTGCTCTGGCTCAGCACCTTATTAAGGTCAAGCTGGAAGGATTTGAGCTCCCAACTGAGCTACCAATTCACCTAGTGCCTCCATCACACAGGAAGAACCCCACTGCTGACATATTATACAATCACCAGGAGGACTAATCACTTTACCTGCCGGCGCCCATTTATAGAGGTTCCTTCATACTGTATATGTATAGTTATCATCCAGCTGCTAGCACAGTGTGGCCTTAAATTAGAATATTAAAATGTAAAGAAACTATGTTGAAAGGGGCAAGTTTTATTGGTTAAGCCATCTTTCACATTGTATGTTGCTTTTACTGTTGAACTTAAGTGTAGCTCTCACATAAGGAAATATGCCTACATCCACACTAATATGTTTTAGTTTGAAAACGTGTTGTTTTTGCTTAATTTACGCCTTTAATCCACACTGAAAAAGTGTTTTCCTCCCCTGTAAATTGAGACTTTAGAAAACGCTCTCCAGCACTGCATACTTCGGTAAATTATGACATTTGAAACTGAAAATTAAAGTTAAAATTAAACAGAAATTGATTAGTTTGAACATGGCTTGACTTAGTGTTAGAGAAGAGCACAGATTTATGACAGACAATATCTACAAATTCATATTTCAGCCCATAAAATTAGAGTTACTTCAAAATTTTATCTCCTTGTTTTATTTAATTTGACTAAATATTTGTAGATTGTTGCAGTTGTAGATCATTGTTTGGGGTGCTTTAAATGTTTAATATTACACTTCAATAGAAATAACCTTTTTCAGTTGTTGTAACATGCATGTAAGCAACTTAACACGTAATCTACTTGTACATGAAGCACTATCACAGAGGGCACAAACAAAATTAAAATCCATTTCACTCAGTCTGACACAGCATGAATGTCAAAGGCTGATATTTATCTATATATTTTAATAGTTTTGCAGCACAACAGTTTATTTTATCTAAATCTTGATTCAAACTTCTTGATGGCACAGTTGTTTAAACTGGAAAATAATAGCATCAAAATCCTGAATTAGACATCTTTAATGTACATTTTGTAATGCAGGGAAATAGAAACAGTATTCAGTTTATGATGCAATTAAAATTATTTGTATTTTTTATATTTTAGATATAATGTTTTTAGTCTTCTCACACTGGGTGTTACATATTTTATGCTCTGCATAAAATTTCATGACATTGACTAAAATGATACGTTCATTTACCATCATTATATGATAACACTGTGTTTTGTCATTTTTACTGTCAGTACAAATTTCTGTATGACGCTCCATTTATAGGTTGCATAAGGATTATGATGGTTTATGTCGGCAAACATTTATGGACAAAAACTTATTCTAAAATTTCAGTATTGAGTAGAGGCATAAGTCCTTTATTAGTCCCAAACTACCAAGTGTTTTCTCTGTCTTTTTAATTAAATACCCTTTTAAAATAAGAATTGTATATTTAGATAAAATATATACATTGACAGTAAGAGATTTTCCTTGATTTCATAAAATTAAAGGAGGCTTGTGACAATACTTTATATGACTGGGGTGCAAAAGAAGTTCTTTTGTATGATGCAACGAGTTTTCATTCAGCCACAACATTAAAACCACCTGCCTAATAATGTGTAGGTCCCCCTTGTGCTGCCAAAACAGTGTTAACCCGCATCTCAGAATAGCATTCTGAGATGCTATTCTTCTTACCACAACTGTACAGAGCGGTTATCTGAGTTTCTGTAGACTTTGTCAGTTCGAACAAGTCTGGCCATTCTCTGTTGACCTCTCTCATCAACAAGGTATTTCCGTCCACAGAATTGCCGCTCGCTGGATGTTTTTTATTTTTGGAACCATTCAGAGTAAATCCTAGAGACTGTTGTGTGTGAAAATCACAGGAGTTCAGCAGTTACAGAAATACTCAATCCAGCCCATCTGGCACCAACAATCATCCATGCGATTATCTAATCAGCCAATCATGTGGCAGCAGTGCAGTGCATAAAATCATGCAGATACGGGTCAGGAGCTTCAGTTAATGTTCACATCAACCATCAGAATGGGAAAAAAATGTGATCTCAGTGATTTGGACCGTGACATGATTGTTGTGGCCAGATGGGCTGGTTTGAGTATTTCTGTAACTGCTGATCTCCTGGGATTTTCATATACAACTGTCTCTTGAATTTACTCAGAATGGTGCCAAAAACAAAAAACATCCAGTGAGCAGCAGTTCTGTGGATGGAAATATCTTGTTAATGAGAGAGGTCAACAGAGAATGGCCAGATTGGTTCGAACTGACAAAGTCTACAGTAACTCAGATAACTGCTCTGTACAAATGTGGTGAGAAGAATATCATCTCCGAATGCTATTCTGAGATGCGGGTTGGTGCTGTTTTGGCGGCACGAAGGAGAACTACACAATATTAGGCAGGTGGTTTTAATGTTGTGGCTGATCGGTGTATACTTTGATAGTGATGAATGTAATTGTGTATGCTAATCATTGTGTCAATGTAACCATATGTAAATTGTAACTACTGTAGATTCTAGGTATATAGTTAGCTTCTGTCAGCTCAGAGATGGAATACAAGAGCTAGGCTGTGACTTTGTGACAAGATCATTATTGATCAGCTGAATGTTTTTGTGCTTTAGCAAGAAACTGGTAAAATTAAGATTACTGTAAAAAGTGATTACACCCATACTGTTCTTGGGGCATTACATTCATATAATTGATGTTAAACTTTGCTTTGCTTTTAGGTGTTTTCCACATTTGCTTTAACAAGCCTTTAACATATGTGGAAGTTTAAGCCACCTGTTAATGTATAATTCATTGTAAAAAGATGACGGTTTTCTACACCCTTTTATATGGAATAAGGGAATGTAATAAACTATTTCAAACGAACAGTTTTTGCCTCTAACACTTTTTGTGATATGAACAACAAGCAAATGAGCATGACTTTAATCTGGACTGAATCTTCTTGAATGTCTGAATTTTTTCAGCAGTTTTGACCCTGAATCAATTCAAATTCCATCCTGATGGCACGGCTGTACCTGGATTGGGCTGTTGAGAGGCATGCGTTGTTGAATTGTATGAAATCCTGACTCTAGTAGGACATTGTCAGGTGAGTGAGAGTTACCCTCCCTCTCAGTCTGTTACCTACAACAGCTTCAAAGTTCAGTCCACTCCGTAATGCCAATCAGTTTCAAAGAGGATTTCAGGGATTACTCTCAAATCATGAATTTCTGCCTGAAATGTAAAGTTTTTTGTATGTTGTGCACTTGTAAACTCAGCAAAAAAGAAACGTCCCTTTTTCAGGACACTGTATTTTAAAGATAATTTTGTAAAAATCCAAATAACTTTACAGATCTTTATTGTAAAGGGTTTAAACAATGTTTTCCATGCTTGTTCAATGAACCATAAACAATTAATGAACATGCACCTGTGGAACAGTCGTTAAGACACTAACAGCTTATAGACAGTAGGCAATTAAGGTCACAGTTATAAAAACTTAGGACACTAAAGAGACCTTTCTACTGACTCTGAAAAACACCAAAAGAAAGATGCCCAGGGTCCCTGCTCATCTGCGTGAACGTGCCTTAGGCATGCTGCATGGAGGCATGAGGACTGCAGATGTGGCCAGGGCAATAAATTGCAATATCCGTACTGTGAGACGCCTAAGACAGCGCTACAGGGAGACAGGAAGGACGGCTGATCAACCTCGCAGTGGCAGACCACGTGTTACAACACCTGCACAGGATCGGTACATCCGAATATCACACCTGCGGGACAGGTACAGGATGGCAACAACAACTGCGCGAATTACACCAGGAATGCACAATCCCTCCATCAGTGCTCAGACTGTCCGCAATAGGCTGAGAGAGGCTGGACTTGAGGGCTTGTAGGCCTGTTGTAAGGCAGGTCCTTACCAGACATCACCAGCAACAATGTCGCCTATGGGCACAAACCCACCTTCGCTGGACCAGACAGGACTGGTAAAAAGTGCTCTTCACTGACGAGTCACGGTTTTGTCTCACATGGGGTGATGGTCGGACTTGTGTTTATCGTCGAAGGAATAAGCGTTACACCGAGGCCTGTACTCTGGAGCAGGATCGAGTTGGAGGTGGAGGGTCCATCATTGTCTGGGGTGGTGCGTCACAGCATCATCTGACTGAGCTTGTTGTCATTGCAGGCAATCTCAACGCTGTGTGTTACAGGGAAGACATCCTCCTCCCTCATGTGGTACCCTTCCTGCAGGCTCATCCTGACATGACCCTCCAGCATGACAATGCCACCAGCCATACTGCTCGTTCTGTGTGTTATTCCCTGCAAGACAGGAATGTCAGTGTTCTGCCATGGCCAGCGAAGAGCCCGGATCTCAATCCCATTGAGCACGTCTGGGACCTGTTGGATCGGAGGGTGAGGGCTTGGGCCATTCCCCCCAGTAATGTCCGGGAACTTGCAAGTGCCTTGGTGGAAGAGTGGGGTAACATCTTGCAGCAAGAACTGGCAAATCTGGTGCAGTCCATGAGGAGGAGATGCACTGCAGTACTTAATGCAGCTGGTGGCCACACCAGATACTGACTTCTTACTTTTGATTTGTTCAGAGACACATTATTCCATTTCTATTAGTCACATGTCTGTGAAACTTGTTCAGTTTATGTCTTAGTTGTCGAATCTTTTAATGTTCATACAAATATTTACACGTTAAGTTTGCTGAAAATAAAAGCAGTTGAAAGTGAGAGGGCGTTTCTTTTTTTGCTGAGTTTATGTGCTGTCTTGATCCAACACTGACCTAATGTAAATAATCATAATTTAACCTGACATAATATGATTTCATACTTTGTTGATACATTTGTAATAGCTGCGGTATACAAATTACATGACTAAATCATAAAATGTGCTGCTTGTTATGGAATACAATTGTTATACAAAAATAAAAGATTTGTAATATTACAGTATACATGCTTTGACTTGTTTAAAGCAGGTGTCATTGGAGTTATAGTTAAAATATGGGCCTACAGTATATAATACCACCAAAGGTTTAAGATGCTGGTGCAGAGTGAGTAAGATCTGAAATGGAATATATAAAAATAGCCCATTCACTACCCTTTTTAATGTTGTCCTTGCTCACAATATATTCAACAGTAAATATTATCAATATTAAAAAATGGATAATTCAATGATTTGGAAATGCTTGGTATTTTTACAATGCCTTAAATTTTGTCTGTAAAGTCAGACTTGTACATAATTACACTGTCAGAATGTGAGGCATGATTGCCCCGATACTTTCAGTTCCTCATAAATACCAGAGAACAAAGTAGAAGATTTATAAATTGAAAGTTACATATCTCAAATTATATATGTAGCACTTTCAAAATTTCATTTTCTTGGTAGTACCCTGTTTTAGTTTTATTTTAGCTTCTCAGAAGATAAATTGAATTCTCAAAAATCCAGTAAAGGCACCACCAATCCAAAGGCATGGGAACTAATTTTTGGCAAAGGGTGCTGCAGTTTAGGCGGACGATATACACACCATGCACGCACAACGAGGGCATCAGAGAACTATGTCTCCCTGGGGATCATGTCTATTACAGTACACACATATACACACAAAATGCAATGGAACGTTTTCACCAGCAATTAAGTCATTCAATAAGCCAGCCAATGCATTTACATTCTACCACGTTCAAAACTATCGTCAGTGTGAATGAGAAATAACCATAAAACACAATATAATTTTCAGACAAATAGCTATTAAAATGAACCCATATTCTAAAATATTAAGCAATTAAGAAGTGTCCTATACCTATTACTTGAAGACTCCAAATGTGGCCTTGCTCTCAGGGGAGTTGCTAATCAATGTCTTTATGAGATTTTTATTTTCCAAGGTGTCAGTAATCTCTGTGTGTATGTGCATTAATCTAACGTGTGAGTCTTTGCTGCAGTGACAGGATTCTGGCCCCCCATGTGTCCCCCCACTCACAGATGACAAATGTTTGCTTCAAAACTGTTTGAACACCACAAAGCACAAACAACTCTCAGACTGAAGCTTATATATAATATATGTTTACATAAGCTGCCACCGTTTACAGTATTATAAGGCCAGTTGATATGTCTGGGTCCCACTTTATATTAGGTGCCTTTAAATACTATTTACTTTGATACAATGTACTTATGTACATATGTGTTGTTGCATTATACTTATAAACTACCTGCATTTGATTACATTTGTAGTTACACTGTTAAACTTACCCATAACCCTACCCCAACCTAACCCTACTCCTACCTACCCGTACCTTAACCTCAATAGTAAATGTGAATCTTGTGATAATTTTGCAGAACAACATGTAGTTACACAGTAAATACATTGTATTGTATGTATTTTGATGTAAGTACATAGTGGTTAAAGACACCTAATGTAAAGTGTGACCTGTGTCTGTTTTTGGTCTGTTGATGCATAAATAGTTCTAAATGAAGCCAAAGCAGAATCAACAGCTGTGTGTCAGAGCAACGCACAGACTGGCAGTTGCAGCTTGCCTGAAACGGCACAAACACAGACAAGTTGTAGTCAATATGAGAAATCTTGGAGCGCTGCTTGTCCAATCAGATTAGAGGAACAGAACTGTATGTAAGTAGATGGATAGGTAAGGTAGGTAGGAATATAGATAGGTATTTTTGTTGGAGACAGGTAAATATTTACTGTAGATAGGTAGGTTGGTGGATATATAGGAAAATAGGAAGGTAGATAGGTAGGTAGCTGGAAAGATAGGTAAGTAGATAGATAGATGGGTACATTGATAGATAGGTAAATGGACAGACAGACAGACAGATAAATGGATGGATGGATGGCTGTCAGAACTGCAGCAATCCACTTACACAAATATTTACTTTGTCTCAATAGCTCATGGTGATATCTAATGTAATATTAATAATATAATATACTGTATAGTGTAGTATAAAATAATATTAGCCATCCTGAATCCAGTCTTGTGATATACTTTAGTTTTACAATGGAATGTGCCCATTCCAGCACGATTGCCTTTAGATGTGAACCCGTGAACCCAGGTATGGTCATAATTATTTTTTAAATTGTTGATTACCATATATATTCTTTAAGTGCCCGTCTCATGATAAGCAGACAAACATACTTAGCTGCTTTCTCATGCAATGCAGACACTGTTTTTCAGAGACACTCTCATACTGAGTTTAAAAATAAACAGTGAACATGGCATTGGCAGGCACACACAGGAAGGAAAACTTTTTAGTTAATTTTTAGACACTGCTATACAAACCGTTGGTGGATCAGCACAGGAGAAATGATTTACCAAAATGTATGGACTCAAATCAACATCACCAATATTAGATTTAGGAAGGAAATGGAACCACCTTGAATGTCATAACAGAAAATGTTTTTTTTTTTTTTTTTTTTTTTTAAGGACAGATACAATATGTCCACTGTATACATTTCCATGAGTGCTATGTTCTATAGTGGTAGAACAAGACAGCATGACAAATGTCCCTAGCCTTTAGAATCCTCCTCTCGACAAAGTTACAACTAGGGCTGTGTCGGTTCGATCAAATATCGATATACTGCGATTTTTCTCATGATATTGTATCGATACTTAGATCCATGTATCGTGATATTTCATGATATTTTCAGTGCAGTTAGAGACTCTTCTATGAGGCATGAAAGAGACCAAAACTGATCCTGCAGGATTCACTGTTTCTCTCACGAACATGCTGGACCTTTCTCATGCGTTTGGATCTAGGGCCAGGCAAAAATATTGATTTTCTACTTAATCTTCATTTGTGCGATCCCAGCGTGAATTCTTAAAATGCCAAGATCGCTCTTTCTTTATATCTGCAATCCCCTACAATCATACGTATGTGCGTAAATACTTCCCATATGCTACAAAAAATGTCTGTGATTAGCCACTGTCTGGTAAATTGTTTTAGATTTCACTCACCAGTGTTTGAGTGGTGTAGTGGTGAAGAAGATCTTTTCACTGCGTGCTGAGAGTAAAAGCTTTGACTATTTCTGTGTGATGTGAGTCCAAAGACTAGATCCAAGCAAACCATTTGTTGTTTAATAATGTCTCTTTTAATATACTTTTTGTTCTCTACAGTCAGTTATTTATCAAAAACAACAAAATAAACATTTAATTCTAATCACACATAGCACGAATGCTGTAAAGAAGCCATTCGACCAAGCCAACACTACTGTCAAAGTCCCTGCCACAGGTCTTAAAGAGACAGTACCATTTAAGCACTTGTTCTACATATCTAATACTTTTAAGTAGTACAAATTAGGCATGTAAACAACAAATATGTAACAATATACTGTATATATGCAATATATTATATGCAGTTTCAATACATCTTTGTGATGAAGAGGAGGACGGTGCCGTGCCGTGAGGACGCACACCCGGCCCTGAATCGGGCTAATCAGCTGGGAGGGGGATAAAGACAGGCCCGGAGGTGCCAGTTTCGAGAGAGAGCCACATGCGGCCGCTGTGTGTGAGTCTATGTGTTTGTGTTTATGTTGATTTAAATGTATTTATGTTATTAAAAGTTACTTTGACTGTCACCCCATTACATTGGTGCCGAAATCCAGGAAGGAGGAGGGATGCGCTGTTGCGGAGTCCTCGGCGCTGCCATCCTGAAAAAAACAAAAAAAACGGCCGCTGTGGTTGCCAGAATAATTATGTAAAAAATACAGTAAAAATGTAAACAACTTTACAGAACAACCTGTACGGTATATTGTACGGTGCAGTACCGTCGTTTATACTATTAAATGAGAAACTTAATATGTTACGTTTTGAAACTTTAAAAATCTGCTTTTCACTTTATAATATATTGTTAATCACTGTATTAATTACAGAAGGGCACATGATGACATGAATTTCATCAATAGAGGCCCTTACAGAATGTTCAGGGGGAGGAGTTTAATGTATATAATTGGCTCCGTATTTTATGTTGTGTTTGTTTGTCTGATGAATGGAATCAATAAAAATATTGTTAATAACAAAAACAATAATTTACCGTAAAATCGCATTCTCGTTAAACAAATATATATTTTAACCATTAATTCATCATACTTTTTACATCTAAAAAATTTAATTTTTACAACATTTTACCAAAAAACTATATGTATTGTCTTATTAAATATAATGCAAATTTTTTTTTACGTATATTTTACGGTAACTACTCGTTAACCAATTTTTTACAGTGTAGTTACAACAATAACAACATTATGTGAACTGAGAGACTTACATAATAAACACTAATCATTAGAGCAGCAAGATGTCCAAACAGACAAGCTGTTCTACAAGAGCCTTTCTTGACTTGTTATTATTAATTATTAATAGCTGTGTACAAGCAGTTGTCCGATAGAATGACATGTTTTTACATTTCCCTTTCCTTTTCCCCTTCCGCAGATGCTCCTGTGTATTGTTCTGTTTCAGACAACATTGTTCATAACACGTTTATGATTAAAGGTCACACTGATCTTTAAAAATAACAAACTATTATTCTTTGAGAAAATATACTCCCCAGTTTACTGTCCACACATTGCTAGCCAAAAACACAGCACTGCACTTGATCCACTGCACAGTGCAACATGATCACACGGGAAGTCGAATGCTGCTTACAGGTGTCATCTCTTATCTGAGATTCTTGCATAGATTCAACCATGCTGACTTTTCCTGTGGTGCGAGCGGAAGCGTGTTTCATCAGCCTCTTGGGAGACCTGGGTCCCATGTTGAAGAGCGCAGTTCGGAGATTCTATTTTCCTTCTAAGAATACATTTTACTCTATTGATGTTTAGGTTTAGGGTTAGGGTTAGAGTTAATAAAATATGCACACCTGCATTACATTCTTCACCACTAAGAACAACTTTAGAATTCACTAAAGTCACAATACAGTATCACAATATTGATTCTTAAAATCCCACAATCTATATTTTACTCTAAGTGAAGTTAAGCACCGAGATCCTTTCACTGCCAGTTGTTTGTAAAAGTTTGGTTTGACTCATTCCATGTAATATGTGTCCAAAGATGAGATCCACGCAATCCATCTGTCATTGACTAATGTATGTTTAAATACCCTTTCTGTTCTTTACAGTCAGTGAAACGTTTAATTCTAAATCACACAGCACGGAAGAAGTTGGGAGACTCCACTCTGGTTAGCACAACCAAAACACTGTAACACTTAAGCAACTGAACTGCTGCCATTTTTAAAGAGACAGTACTATTTTAGCACGTGTTTGACACATCTATGTAAATACTTGTAAATAGTAAACACACACACACTCACACACATATATATACACAAAATGTACTGTATCTAGTACACATGGAATACATGGATTTTATCCATTTTTTTAAAGCAAAAATGTGACAACAATTTTGAAAAACTAATGATAAAATAAAATCTGTATAATTAACAGCATTAGCTCAAAGAGAATTTCTTTCATATGCACACAAAATGGACATTAAGACTGAAATATACTCAAATAAATCATAACTGAATTGAATTGAATCGAAAATTGAAATCGGAATGGAATCGAGAGCTTGTGAATTGGAATTGAGTCAGGAAATCTTTATCAATACCTAGCCTTAATAGTGATTTCAATAGATCTAACCAATACTAATTGATCGATAATAATCAATATAACGATAACGTTAAATGATATTTAGTACACATCTTTTGTTTTGTGTTGATGAAGGGGTACTTGAGTCTTCTTGATGGTGCTTAATGTAAAAAGGTTGGGAAATACTACATTATTTATGATGTAACTGATGTACTGCTTCATTACATGTCATTTATTGGTTATATATTGTTAATGGGCTGATAGTAGACAATCAGTTTTGTTTCTAAAAAACAGTTATGCATTAAGTGCAGACAAAGATTTTTATCATTGCTCTAGAGTGATAAATTTGCATGGGAACTACAGCTACGAAGAGGAGCAGGGTGTGCTGTAAGCTCCTACAGTTCATTCCCCGGGTAAGCCTGTTGGAGGCAGAAAGCAGATCTGTTCAGAGACACTAGTTCCCTTACGACTCAGTACACTTGACATTGCGTCACTAAGCTGATGCTATAGGGAATGTCCTTCTATACAACCTAGTTGAAACCTTTCTACAATAATGGCAATTCTAAAATTGGCTATGGTGTTTAAGCCCTGTCCTTTTAGGCGCAAAGCTGTCATGTATAAAAGCAGGCACGCAAACACCATTCCTCCTAAATTTTCTTCCTTCAAGACAGCGATTCATCTCTTGTCTAGAAGCCTTCTACTACTTTGCCATCGACATACACGAGTCAGTGGGTGGGATCTTCACGGCAACGAGAAGACTCTCCAGTCCCCTGCAGTGTTCTGCCGAACATTTACACCGCCTCGCCGCTTGACACTTCGCTGGTGAACGGGCTGCATCAGCATCCTGATTCCCCACAGCAGGAGGTCGCCTGCCACACAGTTGCGGGTAGATGACAAGCAAAATTACCTGCTAATTTCATACCCTGCCATGTCATCTACAGAAAGATCTACCACACTCCCACATAAAATGTCTCGATAAGCGTTTTTAAAAGTTGACATTCTTTTTGTTTTAGATCAAAGTCTTTTTAGTCTCTGTTTTTATCGGCATCTAAAAACGCCCCACTCCTGCACAAGACGTATAAAAAATTAAAAAAAAGACGTCAAAGGTTGAGGTGGTTTTGTTTTGCTGGTTGTTTGTGCGGGTTTTGTCATAGGACTTTGCCACCATTGATTGTTCATAGTATTCTGTGCCACTGGAGAAGGTTTGTGGTCAAGGGTGCAGATTTGTCTTGAACATTGGGGGGTTGCAGTGTGAAGCATTTACATCTTTCCATTGATAATGGTATAAATATTGGGGGGGGGGTTGTACCACCACAAACAGGGGTGTAGATTCCCCATCCCCCCCGGAATCTACGCCCCTGTTTGTGGTGATGCTCAATTTTGTTGCAACTAATGTATACTGTACATTTTGTGAAATGTACCTGACGTCCCTTATGTATCCAGAATATTGCCAAACTACAAACGTCGAATTGTTCTTTGGCAACCACATCATACATTTTCTCTGTGTTCTTGCTTCCCAATCTCTATTTATCTGCTATGCTGTTTAAACACTAGTACCGTTACCTGTGCTGCCTTCTGATTGGTTGTCTGTTGCATACTGTCGACTACATTCATTTTGTATAAAAAACAATAAATAAATAAAAAACAACAACAACAACATTTGTTATAAATGGATGAATAAATGAATGAATGAATGACAATTATATATTCGATTCGAATGGGGCTAAAGGCACACCGTAAGAGGAAAAAAAAAATCTGGTCACAAAGTGTATCAAGATTGGAATAAAAAATTGTTTTATTGAATATTGATGGAGCAACATAATTTGTGTGGGGAAAAAAAGAATATTGTTTTGATTCAAATTAATTTCTTTTTTAAAAAAATTGCATTTCATCTCAAGTACTCTATAAACAAACTGATCTCCATTGTGATTAGATTAGTTAATGATCAGTTAATAATTTTTCATAACAAATCTGTTTGGCCCAATTAAGAAATACAATGTGTTAATGGGGGACTTTAGCCCATGCAACAAGGGGCTTTTACCCTAAATACTATCTTTTCACTTATTGAACAGTTTTTTATTTTTATTTTATTTAATCATCTTAAGCAAAACTGAAAATGACAAATACGCATTTTGTCTCAAAATAATCATCTGCGTCAAACGGCACTGTTCTTGGTTTTGTATCACTAATAAATTTAGTGTCATTCTCGGACAGTGCCATAGTTATGATACACAATAGTAACAAACGATAGTGAGAAAAATAGACCCAAGAGCAGAGAAACAGTTCAAAGGATTTATTAACAGTAATAATGAGCAGTCACTGGGTTGAGGAATGTAGAAAATCCCGACACTGGCTACAGCAGCGTGAAGCGAGCCATCCTCCTTCTCCACAAAGAACCCTGCCCCTGCCGGCGAAGAGGAAGGGCAAATGAGACTGGCTGCCAGAGAATCATTAATATACCGGTTCATGGCCTCCTTCTCGGGATCCATACTGTAGCCGGGCAGGGAGAAGTTTCTGAAGTTCAGGGAGTTTGTCCAAAGGTGTTGCGCTTGCCAATAACCCCTCTCCTACAGACGAGCAATGCATTTTACCGGACAGGAAGCAGAGAGATGATCCAAAGCAGCACAGTAAAAACACAGTCCATTAACGAGACTGTCGCTGTTTCTCCCTGCATGAGATTTGAGTTCTAGCGACTTGCATAGGCTCAAGTGTCAGGCCGTGAGACTGGCGAGTTGGCTGGAGAGGCAGAACGTGTAGGAGGATAAGCCGCCAGGGTAGGTGGAAAGCGGCATTGATCGACTCGGATAGCCAAATCCACCAAGTCATCGAAGCGCGGAGGCAAATCCAAAGAATAAATCTTGTCCAGAATGTCGTCAGAAAGACCATGCAGAAATTGATCCCCCGTAGGGTGGTCATTCCACTCACAAGAAGCAGCTAGATTTTAAGCAGCAAGAAGTAAATAAATGAATTGGTTGATTTGTATTTTAGGCAGAGGAATGGATCAAAGGCCGTATGAATAAGATTCAAGAAGATTCAAAGATGGACCTCAGCAGCCTTCAGACTAAAATGTAAATACTGCAGAAGCATGAGGTGTTTGAGGCAGAGATTCTGGCCCATGGAAAGATAATTGATTCTGTCCAGGAGGAGAGCCCATGAACTGAGAGACAATGTGGTTTAGAAGTCAGTCAGAGATTATCCTAAATTAATTGCTGTGTTATACCTTTTATTATTATTTTACACTGTAATACACTGGCGGCCAAAAATTTGGAATAATGTACAGATTTTGCTGTTTCGGAAGGAAATTGGTACTTTAATTCACCAAAGTGGCATTTAACTGATCACAAAGTATAGTCAGGACATTACTGATATAAAAAAACAGCACCATCACTATTTGAAAAAAGTCATTTTTTATCAAATCTAGACAGGCCCCATTTCCAGCAGCCATCACTCCAACACCTTATCCATCAGTAATCATGCTAAATTGCTAATTTGATACTAGAAAATCACTTGCCATTATATCAAACACAGCTGAAAGCTATTTGGTTCATTAAATGAAGCTTAACATTGTCTTTGTGTTTGTTTTTAAGTTGCCACAGTATGCAGTAGACTGACATGTCTTAAGGTCATTAGGTCAAAAATGGCAAAAAAAGAAACAGCTTTCTCTAGAAACTCATCAGTCAGTCATTGTTTTGAGGAATGAAGGCAGTAGGAAGGAAGTAAGATTTCATACAAAGGTGTACACTACAGTCTTCAAAGACAAAGGACAACTGGCTCTAACAAGGACAGGAAGAGATGTGGAAGGCCAGATGTGCAACTAAACAAGAGGATAAGTACATCAGAGTCTCTAGTTTAAGAAAAAGATGTCTCACGTGTCCTCAGCTGACAGCTTCATTGAATTCTACCCACTCAACACTGGTTTCATGTACAACAGTAAAGAGAAGACTCAGGGGTGCAGGCCTTATGGGAAGAATGCAAGAAAAAGCCACTTTTGAAACAGAAAAACAAAAAGAAAAGGTTAGAGTGGGCAAAGAAACACAGACATTGGACAACAGATATTTGGAAAAGAGTGTTATGGATCTTAACTCCATTGAGCTTTTGTGGGATCAGCTAGACTGTAAGGTGCGTGAGAAGTGCCCGACAAGACAGCCACATCTATGGCGAGTGCTACAGGAAGCGTGGTGTGAAATGTCACCTGTATATCTGGACAAACTGACAGCTAGAATGCCAAGGATCTGCAAAGCTGTCATTGCTGCACATGAAGGATTTTTTGATGAGAACTCTTTGAAGTAGTTTCAAAATCAAAATCAAATCACATTTATTATCACACAGCCATATACACAAGTGCAATGGTGTGTGAAATTCTTGGGTGCAGTTCCGATCAATATAGCAGTCGTGACAGTGATGAGACATATGCCAATTACAATAACATCAAATTAACACAACACAATTTAAAGTCTAATATACACATATTTACACACAACAATATACAAATAATAACATGCACTGTACAGTATACAATACGCACAATATAGATACACATTATACAATAAAAATAAAAAAGTATAAATAAAAATAAATAAAATAAAAATAAAAAAGTATATATAGTAGTATATATAGAATGTACAGGCTGTATTGTACTGTATTGACATTCAGGCTGTCGGTTGATAGTCAGTTGTTAAGAGAGAATATATATATAATAATAATATAATTTATGACAGTCCGGTGTGAGATATAAGAGTAAGAGTAATAAAGTGCAGTGCTGATGTATTTTGATCGTGGGAGATCAAGAGTTCAAAAGTCTGACTGCTTGGGGGAAGAAGCTGTCATGAAGTCGGCTGGTGCGGGTGCTGATGCTGCGATACCGCCTGCCTGATGGTAGCAGTGAGAATAGCCCATGGCTCGGGTGGCTGGAGTCTCTGATGATCCTCCGAGCTTTTTTCACACACAGCCTGGTATAGATGTCCTGGAGGGAGGGAAGCTCACCTCTGATGATGTGTCTGGCAGTTCGCACCACCCTTTGCAGTGCTTTGCGGTTGTGGGCTGTGCTATTGCCGTACCAGGCAGAGATGCAGCCAGTCAGGATGCTCTCTACAGTGCAGGTGTAGAACTGTGTGAGGATGTGGCGGTTCATTCCAAACTTCCTCAGCTGTCTCAGGAAGAAGAGGCGCTGATGAGCCTTCTTCACAACGACTTCAGTGTGGATGGACCATGTGAGTTCCTCAGTGATGTGGACACCCAGGAACTTGAAGCTGCTGAGTCTCTCCACTGGTGCTCCATTGATGGTGATGGGACTGTGTTCTCTATCTCTTCTCCTGAAGTCCACCACAAGCTCCTTTGTCTTGCTGACATTGAGAGAGAGGTTGTGCTCCTGAAACCAGTGTGTGCACCTCCTCTCTGTAGGCTGTTTCATCATTGTCAGTGATCAGACCTACCACTGTCGTGTCATCAGCAAACTTAATGATGGCATTGGAGCTTGTGTTGCCACACAGTCATGTGTGTACAGGAGTGGGCTGAGAACACAGCTCTGTGTCTTAAAGCAAGCAGTTGTGGTTCGTGGAAAAGTTGGAGGATAACCATGATTTTCTTGAGTCCCTGCAGAAAGTGGAACAGGTTGAAGTTTGGATAAGACAAAAGGTAAAGAAAATAAAGCTATTCCATTACATTTCAGAAATTACTGAAAAAGTGTGTACATCTAACCCAAATTGGGAATCAACATGCTGATATTATTATACTATTTTTATTTACAAGTAAATATTCACACATTGATATTTATTGTTTTTACTCTATTCCATTGCAGACAATCAACAATATTGCTTAACATTGCTATCTGTGGTTATCCCACAAAATTTAATGTTTGGTTAATTGGCCTCTGTTTCTTTCCTGTATAAGACGTGATGATAAATATTGGTGATGTTGGGGAAGATCATGAACATGGTCAGCATCTGCTGAAGAAGCGTGAATTTCATCAGTGAATTTAGAGGCACAGGCTCTGGGGTAAGTCTTGTGTTCCTCTTGGTCTAGAAAATGTTAAAGCTGAAGTGGTTCATTTTGTTCCAGACCACAGACTGAAATTGTATACAGCTGTTACAGGCTTACAGTATATGCCTCAGTAAAGTAATTTAGATTAATTCACTAAGCAGTTTTCATTCTTAGGATGTGACTGTGGATGATGCTCACATCAAACCATCAACACTCAAAACCATGCTCGGCTAGAAAGACAGAACCGTGATGAGCTGGCAAATGTGAGGAAGCGTAGACAGCAGCTCAATGAACGGTTCATTCTCATGTTTTCACATTGTTCATTTTTAGACAATACAACCATGCTCTGTTATAATCTAGCACATTGTCATTTGTTTTGACTTTCTTGTCGCACTCATAACAGATGGAGTAATTTCCATGGCAACTTGAGCAGCTATAAGCGGAAGCTAGAGGCAGCGCTAGAGGTCCATGCTTTGATGCTCGAAGAGTTAGAGGAGGTCAGAGACAGAGCTGGAGAGAAGGTATGAAGATATAGAGTGGGGTATATAAATCTGATACAAAGAAAGCATATCTATACTGATAAATTGTGCTGGGAAATATGATGTGATATATATCTTTACATAGTGGCTTGGATACATCTTACCCAGCATGAGAGTTCAGGAAATGGTGCACTGCTCAGTTTAGAGATCATCAAATCAACTGCATTGAACTTTATTAATGTGTTCATTTAGTGTTCCATCTCTATAGTCCTTTGAATTGGACAGACAGATAGACAGATAGATAATGTAGAATACTTTACTTTCTGTAATGTAGAATCAAAGTGCATAGTTTAAGTAATAAAAAGTCAAACAAAGCAATGTTGGTCACTGGGGCCATAGATGCTGTTGCTGCAGGGTCAGGGCTGTGGAGTGGATGTGAAGACTGTGGAGAACCTCATTCGCAGACATGAGATGGAAATAGAGGCTCGAGTCATCCAAGAGAGAGGCACTGTATAGAGTGGACAGATGTTCTACAAAGAACAGATTCCTTCTGTGGCCGTATAGTGCAAAACAAAACAACATACAGTATCTAAAAATATAACAGCAAATCCAAAAACAAAATAACAATTCAGAAACACAACAACAAATCATGAAACACAACGCCAAAACTGGAAACACAATGACAAGTCAGAAAACACAACAGCAAGACAGAAAACGCAATGACAAGTCAGTTGAAATGGAAAGGGCAGGTACCATAGCTTCTCACCTGACTGGCAGTGTAGATGATACCTAGCCCTTCGTGACTGGTTCAGTGCCCGCTTATGTGATTATTTCAAGATCCATGAAATAACTGAATCATTTGGAGTGGTTTCTCACTCAGTAAAACAGTAACGGGACACTGTATAACACAGAGCAAAAACAGTGAGCGTGGGATAAAGTTATTTTAAGATACTATTTGTGTTAGGGACTGTCTAAATGACCACTAGCTGCACTAAAATGTCAGTAGTATCCAAGCATTCATTCTATTGACTTGCATATTCAAACAAAACAAACACTTATTAAAAATGCATTTTCACAGTCTAAAAGTTGCAGTAGGCTGCCAGTGTGATGACTGACTTACTACATGTGAAGTTTTGCCAGCATGTCCAATTATTTATACAGCGTTCAATTATTTTAGAAAAGAAATCACTGAAATTCACAAAATACATATGATTTTCATATTCTAAAGGTTGTAACGGGCTGTTAATGGATCAGCTGACTTTATTTAGGAGAGATTTTCCCAGTATGTGCAGTTACACAAATACAGAATTCAATAATTTTTTTAATAAATAATTAAACTTAATCAAGTAAGTTAGTCACTCACACCACTGGAAGCCTTCAACAACCTCTGGGATGTAAAAATAACATCTTGATGAATTTAAGTGTTTTTTCTAAAATAATTGAATATTGTATCTATATAATTGGACATACTGGGAAAATCTTGTCTAATGTAGGTCAGTCTATCCATTGGCAGCAACAGAACCCTTTAGAATTTAGATTTTTGTTACATTTTTTTTTTTTTTAATAGTGTTTAAGTTAGAACAGGCAAGTAAATTAAATGAATGCTTGGATGCCACCAGTGTTTTAGCATAGTTGATGGACTTTTAGATGGTCCCTTATGCACTTCACCTAAGATGAATATCATACCTAGAATTAATTGTATTCCGTTTGCTCTTTTTGCTCTCTGTGCCCTAAAGTGTCCCATTACTGTTTCACTGAATGAGAAACCACTCCAGTTTTTTATGGATCTTGAAATAATCAGTGGACTAATCGTGAAGAAAGGATTAGGCTATTATACACGCAGCCAATCAGGTAAGAAGCTATGGGTACATACTCTTTCCGTTTCAACTGACTTGTCATTGTGTTTTCTGTCTTATCGATGTTTTCTGACTTGCCCTTGTGTTTTACAGTTTTTTTTTTTTACGATTACTTACATGCTAAAATTAAAAATAACTCACAGTTAGTGAAACCTGACACTCAAGGAGCAAAACCTCAGCCCAGATCTGCACAACTATAAGCACATTCTCAGCCTTACACTTTTTGCAAAACAGTAGACAGAAATCTAACATGATGTCACTTCTTTGCCATTTCAAGGCACTGCAAGCCCTATAAAAAGGCAACAGGTGAGTTTACCTGTCTTCAACAAAAATGGAAGGCAACGTTGCAGTAAGAGGAAGAGGGAGATACATCATTGGCCACAGAGCTATTTTGAATGTCCCGGGCCAACATGGTGGTACTGTAACATCACAATGTGCGCTGCAATCGCGCGGAATGGGGTCCTCCACCACCATGCCATCTTAGGTTCTTACAACATGCCCCACATACTCACATTTTTAGACAGACTACACAACATTGTCACAGCAGAAGACCAAATGGATTCAGAGCAGATGAGGTACATTGTCATCTGGGACAATGTATCTTTCCATTGATCTGCTCTGGTCCAAAACTGGTTTCATCAGCATCCACAATTTTCACACCAATACCTCCCACCATACTCTCCCTTCCTTAACCCCATTGAGGAGGTTTTTTCAGCGTGGCGGTGGAAGGTTTACGATCTCCAGACCTATGTCAGGTCCTCATTCAAGCCATAGAGGAGGCCTGTGACTTAATTGATGCAGGGTCTGTGCAAGGATGGATTTGCCATTTAAGAAGATTCTTCCCTCGCTGTCTTGTGAGAGAGAACATAGCCTGTGATGTGGACGAAGTGCTATGGCCAGATCCAGGTAGGCGAAGAGGTGATGCTTAGGGTTTTTTTATTTTATTTTTTTATTCATGCTTTTTTTTATTTATTTTTTTATTTCATGAATGTTTTTGATGTGTTTACTGTATGTACTATATTCTATTTAGAATATGTTTTGCTCTGATTTTCAGTGCAAAATGCAACCTTTGGAAATGCACGGATGTATTGACTGATTTTACAATGTGGGGAGAAATCAATATTTTCATCAGTGTGCAGTACTGGTCTTGTGTGTTGTGTTTGGTCAATATATTCATGTACTTTACTCTAACAATATCTCTGAAAAAATCAAACCCAGACTATATCATTAGAAAAGTCGAAATGTTAAAAGTGTTTTAGATTGAGCACAGCAGTGTGTAACTGGTTCAAACAGAATCAGATCGTATGAATCATGTGTGTGCCATATGGTGTCAAAATTGGGTTTTTATAAATTATTGTATGGTTTTAAATGAAGTGTTTCATTTTGCAAAAGATCTGAGGTGTTCTGCTAAATTGCTACTTGTGTGTGTGGTTGTGTGAATTGTGTGTAGTGTTTTGACAAAATGAGCCCTGTTTTCAAAATCGTGCTTAAGCAGTCATAAAAAAACTGTAAGATATGGCGTCGTGTTTTCTGATTTGTCCTTTTGTTTTTTCGGATTTGCCATTGTGTTTTATGATTTGTTGTTGTATCTCTGAATTTTTATTTTGTTTTTGGATTTGCCGTTGTGTTTTCAGATTTGTTGTTTTGTTTTGCACTTCATGGCCACCGTAGATTCCTACTCATTATTCAGTGCACTGCAGGTAACACTTCATATGCAATATCTATTGTGTACTTTTCTTTGTGCATTATGTGACCCTATTAGCACCTTCCAATAAAGTTAAACTATTGTATGTACAAAAGTCTTTAAATAAAGTATTTACAGTGCATTATATGCTATAGAGTGTGGGTTTGTGTAACTCACTAAAGGTATTCTTCTTAAAGTGAGGGTTACAAAGGAAACAATGGCTCTAATTTATACAACCAGGGCCTGGAGAAGGAGACTAAAGACAGGTTGAGGAGGCACTCTGACCTGTCTGACAAATTTAAAAGAAGCAGGAAGAGGTCAAATTTGCTTTAGTGAATCTGGACAAGGAGGTCAAACAAAGGTATGCAACCAATGTTACTGAATTGAACAATAATAACATTAATATTTATATAAAAGTAATAGTAGTAATGTTAAAAAAAAAAAAAAAAAAAAAAGCTTATGGGAGGATAGTTTGGATAAAAAGGTTAACAGTGTCTTACATTTAAAGGTTAGTTCACCCAAAAAATAATTAACTCATGATGTTCCTTAGCCGTATTACTTTATTTCTTCAGTGGAACACAAAAGGAGATGAAAATTCTGAAAGTGAATGGTGATTTTACATTTATTTAAACATCTCTCTTTGTGTTCCACAGAAGAAAGTAATACTGGTTTTGAATGATGACAGATTTTTATGTCTTTGTGTGTGTGTGTGTGTGTGTGTGTGTACTATTTCTTCACTATGTTTTTGTAGGAAAGAATGGTTGCAAAAATCTCACCAGCTGCAGCTGATGAAAGCTAACCAGCGCCTTCTGCTGGACTGGACATGGAAGCAGACTGATGAGATGGTGAAGAAGGGCCTGCCTAAGAATAAGACTGAAGCTGAGAGCTTCATACTAGGGCACCAGGACTGGAAGGTATTAAACTAAACAAAAAAACGTAACTTATGAGAGAACTTCTCAGCTCCTCTGCTCCTGTTGCTGAATGTTATTGCTAGTAGTTTGTCAGATTGTTTGTCTAACCCTGTCAAGAAATACAAAGTTAACTCTAATACATAGCTACTAATGTGGCTGCAATGTTTTCAGGCTGAGATTGATGCCCATGCGGAGCATATAGATTCAGTTAAGAGTTTTGGACAGAATCTTGTTAAGTCTGGACCCGGTGATTTAGCAGAGATTAAAGACGCCTTACGCAAGCTCGAGGATGCCAAGTCAAAGCTTGCTCAAGCTTGGCAGGACAGAAAGAAAACTCTGGATCAAGCACTGAAGCTCCAGGTTACTTTGATTCATTGCGGTTTTTTACCGTTTATACTGGACTTACTCAAGCCAGAAACATTTGTTTTGTGAGGTATGTGGGGTATAACGAGACTTTTATTGGTTGCAGGTATTCCTGGGCTATGCTGAGCAAAGTGAGAACTGGATGAGTAACAGGGAGGCGTTCTTGATCAATGAAGATCTAGGGGTACCTGCTCCAAGTCAGTCTTGGACCTTATTTGAAAGGCATTATTTTGCACAATAAACTACCAAAAAACAAAAAATAATCTGTCTTGACATATCATAAAATGGCCTTTGTGCTTTTTATCCTGAGTAATTATGGAAATGCATGCTGATAGATGTTTTTCATTGGCATTTTATTGGGATCCTTTTCAGAGGTGGAGGCTCTTCAGAGGAAGCGTGCTCTGTTTGAGAGCTCTATAGAAGCTCAAATGGAACGGGTGAAAAAAATTGACAGGTTATCTCAGCAGCTCATTCAGGCAAAACACTATGACTCTGACAACATCAAGAAGAAGACCAAAGCTATTTTGCTCAGGTATGCAGTAAGAATAAAAGTGATTAACCAACTTCATAGATTAAAATAAATAAAAAGTAAAATCCAATGTTTTATTTCTTTCTTAAAGAAAAGACAAAATACTAGAGATGAGCAAAGCTTGACAAAAAGCTTTGGAAGAATCTCTACAGCTGCAGAAGTTCCTAGAAGGAAGCTATGAGGCGTGCAAAGGAAAAACTCTTGCTGAATTTTGGAAAGTCAAGAGATGCGATTCATTTAAGTAGCCTTTTTTTCTTCTTCTTACATATCAATTCCTTTGTCCTTTCACAAAATAAAGGCAAAATGTCCTTTTGCTTATAAACTCTGTGGCTCTTGATGAGAGCTGGTGAGATCCTATTAACCTTCTGGCTAAGCTGCTGAAACATCAGAGCTTTGAGGCTGAGATACTGGCCAACCGCAACCAAGTGGATGCCCTCGTAAAGGTTTGGCATTAGGCTCTTACAGAATGTTAAGACCAGAGGTCGACCGATAGTGGATTTTGCAGATACCGATAACTAAGTTGGTGGAAAAGGCTAATAACCGATTAATCAGTGATAATTTTTTTAAATTGATTAATAGAAATGTGAAATATATATATATATATATATATATATATATATATATATATATATATATATATATATATTTGTCTTCCCTTACTATGATGGGCTCAGACATAGAGGCTACAAGAGTCCAAAATTAATAAAATCCCAGGCGCAAGCGATTCGAGGGTGCGTCTGATGCAATTTAAGATTTTGAATCGATTATATTGGAACCCCTCTAGATTGTATAGACTTGGTCTTAAAGACACACCCACCTGCTGGCAATGCCAATCGGAAGACGGGGACACAACCCATGTTTTTTGGGGATGTGTTAAAATACAGGAATTTTGGTGAAAGATTCAAGGATTTATGTGTGATGTGCTGGACACAAAGTTTTCATTTTGCCCCAGACTCTGCATTTTGGGTGATGGGGAAGTCATACATTTTGGGGATAGCCACTTGAGAGGTTGGGTCCTGGCCGGAGTTATGGTGGCCAGGCTAATAATACTCAGGGGGTGGAAGACGGCTGGGGCACCCTCATTTCGCGAGTGGTGTGGGGAGATGAGCGAGGTTGCGGCGTTTGAGGAGGCAATCTTCAGAAGGTTAGGAAAGTGCGATTTGTTTAATAGGAAGTGGGGTGGATATTTTGATTTTTTGGAGGGTTCTCAGGGAGAGGCAGTGGAGAGGGATTTTTGATTTTAAATTTTTTGTTTGATGTGTATGTGCACACTTGCTTTTTGAAAGTATATTATTTATTTTTTCTATTTTTTTGTTATAATTGTAACACCACTCTAATGCGTGTTTGTGTCAGGTGGGGGGGATGTTCGGGGGGAAGAGTTTAATTTATATATCTGATTCCATATTTTATGTTGTGTCTTGTTTTTTATGAATGGAATCAATAAAAATGTTAATAACAAAAATAAAATCCCAGGTGTAATACATCGTTCAACTAGAATCACAATAATATTCAGAAAATAAAATCAGATTTGGTGCATAATGTGGGACTTTTACCTATAAAGAAGACTGAAAAACACTGGGGACTCTTATTTTCAAATGACGTAGAGTTGAGTCCTGCAATCCAAGAAACAAACTGAAATCTAATTTATTATTTTGTAAAACTCTTAACGACTGTTGCTGTCCTGCTTGCGTTCATGTGATTACACGATAGCAGCAAAGCTGCCCCTGCTTGCGAGATGGGACGTTCAAGCAGAAACTTGTTTTGTTTATCTAAAAACAGGTCCATCACAGTGATAGTAATAACAGAACACAACACAGCTGGACACAAACCAAAGAACAGAACTTATAGAACATGTCTGAAGAGTTTGAAGTTGACGAGGAGATGCATTTCTATGCCCAGACTTACTTGTTTTAACCGGAGTACTCAGAAATCAAACTGAGAGAGTTTGAAGAGCTACACACAAACAAAAAAGCCACAATCAGACAGAGAGTACAGGAGATTGCAGTGTTTTTGAGGTTTTGCTTACAGAAAGTGAACTAAAGAACCGGAGAGAAAGGCGGAGGGAATGGGAATGTCTGTCACGTCTTCTCTGTTCTGAACCGGTGTGTATGTGTGACAAAGCTCCACCCTGAAGAGAGCAAGACCTCAGCAAAACAGTAGGTAGGTGTGGCATTCTCGGCCAAAATCAAGTTGTTTTTAGACGAATAGTGAGATGCTGACTGTTGTGCATTCATTTAATATCCTTGTTTGTGAGCAAACTAGTCTGAATTAAATCAGTCACATGCATTACTCAAGTCAACACTTTACTTGTGCACTTCAACACTGAACATGTTTGTTCTTATCATGCATAGTAATGTCACATCTTAAAGGCTGTAACGCTTTCCACTTTCATTTAATTTTTAAAATGCTGGGGTGCCAGACAGGAATTCTGTCGTTTGTGTTAAGTTTCAGTTTGTCCATAGTTAAGTAAATGAAAGGAAAACATACAAAGGTTGCATGCACATAATACCATCAATATTTTCCAGTCAATATCAACAATATACATGAACCTTAGACTTTGTAAGAATAGTTTCACACTCATAAAACCACGGTATGTAGGCAGTCAATTCAAAAATGTACTCAGGGAAGTTCAGTTCATTCTGTGTATTTTCAAACTTAAAGTGTCCACAAATCCAAAAAAAAAAAAAAAAAAAATCCCAAGTTGCAAGGAAAATTCAGTTCACTTCAACAGTCAAATTCAACAGTGAAACACATAAAATCCGTATAGCAGCTCAAGACTTTTAACCAGTTCAACAATCAAAAATGTAGCACATACTCAAACAAAAAAATGAAATATATGTAAGCAGTCAGTCAGCAGCAAGCTTTTAGCGTATGGTGTTTACTCACAACATACGCTACATTTTGAAGTAGTCCGGACCAACTGCATGTGCGTGTTTAAGAGCAAGTAACTCCACTCTGTAAATCCAGTGCAGGTATTGCAGAAACTCCGATTAGAACTGTGCAAGCCCCGTTTCCACTAGGGATGGGCGATACCACTTATTTTCTTTTCGATCCGATAACAAGTACTTTTAGGCCAAAATCGCCGATATCGATACCAATACCTATACCTCTATTAAATTGAATTTTACTAATTCTTTGGATAAAATAAGTAACTTAAATTATTACTTAAATTGTTTTATATATGTATAGGCCTAAACAGAAAATTATTAGCCTGCTTTGTTTACCCTTTAAAAATGAGTAAGTATAAGCCACATATAAAACCTCAAAATTAATCATAGATATAATTATGTTGTTACTATTACTAAAACCAAGTTACCATATGGATACTACAGTAATGCTGTAGTAAAACCAGGGTTAATTGTATCAAAAAAATCTGCCAAGAAGAAAAAAAAGAAAACATGATTACCACAGTTGTGGTTACTAAAGTCATGGCTAATACAATATTACTACAGTAAATCCATGGTAAGTTTTCATATGTGTATCATTTATTAACAAGGATAACAGATCGTTATCAATGTTTTAACAACTCTGAATTTAAATAAACCTGAAAAAATTGTCACACAAGCCTATTATAATACATGTCATGTCTAGGTTTGTCATTACTTATTGTGAATAACTCCAGATGCTGTTTTTCTGTCATTACCTCAGGAAAACACTGCTCCCTCTTTGAACGAGCACTATGACTGAAAAGGTGAGCACTGTCTGACTGCTAGTGTATTTTAGCATTTCTTCATGTCAAGATGAACTTATAGCTCTTGCGTATTCAAATCATATCAAATCACTTTTATTGTCACACAACCATATACACAAGTGCAATGGTGTGTGAAATTCTTGGGTGCAGTTCCGATCAACATAGCAGTTGTGACAGTGATGAGACATATGCCAATTTACAATAACATCAAATTAACACAACACAATTTAAAATCTAATATACACATAATTACACATAACACAATATACAAATAATAACATACAATGTACACTATACAATACACACAATATAGAATACACATTATACAATAAAAAATAAATAGTATATATAGTATATATAAAAAGTACAGTAGGTTGTATTGTACTGTATTGACATTCAGGCTGTCGGTTGATAGTCAGTTGCCAGTGTGTTGTTAAAAGAATATAATTTATGACAGTCCAGTGTGAGATAATAAGATTAATAAAGTGCAGTGCTGATGTATATTGATCGTGAGAGATCACGAGCTCAAAAGTCCGATTGCTTGGGGGAAGAAGCTGTCATGAAGTCGGCTGGTGTGGGTCCTGATGCTGCAATACCTCCTGCCTGATGGTAGCAGTGAGAACAGCCCATGGCTCAGGTGGCTGGAGTCTCTGATGATCCTCCGAGCTTCACACACAGCCTGTTATAGATGTCCTGGAGGGAGGGAAGCTCACCTCTGATGATGTGTCTGGCAGTTCGCACCACACTTTGCAGGGCTTTGCGTTCGTGGGCGGTGCTATTGCCGTACCAGGCGGAGATGCAGCCAGTCAGGATGCTCTCTACAGTGCAGGTGTAGAACCACGTGAGGATGTGGCGGTTCATTCCAAACTTCCTCAGCCGTCTCAGGAAGAAGAGGCTCTGATGAGCCTTCTTCACAACGGCCTCAGTGTGGATGAACCATGTAAGTTCCTCAGTGATGTGGACACCGAGGAACTTGAAGCTGCTGAGTCTCTCCACTGGTGCTCCATTGATGGTGATGGGACTGTGTTCTCTATCTCTTCTCCTGAAGTCCACCACAAGGTTGTGCTCCTGACACCAGTGTGTCAGAGTGTGCACCTCCTCTCTGTAGGCTGTTTCATCATTGTCAGTGATCAGACTTACCACCGTCGTATCATCAGCAAACTTAATGATGGCATTGGAGCTGTGTGTTGCCACACAGTCATGTGTGTACAGGGAATACAGGAGTGGGCTGAGAACACAGCCCTGTGGGGCTCCAGTGTTGAGGGTCAGTGATGAGGAGATGTTACTGCCCATTCTAACCACCTGGCATCTGCTTGACAGGAAGTCCAGGATCCAGCTGCACAGTGAGCTGTTTAAGCCCAGAGACCTGAGTTTCTCATCAAGCTTGGAGCTTCTCATCAAGCTTCACATACCATATTTAATGGTATGTGGCGGTTATTTAATATCCCAATGAAAGATGCAGACGACCCATTCATTCAGGCAAGCAAATAAAGTGGCAAACGCAGTCGTCGTGTTAAAGAGATGCAGATGACACATTCATTGGGACAGTAGCTGCGTTTACATGGACACTTTTTGTTTTAATCGGAATGAAATCATTCCGATTGATGATTTCTGAACGTACTGTTTACATGAATGCTACATAAAGTAATCAGATTGATGTGAGCGTTTATATGTATCAAGCATCAGATCGGAACTGCTATTGTGACGTGTGTACACTGCACGATTATACAGCATTCGCCGTTTGAAGGGGTGTTCTCACTTGACTTCACACAAAATTATTTCAGACTTCTCTACTAATGAGGATATGATGTTTTGCGCGACGGCTTGTAGTTTTAATAATCAATACATCATAAATAACACACATTACATTCATAATGTTCAAATATACCGTCTACTCATTTTCCAGCAACAATAAAAACATCCAGCTTTGAAATATACAGGCTTTGAATTGAGCCAAGAGGTCAGTTCGATTTACCCATTTCATGTGATATCATTATATGACCTCGCTGCCATATACCGTACAGTATATGACCAAAACTCATACCTTCAGTATGCTGCGCTGTGGGATGTGACAAAAGTCAACAAAACTTTTGTTTCTATTTATAAAGCTTAATAAAGTGATACTACTGTTAACATACCAGAGCCAAAATCACAAAGTCAACCAGTGATGAAGAGGGAGAGCAACGATCGAACACTTAAATTTATAATACAGTATACTAATGTTAGTCATTAAACAACACACAAGATTTTGAAGCATAGAATTTATTCACGCCATCAGATTACAATGTAAGAATAGTCATATTTACACAGCAAGTTGATATGGAAAATATGGATATTTTTAAATTAACTACATTACAAAAGAGACAACATATGCATGACAACATAAATAAAACACAATAGTAATAATTAATAATTTGCATAGGTTTGTTTGCCTCAGTTGCTTTCTGTGTTCTCTTTATGAGCTAAAAGCAGATCTTACTTTCATATAGGTGGGATCATCACAGACGTTTAGTAAGATAGTGGCCGAATCAGACCAGAAAACAACACAAACATTTATAACTCCTGAATGAGAGATGTTTATGGTGATATACCTCTGAGTGTGTGTGCTCGTCTATAACACGTCAGACTGGCCGGCGTACGGAGATTAATCGTGAATAAAATATATTTAAATGACCATGAAAGTCAAATCTGGCAACATTTCTGCAGACTTCAGACATGTACACACTTTTCCTGGCACTTGGCATGGATCAAAAGCAACTTTTGGATGCTTTTATTGATGTCATTTCACAGGTGTTTCTCCATTCACCGCTATTGCTTCTTTACACTGATGGTCACAAATATGCTTACTGTAATGAAAGTGTGTCGTTGTGCGTGAAACGTCATGACTCCATTACTGTGTCAGTACTGAACATACACAGATCGTCCCAGTTTCAAACGGATTAGAAAAGGTTTACACCACCCCTTACAATCCGAATGAAATTTAAATCAGATGTGGCCAATTTAATCCAATTGACGTGGTTACATGAGACTTTTTTATTCGGATTGAGCTTCTAGTCTGATCACAAACGGATTACCAGGGTCCATGTAAACGCAGCTAGTGTGTGTCTCTGTGCAAAGTCATATTTTTGAACCCAAAGGGACGCCATAAGTCCGGATTCACATACACTACCGGTCAAAAGTCAAAAGACGGAATCTCCAAAAGGGGTGGGGTTACTCCAAAAGAGGGTTGCGCCAACTCCAAAAGGGGGTGACACCTCCACACACAGTTAAGGTTAGGGAAATGGTTAGGTTAGGTTAGGGGCTCCCTGTATTTTTGCTGGCGGTTTGGTGCTCCAGCCCCTTTTTGGAGCTCTGTCTCCAAACTATACTCTTCTCCATGAGCGGGGCGTGGCGTGAGCAGCAAGTTTTCATTTCGGTGCCCATATGAATAGATTACAGCCTTAACATTGCGAATGGGAGCCGCGAGGTGTAGTGTCCCAGAAGCGTCCCAGACATGGCAGTGAGCGGATAGTTTAGGCGTTGACCCTATTTTTGCTGCGTGGCTTAAGCTGAACTCAGCGACTCTGGGTTTAGAAAACTATAATAATCAGATTACAGAAAAGACACAAAAGCAACAAAAATATTTAAACCGAACCTACAATACAATACAATTTATAGGTCTGCATAAAAACAAACACAAAATAACTAAATATAGGAAATAATAACTCTAGGACTTTTGCCTGTTTATGTATCCACCTTATTTTTTAATGTAACTAGGGCACTGCCATTATCAACCTTGAATGTGGACCTCTTCCACCTCCATAAGCCACCTCCGGCCATTTCAGCGATGCTAAATACTAATTTATACTGTTTTATATTGCAGGCTGGCAATACATGTGATCATATAATTATCATTTGCCATCGTTTTATCACACGCTGTTTCACAGGCAGAATGAATGAGAGATCAGGCGCTGAAACGCTCAGCTCCATCTGTCAGGGCTACTACCACAAACTTTACATAACCAGGAGAGAGAAGGAGAAAGAGAGCAGAAATCTGCTGGGAAAATGCTGCTTCAACTTACTTTGCACCCAAACTGCATCTTGTTTCATCTTGGCAAAATAATAAACACATTCTCTCCATTCTTGTCAGAGAGCATTCTCACTTTCTTAGCAATAAATAATAAACAGACACTCAGATCTCGCATTCAGCATGGTTTATGAAACATCACCTTCGAACAGTAAATAAAGCCATCATTGGAGGCTTCGCAGATACTGTAAATATGAATACCGCATCATCACGCTCTTGGTGAAGAAGCTGATTTTTATTATGGTCTCTTCAATACAACACACAGCAACAAGTGAATTATTTATTTACTCTTTTATTATAAATGCTGACGTTAAATTATCAGACATTCGGATATTATTCTGCTGTACATTCTGTGGTTGTGTGATAGTTTATAAGCCCATATCACTAAATTCTGGTATTTTCCTTCTAGTTATTTATGGTCAATGACAGCGGAACTTATCACACTTGCTGGAAATGCAGCCACTTGCTTATTCTGCTTTGCAAAATAAGGTGGTAACTGCATTTTGGAATAGAGTATAGGCTTTAAAATATTAACCAATCACGACCAAGTACACTGATAAACAAACAAGTGAATGTGACTGCACGCGCAGTTGTCGCTGAAGCAACAATTTACCTCATTCGAATTTGCAAGGCCGCAACAACTGATTGTGGAGGTTGAGAATTATGAAGTGCTTTACAACCCTCCGCATTTATTATACAAGGATTTATAAGTAAAGGAAAAAGTGTGCCTTCATGTTGTAAAAAAATAGTCTACCTAACAGTTTGTCAAGTGTTTTAACAAAGAAATCAAGCGTATAGCGTCAGTTCAGGCAGGTCACGTGAGTCATGCTTACAATCAGCTGACGGTTAGCTGATTATGAGGTCTACCATACATTTCAGACGCTCATCAGAATGGTTCTTTTTTAAGTCCTCCATTATTCCTGCACACTTTTATTCACTTAAACATTTAGCTTAGGACTGGTAACCAATCTATACAGATGAACAAATAAAAAGTCTGAGGGGTATTCCAGAAAGCAAGGTTAACTTACCGTGACATAAACCCTGAACTCTTGGTTAATTAACCCAAAACTTGCTTGCTCGCGGTATGGGGTTTCCAGAACACCTGCGCGGGGTTAGTTCACTCAGCCATGAGTTTGAAACTCAGAGTTTGTGCGCGTTCACGGTGAACTCCGAAAGATCACCGAATCCACAAGTCACCATGGAAACAGACGCTAAGAAGAAAGGCAGGGCATATTTCAGTGAAGCAGAACATGAAGTTTTAATGGCTGCAAACGAGCATTATTTCATCTTCACTTGTAATAGCGATAGGAGCTACATTGGTTTAGAACTGATAGTTTGCTTGACAGAAATTATACTGAATCATTGCATGAATTTTTAAATTAATAAAACTATAAAGTTCTACCATACATATAAAGCTTAATTGAACATTAATATTAGACCTATCTCACCTACATTAATGTTTAATAGGTCGACTGTTATGTTATTTGTTTTACTGAACTTCATTATAAGTATTAACATTCATATTCTATTAATATTATGATAATAGGCTATAGGTTTACAATTAAAGATTAATTTTAATGGCGTTTACCATGATTTGTGCATGCTAATTTTATTTTACTGTATGTCATGTGAACTGAATGTATTTCCTTTATTTTTAATACCATTTGATGTACCCAGTTGGGGTTTCTAAAAACTTAGAATCATATCACCTTTAATTTCCCCCAGTTACTGATGGTCTCTTTGTATTAATAGACCCTCTTTCAATTGTAGGATCTCCCACAGTTGTCATCATTTTCCATTGATTTAATGTAATGTTTTTTAGTAGGCCACACATGATTCTTCATGTGCATTATAAGATGAAGATCTGCTGTAACAGAGGTGGACAGTGATAGGAGTTACATGTCCATTGTGTTCTTTTCTCATTTGAAGTGGCATTAAAACTTGTCATGTTGTGTTGTCATGTACAGTAGGGTCCATCTGCCTCCACCAACTTGGTATGGAATGAAATGATGTTGTTTTAATTGAAGATTATGTGTCTGACTATACATCATAGATGTTCATGATCTCAGCATTAGGGAAAAGTAACTAATCTCTTCCTTGTTAGCTTTAAAAGGTCCCTATTGAAAGGCAGAACAAAAATGACATTTAGAGATGGACCATGTACAGTTTCTGATGGAGTAGAGGAGGCTGAGCATCAGAAAGATACATATTTTCATTGAATCTCTTGACCACCAGCTAAATGAGTGCACTGTGGGTGACTCTAAATGACAGCATGTCTCATTTATATTTTCAGATAATAAAGAGAGTATAATGAACAAGTCTGGAAATGTGTGCATTTATATATACAGTAGCCTACATGAATTAGAGTGATAAGAAATAAAATCTCTTGCCTCTATCGGTGTTCTGTGAAATTATCACATATTATCTAGTTAGTGAAGAAGAATAACGAGTGATTAATTGCTTAAGCTTTTAATTGGCAGACATTACATATTGATAATATGGAACGTCATTTTATAAATAACATTAATATTCATTGACTGAAGGAACTGTAAATAGAATATGGGTGCTATAATCATTTTATTCTATGAAATTTATAGAATAAAAATGATTTATTAGAAGGGCTAAATATAAATAAATAAAGCCCTGTCTTCGCAGTGAAGAGTGTGGGGGACTTTCCAATGTGTTCTGCGTAAAACAATATTACAGTATTAAAACCTTCCCATTAAAAGTTAAAGCACAATGTACACAGTTTGTTCACTTTTTAATGCAAATCTGCGTTGTGAGACTGGAAATACCGGAGTAAAGAAGATTTGTGAGGTAAAGACTGCAGTTTACCGTAATATTGCTTTAAAAGTATAATATTGTGTGTAATCTGAACTTTCTTGCCCACTGTGCCGCTATTAAAATGGCACGCATGCGATTTTCCATGTCTCTGTTTAATTTCGGAGTAATCTGGTTCAAACAAATAAGGTTGGGCATAGCAATGTATCTATTCTTTGACGTAAACTCTTCAAACATATTTGGTAAGTTCTGTTCTCAGGTTTGTATGCAGCTGTGTTGTATTCTGTTGTTCCTATTGCTGTGGGGGACCAGTTTTTAGATAAACAAAATGAGTTTTCGCTTGAACGCTCCATCTCACGAGCGAGGGCAGCATAACTGCTGATGTACACAGGAGAAGATCGCCTGCTTCAAGAAGCACTGAAAATACAAACCTTCCTCTCAGAGGTGGGCTAACCATTCATACTTTTGACATCAGTATATATTACAAAACCTCTGTAATGTGATTCATATGCATAAAATGTATATGTATAGAGTTAAAATTGCACTTTAAAATAAAATCTGATGAATCCCCATTGTGACACTGATACTCTTCCCAGGTCTCCCAACTGGAGCAGTGGATGGAGGAGCAGAGGCCTGTGATAGACTCTGAATTTTAAGGAAAGCGAGAAGAGGCCACTGAAGCTTTCCTCAGGAAACTGGACACAGCTGACCTTGAGTTGGAGAACTAGAGTGCAAAAGTAGAGTCACTCCTGAAAACTGGAAAAGTGTGGACATCCCAACAGGTGCGCCATAAGGACAGATTCAACACAAGATTACAAGAACAGACAGCATTGATTAATTAAGTACTAATTGGCGTAACAATGTTATTGTAATGACTGTGGTCATTTTGATTATAGAAGGCTTTAAAATCTAAAATTCATTGTCGGTTGAAGGTAAAATGATTGATTTAGTAGAATGGTCTTAAGTTGAAAACCAAAACAGTGGAATGTTTTGACATTACACCCTGTCTTTGCAGCATTTTAGTGAGTAAGAGCCTTAAAGATGTGCAGAGGAAGTTTGAGACACTGCTGCAGCTGTCTGCTGAACGTCGTACCAAGCTGGAGACCAGTACGATCTCTATGTATTTGAGAGAGAAGCTAGAGATCTACAGAACTGGCTTCTCTTTCATAAGACCATTGCAGAGTCTGGAGGGGGTTGAGGTAAGTTTGGCTCAAATGTATTTTGCCAAGAGAGCTGAAAAACATGCTAAGGTAGTAAAGACAATTTTAAGATGAATGTATTCTTGAAATGTTGAATTCTTTATATGGTAAATGTGACCGATCTTAATTAAATATTGCATTCGAATACAAGACACACTGCATGGCACACTGCAATGTGATATTAGTTCTTATATATCATGAAAATCTATATGTGTTTGGTAATGGTGTATACACACTTGTTATAACCATAGTTTCTTATAAAAAAGACTTGTTTCTTTATGACCTTATCTTTTGATTTTTAAAGCAATTTACTCACTCTTATTAGGCAAAGTAGGTCGAAGTAAACTGGCAACAATCAGTGCAGTCGTCGGCGGCACAGCAAAAATAGAAGGCTCTGCTCAAGCTGTGGGAGGACTTAAGACTATGAAAGCAAGAGCAGAGGTAACAGTAAAAAATACTGTTCTTTTCATGAAAGTGTAAGATGCCTGTAAAACTGGGTACTTTTGCACTCGTATATGGGGAAACAGCTATAGCCAGTCACTACTTATCAATCAAATAAAGGAACACTGCACTCGGTTTGTATTTTGCTGATATTAATGAATGGGGTTCTACTTAGGAGTAATAAGCAAATGCTTTTGACAGAATTTACGTTCTGCTAGAGAGGTTCACCAGTTTGACCATGACTTGGATGAGCTCAGGAGCTGGATGAGTGAAAACGAGGTGACTCTGGACTCAGAAGAACAGGAGAATGATCTCCTTCAAGCTCTCATCCACCAACATGAAGGCTTTGAGGTACCAAATATTAATGAGCACTGGTTCTTTGTGAAATATAATGCAAAAATCAAGCTAAAATGGAAAAAAATGTTTGAAATATTACTATTACCAAAACAAATAAATGACCCACTATAAAATATTTTAACAATTGCAACTAAATTCTGAACACTAACTTGGTTTTATCAGAGAGATCTTGCAGTGATAGAAGAAGATGTTTCTCCAGTGCAGGCAAAGACTCCAGAAGGCAGAGGCTGTTCAGAGATACTTGACCGAATGGAGAGAGCTGATGTAAAATTCTGTTAAATGATGCATTAGTGAATTTGTTTGCATCAAAATGATTTCCAGAAATCACAAGTGACTGGAAATGTCATGGAAGTCATGCTAATTTTTTGGTCTAGAAGGATGGGAACCCTGATGTAAAATGTTTATAATGGATCTTTTCTATTAATGCATTATGCAGAAAGATACGTGTTCAAATAATACAAAAGTGCCAGGTCAAAGCAGATACACGTAAACCTATTAAAAGTAAATTGTGGATTTTTCCTGTTTTGTTGCTTATGCCTAGTGGACACTGAACGACTCAAGCTCGTCTCCTTTGATGTTTTGAGTTGCCATTTTTTACATGCTGAGACTAGTCCCAGATGCTACGATAGTTTTCAAAACAGTCTTGTCATCAGATGTGAGCACTGTCCCGACGAGTGCGACCGTTATGAGCCAAAACCAATGAAATATAGAGAGAGCGCAAGAGACAGGCAAGGTATTGGGAAGCAGAAAACAAAAAATAATTAGAAAATAAAATAAAATTTCACCCACATCTCCCTACCCGCTGTCTTTATTATTTTCAGCTGTTTTTATTATTTTTTCCTTTGTAAATTAGCGTAAATAAGCGTAAAAACTGCCGTTCTTTCATATTTGTTGGAAAAGGAGAGCAAAGTATTGGGTAGCAGGAGACAAAAATAATTGAAAAATAAAATAAAACATAACCCACCTCTCCCTACTTGTTGTTTTTATTATTTTCAGCTGTTTTTATAAAAAAAAATTCCTTTGCAAATGGTCCCAATATGCGCAAAAATGGGTGAGAGCAGTTTTTTCATGTTTATTAACATGTCATCAAGAAAAAAACTGTGAGTTTGGGAATTAAGCTGTAACAGCTTAATGGCTGGTTATGTGCGGATTTAAAGGGAAATAAGCTAACTATACTATAGGGACACAGATATGCACAGCATGCACACTAGAAGCTCAGTTACACTGGCAGCCAAAAGTTTGGAATAACGTACAGATTTTGCTCTTATGGAAAGAAATTGGTACTTTTATTCAACAAAGTAGCATTCAACTGATCACAAATGTATAGTCAGGATATTAATAACGAGTTCTCATCAAAAAATCCTCCATGTGCAGCAATGACAGCTTTGCAGATCCTTGGCATTCTAGCTGTCAGTTTGTCCAGATACTCAGGTGACATTTCACCACACACTTCCTGTAGCACTCGCCATAGATGTGGCTGTCTTGTCGGGCACTTCTCACGTACCTTACAGTCTAGCTGATCCCAAAAAAGCTCAATAGGGTTAAAATCCATAACACTCTTTTCCAATTATCTGTTGTCCAATGTCTGTGTTTCTTTGCCCATTCTGACCTTTTCTTTTTGTTTTTCTGTTTCAAAAGTGGCTTTTTCTTTGCAATTCTTCTCATAAGGCCTGCAACCCTGAGTCTTCTCTTTACTGTTGTACATGAAACTGGTGTTGAGTGGGTAGAATTCAATGAAGCTGTCAGCTGAGGACATGTGAGGCATCTATTTCTCAAACTAGAGACTCTACTTATACTCTTGTTTAGTTGTATCTGGGCCTTCCACATCTCTATCTATTAGAGCCAGTTGTCCTGTTGTCCTTGTCCTTTGTCTTTGAAGACTGTAGTGTACACCTTTGTATGACATCTTCAGTTTTTTTGGCAATTTCAAGCATTGTATAGCCTTCATTCCTCAAATCAATGATTGACCGATGAGTTTCTAGAGAAAGCTGTTTCTTTTTTTGCCATTTTTGACCTAATGACCTTAAGACATGCCAGTCTATTGCATACTGTGGCAACTTAAAAACAAACACAAAGACAATGTTAAGCTTCATTTAATGAACCAAATAGCTTTCAACTGTGTTTGATATAATGGCAAGTGATTTTCTGACTCAAGAATAAGGTGTTGGAGTGATGGCTGCTGGAAATGGGGCCTGTCTAGATTTGATCAAAAATGACTTTTTTCAGGGGGCCTGGGTAGCTCAGTGAGTAATGACGCTGACTACCACCCCTGGAGTCGCGAGTTCGAATCCAGGGTGTGCTGAGTGACCCAGCCAGGTCTCCTAAGCAACCTATTGGCCCGGTTGCTAGGGAGGGTAGAGTCACATTGGGTAACCTGCTCGTGGTCACTATAATGTGTGTGTGTTTGGATGCCGCAGAGAATAGTGTGAAGCCTCCACACACGCTATGTCTCCGCGGTAACGCACTGATCAAGCCACATGATAAGATGCACGGATTGACAGTCTCAGACATGGAGGCAACTGAGATTCGTCCTCCGCCACCCGGATTGAGGCAAGGTCACTATGCCACCACAAGGACTTTGGCCTTTGGGAACTGGGCATTCCAAATTGGGGAGAAACAATTTTTTTTTTTTTTACATCAGTAATGTCCTGACTATACTTTGTGATCAGTTTAATGCCACTTTGGTGAATTAAAGTACCATTTTCCTTCCAAAACAGCATTCTGTACATTATTCCAAACTTTTGGCTGCCAGTATACAGTACTAACATAAGTCAGAAGTCTGCTCTAAACATCATGTTTGCGAATAATTAAGAGAAACTGGGCACTGGTTTTTAGCTCTTTCTTTCTCATTTTTTACTTTTGTGCTTTATTATCATTCACACTGTAAACCCTGAAGTTGTCATTACTGTAAAAAACAAGTTGTTTTAAGTATTACTTGAAATGTCAAGTTTTGGACTCATAACTCAAATATTTATGTTCACTGAACTTATTTTTCTTAAAAATCCATAGATTTAAGATTTTAAGTGTAACTCAAAATATTGAGTACAAAATTGAGGCTACAGGGAATACCCACAATCCCTTCCTGCTTGAATTATATTTCCTTGGTCAGAGGGAATAGATTGGGGAATTTAAATAATTGTTATTAAGAATTCATGGAATTCATAGATTCATAGTTTTAGCTCTTTTGTTATATTATTTATGCTTTGTTGCAAATAGTTGTTTGGTGTAATGTCACCATTAGGGTGATCTGGGTCAAGTTGGACCCTGGTCACACTATCTTAGTTCTCTTTGTGCATGTGCAGCTGAAGTGCATATATGCATTTCTGTAAAGAATTATTTAATAACTGACCTAGAATAAGTTATCATCTTTATTTGAGCTGTGCTGTTTGATCTAAAATTGAGTCAGTTCAATTAAAATGTACAACAGTAGAAACAACAATATTTAAATTCAAATCTGAGTTAAGTCTACTTGCATGTAGTTAACTCAATTTAAATAGTTAAGTTCACTCTACTTGAAAACCAAGTTAATTGAACTTAATTACTCAAGTTTTGGGAGTCCCCATTACTCAATGGAATTGAGGGAACGAGTTTACTCAATCAAATGAGTGCAATGAACTTATTAGGGTTTTCAGTAATACACATACGTAATGATTAATGTATGTCCTGATGAAATCAGAGACTCTCTCCTCGAAATCCAAACACAAGTAGTCAAAAGAGATGGCCAGGTGTATTGGTGATGTGCCTTGCTTGTACATATGTGCTCGGATCACCCAAAACGCATCTTAATAGCAGTGTACACATGGCCTGTGCACCAGTACGATGGAAAACTAGACTCTGAGTCACAGAGCGCACGACTGCAAGTCGTGTGGTGTACACTTGGCTTTAATGTCAATGTATGTGTGTGTGTTTGCAGCTGGAGGAGCACCTTACAGAGCTCCAGTAGCTGGAGGTGCGGGTGCTTCAGGCCTGGGCAGAAAGGAGATCTCAGTATCAGGGAGACCTGGAACTACAGCAGCTGCAGAGGGAGTTAGAGCAGGCCGAGCACTGGCTCAACACCTATGAGACTGCACTCAGAGCAGGGGCTCCAACAGCAGATGTTTGGTGGCATTGCTTTATGTATTTTAACATAACGCATGTAGAATTGCTATTTTTTTATCTGGGAATAGTTTATCCCAAAATAAAATTTCTAAAATTATTTACACACCCTCATGTTGTTCCATACCCACATGTCTTTCTTCTGCAGAACACAAAAGGAGATATTTTGAAGAATATCACAATTGCCAATTTCCATACAATAGTAGTTGATAGTGACTCACTTTAAAGCTTAAAAGCTCCCAAAAGTGTCGTAAAAGTAGTCCATGTGACCTGTGTGTCATATATTCCAAGTCTTTTGAAGGCATATTATCCATTAGTATGGTGAACAGACTAAAATTAAGTCAACATTCACCCTTGTGGTGAACAATCGGACCAGATGACATTCCAGGAGCTAGTTTATGGCAGAGCCCCTCTCTAACTGTCAAGGCAAAGAAGAGTGGCTTGATTTTGATTGGATCATGGCAGGACCAACACAAACAAATGTCAAGCACAGCCATCAGATAAGCTGCTTGGAAAACTGCCGGACACCCCTCACAAGGCAGGAAGGACATTCTAACACGTTAGAAAAGACTCGTCACTGGTCCATGAGTGGTTTCTTAGCAACCTCTTAAACCCCCCATGAAATGATTAGTCGATGTTATCGACAACGTCGACAATAAAAAATTGTTGACAAAATGTTTCATTGTCGAATAGTCATTCGATGTAATTTACCGTAACTTGAGATCATATGAAACTCTAATGATGGCGTGCGAGAGTAGCACTGCAGCTCACGCCTGACTGAGGAGAGGAAGAAAACACATCTCATAGTTTTTTTGTGAGATGGATTGAAGTGAACAAAAAGGTGAGAGAGGGTAGTCTTCGCCCCATTATACACTGCAACAAAATTTTGACTTGTTTTTGTTTTGGCTTGTTTTCCAATATAAGTATCTAAAACTCTTTTAAAACAGTAGCTATACTGCAGAAGAAGAAAAAAAATTATCTGAAATGTTGAATATAATATTACAAATATAAATATTTTAAAATATCTAAAAATACTTAAAAAAAAAAAAAAAGATGCATTCACGAGAAGAAGCATATAATATATTTAGACTTGCTTTTAGAGAATAGATCTTCAGTATAAGTATATTTTGTCTTTGCTGCACGCACAGAAGTATAACCAAGTGAAAAAATACACTTATATTTGTTTCTTAAAGCAAGTCTAAATATCTTATATGTTGCTTCACAAGTAAATGTATTTTTAGACTATTTTAAATGGAAAACAAGACAAAAACACTTGATAACAATAGGATTTTTTGCAGTGATTTTTTTACTGAATTAAACTTAAGTATTTTTTCCTTTAATTCAGTGAATGTCATTTAGAGGTATTTTTAAAAGATGATTTTGTCTGCTTTATTGTTAGCAAGCATGTTTAATACAACCTTTTAAGTTGGGGCACAAGCTGAATAGTCGGTTAAGAGCTAATGATTAATCGTTGCAATAATCGCCCGAATAGTCCAATAATCATTCTAATAATTGTTAGATAAGTCAATTATCAAAATAATTGTTAGTTGCTGCCCTATTCAAGACTTCTCAAAGCAGCATTTACATCCCATGTGGTAGAAAAGGCTGAAACAAAGTAGCCACAAAGACAAATCTTTACACACAAACTTTACTCCTAAAATGGACTTCAACTGCAAAACATCTACTCCATGTTTGTTCACTGAACTGTTTATGTAAATTGCAGCTGTTTGATTAGCACAATTTGGGAGCAATAACAGAATAATAATGAACATTCTGAATCCCTGGCCTGAGTGGTAGGAGATGTAACAGAATACAAACCAACCAACATGCTAAGTCTCACTCCATGAGAGGATAACAGATCATCCATCCGAGAGACAGAAGATGATCGACCAAATACCAAGTCTCACTACAAGAGACCATTGCAACACTAAGTTCAGAATCCCTATTCCAGGGAGATAATTACAGGGACAAGGTTTAACTCTGGCGAGCAAACCTTCTCTTCAAGTTTTGTGCATCTGCGTGTTCCAGATGATGAATCTTGCACTGACATAAGGGCTGTATTTCTGCATGTTCCAGATTGCAAGAACCCTCCAGGTGCTTCCAGGAGATCAGCATTCCTCAGCTCCTTCATGTCCAAGGCTGTTGAAACAGAATTCAGCTCCTTCCCCACTGTAATGTGGCCCTGAGCCCCAGTGGAAGACGTTATCATCACCGAACTTATCGATCGATCAAGGAGAATGGAAATATCACTACCAAACCTCTTTCCAGAGACCTTGGCATTAGTATATACTATCAGTTTATGATTATCTAATGTTCCTTAGATTGCATAACCTGCATATCAAATGTCTAGCAAATAAACTTGAGTTATTTGTTTAAATAGAAATAAGGTTTTTACCCTATTAATTAACAACAATTTATCTTTCATAAGATTATAGTCATACTTTGCATTACTACATTCAATTCAACCACTTGCATCTTTCCATCCTATGCACTTTTATTTACCTATTCATATGTTATCTTTTAACATATTAGTACCATTTTGTAGTTTTTGTTAGTTATTCTTGTTTATCTTTTTGGAAATAAAACTAATTTTATTACAACTCTGTTGCTTGTGTTGATACAGAAGAGCTCTAAAGGGTTAGGCCGAATCTTATGAATCCTTCAGATTAATCAGATGACCAGCTCCCTCCAATTTACATATTTCTAATATACTGAATGGTCCATTTGGATCATTCTTTGACTGTTAAGGTGAAACTCCTTAGCTGGTGCCCCGAGGATGGAGGGAGGGGCCGTCTGATATTAGTAATCACAAATACACCTTAAGTGAAGTGTCAAAAATCACCACATACTTTGGTGTCTTGTGTGAGGCCCAGTTCATTTCAGTTGGTGCCAGGGTGATTCTCACTACACCCTCATATAAAAACAGCTTCATCAAATCTAAAATTTGATCAAATTTGTCTATTGGATAGGACTCTATTTCAGATGTTCTGGGGTTGATGAAGAAGCAGAAGGATCTGAAGGCCATGATTCAATCCCAGAGTGAGAGATTTAATGCCCTGCAAGCTAGGAGAATTCAGGTAATATGCATTTATATACAAAGAAGTAATCATATTGTCTCCAGTGGAGAATATTTGTCATAGATGTTCTGATTACTCATAATGGCATTTTGGTTTAGCTCTCAATATTGGCATGTAAATGCCAATATTGATAAATTCTTTTCTGTTACATTTTGTAAATAAATAAATAAATAAATAGCTGTTTTGTTTTAAAAGAGGCAAAATTCTCTTTTGATCTTTTTACACCTCTCATATTTGAATCTCAAAACCCCCCGAAAAATGTTTTCAGATGATTGGTTAAAATGAAAGCTCTCCAAAAAATTTCAATTCTGTCATCATTTGCTCACGTCGTCCCAAACCATATGACATTTTTTCTGCAGTAGAATGCAAAAGGAGATGTTGGGTAGAATGTTCAGTCACCATTCACTTTCATTGTATCTTTTTCCCATATAAAGAAAGTGAAAGGTGACTGAGCCTGTCAGTCTGTTACATTCTTCCTAACATCTCCTTTTGCGTTCCATTAAATAAAGGAATTAATATGGGTTTGGAACGACACAAATGTCAGTAAAAACAACCATGTTTATCTGAGTTTTCATTCACCTGATAATAAGTGATTTTTCTGCTCTTTCTTTGGCCCTTCAGAGAGAACAGAAGATGAAAGAAACTCATAGAGGTGACAATACAGACAGCAGTAGGGACAAGCCTGTTTGTGTGACTTCCCTGAAGAGAAAACCACCTGAGTGTCCTGCTTTACCTCCGCGACTCTTGTTGACCAATCCTGTCCTGAGACAGAGCAGCAGTGGCAGGAGTGATAATTCATCCACACCCTCTCGAGTGTCCACAGCCATCCTGAAGAGAAACAGTAGTGGTAAAATGGATTCTTCTGCAGTATCACGAGTGGTGTCAGGCCTCAGCAGGAACAGAAGCAGTAGTAGCGATACCGTAACTTCCCCTGACAAACCGTTCACCTCCGTTCTGGAGAGCCCCACCTCCTCTGTTGAAAATCCTCCACCTGAAACCCTTCAGCGCTGTTTACAGACCCCATTATCTACATACTGCCTCCAAAACTGATGACACCTACACATCCAAAGGTGAGGCAGATTCTTTGAGACACATTGATTCTACAAGCAAACCCTCCCTCAGTGCCATTCCTAAACCAAGGATCTTCCCCAGGCATCAGAGACCATCAAGTCCTGATATTGAGAAGTGGGGTTCACCTACATCTATACCCCCTGAGCCACCCTCTAAAGTCAACACAGAGACACTCTCCATCAACAACCAAAGCTCTGAGGAGAAGAACCTTCCCCCATCTACTCACCTGGAAGATCTTCACTCATCTCCTCCATCTTCCCTTTCAGAGCAAGCACTACCTGAGTCCTCCAATGGCACTCCAGTAGAGACAACTGTTGCCACCAAAGTAAACACTGCTCATCTTGTTGTTGCTTTTTTCTTTAGTTTTTACCTTATTTTAGTTTATAATTTATGTGCTTCTCTAGATCAGTTGAGGTCATGCCAAAATAGAGGGTACCTTGGAGAATAAACTGAAACAAAGTGGAACCAACACCAAAGGGTGATATCGATTAAAAAGCTCTCTGACATCCTTAGCTTCACTTCTTTGTTTATAGTGTGGTTTTGTTTCTGTAAGAGCACTTAATGGTGGAACATTGATCTATTGGTTTAGAACAGGGCTTGGATCATTGGGAAATGGTATATGCACTACTGGAAGAAGAGACACTCAATCTGTTTAAAGACCAAGATGCCGCCAGTGAAGTATGACTCTACACTGACAAACACAGTAGCAAACACACACACACACACACACACACACACTTATCTATACACACTATTGGCAGCCAGGGGAAAGACAGATTATACAAAGAAGGTGAGAGTAGTGTTTATTATTAATAAACTAGATATCCAGATAGGCAGGGCAGTTATTTCTGCAGACAACCATATATCAGTGAGTCAACCACATGATGACAACAATTAAGTAACACTACACAAAAATAAGAAATTTTTTCTGCTGTGTTCATGGACTTCTTGGATTTAAAGGTATAGTTCATTCAAAAAGGAAAATTTTCTCATCATGTATTCACCCTCATGCCATTCCAAATGTGTATGACTTAATTTCTTCTGCAGAACACAGATTATGATTTTTAGAAGAATATTTCAGCTCTGTAGGTCCATACAATTTTGAAGCTCCAAAAAAAATATAAAGGCACCATAAAAGTAATCCATATGACTCACATGTTTTAATCCATATCTTCAGAAGTGATATGATAGGTGTGGTTGAGAAACAGATCAAGATTTAAGTCCTTTTTTGCTAGAAAGTCTTCTCCCTGCCCAGTAGGGGGAGATATACATGAAGAATGTGAATCACGAAAAACACAAGAAGAATGTGAAAGTGAAAGTTATAGTTGAGATTGACTGAGCAGGGAGGAGAATTTATAGTAAAAAAGGACTTAAATATTTATCTCTCTCTCTCTCTCTCTCTCTCTCTCTCTCTATATATATATACATATTCTTAGATAAAAATTCAACAAAAAAAAAATGTTTTAAATGTATATTAAATGTACATATTATATTTTTTATCAATAAAAAATGTCCTTGAATTTTCTTGGAGCAGTAACATCCATTAAAGTTTAGTATCATTTAATACAGAACTGTACACATTGGCCACCTGTCACCTTGGCTGGAGCAGTCTGTAAAGATAATCCTTACTACAGAAGAAAGGGCCACACCTTCAAACTAATGTGAGTTGTGATTTTTTTCACCCACCATAAAGGGTCGTCATTGGAACATCTGCTCACACTGCTGATGTCTAAAAAATAATAAAAATCTATGATTCCATTTTACTCTGTGGTTTAGACTCAGTGACTGCAGTCACTATCTGTTTGCCGCTTCCTCTCAAGGGGAACAGCAAAAGTGGTTGAAGGAGCTTCAAATTTGCACAAATCAAACTGTCTTCAGACAGACCTGGGTAAAACCAAACAAACAACAGTAATGGTAGTACTATGTCAGGGCATTGTCAAATAATAGAGGGGTATGTCAGTTAATAGAAGAATAGTTATTTCTTATATGCTCTAATAGGCTTGTCATGATTTGTCTTCCATATAGAATTAACACAGAAGCAAGTAAAGAGAGCACAGAGCAGTGTGATTCTGTGTCAGTCGACATATCTGACACACAATTCTCTGCAACAAAGTCAAACCAGGAAAAGGGTGAGAGAACAAACAGAGCCTGAGTGCTTCTGTTTGTTTATGTGTGCCAATGTGATTATATGTGTGTGTGCTTCTGTTTAACACTTACCATGGATTCGTATTAACAGAAGACTCCACAGAGAGCTGTGAGACAGTGAGAGAGCCACCACCAAAACCCCCCCACACTTATTAAAACAAACATCGATACCCTGATGGAGGAGAGTGCCAAGACTCGGGTGAGATGTGATACCTGTTACTCACATATTTGAAAAGTGTTGCTGTAAAACCAAATAACTTAATGTAATTTGTCTAAACTGATATCTGGTTTAGGACAGTTTGTACTGTAAGTATAAATAACTTTCAAAGGCAACAAAATGCTCATATAAAATAAACTTAGCAGTTTAATGTTTATGTGCTGGGTAAAGATTTATTTGACATGTTGTATTACCTTTCAGATCTCTCTCATGGGACACATTTGCTGTGAGTGTCACTGATGTGTCTAAAAGAGACTTTTAATTTTTTTTTATTTTCATTTGTCAGTGACTGAGGCCCAAAATGTAAGAAGTCTGCAGAGGAACCAGCTTCCCCTTTTCCCCCCACCACAATACCAGACAGAGAATGGAGCCAAAAACATGTCTTTTTCAAAAAATAAGTTTTATATAATGGTGGATTTGCCATCTATTGTAGCTTGCTGTTGCAATTTTTTTTAATGTGCGCACATGATTCAAAGATATAAATAAGTAGATTTCACAACTATGTTAAATGTTAAAAACTGAAATGTATCCGATCTAATTCTTCCAGTATATTTATTAAATTAACGTTCTTACCTCTGACAAAGATTTTTGAATGCTAATGAAGGTGTATGTAATTTTCAGATGATATAAAAAGTTAATAAAAAAAAGATAATTTGTAAATGTCAAGTAATTTGGTACTGTTAAGACTTGTTAAACTCAATGAGATTCAAGCAATTCCACGATTTAAATTGATCCACCACATGGTGGCGCTACAGATTATGAAAGACTTTGTTACTAGGTCTTAAAGAAAACACTCCATAACATAAAATGTTTGTTGAATTGTTTTATTTAGAAGCAAGTGAATCCTCATTTGTGGAATTTAAAACTAAGAATAAGACAAAAAAATAATAAATAAAGAAATTTTATATATATATATATATATATATATATATATATATATATATATATATATATATATATATATATATAATAATAATAATAATAATAATAAAATAAAAAGGCTGTTGAAACGATTTACAATTTAAGGTTCCCATGGTCATTCGCGCATATTTACCGTTTTAAACTATTATCACAAAACTTGCTTTTGTTTATGTATTATTGTATATGTATTAATATTAATATTATTATTAAAATTATTAATATTATTATTAGAGTCAACAAATGACGATTAGTTATGGTGCCTGTACTGATTATGGTGTCCAGTTATCCACTGTTTATATTGAATTGCGAATGAAATCTAGATGTGAACTTAGTTTTGTTGTCACCTTTTGTGCAGTAAGCATAGCATTATTCTGGTATCTTTTTATATCGAAAAGAAAGGCAAATTATAGGTCTAAATCATAGGTACAAACTCATATTAAGCAAAATCTTAAGTTTACGATACGGACAATGCAAACAGTACAAGACAGCACAATAATTACTGATTTTCGAGAGGTCACAATTTCATTCTTCAACTTCAGATTTTAGCTAGAGGTATGCTGAACAAATAATCATATGATCGTAATTGTGCATGTCACGTCTCGTTGTGTGGAGGCTATCTAATCGATCAGAATCTTCTTCAGTATAGGCTATGTATTAAAGTTTTTAGTGGCATAGAAAACAGCGAAAAGATAACGCCTTTCTTTATAGTTAAGAAATCAAAAATGACTAGAATGGAACAGATAAGTATGAAAAGAGTGTAAAACGTAGACTGTGTTTAAATGTGGTTTAAATGTATACGTGTTTATATATAAAAAGAAAAATACTCAAAATTACTCGTATTCTTTTTCAAATCAAAAATCGTATTTCGGGATGTTTTCCCCATCATCTCTGTTGAATAAAGTCTAAGCGCAGAAGATGAGAAATGCTTCAATCTTTCTCGTCGCTAGAGGGCACGCTAAGAAAGAGGACTGACTTTGTCCAAGATTACCTACTCCCTATTTATCGGTTTTCATCTCAACACAAGCGTTTGTTTGTTGAGGTTACTGACAACATGCTTATTTAAGCGACCTGTTCATGAACATTTCAGGCTTTTCAGGGAGATCTCTCGCGCAAGAATGCCGTCATTAATCTACTGTTGTCAACACAAATGCTCTGCTGCTGGTACAATGGACAGGTGAAGTTATAAATGAATTTGGTCGTGGAATATTATTTGGTCGATGTTTAAAATTATGTGAGAATTTAACATTTTAAAAAAATAAATAAATAAATAAATAAAAACAATATGCAACACTGCCGTATTATTCATGCAACCATCAATTTGTTGGTGGCTGTGACCTGGACCTCAGTATGCACACAGGTTGCTTAAAACAGATAAATGAAAACAAAATTAAATAGATAGATACACACTTTATTTTATAATCCGTTTGCCCAGGAAGGGGCGGAGTTTTGATAGCCTAGATTATAATCCATTGTTAATGAGTAGTAGCCTAATACCTATTTATTTCTTATAATGATTTGTCAAAAGCTGCACAACAAATATACAAATTGCCCATGTTTGTTTGGTAACTCATCGGATGAGAACTAGACTTATGTAGGCCTATACTAATATTGGCAACCCAATCTCATGAAAAGTCGTACATAATTTACGAGTTGGCTGTTTCATATGCTCTTGCATGATGTTGCTTGCATGAAGTTGTATGACTTCATCACATGCAAATTCCTAGATATCTAATGCAGAAGTAAGCGCGAGTTCTGCGCACAAAGGGTTAAGGACATACTTATTAATATTATGCCCTAACCAACCCCTTATCTAAACCTAACTGACCAGTGTGTAAACATGATAGGAAGCTGTTGTGTGTGACAGAAGCAAGTAATTGTCGCTTATTAGATGGAAACATGTCCAGCGACGTCATTGGCTGTAGGAATTCAAACAAGTCGCACAATATCATACGAATTAGCCAAATTTAGAAAAGTCGTACGAATCCTGATGATTTCGCCATGAGAGTGTCTTTTCTCCATTAACCAACATCTTGTGGAGTTTTGTGTTCCTTGCCACAGTCGCCTTCAGCTTGCTCACAGGGGTTCTAAACACAATTACTATTTAATTATTTAATTTCTATACACATTTTACAATCATATTTAATCAAACTAAACATGATCACTGTAAGACATTATAGACATTACAGTTTAAATTTTTTTTTATTATTATTATTATTTAAATGTATTTATTTATTTATTTATTTTTTATGCATGATTTGCTGTACAGCTGCTTTGAAACGATGTGTGTTGTGAAAAGCGCTACACAAATAAAAAATACTTGACTATAAATTTCATTATGGCCAAACCAAACTGAACTTTGCAATAACCACTGGATACAATGTCTGATATGGGCGAAGAGAACATCTCAAGAGGAATGTTTTTGTGCAGTAACTCATGGACTAACTGCATTCATTTAAAGAGAAAATACAAGTGTGAACAACTGTAATTGTGACAGAGGTCTAATAAATTGAGCACTATCCGCCTATGGCATGTTTGACCTGCGAAAAGGTCTGAATTTTCAGCGACAGGATTTGTATTGTATTTCTTTCTTTCTTTCTTTCTTTCTTTCTTTTAATCTACAGACTAGCAATGACGAACAGTTATACATTAATAACACACACATGAAAAACTTATTTACTGACGGTGGGCTATAAACATGTGCCATTTCTATAAACAACCTAAAATAATCGAGTCAAACACTTACCTGGTCAAAGGGTCAAGAAATGTATATATACAAATAGCCTATATTAAAAGCAACATGTGGGCTGTCGTTGCGCGTTGACATAATTGTACAGAAAATATGCTATTATTGATTTTTTTTTTAATTCATAAAAATAATAATTTAAAATAAATAAATCCGACTGTGCAGCTGGTGCAAGATTTGTATGCTTTTGTTAGATATCATATACAATGACAATGTGTGTAAAGCAACAATGAGCTTATATTGCCTATAGCTACAACAAATGCAGAAGGAAGTATGCAGTCGCACAATAATCTTCAAACATGTTCTCCATTCCACAAAATTTTCCATTTTATCTCCCATTTGACGGGAAATAATGTCGCATATTGGTATGATTATTATATTATGATTATAGAAAACCAATTAGACCGTTAGGCAATTTAATACGGTAAAAACAAACATAACGACATAAACAATAATAAATAAAAGGCAGCAAACCAAAATAGGACTCTCCCTTATTACGACAGAGAATATCTACAAAAGGCCTATATCTTTGTAATCCTTTCATTTTACTTAGGCTATGCTTATAGCCTATAAAGGCCTGTGTGTTCTACTAAAATTCCACCTTGTGGGAATCAAGTAAGTTTGTTTGTTTGTTTGTTTGCTTGCTTGCTTGCTTGCGTGCGTGTTTGCTTGTGCGTGTCTTTGTGTACGATTTGTTTGCACATGTGAATCAGCGTGTCTGTTGTTCAGTCAACCCCGCAACAACGTCCTCAGCACAAATACACACCTATCACCCCTTCCATTAGAGAAACTTCAACCGTAAATATAAAGCAGCTGACTGATGCCAGCACAAGTGAGGTTATTCTTGCGCCCGCAAAAGGACATTTATGTAGCATTTACAGAATTGAACAACAAGAGATGTAGTGCAAGTCTATTCTGAATTTCTTGAACATCACCATGGGCCTCAACCAGTAGCCTACTGGTCTATATGGTCCTTATTTTGTGTTTTATTTCGAAATCTCAAGAGAAGATGCTCCCCACCCCATAGAAATACTAGATGTTATAAGCTGTCATTTGTTTTCTCTATGCCTGGTGAATAGCAAAGGGAAGACTGCATGCATCTTGGCTTATGTTGTTAAATTAATAACCCCATCTCTATATACACGCCCAGAAATAGCCTAAGTTATTAACTCGCTTTATTAGTGCCATTGTTATTATCATTAATATTCAGTTGTAGTAGTAGTAGTAGTAGCAGTGATTAGCCTATAGTATTGTGCTTGATCTTGTTCTTATCAACTGCAGTCATGATGTTGTTCACGGTTGTAGTAACATCCTTATTACCATAGTACGCCAATAATAAAGATGCTAATAGCGACGTAGTACACCATGCATTAACGTCAGAATGTCCTACATGTTCAAAATCCTTTACATAAACTTGCAACTAAGTATGTTGCTACATGTAAGGACATGACGTCTCAGAAAAACATTTAAATTGTGATAGGTGTGAACCAATGAATAGGTAGGCTGTATGTTTTAACGCTTATATACATTCTACATTCAATGCAAATGCAACACTTACTGTTCTCGCCGTGCAATTTAGCTATAGATTAATGGTATATGAGCTCTATAGCTGTATGTTTTAAAAGGCACTTTTTTTCCGATACAGGAAGTAGTACCTGTTTTTGTGGCTACCATTTGAGTCCCTTTTGTTTTTCCCCTGCGGTATGAAAACAAATGGAGGACGCATGGATATGTTGAAACAGCACTCTGCAATTATATATATATATATATATATATATATATATATATATATATATATATATATATATATATATATATATATATATATATATATATAAAGATTGAGTGAGGTTATGTGGTCTGTTTTTCTTGTTAGGAGTTTGCAGGGGGAATTGAAAGCCATTGTTGACTGGGCATGAGCATTGGTGGATCTTGTGTATCCTTACGCACTTGAACAGGCTCTAAGAACTGCTCAATGATTGGCTGCACGGTTAATACTTATGCTGCTGTGGTTGGCTGCAGTCTCTAAAAAGGTTCAACCAATTTTTTTACAGCTTAGTGTCTGTGGCTCCGTAATTAATTGTAGCTAGCTGTCTCATATCGACGTGTTTTTTTCAGGAACATGAAATAGTTGTGCGGTTTTTTTTTTAATTAGAGGAGCTGCCAGAGCAAGAGATTTGAAGTCCAACTGTGCTGCTGCTGCTGCTGCTGTCGCTGCTGGTTGTTGCTACTCTATCTTACTTGTGATGTTGGACATGGGAGAAAGGAAAGAAATCAAAATGATTCCTAAATCATCGTTCAGTATAAACAGTCTGATTCCCGAAGCCGTCCAAAGTGACAACCACCACCACCACCACCGAACGGTGCATGAGGAAGAGGAAAAGACTCCTTTACCTGCCCCAATCCAGGAACAAAAGTCGGAGAACACTTGCGCGAAAAGTGAGAATTCATCCAACGACTCTTCGTGCACGGACGAGAAGGAGAAACAGGAAGAAAAAAGGGACTCCAAAGAAGGCGAAGGAGGCAAAGAAGGCGAAAAGAAAAACGGCAAGTACGAGAAACCGCCTTTTAGCTATAATGCTTTGATTATGATGGCGATCCGGCAGAGTCCGGAGAAACGATTAACCCTTAACGGCATTTACGAGTTCATTATGAAAAATTTCCCGTATTACCGGGAGAACAAACAGGGATGGCAGAATTCCATCAGACACAACTTGAGTCTGAACAAATGTTTTGTTAAAGTGCCCCGGCATTACGATGACCCCGGGAAGGGGAACTACTGGATGCTTGACCCCTCTAGTGATGATGTGTTTATTGGCGGTACGACGGGCAAACTTCGGCGGAGATCGACCACCTCGAGAGCAAAACTGGCTTTTAAAAGGGGTGCACGGCTTACTTCCACTGGACTGACATTTATGGATAGAGCTGGCTCTTTATATTGGCCCATGTCACCGTTCCTCTCGCTGCACCATCCAAGGGCGAGCAGCGCGTTGAGTTACAACGGCACATCGTCGGTATACCCTAGTCACCCGATGTCCTATAGCACAATGTTGACTCAAAACAGTTTGGGGAACAATCACTCCTTTCCATCCTCCAATGGCTTGAGTGTTGACAGACTTGTGAATGGAGAGATTCCTTACGCCACACACCACCTCACAGCGGCCGCTTTGGCCGCTTCAGTGCCATGTGGGCTCTCCGTACCCTGCTCCGGGACTTACTCGTTAAATCCGTGTTCAGTGAACCTGCTCGCGGGCCAGTCCAGTTATTTCTTCCCCCACGTCCCTCACCCATCCATGACCTCCCAGAGCACCACGTCCATGAGCTCCAGGGCTGCCTCTTCCTCCTCCCCGCAAACGGCCTCCTCTCTCTCGTGTGACTCGTTAAGGCCTTCCCTGCCCAGTTTCTCATCCGGACTTACCAACGGACTTTCTGATTACTTTACACATCAGAATCAGGGGTCAACATCAAATCCACTTATACACTAACTAACATCCACAGGATCAGACTGTAAGTGAACGTTTTACACCAATTTACACTGTAATATATATAAATGAAAAAACAAATGAGAAAAAAGGACAATGCAAGCCGAATTCCAGGTATTTTGTATTATTATTATTATTATTATTATTATTATTATTATTATTATTATTATTATCCTGCATTTATTTCTGTATACAAACGTCAAGTGTCGCGGAACTGTTTATTATTCCACTGTCAATAACGTGCAATGTGACCAGAGTAAAATAAAAGGCTGAAGCTTAGGTTTTTTGAAAAGGCAGTATGATTCATTTAGAATGTTTATTTAAATGGTGGTTGCAGTTGTCTAATTTTAAATGTTAAAATATATAATATCTTTACAAAACAACCACCAGGCATCATGTCTGCAGTATTATCACGTATCATGAGCGCACTAATGGGGTGAGATTTTTCAAAACTGTATTTTCATTTTTAAATAAATATGTTCTATAAGTGCACAATACCCGTTCAAATCCGTGACTCCTTGTTTTGTTATTTTAATAATACAGACTGTATAAATGCATCTATAATGCATTTGTATACATATATTAACAAAACAGTTTCTTTGTAGATCAAAGAATGGGTATCAAAAAGCAAAAGAACAAAAAAACTTTATTATTGTTTTTTTTTTTTTTTTTTATTTATTTTTTTTGGCTATATATATTTTAATATTAACTTTACAGACAGTTCTGAAGGGGACAGACGTTATGAATGCTTTTAGTTTGTGTCACCACCATGCAGGTCACATTCTTTTTGTAATTAGTGAAATGTCAATACCTGTTGTATAGGTTAACTTTGCGAACGTGTAACCCGTGTTGAGTAAATGCCTCATAAAATATTGAGTGATTGTTTATGTCGTCTTTAAATTCCATGGTTGTGATTTTGTGGTCCTATGCCCGTGTTTGTCGCTTAAACTGTTAACCGAACAAAATAAAAAAAAGTAGGTTAAGTACATTTATTAAGAACATTTTGTCTTTTTTGAAGAGCTATCATTTAGCAGTCTGAAGTTATATTGATTAGAAATGTATGTTTAATAAAACAGTTTGCAAACCTAAACTTACAAATTGATCTTTGAAGGGTCAATTGGCAGACAGAACCAGACACACCATTTTTTTTAGGCTCCTTACTACTTTAGTACTAAGCAATAAATAAATAAATAAATAATAATGAAATAATAATAATAATAATAATAATAATAATAATAATAATAATAATAATAATAATAATAATCCTACTGTAGGCTTTACTAACCGATATATGACTAAATATTAAATTCTCCCTTGTATTGTGAACGTTTCATTTGGGTTACTTGAAACGACTAGAAATAATTTCTTTATTTTGTGTTTAAAAAAAAAAAATCTGAAATATTTAGCTGTAGCTTAGCTATTACACATTTATTACAAACGTCTCCTAGTTTAGAGGTCATACACACTAATGCATAAGCCTGATAATCACTATCAGCTCTTGTTTTTCGGCCATCAATACTCATTAGTTGCAGTAGGCTACATAGCAACAACTTAGCTTTCAACACTTTACATCCAGTAATTTGCTCATTTTTTAAAGGAGACATTGTGGTAATTGTGCCCAACCGTGATGCAATAACCTCTGTACTTTCTACAATAGACCGGTGGAACCCAATATCTCCTCGCAAGATGCTATCGCTCAAATGTTAAACGGGGTGACCACTCAAAAACAAAAGAAGAAGAAGAAGAAAGAAGAAGAAGAAAAAAAAAAGCATTTAGAATTTAGAAGCAGAATATTTTCTTTTTAGTAGAAATTAAAGTAAAATAAATAAACAAATAAAAATCTTGGTGTAGCCTATGGAGATGTCTTTCTCTTTAATCGAGCTACAGAATATTCCGCCCTTTTACACATTAATATATAGGCAATATATATGTCGCCTACATATATAGGCTATGCATATGTATGGATGCAAAACAATTAGCCTTCAAGAGAATGTATATACAATAGAATTACAACAGAGACGTATTGTATACGCAGAAATGTTTCAATTGGAATTTGGACTTAAAATTGTATTTTTCATGTGCCATTTTGTACTTTCAATTTCTACTCTTCTACTTTATTCAGCTGTTTGACTGAAGACGCACATAACGAAATAATTCATACCTACATGTGGTGGATGTTAAACTTGAGTAGCTTCATGAACAAAACATTTCTATTTTCTTTATGATTCTGAGCCAGCAAAATTATGATCTTTGGGCTGATTGTTTGCTCTGTGCTTGTTTAATTGGATTGCATCGGCTTCCGGTCTACAGCTTTCAATCCACAAGGATTTACAAACAATCTACCTGAATCAAAAAATGAGGCCTAGAATCACTGATAATTGAAATTAGCGTGGAAATCCTTATCGATTCGACGCCGTGGACCCATAGTTGACACGAAACGGGTGCATTGTATTTCACAGACATTTATGCAGAGTTAATAAAACGATGCACTTGAAATTATAATAATAATAAAAAAAAATAAAAAAAATAACAAGATCTTGCAAGCAGGCTGTAGTCATAGGCTACAAAAGGCGTGGTTTCTGCGTATTACCCAGAGGCACAGGGAGTGTGTGGGGGGAACTGGGGACAACCTTACAGCCACAAAGATACCAAAACACATGAATCAATTGAGTTTATGCAAATAAATATACCTATGTTTTCGAGAGAGTTAAACAAGCATATCACAGTAATAAAATTACAGTAGTAAACAGATTAAATGAGTGTATTTCTCCAATTAAGTTAAATAACAACACGAACAAAAGGACTAATGTACAATGTAGCCTACCACTTATTCGATCAACTATTAACAAATTGTCATATTTTTATGCATGTCTATAGCGTGCGACATTTGTGCTTTTTCTTTCTTCTTCTTTTTGCTATTTGCACATGGAATGTACATGTTAAAAAACTGTCCTGTCATGAGACCTACACAATCTTCCGTATGTAATCTTGCTGCCTGCGATCATTTGTCTTCAAATATGTGTGACTAAAGAGGTCAATTCAGAATATGTGATATAAATCAGTGTTATAATACTCAATCTCAATCAAATGACGTATAAATAACCTGTTTGGCATGATTTTATGCCTAAGGTCATTATTAATAATAACTGTTGCCATGATATGGTAAAACGGAGCATTAACAAAGCTGATCCACGTTTGAACCGTTAAATGCTAAGGACGTTAGCTCTCTGAAAGTAATATGAGCCAGGCAGAGTGAGGGCGCTAGAATGACACAGAACTGTAGTGACATTAACTTCATATCTTTGTAAAATACATGGCCTCTCGAATACCAAGTTTTGCCCGTGGCAAAAATAGCTATAATATCCTTTACAAGCTGTGAAAAAAAAAAAAAATCTCAATACAGAAAGTTGCTCCCAACAAACCACTATACTGCCTAAATAAATAAATAACTCCACGAAGCAATGTTGAACGAATATTTTATTTGTATTATTATTATTCCACTGATGCAAATTTATCATCATACTTTTACAGTAACCATAAACCACTCAACACCAGTGACACAGTAGCTTTTAACATGAAATTAGACACAGTTCAAGGATAATGAACGCAATAATCACACTCTTGTAAGAACAAATTATTACAAATATCATATCCTGCTTTTTGAAAAGTTTTGAAACCGAAAACGACTTCTTCAAAATACCTGCTTTAATAAGCATAACAATTGCAATAGGCTTAGGCCGAGTTATCTTTGTTTTTGGGTCAACAGGATATTTTGAAAAGGGTTTGTGGAAAACGCCAGCCTATATTGTAGTAAAATATTTGCGAATGAAAGAAAACATTCGACAGATCGTGAATAATTGTTTTAATGAGTGTGTGTAACGCTACCGATTTAGTGAAGAGAGCTGTAGGGTTAAAAAAAAAAAAAAAAAATATATATATATATATATATATATATATATATATATATATATATATATATATATATATATATATATATATATATATATATATAATTTTTTTTTCTTTTTTTTTTTTTTTTTTGGACGAAATTTGATCGTTTAGCAAAACTGTGTAAAACCATGGTCTTCCTGAAAGTCTATATTTCATAAATGGAATTCCAAATATTCCAGTTACTTAAAAGTAGCCATAGTCATATTGTTAAAAGGTGTTTGCAGATTTGTATTACACGCAGTCATAAAGCAGCTTTTTATATACTTATATACGCCACCACAATAGCGCAAAATAAAACTAGAAAATATTTAGGTCTCCTTTGACTATTTTGAATTGTTGCTGGATAAAAATAACATCATTGGACTAATTAGACATATTAGACACTATCTGTTATTACAAAAATTTGTATCAGACTGATGCTTAGCCTATATAGTGTCTTGTGGCGCAAATGTTTTAACAGTCTCGCTTGAACACTCAGTAAGGATGTGACTGGTGTGGCTAAGAGTCACGGCAGGCTGCCCAAACTGAGCAATATCATTGTTTCTGATTATTTGGTCTAAAATGTCGTCCTGTTTTACTTTATTTTGAACCGCAGTGAAGTGATAAAATAAGGTGACAAAGACCTTCTCTGAGAGACCTTTTTTTTTTTTTGCTCCAGGCCCTATGGACGGAAACCCCGAAGAAGAACACTACCAAAAATAAATGCAGGATGTAAAATTATAAAAACTCTTAATTTTAAACAGTACAGATTTTATGGAAATATTTTGAGGGAATTTTATTTCTATGGCCTATAGTAGCGCTCTTGTGAGTAAGCGCTTGTCTCTTGACCTGTGCATTCACCCTGTTCTCCCCCTACATCATGCTCTTCATGTTTAACGTCTTCTTTCCTCGGGGAAAAATAATTTGTTTATTTATCTGTCTGTACGTCTATCTATTTATCTCTCTATGAACTTTAACTGACTTAAATTGTTGTTATAAATTAGGATAGACTGATAGCACGTTGATAGTGTTCCTTTAAGCAGACCCAAAAGCCATTTTTGGAGAGTTGTGTGACACATAAAAGACATGCGCTAATCCAATATGTTTGGTCTGGTGTATTTAGTCACAAAAAGGAAACACCACCTGGGATGCATGATAACTTTCATTCAGGCTAATCAACAACAACTATAATAATAATAATAATAATAATAATAATAATAATAATAATAATAATAATTATTATTATTATTATTATTATTATTATTATTAATGTGTCTGTAAATACTAGGCCTTTGTTTATTTATTTACTTATTTAGTTTAGTTTAGTTTAATAAACAGAAGTTTTCTTCAGGCCTAAACGTAGCCAACAGGTGCCCAAATTATTCTTGTTGCCTGACATCACTCCTTCAGTTATGGTGCACTATCTATCAGAAGCAGCCTCGAGACAATGCGTGGAATCACAGCCTTCGTGCTATCAGATTGCAAACTCCCAGTGCGGGTTGGGTGTCCAAAACAGAACCAAACAGAACTCACTCGCGCATACACTGTAGGCTATATGTGCAATAACGTTACAAAAAATTTGTAACTGTGCTTCATATTATAATGCCATAATAACTCTAGCCAACGTATTGAATTAGATCTAGTTTTAAATGTTCTGCCGCAAACAACCGCAGAATTTCGTTATGCTGATTTAGAGATTTCACGAGCAATCCTGATGGTCCAAGTAAACACGTACACCCTTGTGGTTTATGAAGCCACGGTAGCACATTCAAGGCAAACTGAATCATAGTGCCAATTCGGTTTTTATAATTCTAAAACTTAATGGAATTGTTAATGTGCGGCAAAAAACAAAACGAATATTGAGCACAAAAAGACCAAATGATGGCAAGAGGGCGACGCATAAAATGGTAAACAATAATATATAAATAATATGAATTGCAAGTATTGTTACGATTATTATTATTACATGATTACTAAAAAGAAAGAAAGCAAGAAAGCATATTTTGCTGTCAGTTTGGCCTATTGAGCACAAATGCATCTATCTATTCCTTAGACTTTCACCTAGACAAGTGTAGCTGCACCGTTACACGCCACGGTGTCTTGAAAAACTAAATGAAATGGAATTTTCTGAATGAAAATGTATATCAATACGTTTCACACAAATGTGTATTATTTTAAAACCAACATTTAGGTCGTTTAAGCAAATATTTAAGATGTTATGTGGGAGGAGGAAGATGGGCCTAGCCATTCAGATGGCCCGTCAAAACACGCGTGGGTTGGTAGAAGCCACGTCGTGCCTGACTGTTTCCAGGTTATGCTTTTTTCTTAATTATTTTGGAATGACGAGCTAATTCCACCAGCGCTTTCAGAAAAGAATGAAGATATTTCCCCTATTCCGTCTTTTGGGGTGAGGCAGGTTGTCTGTCAGTGAGGTGTAGGCGACAGTCTGTCTACAAGCCGTAAGCTGATCTGCAGAGTGCTAGAGGAAAACGGGCAAGATTCCTGGCCTGCAAGCCGAGATATTGATCTACCTCAGCCACCTAAACAAAGCCTCACCTGTTTCCCTTGTCCATACTTTATTTTATGCAGTCTAATGCTTGTTTTGTTTGACATTTCTTTTATTTCCATGGATCCGAACTTTGATACACTTTTGGGAGTACTACATAAACACTGTGTTGTACCTGAACATCCAGATCTCACCAGAAGCAGAAGAGACCACCCTTCTCTCCCGGTGCGGAAAATTACTCCCCGTTGTCTTAACAGTTATGCCAGAAAATAAAGTTTTCATTCAGCGCGGCAGTGTCCAATAACATCCGACGTGAGATAAAACTAATTACTCCATTATGCCCCTCCAGTTAATGGTTCATAAATTGGATCCACTAAAAGCTCCTTTATTATTTATCAGGCTTTGCTTTGGGCTGCTTGTTAAACATATCAAGATTACTTTCTGATCTTGTACAACTATTCGTCTGCAGTGGTGTCGCACAGATTCATTCATACAACCCTGCGCCCACTTCTTTTATCAGTGTGTCTTGAACACAGTGCTGCTGAAAGATGGCCAACTTAGCCAGAGAGGAAAATGTTGCCCTGACTAGTCTGATTCCTTTGTTAATTGGACATATTTGTGCATTTCTTAGAGGCATAATATTTGCCTAAATTTGCGTAAGCACATTTTCCCCCAGCGTATTTAATTTAAACACATATATGCATAGACAGTATAGCTACACCGATAAAAGTCTTCGGAACATACAGGTGCCATACCCCTGTGGCATGCAACACATGCTTTAACAACTTACCTGAAAGTGAATAAATATTAACAAACAACACGCACATGTATCGTCAAGGAACACAAATTACAGTGTTAAAATGATTACTTTTGCACATATTGAGATAGGCCTTGTCTATTTATTGTTTCATTTTCAAATCATTTATAGACTTAACATCCGAATTTAGGCCTTGCCTCAAAACTGCTACAGTGCAAACGATCAATATACAGATGGTCAACATATAGCTTAATATAAAAGTCCACCTCTTGATGATGATATGTTCAGTATCAAAATACCAACAAACAAAAAGGAGGGCAAACAAACTAGCCAGTCAATACAATTAGCCTCTGTTCTTGCGCCTACTAACATTTGTTTCTCTTCAGGGTTCTTCAGTTAAGGGTGTTGTTTGAGATCCTAATTGATTGAAATGCAAATGTGTTGTAATACTGCTCCTGATGATCATCCTTACACCTGTGAAATGCTATGAAAGGACAATACCCTAAATGGTGTTTGTGGCATCAATCCAAAGACAGTATGTGGGTCATCCATGGACTGTCTCATCAGTGCATCAGTTTCTGAGGTGGGGACTCTTTATGGACAGAAAAGGTGCCTCACAGCCAGACTTTGGCTGCTCAATAAACAAGCCAAACTTTTCTACTGCCAGCCTGCTGGAGATTGTATAAAGGAAGATATGTTTAGATGTCTGATTGTTTGAGGATGTTACAGAGACATGTCCAAAGTATTTGGGCACAAGGACTTGAGATGAGATTGCAAACCAATGGCGCTCTAATTTGTGAGGTATTATTGCCCAAGATCAAGGGGGAATTCCGCAGGATGGATTGGGATGCAAGATGCTAAGATCTGAGGGAGCATGCATGTCTTTATAGGGTAGCTAGCTGAGCACACAGGGCTACCAAATACAAACTGGGGGTCTGTGGGTTTGATTCCCCAGTGGTGCACCAAAAAGAATGAATGGGTAACAGAAGGGTCCTAGTGTATAGTACTGCCGTTGTGCACCTGAGCAAAGCACTTAACCCCAAGTTGAGTGCTGCATCATGTTACTCCGGTCCCCTTAACCCCTCCTCCATCCAGGGCACTGCTGCAAAAGAGAAACTGTTCTCTAAGAGTTTTCCCAGGTGAAATAAAGGTATAAGGGGAAATGAGAGTATTGATATTGTGAGAAAATCTAGCTTTTTTGCTTTGAGGTGCAAGAGACCTTCTTTTTAAGAAACAATAACACCTGTACTGAGGGCAGAGGTTTTTAAATAGAGAGTAAATAAAGATTTTCCAGAGAACAATGAAATATGAAAATATGGAAATATGAAAGAGGTCAGCAAATATGTGCTTCATTTTAAGTTTAACTTTTTTGTGTGTCCGGGAGGACAAAGTTGTATACAAGTGAGCGTCATTGAAATGTGTATAGATTTTGAGTTTTAGATAAATCAGGTTGTCCAAGTCTGAGCTCATGAGTCTGGGATTTTGAAGCTGGGAGGAAATAAGGGTGTTTAAGGTGCCTCCTATTGACCTCAGCTCTGATGCTCTGTGCACAAGCCCGTGACACGTTGAATAGTTTTCACTATTCATCCTCGTCAGATTGACTGCACTTCAAGGAGGACCAAAGGAAGGGAGGAGGACAGAGAAAAACAAGGAAGAGAGATTAAGTCACACTCATTATTTGGATGTAACTATTATGAAGATGTTGAGTGTGGCATATGGTGAAAAATCAGTGTAATTCAGTATTTGCAAGTGGATTTGTTTTTTTTTTTTTTTTTTTTTTTTTTTTTTTAAATGTAGACAGCGTTGTCATGTCCGAGTATTAAAGGGGTCATCGTATGCTTTTTTACATTTTCAACTTCTTTTAGTGTGTAATGTTGCTGTTTGAGCATAAAAAATGTCTGTAAAGTTACAAAGCACAAAGTCCACTCCAAAGCGAGGTATTGTCTATATTAGTTTAGCGCTGTTTCTGAACTCCCTAAAAGGACTACACTGTAGTCCTGAGTTTTTTTCCGGGATCCATCTACGTCACAGGATCCATCTACGTCACTAATTTAAATAATTATACCAAAATTTCAGTGTTACCAGAAAATATTGCATACAGGTCGCCACGCCTTATTGTTATTTTTTTTTTAATAAATTGTATAGCCTTTGAAAAATGTTACAAGGCCATTCTATTTATGTATGAGTCATCTACTTGGTGATATAATGTAGGCTAATCTCAGTTGTATCATATATGGTGTAGAACATAATCTTATTTAAACTAACATCAGATTAAATATTTTTGTTGTCCTTTACAGAACATTGTAGTGCATTATCAAACAGATGGGTCAGCATTTCAAAATGACAACCCAAAAAAAAAAAAAAAAAATTCCGAATACAAAATATTTTGTATATTTGGAATATAAAATAAATGTCTATTTAATTTTCCATGCATTGTGATCCTACTTTACAGATGTTAAATATTAAAGATGTTTTACTGTGCTGTTGCTAGATTTGCTATTATCACTATGCTATCAGTATCGTTTTAGTGGCATATGCTTTTCTTTTTTAAATATATATGTAAATTTAGCAATATTACTGTTATCTTTCCTTATGATGAATGTTCTGGCATCTGTTAGTGTTACAGTGTCACCATTTCTTTTAGTGCCAAAGAGGGAGGGGGATAGAGTGATGTGCATGAATTGAAAAGAGAAATAACAGTCTTAAATTTGTCATTGTCTTCCTCCTAGATGTCTGGCAGTGTGTGCTGCAGTAGCCTGAATCCACCCTGTGATGCGTTACTCACCCATGCTGAGAATGTTTACAGTTGTAATCAAGGTCCATGTAACTTGTTTGTGAAATGTTTTGCCTTTATGTTTTAGAGGTGCTATACAATTTGCAAATAGTAGGGCATGAAGTCACAGTTTGATTAAATTGCTGTCAGTACAAAAAAAAAAAAAAAAAAAAAAAAAAAAAGAAGCCAAGACTGTTATTTTGTTATTTTGAAGTTCATTTTTCTCCCTTTAGACAATCTTATAATTTAAATTAAATATGAATAACTTGGCATTGTGTTTGTGCAACAATTTGCTTTGCATATGAAGTTATGTATATTTTCTATATTTTAAAAGCAATGTTTTGTGACATTTTGATTGTTGTTGAGACAGTATTCCCTTGTTGCTAATGTTTTTGCTGTGAAGGAGAAAACATGTACTGTGACAGTAAATTTTACTTTGAGAGATTAAAACGTATCTGTTGTTGTTAATTTCGCAGGGGAGGACATTCTTTGCATGACCACAAAACTTCTTTCTGTATTTCTTGAAATGTTTTCCAACATTTGGCTAGTTGACACAAGTGAGACTGATGACTAAATAATGCCTGATTTGCGTGTGTGTGTGCGCGCGTGCGCACGCTTGTGAACTTAAGGAAACCTTGATCAAAGGCCTCCATAGACATATACAAACACACACAGGGGATGCAGTGGATCAGTGTCACAGCAGCTATTTTAATGAGAAAATATTGTGTATTTATTTAGAAAGATAAAAGTGTATCCAGCCATGACCATGACACATTTTCCCCATGTGATATGAGAGGTTTGAGCTTGCACATTTTTAACACCCACAAGCTTGATTCGCTATAGACGTTACGGGTCTCCAGAGATACCATCTTGAGGGTGTCTTTTATTGTCTACAGTTTTGAAAGTAAACAACACATGTCTCATTCATAGACAACTAATACATCATGGAAGAGATAATGAGAGCTTTTCCTTGCTTTCTTAGGTGAGAAAACATTAGAATGGAAACGTGGGAAAAATCAGTCATGCCTCAAAATGTAAATTAAATATACCATATGAAACAAACACAATGCAAAAGAAACTTCATTTCTGATGCATTGAAATGCATTGAAATATATCTTGTTAATATTATTGCAAATGTTTACAAGATATCAACCCCACAGTTTTTCTTGACCTAAATAAATAAATACAAATAAATAATAAGCATTGCAGATTCAACAACCCTGAGAGACTATAAAAATCTATTAAAATGAATTGGCTGGGGGGAAAAGAATATCATAGACCATTTTTTTTTTGATTAAATAAAACAAAATAAAGCAACAAGTATGAATCGCAGATGATTTTCTGAATAACTGAGGATGTGATCAGTTATAGCTCAAGCGTTGTTCCTACAAATGAATGTTTCAAATCCCATAATCAGTAGCTTCTTCTGGATGTCCGAGCCCTAACTTGGGACAGGGGAGCCCCAGTTTTAACACAACGGCCTTCCTCATGCAGCACATAAAAACACCTCTCTCCTTGTACCCATGCTGCGATGGTTTCTGACCATTTGAGAAAATAAAGAGATGCAAACGTTCATTCGCCCCTCTCGGTGGGCGGAACTCGGAATCCAAGCTGCCCTTGCCACCAATCACAGAGCAATTATCTACTTGGATTCATGGGAGTTTACTAAACAAACGGCAGCCCCGGTGAGTCCCTCTCAAGCTGCTGCACGGATCAATTCTACATCACAAAGAGTCATCGATGAGTGCACTGTCTACACACTCATCACCTATATGTATCGATTATTTTTGTGTCTTAAAACAGGTGTCCATTTTATATATCTGTTAGCTCTGTCTGTGCATCTTCTTAGCCTTAATTACTCACCCGAACAGTTTATGCCAAGCTGCTGTTGTTTATAGCAATTATAATTCATTTTCTTTTACCTTAAAATAAACAACACCAAGGTCTGTCGTACTCAGACCACAGTCAATTGCACTTTTGTGGCTATTAGGGCAGATATGGCTCCAGAGCCCGAAAAATCAATGCCACCTTAGACCGATGACAGCAAATTCACAGTTTCATCCGAGAGTGTGTGGCAAATAAGTCGCACTTGTCTGCACACAAAGGAAAAATCCCCATGTCTTTGTTTATAAAGTGCAAAAATCCGATATGATTGTAGGGTTGTTTCGTCGCCAGCACTTTTGGAAAAATATTTGTTTTTACCATTTTAAAGCAATTTTGTATTGAACAGGCCCGCATTAACAGACAGGTTTGACAGGAGGCCCTAAAACAAAATAAAGACAAAAAGAAGAAAGGAAAGATTTTATCCCATGACAAAATTGAACATTTATATAACGGGGACTTGTGGACAGAAAAAAAAATAAAATAAAAAATAATAAAAAAATAATAATAATAATTTTGTGAAAAAAATACGAGCAGATCGGTCAATGGATCGAAACAATGTGTAGGGCCTTATTCAGAACAGTGACAGCAATGAAACCGAGAACGTGAGGGATACAATTGAATGGGTGGTTCTGTTGTTTAAAGAAATATTCTGGGTTCAATACAAATTAAAATCAATCGACAGCATGTTGATTATCACAAAAAATCTAACATTTCTTAAAAAAAAAAAAAAAAAAAAGGCTAAATTGAGGTGACAGTGACGCATATGGAGGTGAACGGGGCCATTTTTTGGAGGCAGAAATGTGAATCTTACAATTTAGTAACATCTTGCATTAATTCTTCTGTTAAAATGCGTGTAGGCCTATTGTTTAAGCTGAAAGTTGTTTAAATCGTCGGATTATAGGGTTTACGGCTTTAGTTTGTCATTGCAACGAAGTTGTAAAATTGGACACAACTTTAAAAGAAGTTAGCAATTTTTTTCCCACACTAAAATTATGTTAACAGGCTCCTGTTAACGTACTGTGGCTATACAGACCTACACTGTAAAAAAAAATCCTGTTGTTTAAAAAAAATAAAAAATGAACTGGCAGCTGTTTTTGCCAGAATAATTATGTAAAAAATACAGTAAAAATTTAACAAAATTTACAGACCAACCTGTACATTTTACAGATTAAAACTGTTGTAATTTACATGACCACGCTGGCACTGTAAAAAATAATAATTCTGTTAAATGTACTGTAAAAAACGTCATAAACTTGATATTAAGCTTTTTACTTTATAAGGTATTTGTTAATCACCGTAAAAATGACAGAAGAGAACATGAAGTTCATCAATAGAGGCCCTTCCTGGAGCAATGACCAATAAACATGTAGAGAGACACAAACACTAAACACCATCAGGGTAACACATGTGGAATTAAAATAATGGAGTAAACATTAACTAAACTACATCAAATATAACACAGAACACCCCAAAGTACATAACTGATATTAAAAATAAGAAGAAACATAACTATTCCCATAAAATATAATGAAATATGATGGGTCATGCAGGGAATTGTTGAGGGAATGCCTGATTATTGATTTTTACTGTAATTTGAACAATAATTTACTGTAAAAAGTACATGTACTCCCTTGTTAAACATAATGTAAAAATTTACCATTAATTATACAGGAAAATCATACTTTCTGCATCTAAAAATTTATTTTTTACAACATTGTATTGTAAAAACTACTGTATTATAAACTGTATATTTGACAGTTAATACTCGTTAACCAGTTAACGTTTTTTTTCCTGTAGCATTTTTAGTCTTTTACCGTTAAAATAACAGATTTTTATTTATTTTTTTTACAGTGTATGCCTCACTGTAACCCAGATGTTTGATGTTTGACAAGTCACATTTGCGGCAATCAACATTATGCCACAAATGCTGTTGACTGACCATCATTTATATTGAAATACTCCTTTAAATTGGCGTCGATCTGATGAAACATAACAAACATCTAAAAAAAAATAAAAAATAAAATAAATAAAAAAATAAAAAATCAGTATGCCTAAACGAAAAGCTCCAGAAAACAGCTTTATGCAGTGCACACGGCCTCGTTTTCATTCCCGTCAGAAATTAAATATGGCGCTGCTCTGAAAAAAGGCTGGATAATTTCGATCCTCAGTCGACAAAATAAACCGCCTTTGTTACCTAATGTGTCAGACACCTTCTTTCATATATAGTCCGTGTGGTGAAGACATGGACGGTTTAAAAGAACTGTTATATTCGCCCATGCGTTCATAGCGAGAGACAGACCTTTGTTTACTAATTGCGGCAGTTATGTTTGTTTGGAGAACTTTAAGGAAGGAAAATGGAAAGTCTCTGACTGTTGATCTTTACCACACAGTCCAAGATCAATCACATTCTGCAAATGGATATTATTAAACAGCATGGGGTGGCTGAGGCGCGAGGCCGTCAGGAGTGCAGGGCGACTAAGCGGCTCCTCTCTCGCGCCGCAACAGGGCAATTGTTGACAAGCTTTTGCCTGCCAATCTACAGCTCTCCTCCGAACGCGGCTGCCATGGCAACCTACTTTTACCCGACGCGGCAGCTGGCAGCCCCTCACTTACGAAGTTGCGCGCGCTTCCAATGATTGTCGACTCACGGAGTACTAGGGAGCGCTACTCTCCCCTGAACTGCATTTCGTCGTGGTCGGCTGAAACAGAAAAAGATTCACACTGCTATTTCAGTTGGCGATACATACCCTGACAAGAGTCAAACCTGGTTGACGCATCGGGTGATGCTTGTTGTGGGTGTTTGTTTGAGTCAGTTATGCATAAATCGGGGTTTAGCCTATAGCTTTTTAACCAAACTGAATATTAAAGAAAATCAATAACATTTGAATTTGAGTGTATTTTTCGATGATTTGCCAACTTAAAGATCAAACCAAGACCTTCAAGTAGCCTAATATCTGCTTTTGTGCTATCCTCATTTGGCTCTCTACAGACCTGGAAATACTCTCACACACAAAATCTTTCCTATCTCTTTATCTCCAGCAAATGTGCATGCTGATTTGTTCCCTTGTTACATCTTTCTGACAGAACAGCTAAACTACACATACCACCTTCTCACGTGCTCTCTCCACAGAATGTGTGCAAGGGACACAAAGACTAGCCTCACTCTTCTCATTATCTTAATCTACTGCTTTCACCTGTGCCCAGCTCCTGCAGGAACACTCACATATATTGACCTGCTGGCCACATAGAGCTGCCGCTGCACCACTAAAGCCTAGTAAGCGATATCTCAGGGTGTCATCCTGAAAATGAGACTTGGATTCAACCAAAGAGTCTTGCTAAGTAAGGGCAAGACCACAGGAGAAGTCTTTATTCAAAACAGATGTGCTGGAATACACAATCCCAGCTCATCATGTGTCTGTTTTCAGACAGCTAATCTGTGAGCAGGAGAGACAAATAATGAATCAAGTGCATTTGGAGTTTTTCTGAGGTCATGAGGGGGAGATCTATTCTGGGGGTGTGGGTTGGGGTGGATAGAAGACATGTGGCTGGTGGAACAGTGTCAAACTGTGGAACGATATCAAACCGTATTCATTTCAGTAAGCCTTGTTTTTATGTATGTAGAAAGTTTTTTATGTATATGTGAACTGATGCTGTGTTGTCAACATTTATTACAAAGCCCTACTGTTGCTGATCATTACTCTTGTTGCAAACACACAAGAAGCACCTGCGCTGCTGCAACAAATCACCTGTGCGGTTATCATGCAATGACATTCATTTAGCGCATGTAATGGAGGGAGGGACCAGTATGTCACAAAGACCACTAATGGAATAACATCAGTAAGAATAGTGTACATCTGTCATTCAGCCACTGAAATACATCTGACTAGAGAGTAATTAAGTGACCTTTAAAGCCATATGTGACAGATTAATATATACCTGACATCTTGGAGGTGTAACTGACATCGTGAGGGCAAAAGTTTTACCATGAGTGTCTATACTGAGGAGAATATTTATGAAAACTGAAGACAACATTGACAGTTACACTTAGGCCTGCTATTACCAGCAGTTCGCATATAAACAGACCAAACAAGCATCAAAAGTCTGTAATTGGGGAAAGAAAAAGTTTGATTTGTGCATCCCACCAGAGGACAAAATTAATGTTTTGAGCTTTCTTTCAAAGCATTTGTCTTAAATCACCTGAGACAGCCTCTAATTATGAGAAATCTAGAAAACAACTGATTTAAATGGGCAATCTAAAATAACAGGGCCTGTCTACAGACAAAGTACTTGAAAATTTGTCCAGCATGTATGAGGTTCAAATAATTCACATAAAATAAAGGACTGCGAGGTTATCGATTTGCTTTGTACTTCTAAGAAAAAGGTTACTGGTTGAACACAACACTCTATATTACATTATATAAAAATGTTACTCTATATTACATGTAGATTTCCTAATTTTGAAGGTTCATGTATTCAATATAAGGATGAATTATAACTGCTTGTATGGCATTTTACTAAGAGTTTCCACAAAAGGGTTAACTATACTGGCCTGCAAAGGTAAAACACAATAAATCTACAGTAAATTAGGTCAAAATAGAGTTATGACAGAAATTCTTTTAAGTCTCTAATCTCTCCTATTGCATTCAGAATCTGCACACACCTTTTGAATTAGCAGGTCAGTTTTGACCTGATGGAACTGAAGTTTATAAATAACTCATAACCTGATGGTTTTCATCTAAAACCATATTGTAAGTAATTAATAACTTCATGTTCATACATGTAAATTGTTTTGTATTTTTGGCATGTTTGGCATTATTTAATATGCAATAATACAATTGGGAAATTCTTTGGCATTTAAAACTACAGCCAAACCAGTGTGATACATGGGAAGAAATTTTATTTGAATATAACATAATATAAAATTTATATTAACTGCAATAGTGAGAATTACTAGTAATTTGAATGAATTTCCTATTATTCATAACTGCTCAATACAACTTGGTGGTCAAAATGTATGAAACTAACATATTCTTTTTCAGCTAAACAACATCAAAACAACTGTACAACTGATGTATACAACATTAATACTTCTTTAATATGTTTTTAAACAAAATCTATTCTGTTGCATGAACAACTGAATGTGAATGTGTTACCACACTCCTTTTAGGCAGTAGTTCCTTTGCAATAGTTTATTTGTAATGTTTGTTACATTTGTTATGTCTGTTTTTTACAGGAATGTGTGTGTGCATGCTTGTACACAAGACGCAGTTCCAGTTGGAGACAAACAAATGTGTGAGAGAGAATGGGAAAAAGGCTAAATGTAAGTGAAGTGTTTATAAGAAAATACCAAATTCATAGATGTACAAAACAAATCTACATAATATCATGTGTAAAGCCACAGTTGATGCCCAGGTCAAAATTGACCCACGAATGCCATCGTTGTAACAATTAGTTTTAAATGGTTAAATTTCTTAAACAATAATAATAAAAAAAAGTTATTATTTGTTTTTTGTTTTTTATACTCTTGACAATGTCACAATGTTTGGTTTACATCCTAAAAATGATATGATATAAAAAAATTAAGATTTATCTCGCCGGGTCAAAAATGACCCAAACGCAATAAGAGGGTTTAACTATGATCTGTAATGTGACAGATAGGTTTGGCTAAACTATGCTCAGATTCAGAGAAAACTACTGAGAATATTTTATAATCCACATTTGGCTGGATAATCAAAAAACTTTGAAACCATTTTTCTTAGTTTCAGTGTTGTTGCAGTTACTACATATTGGCTTTATATGGCAGCATAGGTGATTTTTTTTTTGTTTTTGTTTTTTTGAGTGGACTGTGGAATTTTTTTTATAAACTTGAATGAGTTATCCAAAAGTCATGCATTAAACCCATTTTTTTTTCTTTATCCAGACTGAAAACAACAGCAAATATTCATTTTAAATTAAATAAATAATGCTCAATAAATGTCCACACCCACACAATTTATATTGAATTATATTTATTCATTAAGGTACATTTTTACTCAGTTCAGTTCATACTGAAAGTGCAATTTAGATTACTATTAGTTGTTGTTAGAACATAACAATCTTAATCTGTTTCAAACTTTGCGATACCCACCTTAAAGTTATGCATCTCTTTGTTATAATGCAAAACAAACAAACAAACAAAAAAAAAATTATTGCAACTGTTGAATGTGATTTTTCTGTTTATTTACTTATATTTTGCTATGTAATTCAAGCCCAAACTTTACTTTAAAATATTACGCATTACTGAGGCCATCCATTGCTTATGTAAGCACTCAGTTACAAACAAGCTGACTTAAGACATGTAGGCTGCTTCAGTGATGCCAGACCTCAAAGCGACAACTCAGCTGCAAAAGAACATAAACAAAAATGCAAAAACCGGTATTAAGCTCACAGATGTGCTTTTGGCTGCACGTCTAAATTCATACACTTTTGCGACAGTTAAGGTGGATGGAATGGGCGATATTCGAGCCTTACGACAGTTTTAGGACTCATGTCCTGGGGCTCATATCCCTTGCAGCTTGCATGAGCAGTGTATCACTGACCACTCAACTGGGTGCCCTGACTGACCTGGGAACAGCTGTGAGATAAAGATATCACTGACAGATTGCTTGGTCCATTAGTGTAATCCACCAGGTATTGAAGCAAACATTGCTTGAGAGAGATCGAGAGATTAAGAGGTAGTGGGAATCATATTTAAGATTTATGTAATAAGCTTTTGTACAAACTAAAAATATAAATTAGGTCTGTTTCACAAGATATTGAAAATTTGGTCCCACTTTATATTAGGTGTCTCTAACTATTATGTACTAACATTAAAACACATACAATACAATGTATTTATTGTGCAACTATATGATGTTCTGCAAAATTCCCAGAACATTCACATTTGCTGCCACTTGAGGTTTAGGAATAGAATAAGGGTTTAGGGTAAGGGTAGGGGTAAGGTTAACAGTCTAACTACAGATACAATTAAATGCAGGTACTTCAAATATAAGCAAAATGCAACAACATGTATGTATATAATAAGAACATTGTATCAGATATGTAAGTACATAGTAATTAAAGACAACTAATATAAAATTGGTTCTGAAAATTCTACTTGTTTTACATATAGTTCAACAGTTTGAGACATGCATTTTGAAAAAATGAGTTTTGCCTGGTAACTTCCTTCTATACCAATGTTCCTTTGCAGACCAGATTGTCTTTTACTAGGAAAAATGTGATGTGAGGCATTATTCTTAATTCAGAAGTACTGTGAGAATCCTTTGAGAGAGGAACATATTTAGCTATTTTAGAGCACTGTTAAAGACATTTTGCTTTGTTACATTCCATTTTATAGGTTTCACACAGCGAGGGAGGGCATACATTAGCATCGTTTAAGCTTTTTAAAATTGTCAGGAATTGCAGGAGAGAGATCAGAAATTTTCTCATGCAGTTGTTGAAAGATGTCACGATGTTTTAGAAGTCAAAGGTCTGACTTATATTTTATGCACAGTTAACCAGGGTGGAAGTTAGCTTACAAGTATTAGGACAATAGTGGTAGCTGAACAATCAAGCAGTTTGTTAAGTGGAATAGATTTTCTTGCTTTCCTCAAAGTGCCAAAGGATTGTATGTGGTTGATATTTTTTTTAATGTATTTTCCAGGGGGAAACTACTGTGAGCAGCAAAACATACATACCTTTATCATGCAGATATGATGTGGAAAGATGTGGAGCATTTTGTTATGTTCAGTCCAGTGCATAAAATCATTTTAATAATTCCATACACAGTACTGTGCACAAGTTTTAAGCACTTGTGAAAAATGTTGCATAGTGAGGATGTCTTCAAAAATAATGTCACAAATAGTTTTCATTTATCAATTAACATCATACAAAGTCCAGTAAACATAAAAAAGCTAAATCAATATTTGGTGTGGCCATCTTTGCCTTTAAAACAGCCCCAATTCTTCTAGGTACACCTGGACACAGTTATTCTTGGTTGTTGGCAGATAGGATGTTCCAATCATCTTGGATAACTTGCCACAGTTCTTCGATCTATTTAGGCTGTCTCAATTGCTTCTGTCTCTTTATGTAATCTCAGACTGACACAATGTTCAGTGGGGGGATCTGTGGGGGCCATGACATCTGATGCAGGGCTCCCTTTTCTTCTATTCTAATCTTTTCTATTTGCAAAATTAATGTTTGGGATTCTAACATTTATATTTCCTATTGACACACTAAAGCTGAAGAATATATATAACCATCTTAAGACAAATGTTTTTGTGAAACATCTTAAGTGCTTAAAATGTTTGCACAGTATTGTAGATTAAAAAAAAAGAAAGTCTGTAGCCATTTAACATGTCATTTTCAGGGTGTTATAGTTAAATATAATTTTTATTGTGGTGGTTCTTAATTATTATTGTGTCTTTCTCAAGCCATTTCTTCAGGGCAAATGTCCTTGCTGACTATGCTGATATATTGTCAAAGTAGAGATATAAATTATTTTTAAAATTAAAGTATACTAACTAAGTACAGTTGGACTAATCTGATGGACAGAAATAGATCTTCTACAGACTAAAATGTTTATTCAGTAAAGAAATTATATAGTTATTATTTTGTCTATTATTTTGGATGAGCATTGATACATTTCTGACTATGAACATATATATGTTTCTTACATTCCAAAAATTATCCTGCCAAATTTCACTTCTCAACACAGATTTGATCTTAGTGCAATGGATAGTTATCAACTGTAGCCTTAGAAGCCAGATGTTATATACAAGGCAATGAGCAATTGGACTGGTTGATTAGGGAGGTGAAGAGTGTGAGGGTGATAAAGTCCAGCAAGAACACAGAGTAGGTGAAAAATCCCAGCTGGATGACACCTTAATAGTCTTCTTTCATTATTTATTTCTTCCTTTCTTTTTTGACAGAAATATTGAGTAATTTTTTCAGAATGTTAAAAATCAGAGTTGAAATCATGAATATATTTAGTATGACGGTCATATTTTGAGCTCTAATTGTTGCCACTAGTATTAATTCTTAGCCTTTCTGGGTTTAAACATCGCAGAGAGGCCAGAAACAGTGTTGCTAACCGTCCTGTCCTCAATGTGCACTTTTAGCATAAACACTGATGGAAGAATCACTGGAAGGGCACACCTAGGCCAATGCAGGGTTTGGACTTTAGACTGACACTGAGGAACAGACGTTTTGAAAGAGAAGAAGGAGGTAAAGTGAGATATTACTCTCTAATTATTTGAACAAGTGGCTGTTGATGGAGAAGAGCAGGCTGGGGAGTGGACTGGGTCTTGAGAGTATTAGCTCAAAATCCCTAGGGAGGAATTTATCATTCAGCAGAAGAAGGATGATACCAAACATTGCAAAACATTGTTACTTGTGATAAAGTAATGACTGAGGAAGACAGGGTCAAGAGAGTTAAGTCACAGACTATTCTGAGATCAGGAGAAAAATATTTAGGCAATTATTCACAATTATGACGATACCACACTTATTTCAGCAAGGACATATGCTTCCTGAGACTTAGTCAGAGAGCACATAGTCTCAAAAACATCTCAAGGACCCATCAGCTAACTTAAGAAATTTCTATTTACTGTATGAATCTTCCTTAAAATGTTGCTCATAGAAATTAATTTCTATTAGTCAAACATAGAAAACAATAAAAAATGCTCATTCAGCACCTTTACCATATAAACAAGAAGATAAGCAAAGACTGTAACCATATCAGACTGCAAACTGTAAATGAACAAATGGCTACAATACTTGTGTTAGACACTGTCTTGGGCTATTTATCTGGAGCTGAGCTATTGCTGATGACTCCTGATGTTTGTTTTCATTGATCAGAGCTCATCGGTCTGAGTGGCTTAGTATGAATTCCAACTCCAGTTGCATTGCTCTCTTTGTGGTAAGCTTTGAGACACAGTGTTTATTAGGTTTTAATAAGATTCTCCACTGTATTCTGAGAAACTCCTCTTTTTTCCAAACAGTTTTGCATTGATTTTTCCAGCACTGTTTACCTCTCACTGAGCAATCCCTGGGGAGAGCTGAACGTCATACTCTAAAGCAAACCAGTACATTTATAAAATGTTGTAATAAAGGGCATTACACTTTTATAGAGCCCACAAATGGTTTATGATACACACAAACACCTCACAAGATAATTATTTGTCTCTTTGTATTCCTTTAAGACATCTGTCTAAGTGTAAAACATGCTCTACTTTGGGTGTCTTTTAGAGTATGGAGAATGAAGTCACATGTAATTAATGTTTCCCTGTTGCACTCTGTCTCTTCTCTCACAGCAATTCAGCAGCGTGAATCATCTTAATGAATCGAGGCAACAGAAGCATGGACTGCATAAATTGACACCAGAGTGGTGTGCCCAATATCACCCTGCCCCCGTGGGAGCTGGGAGGATGAGTGTGTGCTATTTTCCATTTTTAATATTTGCACACATTTTTTTATCCTGAAAATAACAATCCCCAGTTTGCGCGCACACATTCGGAACGACGGGGACGAAATTGTTATCTAGTTGTTCTGAAGGTGATTCCCATCAGAGTGTTTGAGAAGTTGTATCACAGCCGACAGCATTTGAGTATCCCAGAATATTCCATTTTCAACTATAATGCTATTTTTTAAGAAGTCAACCATCCAATATTACATGGCAGTATTTCCAATCAAAATGTTTTAGAAAGTTGCACAAACACAAGGATGGACCCTTTTCACATTTCTGGGTTTGAAACGCGGAAGTAAACTATAGTGGGGTACTATAGAGATTTCCACTATTACGTTTCCATGACTTTCCAAAAGAGAGCAAAAATAAAAAACGGTGGATTACGGCGGTTAGTAGAAAGAAAGATGCCAACATAGTCTCACAAAAACTCATAATAATTAGTAGGAGATGGTGAAATAAAAATAATATTGTACGACTTTTTTTTTTATTCCCATAGAGACCAACCAATCAACAAACAGAAATTAAATTCGACCTGATACAGTTATTAAATTTTAGCCAGCCTCCTATCCAACACTTTATTTTAGGAAAGTAAAAGTCTGTGACCAAATTTGGTAACTCATTCCATATTTATGCAATAAAAATACTGATGCATGTCAGTAACCTGTAATACACTTCCCTCGACTTGTTTCACACCCCAATGTTTTCTTTCCGTGGTACACAAAAGCTTTTTTTCTATTAAAAGCATGGTTAGGTTTTAGGGTTATGGGATAATGTTAAGAAAAACTGTAAGAAGGCTCAGTCAAAACCTTGTTTTTCTCTCTTCCGTAGTACACAACAGTGAATTTCCTATTAAAATCAGGGTAAGGTGTAGGGTCTGGGTCTTGAGTAAAAAGTCAAACATTTTTGTATGAGCCAACTTTTTTTTATTTATTTTTTATAATGCTAGGGTAATATGACACAAAAGCTATACATTTACATTAAATAAAACAATTATAAAAAAAATAATATAAAAAAATATTTAAAATATAAAAAAGTTATGCTGCTAAATTAAGGCATCATTCTCAGTGTGTGAAAAGGGTCCATATAGGGCAATTCTTTTTGTGTAGTCAGTTAAACATGTCTACAGTGATTGACATAAACAGCTACCAATCTTAGAGACACAGATATTGGTTTAATGCTAACATGATTTTTGCAAGTGATTTTGGCCCAAGTGAGTTACAACTAATGAGTTCTTTGCATCAATATGTGTCTTACTCCATAGGAAATGTAATGTTGGTTTATTTGAATGATGTTAAAAATAAAATAATTAGCCTCTTAACTCTTATAAAGTGAACATTTCAGTTGCATATGCTATATTCAGCCCTGATGACAGGGGAAACCAGGAAGTAAAAAATTAATAGCCTCTCTTGAGGTGTCCCCTTACCACAACAAGTTGGATTTATTTAGTGGTAAGCTTCTGAATATGACAGCAGTGAACTGCCTTTCAACTTGAGCCAAGAACACATTCACACTTTAAATCTGACAAAATCAAGATCTAGGCCTTCTCTCTCCATTTCCCATAGTCCACACTCTCTCCTTTTAAAGACAAGACATCACCCACTCTTTCTGCCTTCAACACATCTTTCCGGTCACTGCATCAAGTCGCTTGCCTCACTTGTTTGACCTGTCAATCTAGATAGGTGTTTTGGCAACACACCTGATGCTAGTTGTATGGATCCCCCCTCTGGGATAAAGTCAAGATGGAAATCGTTCAATAAAACACACTAAAGAAAGAAACAGATTACTATTTTGAGAGCAGAAACTCAGCAATACGTGAACACTGATTCAGAAAAAGTGACAAGTGTACAAATGTAAAGCAAAGCAGATGCTGTGACACGAAATATGCATTTTTCATTAAATATGTGCATACCATAATGGAGATGTGTCAATTTTCACTGATTTGCATTTAATTGTTCTGATGTAGACTATGAAACACTTAACTAAATGCAGTTTTTAAAGCAAAGCGACTTAATCTTCAGCGCGAAGGGTTGAGTATTTACCAGTACAAATCTTCAGAGCTTATCCAACACAGAAATGTTTGTGTCTCTTAAAATAAACACCCACATTAAAGAGCCAAAATATATAGTGTACAGTACGCAAATGCATTAATTTAGTCAATTGTGAGTAGATTTAGAACAGGATATAATAAGCTTATAATGGGTTAATTATTTTTAAATAGTTAAATGACTTTAAAAAATCAACAGACAATATGGTGAGATCAAAAAGTTAATATTATTTTTAAATTACATATAGCACATGGCACCTTTACAGACTTTAAGAGCTTTGTATAGCCTGCCTCATTACAGCAGGAATGGGGTGAGAGTTGTTCTGTTGGCTTTTTGAAGCAACCAGGAAGAAGAAAGAGAAAACTAATTTACACTCCTCCACAGCTTGAGGATTCCTTTCTTTTTGGGAAGAGTGAGCGCAAAGAGGTGGGATGGTGGCGTGATCCAAACTACCAACCCTTTGCACTCCGATAGGACATTTCCTATACCATCAGTCCATTTTGTTTGTAAATTGGTTCATTTCTAGTTAATTGCTGTTAACACAGGAGGAACGAGTGGCTTAAGAGGGCTTGACCTACAGGGGTAAAGGCTGGCCCGATGAATGTGTGACGTTTTCCTTACCTGCATTGTCTAGTTCAGGAGGGGTGGGAAGGGCAGACGGGAGCTTTGTTGGCTTTGTGCAAGTGAGAGGGACCCTGTCATTCAGGGACATGAAGCAGCCGATGTTCGAACCTGTCTACCCAGAGTATGGATGAAAGGACAGCGAGAGCTAAGGATGGATCTACTCCAATGAGTGCACACTTCCCTCTAGAAGGCAGTCTTTTCCCCCAACTCTCCACAATGGCTTGAGGGCACTAGCCCTATCTATGGCTCTCACTTTTCAATTCTTTCAGTGCTCATTAGCAAAACCATGATGGCAAATCCCACAAATCCCTTCTTTACTTATGTGACAGAATGGGCCATTCTCTCCAAAGTGCGAAGAACTTTAAAAAAAGAAAAAAAAATTCTCTTGTAGGAATATTCTGTGTTTAAACTCAATCAACAGCATTTGTGGCATGATGCTGATTACCACAAAAATTAATTTCCATCGTCCGTCCTTTTCTTTAAAAAAAGCATGTGAGGTAGAGAGAATTGTTGTGCTCATATAGGACTCGTATATCCTCAGGTAGGTAGAGCAAATACAAACAACAACAAAAAACCAATTGTAATATCCAAAATCCACAACAGATGCTGTCCGCACACTGAATGAAGAACAGACCTAGAAAGTCTATCAAAAATATATATTTTTTTAATTTTAGACTTGCATAGTGAAAAAGTGCAATGTGCAGTGATGTTTCAGCCCATAGCTTTCTTCAGTGGATTTTGGACTTTAAAAAAGCTAAAATATGGGTTACATTGAGGCACTTACAATGGAAGTGAATGGGGCCAATTCATAAACATTAAAATATTCACAGTTTCAAAAGTATAGCCACAAGATGTAAATGATATGTGTGTTAACATGATGTTAGTGTGATAAAACTGCTTACTAACCTTTTCTGTGCAAAGTTATAGCCAATTTTACAACTTTGTTGCCATGACAACATAATGTCAACACACCCTAAAACGACCATAAAAACGGCAATTTAAACAACTCTACAGCTCAAATAATACACAAGTTTTAATAGAATAATTAATTTAAGTGCTTTTCTAAAATTATAAGCTTCACATTTCTGCCTTTAACCCCCCAAACATTATCTCCCATTCACTTCCTTTGTAAGTGCCTCACTGTAAACCTTGATTTTTGCTTCTTCTTCTTCTTTTTTTTTTTTTTTTTAAGAAATGGAGGGACGAGTCGAAATAATTTTTTGTGGTAATCAACTTTATGCCACAAATGTTTTCGATTGAGAATAACTTATAATGAAACTGGAATATTCCTTTAAATGACTTTCTTCTGTGGATTGCAAAAGGAAATGTTAGGCAAAACGACTTTCTTTCAGTATATGGAAAAAAGATGCAATGAAAGTGAATGGTGACCGAGGCTAACATTCTACCAAACATCTCCTTTTGTGTTCCACAGAAGAAAGAAAATCCCTTTAATAAATTGTAATTATTATAAAATGCATTAATAAACTACTCTGTAAAAAGTGCTAACCTTTTATTGTTACATTTAGAAGCTATTTCTACCTGACCTAACCATTAAAATTAGTTTTGTTGGTGTAACCTAATGTAGTCAGTTGATTCAGACATGGTAAATGCTATTTTGGCCAATTGATTTAAATGTTACCACAGCTTAACTTTGTTTTAGTGTAGTCCTTTAATTTTAAAAGGTTTTATTGACAAAATACAGAATAGTAAATCATATTTTTAAGCAAATTTATTCTATTTTAATCATAGTTCACTGATTTCTTTAAACATTGGCTTTTGAATGAGACCTTGTTTTTGTTAGTGCATGTATACAGCTGCAGTAACAAAGAACTGAAGAGATTGTAGAGAGCTTAAACAAATGCCACATCTTTGGGAGAACATTAGTGTGTCTGTCCATATTATACATGTGATTATTGTATACAACAGAGAGTGACATAACCACCTCAGACATCAAGAAAGATGTTGTACCCTCAAGAGAACATAACTGGCTGCTCATTATAATTGTCCCGGTGGAGAGTCAAAGGCTAGCCTTATTCCCTCAGGTCTCAATGAGAAATACAGTATCTGATCAGAGACGATAACACCTGGTTCCCTCTGTACCCTCAGAGAGCCCACAAACTCAGTGAGGTGAGGTGGTGTTTTATGTTGTAGTAGCACCGCACATACAGAGGCTCCAAAAAGTATGTGGACACATGAAAATATAAAGGTCTTTGCATTTTATAACAAAATATCAAATGAAGTGACAAGAAATACAGCACAAAGACACTTTTCAATCAAAACATTTCAGAGAAATAAGTTTGTTAGGTTTGTATTGTTTTTGTATTTGGACTCTTTTTGGTTGTCAAACTTTGTGGAAAATGTCCATAATTAATGTGATGAACTATACTACACAGGTGCTAGGACACCTGTGAACTTGACGGGGACTGGCTTCATACTATACATCCACTAAATTCACATATTTGGTAAAAGTCATTGGAAAGAAATGGCTATAAGAAACGTCATGTTAGTTCTGAGAAATGACCTAGCGTTGTTTTAGGTATTTTGAGATCAATTAAATTCAATTTAATATTTTTAATTGTGATTTAAGTCTCTTAAAATGTTTTGGGGCCCACAGTATGCTTAAAAGCTTCTTAGTTCAGAATCTATCACCATTAAAAACACATATTTTTCCATATTTGTAAGATTTATGCATTTCAATTTCATAGCAAAATTCCATCAAATTGAACTGCATAATCTTTTACAAAATTAAACTACATGTTTAATAAAACTATAATAATATAATAATATAATAAATTATAATAAAACTACATGTGTTTTTTTTTATAATTTTTTTTTCACATTTAACATTTTAACAGCATTTTATCTATGTTTATCATACGTCCTTATATTGTTTTAACAGCATAAATACACCAAAGGGAAACGTAAAATTAAATGATCTTGCATTATTTGTTTTTGTCTTGAACTTCAAATCAAAGCAAATAAGTGCATGCAAATTATTAGTAGTGGCAAATCCTTTCTCATTTAGTATTACAGAGCTTAAAAGATTGTTTGCATCCATCGTGTTATTTTAGTTTTTGTTTTGAAAAGCAGAATGATTTCACAGCCATGGCTGGATTCATAGTGGTCCAGATTACCGGCTTTACATATAAACAAAAAATTCCTCTCAGTATTATTGCAGTGTCCAACTGTTTGTGTTGAATAAGTCTTAGTACAATTTAGCTTACAAATAAAACACTGCCTCTTCAAGGTACAGAAACTCTTGGTGGCACTAATCTTTAGCACCTGTCTTGGCACTACCAACTGAAACAACTTGACCCCATGACTGGCACAGGCTCAGCCAATAAGTGTAAATACCACCTCTATGGGCCAAACCAGTTAATAACTGAACAACACCTCTGTGGAATGAAAGACCTAAATTGGTATGATTAAAAAAATAACAGCACTATTTTGGTCTACAGTTGGACGCATGGGAGCTAAAGCAATGAAGTGTTTTACAGCTGCACTTAACTGAATCTCACTTATATCACATTCAGGCAGGACATCACATGGTAGACCAAAATAGTGTCCGAACTCTTGTACTTTCAGAGTACATACTGCATTTGGTGAAGAACATATCTCTTGGCTGTTAAAAAAGTATGTTGTTTAAGCATGCAGGTGAGTAGTATTAGTACACATTCCTGGACAAACTTCATGCTAGAATGTTTGCATTGTCCCGTGACCCGAATATGAGACTTAGTAATAATAACCACGGAAATAATTTACTCTGTTATATACCAAGTAAGAAGTTTCTTGTGATTACATTTTACTTGTTCAACAAAACCAAAGCACTTACAGTTGAAAAGAGCTGTCCGCCTCGTGGTTCTCTACTGTTTTTTTTATTTTTTATTCAGCTTAATAGAGAGCATTTTCAAAAGTCTCCTTTTTCGGTAGAGGAAAATGCCATTCTAGTGTGGACGAGAGGCGAAAACGTAGCTAAATCAATGCTTTTTCGAACTCAGTCATTCTAATTTACAAAATATCTGTTTACTGCAAATATTTGAAGAGACAATTTTACCAAATAAAAATTGCAGCAAACTGAAGAAACAAAACATTCCCATAGAATTATGAATGATCATAAATACAACTTGGAGTAACTAATAATATTTAGTCAGTAGCATTTTGACTCAATAGACTTGAGTCACATTAGGCATTGTGCAAATTAAAACACGCTCTGAGAAACACAAATACAGTAAAAAGCATGTGACAATTTCAAGTAAGTTTAGCTATTCAAAAGGGTTCTTATGCAATTCTCAATGCAACACTGTTTTCAAGTCAAGCAAATCACTCAAATGCTGATATTGTTTCCTTACGTGGGTGGCATTTCAGATGGTTATATCAAACCGGATTTGAAAGACAAGTAACCATTTAAAAGATTAGCTGAGAAAGAGACCTCAGAATAACCCAAGCTATTGAATGAAAATAAACACTATGAGATGGTGTGGATGGTGAGACAGCATCTCATTTGCAGCATGTTTTAATTTGTCTAGGTGTCATTGAGAGGAGAAGAAATGGGCTATTGGAAAGGAGGAACGTAATTTAAGAGGCTAATGATCTTTGGCTTCACAAATGGGCGGGAGAGAGCTATTGGTGAAACAGGATATAGCTAAAATCACCCTTGAAAGGTACAAAATTCTTTGTCCCCCAGGAAAAAAGACAAGATGGCAGTCAGCAGGGTCCATTTCTCTGACATGGCTACAGGCACTGGTGTTTGCACAAAGCTCCAGGATTTATTACTACATCTATGGTATTGACGCTGCACATCCTCTAACTGATATACCAGCATTTCCCACTATTCACTATTCATACTGCAACCTGTTTCAAATCCTCTGAGTCTCACAAATGTCAGGGGCTGAGGGGAGACGAAGGGACCCAAACAGTTCAATGAGTTTATTAACAGCAATCTTGTAAATTAGTATGTGCATAGTGGAAGTCAGGAGCAATCCAAAGAGAGTCCATTGAAGCTGGTGTGGTGTGAAGCAAAGCCCAGGCGAGATTCTCCCCCGACACACAGGCAGAGACCAAGAAATTCTCCTCAAAGGGAACTGGGCAACTATACAGGCAAAGGTGAAGGCGACAGCGAACAGGAAGGTAAACACACCTCTAGAGACAGGCAACCAACAGACACACGAGTAATCTCCAACTAGACACTTGACCAGGGTGCAAAACTCTATCGCATAGTTGGCTACTGATCGATTACCCTGGGACAGTCCTGACAAAATCTTCCCAGCCTCCCGACCTTCAGCTGCATGGTCAAACACTCGGCGAAGTTCTGAGGACAAAGCTTCATAGGTGGAGCAGCACAGATGTCAGTTATCCCACATTGCCGTTCCCCATTCTCCAGCCCTTCCAGAGAGGAGCGTGATTACACATGCAATCTTCACTGAAAACTTCAGGAAAATGTGGAAGGCTGCAAGGAGAACAGTGAGAACAGAGCTGGAAGGAGGATGCATGCATCTGGGTGTCATGGGGTGTGGGAAACTGCCAAAGGAGATGGGGGTGTTTCCTGCGTGGGACTGGGATCGAGAGGAGGGTGGAGCTGCTGGACCACTGTGGTGAGTTCCGCAAGCTGCGAAGCCATCATTTCCAGAGCGTGGTTAGAGGCAGAGATTTGATCTTGGTGTCATCCAAGCAGAGCTCCTTGTTGTGAAAGGGCGGAGCGAAGAGTAGTCTCCTCCGCTGGGTCCATGGTGGCCAGTTTATTCTGTCAGGGGGTGAGGGTAGACAAAGGGACCCAAACACAGAGGGAAACATTTCAATGAGTTTATTAACAACAATCTTGTAAATGAGTGTGTGTGTTGTGGAAGTCAGGAGCAATCTGGCGAGATTCTCCCCTGACACGCGGGCAGAGACCGAGGAATCCTCCTCCAAGGGAACTGGGCAAATATACAGGTGCAGGCGATGGTGAACAGGAAGGTAACCACACCCCTCGAGACATGCAACCAACAGACACACAAGCAATCTCCAACTAGAAAGAGAGCACGGTTAACACTTGACAGCAAACAATAAACTGCCAAAGAAAGAGGGAAAACACAAGGAATAAGTAGGGAGTGCAATCAGTGAGAAGCAGGTGGAACGGGCGAGTAAATCATTGCCATGATCAGTGCCTCCCCGAGAACAATCAGCATTCCCATAGAAACGCTGATCACGTGTGCCGGCACAAATGCCGGAACCGTGACAACAAATTTATAGTAATGCTGTCAGTTTAAACTCTTCACATATATTTGTCAACAATGAATACAAATTATTATCAGCGGCTGCATTTTAATGTGTGATTCCAAAAGGTTTTAAATCTCTTGATGGAATGTGTTTATTCTGAAAATGGGCTTAGCTATGTTTAATCAGTTTTCTTATCACGTATGGCTAGTTTGGTGGGTGCGTGTTTTAAAAACATAGTCTGTTTCTTTCCCAACTTGAGGCAAATTGTGGTTTAACACATCAGGGAGCTGTCACAGGGTAAATGCTATGTGCATATTCTAATGTGCACATTTACTGCTCACATTCTTTTAGTAGTATTCACCGCATGTCAATCACTGTGGCTTTTTACTGAGGAGATGCTGAGCAGTGGTTTCCGTCACCATGGAAACTTTCCATGCTCTCTGACATGAGAAAATACATTTAAGATTCAAATTAATAGAAAAAAGGGCCTAGAATGTTTGATGAATGCTTTACACCCTGAAAAAACAAACAAACAAAACAACAAAAAAAAGAAAACGCAGCACTGGTAGCACATCATTGTGAGTATTAAATGCTGAGATAATACTCCCTGAATTTGATTTCAGTTGCACAGAACCTCACATTTTTCATATTTAAAATTAACAGTAAAATGGCATGTATTTACATAGAAATAAAGTGATATTACATCAAGGCAGTGGTATAACAATAATTATTATAAAATTTACTCTTTGTAAAATACGGATTGAGTACCTGGCAAACGTGTGCAACATCACAACATTTCCCTCTTGAAGCCTGAAGCCTGCACTGTGTCCCAGTTGGGCCTGATGTCAAGATTTACAGTCAATATGGACTTCAATTTTGATCCGTTTCTCACCCAAAGTGATTGCATCGTCATGGCAATGAAGTTGTAAAATTGGCTATAATTTTACACAGGAAAGGTTAGAAAGCGATTTTATCACAGTAAAATCATGTTAACACACATATTGCTTACATCTTGTGGCTATAAATTTGAAACAGAGAGTATTTTAACATTTACTGGTTGGCCCCATTCCTTTCCATTGTAAGTGCCTCACTGGAACCAAGATTTTTGCTTTTTTTTTAAAGAAAAGCAGGGGCGAGTCCAATGTTTTTTTTTTTTTGTTTTTTTTTTTAGGTAATAAATATTATACCACAGATGCTGTCAATTGAGCTTAACTTGTATTGAACCCGGAATATTTCTTAAAAACTAGAACACTACAACAACTGTGAGTTTTTTTTTCTTTTCACTTTCACACAAATCATGAATACAATGGCTGATTATGACTTCATAAACACTTACTATAAACAGTACTATGTTATGATATCTAAACACTTTTACTATAATGCATTATTTGGAAAAACTACACATTTTGACGCTTGTATTACAGACCCACCTTCATTTACACACTTATTCCAACATAATTAGTTTCCAAAGGTAGCTCACCTAATAAAGTGTTGAACTTTGGACTAAGGAGAATGAGGATTGAGCCTGGCAAAGCATGCAAGCTGACATATGAGACAAAAGTGTTGTGGAAGAGACAAGAAATGGAGTGGTTGCTTTTAATACACTATCGTTAGGTTTAGGTGTTGGTTAAGGTTAAGGATGTCTGTTTTGTTTGCATTTAATTTCCTTTTTTAGAACACTATTGGTTAGGCTAGGGAGGTACTTTTTACTCATTAAAACATAATATTCACCTTAAAAATCTTGTCTGATTAAGTAACCATTTCCCTCGGTATTGGCACCCCCCTCTGGACATTTTACTGGGAAGCTAGTCGAAATGTGTAACTAAGCACGTAATTTCATTTTGCAAAAATGTTGCCACAGTCATGTAATGTTCATGAGATCAGGCTGCCCCAGTAATAAGCTACACGTAAAAATATACAGATGTAAAAATGTCCTTAATGCATGTAACTTGCATTGGAACCTGTCTTAAAACTGCTTAGATTAAAATGCATTCCCAGGCTGACTTATCTTTCAAGGTTGCTCATGAGTTAGCATCAGATCCCTGTTGTCATCTTCATGCCTGGACAGGTACAGACCACCACAAAGAGTGGTATCAAGTGTGCTGCTTGTTGGGGCTTACTTATCAGAGCTTTGCTTTTGGCATTCTTGCCAAGAGGGGAGCAGTTTCACTCCTGACAGTGTTTCTGACCCCCAACAACCACATCCTCTGCTATGGTTAACCCCTTGGAGAATGTGCTGTGCTCCTGAAGCACGAATCTGACCAATTGCCCCCTGCCTACTGACAACCTCATGAGTTTCCTTAGTAACCAGTGACCCCACTAACGATCCTTATCAGTGGTTGCCATGGACACCAGTAGCCCCCACAGTCAATTGTCCTCCAAAACACATATTAGAGGTGAGCTCTCACAACCTCAATTTTTACCTTCACAGCATTTAAAGTCTGCACCCATTCTCTGTAAAGGGAGAAGAAAACCCTATAAATGTAATCTACTCACTTAAACATGACAGTGTAGGGCACCAAAATTAACCATGATGATCAAATTGTATGTTTATTTTAAATTAGGAGAACTAATAAAAAGCAAAAGTGTCAGGTTTCAATAACCTTTAAAAAAGTCCACATACACGGCATATTATGAACAAGTCATATCTTGAACTTCTGAACTTAAGGCCTGTGTTTTAGTTATTCTTTCAGAAATCCTTACATATACAGTATTCACAAATAAGACGCACACAAAACACACATCTGTGTTCACACAGCAAATGAAAGAGTTTGTTTATACACTGGATAATTACCTGCACAAAAGGCAAACAAATACACAACCTTTTCTTGTCCTGTAGGGATTTGGCTCTGCTAAAGAGTTCATTTCAAGCAAACCACGCAGGGCATCCCCTGAGTTCTAAGATATCTAACCATCAGCACAATGACATGGTGGGTGTCTTATGAACGAGCACTGCAAATTCAGGTGCTCTAGCTATATGCTTTATTGTGAATTTTGAAGACAACCTCTCTTTGATGTTTATAAGGAAAAGTGAGACAAGCATTAGGTAGCAACCCTGAGGCTTGACACTAAATCTTTACATGAGGCAATGACTCCACACAGAACAATGGCTCTTTCCATTTATTATTAGAAGACATCAGTCACTTGTTTACATTGTGTTTCTGGAGGTGAAACACGGTTTGTTGGGGCTCTTTGTCAGAGAGAGGGAAACAAAGACTATAACAAGGACTGGGATCAGGTTTACAATGTGTGTTCATGTCTGTGTACATGTGTGTATGATGATACAGGTTTTCCTTGGCCACACCCAAATAACAACACTTGAAAATACTGGAATTAATATTACAGTCACAATCATTTTTATATCTTTCTCAAAATGTAAATGTCCCATCCTTTGATGTCAGATGAAGGGTTTTGACCTTCCAAAACATGACAGCAAGACTTGAAAACCTGTGAAGTCGAGGCATTAAACGACACCTGAGAGGATATAATTACGCTTAAGGTGCTAATGGGTTTATTCAGTCTTTTGGAGAACACACTACAGTGGACGAAAGAATGGGCGTTGTCTTTTGCTCGGAGCAGCTTTGTTGTCGTGAAGGTGTTCATAATGAAAGAGAGACGGAATAACAGTTGTGTACACCGTGTCTGTGACCACATCCCTTCATCCGCCAAAACAGGGGCTTTCCATCTGTATCTATATGCAAAACAAAGAGGTCGGATCCCTCCCATATTGTTTGTTTTTCCTTGATAATTTGCACTGTTGGCTCAAGTCAAAAGGTGTTTTCACTAGAGAGCGAGGAGGAAAATCTCTCTTTCAAAGTGATGAAAACAGTTTACATCCAATTGTCACCAAACTTGGTGAATGAATCCAAAGTTTATTTGTAGTAGCAAATGGAGGGCGATTCCCAGGATAGAGCGGGGGAGGTCTTCCAGCGAAAAAGGTCCAAGATAGCCAAATATTATGACTGACTGCCTCCTAAATCCCAAGCCTAATTCTAAACAGATGGATATCATAGATGCAGGGTACATTTGAACTGTTTCCTCCTTTATTGCATGATCCTGACACCATTGTTGCTAAACATCGCCTTGAGATGACTACCAAAACTGATAAGACGCTGAGTTGCGAGTGTTGTTTGCCATTATTCAAGCATGTTCAAGACAATAGGTTCCATTCATAAGTATCGTGTAAAGTCTCTTATGAGACAGTCCAGTCTATGAAGACTACAGGGAGAATTAATTTAATGAAGACAGATATACTTAATCGCTGTTATCTTATTTTCCTTTTTCCTCTTTTTGTGATCACAATATTTAACTGATAAACTTTAGAGTTTGGGACATTATTCAGCTTGTTGTGCACATGTAATTGTTGTTTAAATGTTAAGGCAACAAGAGTTTTATGTTTGAAATTATAAGCAAAAATAGGTTCCCAATGCTAAAAGACAAAGGAAACACCAGAAGAAAGGAGACTTTGAGACTGGCATTTGTATCATGAAAAAAAAAGCAGAGGTAGAGAGAGATATTTGAAAAGATTGAAAAGAAGTGTTGATATATTGTATATTGAATATTATATATATATATATATATATATATATATATATATATATATATATATATATATATATACAGCTCTGGAAAAATTATGAGACCACAAGTATATATTATATTCATTATATATATACAGTATATATATACTGTATATTAGTATATGTTTGACAACCAGAAAGTGTCCAAGTTTTATTATTTAAAACCTAATAAACTTGCAAACCTTTTGTGGTTCACTTGGTTTATTTTCTCATCCAATGAGACCATGACATGTGTCATAAGTGTCCAAATACTCATAGTGTGTACATAGTACTCACATATAAACACACATATACACCCATTGATATGATGGTAAAATGCAAAGAATAACATTGGATTTCATTCTTACTGGTATTGTGTTGCCTGTGTTAGCTTATTTGTTTTACCAGTATGTACTTCCACATTTCAACAGAGTCATTAAGCCAGTGACAAAGGCCTGAAAAGCTGATGCTCAGAGCCCTTTCCTCTGTTTAGAAAGAAAAACTCCTGTCCTTGGTAATGAGCTAGCTAATTCATCATGTGTCAGTGAACTGGCTCCTCACCACAAGGTGTAGGTAAGGAATGTGGGAGAGAATGCACTCGCTTTCTGTCTTATCTCCTTTTAGCACGTCTTCATTTCTGTTGAGTGCTACATGATAACCTAAACTTTGGCCAAAGTTTGTACACATTCCAAAGAGCTTTTTTGAGGGCCATGACACCTCTATTGTACACAATCAGCAAAATAGCTGGTCAAATGTCAAACTGTTCTGATGGGGTGTTTTGTAAATACTATGAGATAATGACTTTAAATACTTGCAGATAACACTTTTACAAGGGGGGTACTTTTTGACGTGAAACAAGAGGCTTTCTGCAGACACCCGGGGGCTAAACTTGTCACAGAGGAGTAATAAGTCTCTTAGTTCAGCCTTGGCACTTGACAATGTTGCTGCTGCATTGAATTACAAACAGCCCATGGACAAGTCCTTCTCCTCTTCAGGGATATTTAATCTGGTGATAAATTGTTTTGGAATTTGAGGCCTCATTGAACAGGCCGTTTTATTTCCCAGGCAGGTTTGTCTCCTTGTCTGCCCCAGTGGAGTATGCCGATGTAACAATTTATTTGACATCTTTCAACTTTTAAATGGCAGAGTAGGTACTGTAATGATTTCATCTGGATTCATAGTTAAATGCAAATTTTATAATGTAATGTCTTGTGTGAGAATGCATGGCTTGCCTTATTGGCATTGTCATGCGTTCTCATGTCTTGTCTGTTATTGGCATGAGTGCATTGCTCTTTTCGTCATCTTGTTGGCATGGTTTGTGTCTGTCTCTCGCGACCTCGGGCATGCTTCGCGTTGGGGCTTGCTTTGTGCTGCTCATCCAGGTCGCGATCTGTCTTCACGTTATGCTGAGGTTCGGTCACTTCGGTCTGAGATGTCGGGTTTATTTGTGGCCGAACTCTCGCACAGGTTTCTTGTCTCATTTGTTGCCTGTTGCATGCATCATGTGGCAGTTGCTTTGCGATGCGCGCTCAGGTTTTGTCTAGTGTGAGAGTGTATGTCATTGCTTTGTTGGTGTTGCCGTGCATTCTCTTGCCTTGTCTGTCATTTGGCATGAGTGCCTTGTAGTTTTTGCCGATATATGCTTGTTTCATTCGTGTGTTTGTGTCTGTGAGAGCGTGTGGCTTTGTTTTGTTTCCGTTTTGCATTGTGAGCATCTAAACCACGATATAATTTTATCTCCTCTCTCGCATAGATGCTCAGTATCAACAACACGTCTAGACAAGTTACTTCAGGTAAATGTTTGTTGTTCTATGAGAAAATATGTAAGCTCAGAGCCTTATTCGGGATTTGGTAATGATACCGGAAGTGCTCCTTGGCCTGTAGGGTTCTAATTCCCTTGTTATTGTTTACATCCTGGAAATGGTCTATATATGTTAACACAATTTTAGACTGATGAAATCGCTTACTAATATTATCTGTGTAAAGTTATGTAAATCCCTGATTTTGTCACACTTAAATAATGCTAACAAGTATAATGTTTACATCTGCCGTGAGGCTATACTTTTGAAACAATATGTATTTGAATGTTCATGGACTGGCCCAATTCACTTCCTTTTAAGAACCTTACCTTAACCACTATTTTTGATTTTTTTTTATTATACTTATATGAGGGATGAGTCAGTAATTTTATTATTTGTAGTAACAGACATTATACCACAAGTGCTGTTGATTGGCCTTAACTTGTACTGAACCTGGAAGATTCCTCTACAACATTGTGGCAAAGAAGTTCATGACAAAAGGCAAAGATATGACATTGTCATGTAAAAGATGGGGTCGCAGATGATGACATCGCTAAACTGACTAAAAAACTAAGGAAGGGCTTCCGGTGATGCAACAGGAATGAAAACAGCCTAAAAGTTTGGCTCTGTCGATCTAATGCATTAATTCCTGGCAGATTTATTTATATCCAGCAAAGTGTGATTATACTATGACTTAAAGCTGAGTACAACAATCAGGCACAACTAAAACTTGAACAGAAGTGAAAACTCAAGAGAAAAAGACGAAAGGAAGAAATCACCGAGCCCAGCTAGACATGCTAAAGCTAACACATGCCTCCCAGACATTTCTGCAATTATGGAAGAATTAAGACAACTAAGAAAGGAAAACCAAGAAGGCCACAATCAAACTAAGTCGACACTGACAAAGTTGGAAATGTCTGTCCAGGATCTGAAAGGACAAATGACAAAACTTGAGGGCAGGATAAAGGAAATGTAGGAATGAGGCATGAGAGGGTGCTCTGTTTTCTGCTTTATTGTGAGATTGATCTTTCAGCCAAGTGTGAGGACTTACAAAACAGACTGCGGCACAATAATTTAAGAATTTATTGAATCCCTGAGGGAAGTGAGGAGACAACCCTGCGGAAATTGTGAAGGAACTACTTAACTCCAGCCTACCGACACTAGCAGACATGGATATAAAGATTGAAAGGACACACAGAGCACTCGCGCCTAAACCTAAAGATACGTTTACTTGTTCCCATTCCAGCCAGTCTTGGAAGTCTGAACCTGTCAAATTGTTCATGTTCTTGTTTCGGATAACTGTTTTCACTTGACAGCTATGATCTCATACCAGCTTAATCCAAGGTACACTTATCTGTTCTCCAGACAGTTTAAACTATGTGCAACCTAGCTGTTACCATAAGGAAATATGGACAATTTAACATGTTAGTTACAACATAAAGGGGTTGAGCAACCCGATAAAAAGAAAGAAAATAATGAACCAACTCGCTCAATTGCAATATTTCAGAATTTCAGATGCTCTTTTTCTGACAAATGGTAAACCCATTTGTCAGAAAAAGAGCATCTGAAATTGAAGAGAGAATGGGTAGATGAGGAATATAGCGCTTCATATGAAAGAGGGAGGACTTGCTATCCTTTTCAGCAAGTCGGTCTTTTTTAATATGGAACAAACATACCAAGACAAAGAGGGAGTATTTGCCTGAGTATATCATGGTAATTAGCACAGCTGGGGGTACTAAAATTACAGTTTAAACATGTATGCACCAAATCAAGACTGCCCATAATGTTTTAAAAGGGTACTTTCTCTTTTGGCGGAAAAAGGAGGGGGGATGTTTCTTACTGGAGGGGATTTAAATTGTGTACTGAATAATATTAATGACAGACTACCAGCAGAGAGGGGACCCCAACCAAGAAAATCTAAAGTGCTTCTCAGAATTATGATAGATTTGGATCTGATTGATGTCTGGCGATACACTCATCCTAGAGGAAAATATTTTACATATATGTTGCAAGTACACGGCAGCTATTCTAGAATAGATTTATTTTGTATTTCCAAAACGGAATTCACACAGGATAGCGGAATGCAATATAGAACCTATATCACTATCAGATCACGCTCCAGTTGTCCTAAAATTAAGACTGGGACAAAATAAGACAGTTAGATACTGGAGGCTCAATGTTTCAATACTGAGTGACCCACTAGCCCGAGAAGAGCTAAGAAATCTAATGAATGATAGTGAGACTGTTACCCCAGCTATTTTGTGAGAGGGAGCCAAAGCGGTAATAAGGGGAAAAATAATTGAGATCACATCCAGATTTAAGACATTAAGACTAGCCAAACAAAATGAATTAGAGGCCGAAATTAAGATGCTAAATATCAAACATAGGCAAACATTAAATGCTCGGGTTCTGGAATATTTAAAACAGGCAAGACAGAAGTTAAATGATCTACTTACATATAAGGCAGAAGGAGCACTTAGATTTATGAATAGGAAATATTAAAAGCAAGCCAACATCTGGACTTTCAATTGCGTAAAACTCAAGCTAGCAGAACAATTCCTAAGATTAGTCACCCAGACACTACAATTGTTACACAACCTAAGGACATAGCTGATGCTTTTGCAGCATACTATCCACTATTTTCATAGGCAGTGAAATTACCCATTATGCTTAGCGTGTTCTTCCAATGTGGATGCTACAGACTTCTGCTTCGCAGATTATTCCCATTACCAAACACTGAAATATCACTAACAACAGTCAAAAATGAGTGAACAGTCTGTGTTTACTTAATGTAAATCCTTCTTCACTAAAGACTGCGTGTGGACATTCGTTTTCGACGGCCATCCCTGAATAGATAAGTACACAATCACACACACTTACATGGTAAAGTTACTGGGCTCAAGCGCTCTCTGCACACACCCTGTATGTGTGTGTGTGTGTGCGTGTGAGAGAGAGAGAGAGAGAGAGAGAGAGAGAGAGAGAGAGAGAGGGAGAGACATACAGCACACAGAGAGGCAGAGAATTCATGTATATGATGCACTAGATTTAATAAAAATGTTTGTTGAGCAGTTCAGTATGAAAACAGCCAAATCGCAGACATTTAGGGAATCAAGAAATCCTGACTGGTCGCTTTATAAGGTTAGAAAAAAGAGGAAACATCCGTGAAAAGAGGACGTATGGTCATAATAGGTTCCATTTAAAAATCTTCAGATTTGAGGCATGTACCTTTGCATTATTTCTGCATTAATAAGTGCCGACATCTCACGCACTCTGCCGAGAACAACTTGGTCTCTCCCTCATTCACATACACTCACAGCGCAACATGAGATATGAACCTTGTAAAGATGATAATAAAACAAAGGCTTGGTTTAAATGTTTTTCATCTTTGTTATCTTCCAACATGACGGACAGTATTTGGAATTATCTGCCGATATTTAAAAAAAAAAAAAAAGGCAAGTGATGGAGAATTAGTTTAATGCAACTTCTGATTATTACATCTGGTTCAACTCGGCATGTTTCAGCATTGACAGCTTTTGGGAGGCTTGTCGTTGTGACATTCATTTTCCAGTAGACTTTAAGCCACCTGTATTTGTTATAACACCCTATAACAGCGCATAATTATCCAGACCCTTAGCTGCTTGCCATCACCAGTAACATTAGTCTAGCTGATAACAACAACTAAGCGGAAGTGTGGAGCATCCGAGAGGAAGTCTCTTGCCGCAATGGCACCGCCCATGGAGAAGTCAGGAAAAAGGTGGATAAGAAATTATATGAAGGCCAAGAACTAATAGATAAGAAGGATAAAATCACTACTTTCATTAGCTCAGTTAAACTGAATAGATTAACAGAAGAAGAAGCGAAGAAGCTAACCTCCCCAGTAACAGAAGAGGAAGTAAAATATTTTATCACCAAGCTTAAAAATAACAAGTCCCCAGGCATGGATGCGTGGATGGAATTTTATAAGGTTTACATAAATGATGCAGTAACTACTGTAATTCACAAAGCAAGGAAACCCAACAAAACGCATGGGATATAGACCAACTAGCCTTCTATGTCAAGACCAAAGAATTAATACCTCTAATAATTATATTATTATAAGAGAATACAAAAATATATCAGAAAACTGGTTAATCCTGACCAGACAGGGTTTATTAATGGGCATCATGGTACCAATAATATCCGGAGAGCCTTAAATTTATAAGCCATCACTGCAAAAAGAAAAGTTCCCTCTTTGCTTCTCAGCTTAGAGGCATTTGATAGAGTAGATTAGATGTTTACGGAACAAACTCTGAAGTGCATGGGATTTAGTAATATTTTTGTTAGTTGGGTGAAGATTTTCTATATAAGATCAAGAGTCAGAGTAAATGGACACTGCTCAGAATTCTTTGAGCTTGGCAGGGGGACACGGCAAGGAGATGTGTCATCTCCTGTTTTATTTGCACTCAGTTTTGAACCACTGACTGAAATGATAAGGAGTACAGGTAACTCTAAGATATAGGGGATTATGGATGTGGGAGGAAATTGTTTTAAGATATCTCTTTACGCAGACGACATTCTGCTATTTTTTGAAAACCCACTTCTCTCAATTCCAGCTCTACTGACTTGCCTTAAAGAATATGGTTCTGTCTCGGTATACAAGGTAAATGCAGACAAATCAGAGGCCATGATGATATTAGGAACCCCCCCCCAACTAAATAATGAAGTGTCTTTTAGATGGCCAAGCCAAGGCTTCAGATGCTTAGGAGTATTTTAACACTGGCGATATCCTGCTTGTACTCAACGGACTATAAAAGACTCATAGAGGTTATTAAAAAGGATCTGACTAGATGGGAAGTACTACCTCTCTCCATGTTTGGCAGTGTTGAGACCGTAAGAATGAATGTACTACCTAGACTCCTCTTCTTATTTCAGTGTATCCCAGTACAGGTCCCAGTCTCTGTGTTTTGTACATTAGATAAATTAATATCAAAATTTATTTGGCAAAATAAAAGACCAAGAAAAAGACTTAAAATACTAAAGACTGGCAAATACAAGGGTGGTCTGGGCCTTCCTGACTTGGTGCATTATTATTGGGCTGCTCAACTTGGGGAACTGGTGGCATTGATCAGAAATGATAGGGAGATAGGATGGGTTGATATTGAGCAGAGTTTGATCCCTGGGATTTCCCTGACAGTATTACTGTTTATGGATTTGAAGTCCCAAAAATAAGTTAAGATAACAAATACCTGGGTGCAACATACCTTAAAGATATGGTCCAGAAGAAAATAAGAGGGGCAGCTGCTCTCTCACATGTGACGCCCATCACAGGCAACCCAGATTTCCTCCCCTCCGTGTGAGACTCTACTTTTAATAAATGGGCAGAGAAGGGCCTGATAACAATCAATCAAATTTTCAAAGCTGAGGTTATATTATCATTCCCTCAACTCTGCGATAGATTTAAACTAAGACCTTGTGACATATTTAGATACCTACAACTGAGACATTACATTACAAACCATAAGGATTGTGACATAATTTTAAAAACTCCAACAAATATACAACAATACATGATCGATATTATTGAACAACAAGTACCAAATAAAAACACATATCTCACATTTATAAAAAAACTAACGAAGGACCATTCAGAAAACACTTTACATATAAAAAGACAATGGGAACTGGAGTTAAACATAATTGTTGAGGATGAAACATGGGAGAGTATATGTACAGGCTGTCATACAGTATAGCCCCCTGTGGAAAGAGTTCAATTGGAAATTGAAAATGAGATTTTTCAGGACACCACTGGTGGTACAGTGTTGGAGGGGTTGTGGAATGATAGGGGACCAAACACACATTTTTCTGGGACTGTCCAAAAATAAAACAGTATTGGCAGCAGATAAAAAATTAGATCAATAAGATCCTAGGAATAGATATATACCTAAGATCCCATTGGTTCTTCTGCTTGATGGAACCCCTCCTGGTATGTTTAGTAAAAATAAATTGTACATATTACACATACTCCTTATGACTGCCAGGAAAATGATCACAGTGAACTGGATGAAACACCATGTACCTACTTTAACACAATAGACACAGAGACTGAAACAAGTGTACTCTATGGAAAATATGAATGCTACACCACAGTTAAGAATGAATATATTTCAACAGAGGTGGGCACCCTAAATGACCCTTTCTCTTAAGGTATTTACTGACCTCCTGCTATGTCTTACTGTCCTAAACATGCAGTCTATACTAGTGAAATCAGGCTGAGCCAGCTGTCAATGAAAGTTCCTGTTGTTTCTGTTCTGTGTTGTGATTTTGTTGACAGTTTGTTAAAAAACAAAGTAAAAAAAAAAAAACCAAACAAAAAAAAAAAAAAAAAAAAAAACCCCTACAAACTAAGGAAAGGCATAAGAGTGTCTCTCTCACTGAGATATTCTTCTAAAAATCTTTGTTTGTGTTCTGCTGAAGAAAGAAAGTCATACACATCTGGGATGGCATGAGGGTGAGTAAATGATGAGATCATTTTCATTTTTGGGTGAACTATCCCTTAAAAGAGCTACTGTATGTCTACTGGAGCTAACTCTTAAATATTAGTTTTGTTGATTTTACCTAATGTAGTCAAGTTGATTCAGGCATGTTAAACAGGCATGTTAAATATATAAAACAATAATATAAATATTTGACTTAAATAAAACTGGCTAATCTAGATGAAATACATATTTTAGGTTACCTGACAAAACATTGTATTTCAGTGCACCTGATAAGCAAATAAATCTTCAATAGAGGATTAAGATTTAATTTGTAAGTGGAAGTCAGGTTACTAAGAAAGACTGCAGAAATGTTCATTTTTAAAGCAGTTTAACAGTTTGCAACTGAGACTTCTGTTGAAACACATATTTGGGGTCATAGTGTAACAACAGCAATAAAAGCATATGATATAAAATCCTCTTTAAATTACTCCAGCACATTTTATCTAATTTTTGGAGAGCCATGTAAAGACCTTGGCTAATTTACAGCGTGGCTTCTGGTGTATTTTTATAATTTGTTGTGGGATAAATTGGTAGTCCTTTGTCCTCATTGGCTGTGTGTCAAAGTTGTAGCTCCTTGCTTGTGTGGATGAGTAATTCTTTGAGTTTGAAAACAGATGTCAAAACATTAACAATGGCATGACACAGTTTGCTGTCCTTTTAATCCAGCTCGACTGCTTGCATTGAAAGCATTTGGCAAACTTTGCGGAGAGCAGACACAGGAGAGAGGATGCTGTGCTTTTTACAAGCCTACTTTAGTGGCTTTCGAAATACTTGGCATTTACACTGGCATTTAGACTTATATATTTATTTCGCTCTTGTGCAATAACATTCGGTGCGGGATGCAAATTTTGTTAGTTCTTGCGAAGCCATGACATTTTAAAATGTGAAATAAATTGATATGGTCCAATTAAATTGTAACTGTTAAAGGAAATATCTAGCCTTCACTGGGGCCCAAATTGCTCTGTGCTTTGCATTTCTATTTAATTACGGTAGCAAGAGTGTTAGGCAATAACAGTGAGATCTCTCTCATGCCTCTTCATAATGCTTTGAACATTGAAATTGTGTCTGAGGGGAGACGATGCCTCTAAAAAGCCTTGTACCGCTGAGCAGAAAAGCACACGGGGGCCACCTGGAATGCGAGAGTTCAGGCAAGTGACCTCAGACTGTATTCCATATCGTGTTATGGATCTTACACTCTCTGCTACAAAAAAAGAAGAAAAAAAAGAAAGAAGAAAAGAACACTAAATTGCCAGAAAGTAGAGAGATTTCATACATTTCGAGAGTTTTGAGGTGACCTTGGTTGTGTGTACCTGCCTACACTCACAGACATGCTGACAGAAGGAATAAGATTCGGAGGGAAAAGAAACCAACCCTCTGACAAACAGCTTTCAGAATAGCAATGAACCATCCAGGCACACTGCCTTGCAAAATTTGCCTCTGAATTCTGCCTAACTGTTCCCTTCACCCTTTGAGACAGGAACTCAGATTCGGAGAGAAATGCAGTCCCTAATGTGTGTCACATCATTTCTTTGACACACAGGTGGATATGATAAGAAAAAAAATCTTTTGTAAGTGTCAGGGTTTATAATAGCCTGCAGTGGATGCTTTAGATGAAAGATTTGGCTGAATAGGAGAGGTATTTGAAGAGGATGCTCTTTAAAGCAAAGCCTACAGAGGGATATGTAGAGATCTCTTACTAATAGCTGTTACCTTTGGGAGAGGGGTTGAAGAGAGGATAGAGAGTGAAGAGAGACACACAAGCATTCATCAGAGAATTTACACACATTTCACCAGCAGGAATTGTCACTCGGTGTAATGCATTATCTCTCCTGCTCAAAAATACAAGAGATTCAGGAAAAAACCTGGCAAAGCTTTCATAAGCCTTATCTGTAAAAGCAAGGGATCTTATGTCTGTGTAAAGAGGCCAGCAGTGCTTCCAGATTAAGAGAGATGTGATAACTTCACTTTGCTAGTGGGCTTTTTTATGTTTTAAAGACAAATAAACTTGTTTTAAAAAGTTTAATACTTTATTACTTAATAGTTTAGCTAGGTTCCATGTTCAGAAAACAAAAAACAAAAAAAAAAAGTTCATGTTAGTTCTTGTGATGGTTGCAAATCCTCAAACAAATTGGATTTCGTGCATTAAAAAAAGGAAGTTTCAAACAAACATTTTGTGCTGGAAGTCACAATGGCCCTTATTAGTAACATCATCCTAACAATAAAATGCAAGTCAATTAAACAAGTCTGCCTGCCACAGCTGATATAAACAAGGTGAATGTTTTGTCTCTGTATAATTACCAGATGTTTATGATACCTGCTGTAGTTGTCTTGTGTCAAATTTATAATCAAATATTGCTGGCACAGTAATATTTAGAAAACAGCTTGACACCTTTTGATTTGTCTTGTAGATAACAGTTGTGATTAATTGCTGTTCTATCTATTTTTTTCCCCTGCTTCTTTTCTTTTGTTGTTTTGATAGTCACAGACAGCTGGTCCTGATACAATGGGGAATTATTGCTTCATTTGTAAAACGCTGTGAGGGTTTGTCATTGGTGGAGTGATACAAAACACCATGTGTTATAGGCTGTTGTAGAGTGTGCCCCCATTAGGGCAAAATGGCCTCTGTGGAAGAATTACACCTTCTTTACACCTGCTGCCAAGACTTTTATTTTGCTTGCGGATAACAGCATCCTGGCTACAAGTACCATGAATATTTGGGCTCTGGCTTACTATGTTCCCATTGAAACATCTCAAGAGCTCCTGTGCACCTCAGAGAGCTATAGAGAATGCAGGACATCAACTCAAGTGACAGACAGTCAGAGGGAGAGAGAGAGAGAGAGAGAGAGAGAGAGAGAGAGAGAGAGAGAGAGAGAGAGAGAGAGAGAGAGAGAGAGAGAGAGAGAGAGAGGGGGGGGGGGAAATTACAGTCTGAGGTGATGCAAATGATATCTTTAGTGTCTCTTCCCCAAAGCTCCTACTAGCACAGTGACAGCTGATGCCAGGATTAAACAAAAAGATCAGGAACTTATGACTAATAGCTCAAAGCAATCATCTCTCATTATTTCAATTACATGGGTAAATGCATGCAATCATGGATCAAATTGCTGCTCTGGAGGGTCCTTTCAGCCACACGTCTCTGTTAGCAACAACAGAAAAAAGACAAAACGTGCAAATATTTGCATTTATTTTCCTTATGAAAATACATCTTTGTGTGTAAAATGGAGAAATTCTGCACCATTGGTTTGTGCATTTTAAATAATACACAAAAAACATCAGATTAGAAAGCTAGGTGGCTTGCAATGGTCATCAATGGATAGAAAAACTAGTTTATCACACTGCTGCTGTCTTAAGTGTGGAATTTCGTAAATGGTGCCCATACCACCCGGGTATATTAGAGGCTTTGAATGTAGCTAGGCTGGCTGATTCTGGGGTCCTCAGAAAGCTTACTGATTGATGACACAGTGACTGAGAGAAAATTGTCTCCTATGCATAATTCATGAGGCTATCTATTTGCCCTTAAAGTAGCTGACAGGAAAGTTTCAAACTGTCTGCTCACAATCAACTTTCGAATCACTTATAAGCGGAATTTCAAAAATAGACGAGTAAGGCCAGGGATGGGGTTAGGGCCCCTTTCTTGCATGAGATATTCAGAGAGCAAAGATCAATCTTTTACCTTTATATGAGTGACAGGTGAAATGCTTTATGGATAGCTCCACATAGCCTTTGAAATCATGCTTTGTAGATGCAGAGGTATTTATACATTAATGTTCACATGCATAATAAAAAAAGACAGGCATTGTCATAAACAAATTTTGATTAAAAAGCTCACTGACAAAAAGCAAAGTATATAATATTGCTTTGGAGCTCTTGTCAACTTGAGCAACTGTTAACAGGATAGGAAAGGTCTCACCTTCCACATGGTCATTCTGTGAATTTGCCATTATATTCGACACCATGTTTGCAGACAAAGAGGGGACAGAGGAGCCTGTGACATTTCAAAAACTTATGTAAGAGACTCTGTAAATCTATTTTGTATTGACTGGGTGCCACGGCGCTGGCCCCTGTGAAACTGAACTCTGCCCTTGTCCCTCTGTCCCACTGACTTCAGTGCACCGAGTGGCCTGACAGAATTCCTGCCCAGTCCAGTGAAACCCCAGAGGGGGAGGTTAGTGGTCAGCGGCCTGTCCCAGTTCACCCTTCCCATCCTGTGCTTTAGCTCTTCCTGCACAGGCTCCATCGACCTGTCACAGACATCAGCAAGATTGACTGCAGGGGCAGATGCGCAGTTTTAACAGGTAACCTGATCCAGCAGTCCCATCTGGCCACCAGCCTTCCTCAATTCACACTTCACCCAAAGAAACACATCAAAAAGATGCACACTCTTTGTGCCGAGCAGAAACATTGTCACATCCATTATAAATAAAGTGTGCGTGTGTTTTCCTGATGAGTTTGCCCAGCTTTTATCTCAATGAAGCACAATGAAAGCTGATATATGACATCATAATCAGGCTTAAATTGAACCTTAGAAGGATGGGCAGTTATGTAGATCAGCAGCTTATGGATCAGTCATTAATACGCTTGATTTTTTTTTGTCTACTTCTCTTTTTGCAGAGGTGATGTTGAAAAGCATGCATTGTGTCTTCAGTGTGCAGCTTGATTTCTAATAAGAACTGCAATTAGAAGAGGCTGCGAATGCTCCGGGAGGACGTAGGCTTCTCAGACAGATGGAGTGTTTAATTGCACAAAGCCTGAGAAGCTCGTCCCTTGCCCTGAAAAAAAAAAAAAGGGGGGGGGGGGGTGTTGGTCATACTGTGAGGGGGGGTGAGCAGAGATGAAGTGATTTTTTTTTCTGATAGTTGTTTTTTCACAGGCCATCTCTTGATTATGAGGACAGAGCATGGAAATCTGAGAGAGTGGTGCCCTATGGAGTTACTTGCAAGCATAGACAGATCATCACCCCCTCCACCGCCGATCAATGCCAGACGCATCGTCCGCCTGTTATTGGCTCTGGTAATGACTTATTTCCTACCAAAATATTTTGTCAAGTGGCAGGGCAGCGAGTCCCCACTCTGTGCATCAGCACCTTGGAGATCTATCAGTAATCTCACAATCGCTGAAATGTTTTCTCTTCCTAAACAGGGGAGGGCATTTTTCTCAAACTCCTCTAACTCTCTAACAAACACAGCAACACAAATGGTACGTGCAAGATGTTGTTCATACCAAACGCCCTTGTAGTACTCTGATATCTTCTTACAAGCATGTATGAGGAAGGAGCTCTGAAGTACGAACCCACAAACAAACTGTTGGCCTGCAGACGAGAAAAGGCCAAAAATGTGTTATGCAAAAGACAGTTCAGTCTATTGTATTCTGAAGCATATTCACTGGCCTGAGTTTGCGAGTGAGTGATTTACTGCTGACAATGCTTCCAGTTTGTAGGTAATATCTCTCTTGCATGTTGTTGTTCAATGGTACATGATCAAAGGGAATGAATGTAAAATATTTATGCAAGATTAACTTTAGATCTAGATTATCCCATGTATTAAACAGCTCTCTGGAATGCTTGAGTCCGAGTAGTCAGTTGTGGCACACTGCAGTCAAATATTTTTTAATAATGACCAAAAAACTGTATATTTCATTATTGTCCCTGGCAACCAATCTCCTAAGCTGTGCTAGTTTCATGTCTCTCATTTAACTCTGCAGCCTTTTCCTTCTCACATAATACAATTATTTAAACTCAATACAATATTTCATGTCCACTTATTTTTTATTTATTTTTGGTAAGTAGCAATGTTATAAGCGGGATAATGTACAGTCAGTCGATTGTTATTGCAAGAGAAACCCTTCAGGATGATACCAGGGTTTACTTTGTGATTTTGACTGGCTAACTGTACATTATGTCACTTTATTTATATAGAATAATAAAGAAATCTAACATAATATAGAAATCAAAGCTATATTATTTTAAATCTAAAAAATTAAAAAATAAGGAGAACTGCTAAATGTAATTGATGACATTATTATAAATAATCATTTACAGCACACATATATGCTAATAATTTTGCTCTTGTAACTGTGCATTATTATTTTAATAGTAGGATCATAATCAATGGTGATACTAATTATCTAATCAGTTTTGTCTGACTGCATTGTGCTGAGGTAAGATGTGAGTACAACACAAACAGAGATCAGTCTTTTCCACTGACGGCAAGCACTCCACCTAATGGTGAAGATGGCACACAGCAAAACCAGACCCAGAGTTCTTGGGAGACTCTTTGCCTACTGCTTTCTTACACATAACCAAGCCTCAGTAGAGCTGGCCTGCTAAATCCCGCCCAGCCAATCCTCCCTAAGACTGCAGGTCACTACCACACTCAAGAGTGTTTGACTGACATCTGCTTTTGTTATTGTTTGTGCTGGGGTAAAATTAATATTTGTTTGCATGTGGGCTGCATGAATGGCAATGCAAGGAGCCAAGGGACCTGAGGCACACTCAACTGCAAAGCAGGAAGCCTTTAATGAAGGAGCCGGCTCCATTACGTAACCCTTGGAACTGAGGCCTCGCTTCCTGAAACACTTAGCCATATCAGTGTTGTTTAGGAGTTAGCATATGCTGCCAAGGGCCTGTCGGATGGAAACGCGGCAACAGACTCTGACATTTAGCAGGGACGGGCTAATTATGAAAACAGGGCGGCGTATGAGAGGGAGCTTCAATCGTGCAGCTAATGGACATACATATGCCACTTAGCATCTGATCTCGGGTCAGGGAGTAAATCGTGATAAAATAGCTTGCGCAAGTTGACAATGCATTTGAATAATGCAAGATAATTTCAGGCTCTCTGTTTCCATTTCCTCAGCAGTTCCTGAAACACATAACACAAACAAATCAAAATGTGGTGTAGTAACAGTGCTGTGTGAAGTGAGCGAGACGGAAAGGGAGAGCGAGAGGGAGAAAGGGAAACTCTAGATCTAAGTGAGCGAATCAAGTTGAGTCAAGTTGAATAAGCAGTGAGCGATCATGGTCACCATGTCAGGTCACACAGATATGCCTCCGCGAGGGACACTGGAGAATCGGCCGATAACCAAATCCATGGCGCAGCATTGCATTATAGGATTAAGGAGGGATTGCCGGTCCCCCGGTTTTCATCATATACCAATATGACAATTCACCTAAGCCACTTCAAGGTGCCTCTGAGGCTCACTTTAACACGTGGGACTTCCTCAAGAGATCGGCTGAAACTATCCACACAATCTCATCTCAGAGACCTGACATTCCTCTGGTCTGCTTGAGTGCGAAGGGCAGATTGGGACAAAGCAGCCTCAGTGCTCTTATTTGGGCAGCAGCGGTTAAAGTCTGGCTGCTGACAGATGGCCTACCTCAAGTGTCCACAGACCTAATGCCTGGACGTTTTTTCTCATTTCTCCAAATGAGAATATTTGAACTTAATGGTACGGCACCACCTATAATACATAGGAATATCTCCTATTAGTTCACCCAAAAGTAACAATTCTGTTAGCATTTACTCACCCCCATGTTGTTCCAAGGCCATTTGACTTTCTTTCTTCAATGGAACAATAAAGGAAATTATAGACAGAATTATAGACAGCCTCAGTCACCATTCACTTTCACTGTATGGAAAAAAGATGCAATAAAAGTGAATGGTGACTGAGATTATCATACTTCCACGGAAGAAAGTCAGTTAGTAAATGATGGTGGAATTTTCATTTTTGGTAAACTATTCCTTTAAACTCACTGTGATATATAAACAAACCTATTCTTCATATTACTAGCATTCAGTATTACTAGTTAGAATGTATTTGATTAATTCTAGGAGTACCTGAGGAGACTTCAGGTCCTGTTTTTGTTTGTGATGTGTATTCAGTCCAGCAGTCAGCACTGTTGAAGTGTACAGTCGACAAGATGAACATCTTGGACTTATCAAATATCCTGTATCTTCTCTTGATCTTGAAATAAGCATTAACAATTAAAGCCCAGAGGAATCCAAAGGTGTAGATAGGAAGTAAAACACCCCCCATCCCCCACTCCTCTCTATAAGGGCTCAAGGCCAGGGACACAGTGTTACTCAGGCTTATTTGAACTCTTTCTCCCTATACATTAACAAAACTTAATGTGAAGCTTGTGATACCCATATGGTTACAAGAACTCATGTGAGACCAAATGTTTTTTCTCCAGTAAAAAGGTAGACACTTAAGCTTTAATGTAAACAGTCATCATTTATTTAGCAGGACATCTCTTAAACATGAATGGGTAAATGTTTTGAATACCAGGGGCTTTTGTTCTTAGCGGGGGCCAAATGTCTCCCCTTGACCTTGCAAATTCGAGCTGGGGGACACACAAACACTTACAAGTCATTCAACACCCTGATATTATGCCTGATGGAAAATGGTGGTGATGACATTTTTGTACGAAGACCCTCCTTCCAATCCGACTTTCAAAAACACACATCAAAAAATTATAGTGATGCCCAGCCATGAGAGAGCAATGGGCTCAGGGAGACACCTAACAAAGAAAGAAGAAAGAACGGGACCAGACAATTGATGGTACAACTGAGGAATTTAAATATATCTCTCAGTGAAAGGAGAGGGCTCTGTAGGAATGGGAATGGTGTTTGTCTATGTATGTTTACAACAACTGTCATTAAAGGCACAAGAAACAAGATGGCTAATGTAAGGCGATCCCTTCTCCTAGCTGAATAATTCATACCAGCTGCAAGGAAGAGAGAGCAGCGCATATTCTTCCTTCCTCACCGCTTGCCTCTCTCACCCTTCCCTAAGTGTCTCTTGGGATGGATGAGTTTCGTTCCTGGTCGCGATGAGTAGCCATTTACCGCCTGATCTGTGCTCCTTAGGCCTGACTCTCTTCCTGTCTCCTGAAACCAAATTTGCCTCATTTCAGTCACCTCAAAGCAGACTTGTATGTATATATTTTCAGGGAAATTTGATTGTCGGTATGGATTTTTCAATCGGTCAGCAGATCGGGTTTAGAAATATGTAAACTGTTGTGTTATTTCATCAGGCCAGGCAGAGGAACACACACCTAAGATACCGAACATCCAATATGGTGGAGGGATCTTTAAGCAAGACAAGTCGGACATAAGTAGATTAAAAAAGCCATAATGGGGAAACAAGTGCCCATTTCAAGTGCAGCTGAAGGAAATTTAAGACCTGGAAAGTTGCATTATAAATTTTTGATCAAATTGACGATATTTTCACACTGGCTGAAGCCTGAAACCTGAACTGATATTTTCTGTCTTTGGTTTCCTTTCTTGAAGAACCCTTAATGTGCCAAAGATGTACTACTTAAGCTCGGGTTACTGTTGTCGGTTTGTACGTTAATGTCTAAAAAGTTCAGATTGGATTTAAATCGACCAATATGCATTAAAACCACTGTTCTTTAATCAAAATCTTATATGATCTGAAAGGGAATGTAACAAAAGCTTCCCATTCTTTCAACATCCTGCTCTTTTTGGCCTGTCTAATCCAGTTGAGGTCTGAATGTGGTCTTTCTTCTCTTACAGCAGTGGAGGGTTACTGCAGGAGATGGACAAATTAGCCCACACCTCCATTCCTGAGCGGGGCTATTGTATATCGCTGCAGTCTGTTCATGTGGAGTGGACGAATATGCACAATGAGCCAAACTTTGTCGAGTCTCTTTCGCACCATTTTTAAAACAGCATTTTTATGTAATCAGCAGGTTTCAGGGTTTTAGATCAGCTATACACAGTATATAGATATATATAGATATATATAGATATATATCTATATATATATATATATATATATATATATATATATATATATATATATATATATATATATATAGTTATTTACTAAATTCCAGTCCTTTGTGTGCCACCCAAATACGATGCAACATGATCAAGGAAGGATATGTCTGGAATTTTTTCCACTGTCAGTGCATTAAAATTTGTAGCAATTAGTTAAAGGTCAAATACATGTTCCTAAAAATAACAAAATAGCCAAGTTCAAAGCATGACAATTGCATTATTATTTGTCCTGAACATTAACAGCTTATCTGTAAATTGGATTAAACAAATACAATTTTAGAAGCAACATTTAAAACAAAAAAGAATGTTGAGTGGCAAAAAACAGAACAGATTTACTAAAAATTGTAAACATCTATATCAGTACATTTTTCATGATCATTTAAAGTGAATTTGTGTAAATAACTACTGTAGTGATGGATCAATATTTTAAAATGTTCTACCTTGGATAACCTAAATAAAAAATAGATATACTGAGTAAATCCTCAGAACACATTTTTCATGATCTGGTAAAATGAATTCATGCAAATACCTCAATATAATATAGGGTTCTTTTAACAAATTGGTGGATCAATATTTTAAAATGTTCTCTCTCTCGGAATGATCAATTAAGATGCCTCTGAACAGCATTTAATTTTCATAATTTAGCTGCCCTGACTTGAACTGTAGTCAATGTTTTCATTGGTCCTCCAATGGAATAAATGTCTTGTCCTCCAACATATGCGACTGAAATCGTATTGGGAACACTTTGTACGTTAAGCCCTGAATTCTAAATGAACTTGGGCTTCAGGGATCCAACCCAAGCAGACACTTAAAAACTGACACACAGGAACCCAGAGAAATTACTTAAAGGATTGGTTACATCTAAAATGATGGAATCAATAACAATATTTTCCCTTGGACCCCATCGCACTGATAAGCAAAGTCCTTGCTTAAAAGCCACATTAAATTTTAATCGGTTGCAGTTTGCTCCGGCGACTGGTAATATCTGGACAGCTGTCTTCTGCCATGTTTAAAGCTTGTTTCCTTCGCCATTTCAGTGTCATCTACTAATTGCCTTTTCTTTGGGATACATGATCCTACTGAATTCAATCATAGAAGTATGAAACAGGGAAAGGCTTTTTAGGGGGTCGGGTCAGAAGAAAACAACGGAGTCGGAGACGCTCTCTGAGCCTTGGCTACATTTGTCGGTACCATCCCAAGTGACTTCATTTAGCATCTGATTTCAGGCCATCAAGGGATGGCTATTTGTTTATTGGCTTTTTCGGCATGTGTGAAATCTTAACACAACCCATCTTGGAGCAGGTCCTTGCTTTTCTTCTTGTCTACTTGCCAATTTTGCACCTACGCACGGAACATGCTTTATATGTTTTTTCCCCGTTTTTTCCCAATTTTTGCACGTGTAACTGATGGTGTAAAATACAGGAATTTATTTTTAATTAATACTCCACAATACTATATCGCATAAGGCATTCATTTTATTTTCAGTTCAGAAAGGCTTCATGTGTTTGTATTTTCATCACATGGTTGAGCTATGGAAAGCAACATAATCAGTCACCATACATTTGTATTTGAAGTACAATAAATTATTCCTATTGTTGTTTATGACAGATTTTATGTGAGAATCCCCCAGATGTCAGAAGAGAAGAAGGTGGTAGCTGGTTTATGGAGGCACCAATCAGTATTTACTTGAAAAGTGAAACTTAGAAGAGGTCGATTTTAGCATCTCCTTCAGGTCTGGGACCGATGCAGGCTTTGATTTCACAAGTGCAACCCAAGCAATCACTGCTATCCCCTGATTGCTTGGCCTGCGTCTCTGAGGATGCTAGCAGCGAAAGATTATCTTTCCCCCAAACTTACTCTGATTACCGACTTTGAGAGGCATACCTTCATCAGCCAACACACCGACAGAACCTCACCATCATAATGTAGTTTTTATTAAAGACAGGGCTGTTAAAGCCGATCAATATCTCTGTCTGTGCCTTTTTCTGTTGAAGGGTAGAATGGCTAACACCAAAGATTCTATTCTCGTTTATTTGTTTATGGTTAGTGGACACATTACGTGTCCATTCATTTTTATTTTTTTTGAATCAACATCAAGATTTCAGGTTAAAATTTATAAGAATGTACTATATAAGGGAAAGTGAATACAGTATCTTAGGTCCTCCTCTAAGTTCTTCAAGGGATAGCTCACCCAAAAATACAAATTCTGTAAATTTATTCACCCTAATGTTATTACAAACCCATGTGACTTTCTTTTTTCCATGGAATACAAAAGAAGATGTCAGACAAATGTTAGCCTCAGTCACCATTCATTTTCATTGTATGGGGGAAAAAAATATGCAATGAAAGTGAATGGTGACTGAGACCTAAATACTGCCATAAGGCAATAGCAAAAAGGGTTTGGATCAAAATGAGGGTCAGCAAATGTTGAAAGAACTATCCTTTAAGTTAATTTTTTTAATCACATTTTTGCCTTCACTAGTTCATTTTAAATTGTCCTGCGATGTGAAAAATGTATTAATTAAGGACAAATATTCCAGATAATCTCTCAATTAATATAAGGTCCTTACAGCTATTTTCATAATAATTATAACATAATTAGCTAAATGCAGTTTAAAATAGTTTTAGACGGGGTATATAACATTATACCGATGTACTTTCAAAACTATGTAAAATACTATTATTAACATTTATGAGAGAAAGCTTTTACTAAAATGTTAAATTAAAAGTATTTTTTTGTGTGAATTTCATTGTGTAAATCTGGATTATTAAAAATATACATACATTGCATAATACTGGGCTAGTCTTCAAATGTCACTGGAGCTCAAAATTTGGTTGACAGGAAAACATATTTTTAAGGCATGTGGGATGAGTATAGGACATCAAACAAAATAGACACCAGAAGAAGAAAAAGAAAAAAAGAAGAAGAAAAAACACACACCAGTAAATAGGTGCAAGTCTGTCTAATTGGGCTTCAAGAGGCACCCTGAGTACCTGTCTATTTATGCTTTTTTCTCAATGTGGAGCGAGGTTTGATGTATTGCATTCCCTGTCTATCTCTTCACTGCCTCTCCAGCTCTAGCCAAGTATGAAGATCTTATCAGCTCCTGGTTCCATTGCCCCTGCTTTTCAGACCAGCACGTCTAAGTTTACGGAAATCTCTTTTGATACACACCACTGTATCAGTGTACGATAGGAAAATGTTGTTCCGACAACCAGGTAAAGACATACATTTGAGACATCCAAATAATGCATGGTACTAGCAACAATTGTTAAACAGAATAAAAAGACTCTAATCGATGACACATAATCATTCTTTGTACATTACCAGCATTTTATTTTGACTTTGAAAATTAATTTCATTGAGCTAGGATATGTATGATTCAGTTTTGCCTATTGATGACCAGCAAGACATCTTTAACTGTTGTTAGATGACATACTTGCAAGTTAAAGACTACAAATAGCTCCACTATTGTGAAACAACTTTCTCTTTGACCATCATAGACCTGCTTACAAAAAGCATCTGCGTAGCTGCTCCCACCTGGTTTAACAGGAACTTATCAATTCATCTCTCTCAGAACAGCTCAAGTGGGGGTAATCCTCCCATTGAACTTTTTCAACTTCTCTGCCCATAGACAAAGGATGGGAAAGGGGCTTGTTGGAATTGTCTTGTTTGGGTAGAGGATCTTCAAGAGGCTTAGTGCCAGACTCTTTGTAGATATCATTTGTCTCTCTGCACATCCAATAATCCTGACTTTTGTCAGGTCATTAGAGCTCATGAGGACCAAACTCAAGCTTCTTGAGTGCTGGCCTCTCCTTACCTTCTTAATCACACTTACGGTGTGTCTTAACACAAGTGTTTGGAGGATGTTTCACTTTCTCCAGCTATCCACTAAGTGTAAGGGAGTAGTGGTATGACAACGCTAAGCAACATCAAATATCATCTGAGGTGATGCAATGATAGCTATGACCGAGATAACAAATTTATGTTCTTACAACATTTTTCCATATGTTACATTGTGGTTGTGGTAATGTGAAAATTGACGATTTCCTTAGTGCGGAAGAACTTTATTTATAGGTTAGCATATAATTCCTGAAAATGTGAAAAAATCCTTAAAACATAACGTGCCAACTCCTTTCTCATTCTCAGAAAAATACTGAATAAATCTAGTTAAAGGACATACGAACAATGTTGTGCTTGGAATATTAAAAACATCATAAGGATGTAACCATTAATGTCACATTTAACTTTTATTCCTAACCTTTACTTTACCTTAACCAAAATTGTTACAGCGTTCCCTGTGGGGAGTACCTCTTCTTACGTCACTGGTTGTAAATATTTGAAAATAACGCAAATAACATCAGTAGTGTAACAACAGTATGATTTAGATGTTCTCTTTAATTTCACAGCAAATTTAAAACAGCTTTTGGGCTGCTTGCAAATTAGCATTCATAGTGGTATTAATTTTCAACATTCTCAGATTGTATCACCCTTATAGCAAATGCACTATAGAAATCAGAAGCTCTCTGCATGCCAGCTGTGAGTTTTTTTTTTTTTTAGGATATATTCCAGTGTGTCATCCAGCCAAAGCATTTCAGAGTTAGAGCTGAGAGGCAATAAAGTAATTAAAGCACCAGGGGTTCCAACATTCAATATTATTTTCCAAAATGTGTTTAATTAAAATTAATCATTGGCTGCATTATATCGCAACCTGTGGTGAAAAGTGGTACAGTGGTTCTCACTATAGTCAAGCATTTCTTTGAAGGTTGGGATTGGAGCTTGCAACAATTTAAGACATTTGCCAAAGAGTCTGAATTACAGCAATCTAATGCAATCTCCTTCATTACACATTTTCCCTTAAGATGTGTCTTTTTGGAATCAAATAATTCCTCCCAGTGGGACAACATTAAATTCCCAGCCCTCTTAAAAAAATCATCAAATGTTTCCACAGTGCAAACTGAAGTAAAAAAAAAATATAAAAACTTAAAGCATAATGGTTTCTCCTGGAAAATTGTACAAAAAAATCTTTGAATAATTAATTGAACTAGACCTTGAATAAGAATTTCAAAACCTCTTCAGCTGATGCCCATAAGAATTTAGAACAGCAAGACAAGTTTACTGTATAGTTGCATACATACTGCTTTTATTACAGCAAACAATTGTATGGTAACAATGGTAAACAATATTTATGAAATCGGTGCATTTGGGAACTAAGTGCTAGACCCCATGACAGACAATACTGTAGTATGAGTTTCGTCAACTGAATCGTATTGAATGTGAATAAGCTTTGAGGAAAACAGTCCAAAGATTCCAGACAGAACTTGCTCGATTAAATAATTAAATCCCCCAAAGGCTTCATTTGAATTACACAAAATACCATAATTAAAATCCATATACAAGTCAGTTAATATTGGCCAAAAGCTGAAAACACTATACTTGCAACAAAAAAACAAAAACAAAAAATACAATAATAATAATAAAAAAAAATTTAAAATTCATGGTAGCCTCTTTCTACAGTAAAAGATTGATATGATTTTACAACGCACAGCACCAACCATTTCACTGCACTGTTATAAATAGTCTGTTTGACCTTCTAATTAGTAACAAAAGTAATGTACCACCATGGCGAAGCAAATTACTGAACACATAGTCATGATCTGTGACATATATAGAGCATTTATGCCTCTACAGTGCCAAAGACAAAGAAGCAAATGATGCATTCGATTTCATACACCCTCATCCATTTAGATATCCCGGTGTTATTGTTATAGCTTTCAATTCACATTTGTTTCAGAAAAGATAAAAAACGTGCAACAATGTCATTTTTTTCAGCTACACTTTTTGTGTCAGAATTCCAAAACACTTTCACTGTATAAAAAAAGCGTGCATTTATTTCCATGGTAGCAGGTTTAAGTGCAACCTCCTGACCTGTTCCCCCCTGCTTCCTGGCTAAGCACTGGCTGGAAATCCAGCAGACTGACACAGGAACTCAAGGACTGGAGGGGGCAGGATGGGTTCAGACTGGGCACAAATAGGCTGGACAAACTGACACCTGACCTATTAACAGTTCATTAAGGAGATTTAAATGATTTTGCCACTTTGCTACTGACCTCCTGGGAATGGGCTCAAAGTTGTTTCCTGCTTGTGGAGGTTGTAAGCATTGTGTGCTTCTGAGGAGCCCTGCCCATCCTAATGAGCAGCATTGTTTCCCTCCTGAGGAGGCCAGTGCTATGAGGCAGCTTAGGGCCTTAGATTAGAGACTGGATTCACAGGCTGGGTCCTCATGTGAGGTGCCAAGGTATATCATCTTTCTATAAAAAAGGAATAGTTCACCCAAAAATGAAAATTCTATCATTATTTACTTACCATTATGTCACTTTAAAGCTGTATAAAGGTGAATTTGTAAAAGTTTTCACAGGGTTTATTTACAAAGAGAGAAAATACTTGCACACAATGTCTATAGAAACATTATTCCGGGATAGGGGCCAAAAAAGTGCTAAAGTGCTCAGTACAAGAATAAAGCGTTTTTGATTAACATCGTCATCGGTGTCCTATGGACATTGTGTGTGAGCTTTCTTTTTCATTGTATTCAATTTTTTAAGCCTATGCACCAAAGCAATGTGGATATATATGCTTTTCAGTGTTTGGTGCAGACTTTTCAACAAATGTTTTGCCCACAGGGTTTATTTTCCATATAATACAAGAGAATAGTGACTCCAGTGTCTAGTCTGTCAAGCTCGAAAAAAGACCATAAACCACAGGATAAGTATTCGATACGACTAATATCCTCTATTCCAAGTCTTCTGTAGCCATACAATCCTTTTGTGCTCTGAACAGAACAACTCCTTTTGTGCTATGAATAAAACAGACTTTAAGTCGTTATTCGCTCTAAACAAATCATTAATAAACTTTGTAAATCAAACATGGCAGCTACATCAATAACATTAAACCTTATTGGTCATCATGTCTTGTGACCAAATGTCACAACGTCATGTCGTAACAACCAGTGAGGTTTGATTCACAGAGTTTATTAATTATTTAATTAGAGTTTATACTGTGGTTTTATGGTTATACATTTTATAGCTCTATACTTTCACTATACTGTATATCATCAATTTTCATATTTCCATTTCTCCTATGGCATTTTAGGTAAAACAACTGAGACAAAGTTAGATGAAAAACAACTCCAATCAGTCTTCTGTGCTATGAAAGAAATCAGCACGAAAAATATCTTATATCCCATATAAGTTTTATGATATGTAGTATGTACTAGAAGGATTAATTTAATCCATTGTGAAATACGTTTTATTTCTGTTAGGTCCTGTTGTAACAATATACTGTATTTCCATTCCATTAGCATGAACTTTTCGTTATCAAGTAAATCCAAGTTACAGTTTGTATTCCTCACCCTTGTCCTCTATGTCCACTCACTCTCAATTAAGTGTATTTAGTTGCTTCACATTCGAGAGGAAAGCCTGTCTTGTTGCCAAATGAGACTGTACACGTGTCCTGTTCTCTCTCATCTCTGCAGTTAGTCATGGTTTGCTCTACAGTCTAGCACTTAAGAGATTATTAGCATGTGTAACTTCCACCGATGAGGACACCAGCAAACACGCCTGGGTACATGATGCAGCCGAGTGCCTCATGAATAAAACTGAAACAGGCAATGAGCATCCATTCACCAAAACCACAAGGTCCTATAAGGTGTCGTGGAAAGGCAACGTCTGTGCAGATTTACTCTGAGTGCATATATGCAACATAAAACTCTTGATTCTCAATAAATTCAAATAATATATATACAAGGAATGCCCGGTAAAGGTAATATAACACTTGGACTTCTTTGTGCCAAGCTCTAAAGTGCCCAACCACAATAGATAAGCAAGAGAAATCAAAGCATATAAAAGTCTGATAATTCAAGCCTTCCTAAATGTATAAAGACATGAGTTGAATTTGTGTCTGGGGGCCTCAATCAAAGCAGAGACATACCACTGAGCATTCACTTGCCTAGCTGAATTCAGGTTGTTTCAGTCCTACAGAGTGCTGTTTTAAGCAATAAGGTTGTTGTCATTGTCATACTGAGCTTCGACACACAAAGATCATCCGGTAGAGGGACAAAATCAATGATTTCCCCAATCTAAGAACTGAATGCAAGAGAGTAGAAAATGATTGCTGGCCATTTGACCCTCTCTGTGTATTAAACAAACACCAGATGGTGGACATTCAGCGAGTCCATTATCTGAGGGCCTGGTGTGTTGTTCCTGCTGCTAAGTCCCACAGAGTCCCACTCCATGCCTGCGATTGAACTGCATGCATGGCAGCAACTCTATCCTAGACCACGAATACCTGAAGCTCCATTCAAATGCATCTCCCGAAGAAACATTCCCACAGGCGGATGACAGGCTACGCTAACTCTAAATTTCCAAAAAAAAAAAAAGAAAAGATGTCTATCAGTAATAGTATCCAAAGAGAGAACCTTTGATGTGTGCTCACATGGAGCTACAAGAGATCATTCAGGTAATTCAGCCAACATATGACAGTTCCTGATAGACCTCCATCAGATCCCTGAATATATGATTTCTTAAAAACTTGTAAATAACTAAAGATGATATGCAATGTCAAAGAAAATATGTAGGGACAGGAATGGGAGAGTCTGAAGAGGCTGAGATGAATTGAAACGAAAACATGCTGGGCCACCATTGTAATGGCCCCAATGTAGATGGAATGCCCAGTGTGGAAATAAGAATGCAGGCCACAATGGTACAGCAGGGTGCTGATGTGTGTGCTGAAGCAGACGCTTGACGAGGAAGTCATAGCTGGAATCAGACCCCGGAGCTCATTCAGCAAGCACTTGTGAAAAGGGTGCAGACGAAATGGCGAGCTATGCAGTCATACGAATGACTGAGGCTCAGCTTGCTTTTGGTGTCACAAAGCTTATGCCCACAGTGGTACAAAAAAATCTTTATGTTCTCACATAATATGAATCTAGTTTATAAAATTGAATATGTATTTCTGTTGCAAAAATACAATGGTTTCTACAGTGTAATAAAAAGTAGTTTCAACTTTAAAATGTGTCTGTACAACTTGAGAGGAAAGTTGTTTAAACTGAGCACACGTATGACTTAAATTAATTTAACTTGTTTAATGAGGGCTGAAATGATTAGCCAACGTTATCGACAATGTGGACAATAAAAAAATTATAGACAAAAATTTTCATTGTTGAATAGTCACTCTAACGATGACGCGCGAGAGCAGCACTGCAGTTCACGTCTGACTGAGGAGAGGAAGAAAACACAGCTCACAGTCCAGACACACTCTAAACCTTCCAAACAGCTGAAGGTGATGTAGATCGCTAAGTATGAGGGAATTATAATGCAAAAATACAAAATAAGTAAATACAGAAGCACTCTCGTTGTGGAGCTGGAGCTGCCATTCCACTGAAGCAAAACTTGCGTGTTGAGCATCTTTAAAAGGAAACACTCTGGCGTTACATCTTTAATGCAGTTATATTTAATGCGTTATAGTCCTATTAAAGTTCAAATAATACAGAAGCAGATCATGTAAATAACTACAAACTCAGAAACTGCCATTTCTCTGTGCGATCAGCGCCTCCTCTAAGAGTTGCGCGAAGTGTCCCGATCTAAAGGGGAGAAATTGAAACTGCACCCGGCTGTTGCACACTGTCGCGGGGACGCTCGTCCCTTTAGCGCGCACACTTAATGCAGCTAGATTATAACGTGATGGCTCGTGACTTATTGAATCGTAATATATGTGTCATTGTGCATTTTCTATTGTGAAGAAAATTGGCAATGCACAGCTTTATTAATAATAGAGAGATTGTTTTTTTGTGAGTTAAAGATGGATTGAAGTAAACAAAAACGTGAGAGAGGGTAGTCATCGCCCCATTATACACTGCAACTAAAAACGTTTTTGATTTATTTTTGTTTTGGCTTGTTTTCCAATATAAATATTAAAAATCCTTTAAAACAACACACATGGTCCCTGTACTTTTCCGTCCATTCTTTTTAAACCCAAAAATGAAAAACAAAAAATGTGGTTTCTTCTTTATAGGTTTTAACACTGATGAACAGAATAAGCAGATACAAACTAATTTTCAGCTCGATTTTCATATTCTTTCATTGTTTAAAAAATAAATATACAGCTTCAATATTTGATATGCACATGTGAGCGGCACTGAAACGGCCCTTTTATCTGATTGGTGAACCCGCCCCGTCTTCTGTACTGCCTTAATCCTATCAGCCAGAATTAGAAGTGGGGATTGCTCTGCAAATTTGTCTCAATTTCTGTTAAATATTGTCCCGAAACCACCACTAACTGTAAACTATGCATGCCATATGTATTAGAATATTGCTGCTTGTTGCATCATGGTGTGGTTGCAAGGTGTTGCTTCTAATGGACGATGCGTGAGAGATCGCAAGCCATATCACTTAGCCATATGCTGACTGGGATTTGGGTTATTATATATTATTTGTAATTTTAATGACATTGTATGATTTTGTAGTACTATGTATCCATGTCCCATTGATAAATGTAATAAAAAAAAAAGAGTTCTGTTGCTTTGGATAAAAGTGAATGATAAATTAATGTTTAGGCATCATGAACATGGATTGGAATGGACATAAAATTCTAATTTTATGACAAACAGTTGACGAGTGCCAGCCCGTCTGGCACCAACAATCATCCATGCAATTATCTAATCAGCCAATCGTCTGGCAGCAGTGCATACAATCATGCAGATATGGGTCAGGAGCTTCAGTTAATGTTCACATCAACCATCAGAATGGGGGAAAAAATGTGATCTCAGTGATTTGGACTGTGGCATGATTGTAGATGCCAGATGGGCTGGTTTGAGTATTTCTGTAACTGCTGATCTCCTGGGATTTTCACATATAACAGTATCTAGAATTTACTCCGAATGGTGCCAAAAACAAAAAACATCCAGTGAGCGGCAGTTCTGTGGACGGAAACGCCTTGTTGATGAGAGAGTTCAACAGAGAATGGCCAGACTGGTTCGAACTGACAAAGTCTATGGTAACTCAGATAACCACTCTGTACAACTATTGTGAGAATAATAGCATCTCAGAGATGTATTCTGAGATGTGGGTTGGCGCTGTTTTGGCAGCACAAGGGGGACCTACAAAATATTAGTTTAATGTTGTGGTTGATCGGTGTATATTTGTCTCTTAAAGCAAGTCTAAATATCTTATATGTTGCTTCTCATGTAAATGTATCTTGTTTTAAGGATTTTTAGACAATTTTAAATGGAAAACAAGACAAAAACACTTGATAACAATAGGATTTTTTTCAGTGAATTTCTTTACTGAATTAAACTTAATGAAAAATATATGTTTCCCCTTTAATTCAGTATATGTAATTTAGAGATATTTTTAAAAGATGATTTTGTTCTCTTTATTGTTAGTAAGCACGTTTAATACAACATTTTAAGTCAGGGCACAAGCTGTTTAATCGGTTAAGAGCTAATGATTAATCGTTACAATAATCGCCGAATAGTCGAATAATCGTTCTAATAATCGTTAGATTAATCGAATATCAAAATAATAGTTAGTTGCAGCCCTATTAATAAGCATAGTCCATTTTTAATTAAACTTGATTTTCTTTGTTCAATCAACTTGATCTTAATCTAGTTCAAACTGAATACCAGGGTCAAAAATTAAGGGGGTATGGGGCAAAAATGCCACCGAAATTCAAAACAGGCAAAAATCCCCCTGTATGGAATTCTTTTGTTTTTTATTCGTAACATCTGATATAAATCTTAATATTCTATTCTAGTCCTAGTTATACATTATCACATTAAAAATGAGTTGAATTTGTATTTAAGGGTAAGAGGTAATAAATTCTCAATCTTGATAAATTAAAGTGAAGTAATTGACATAAACGGATGAGACACATTTATATTTTATATGGTTTGAAAAAAATTGCCCTCATAAAGGTAGATTGCCCCTGACAAAATCATATCAAGGTGGCAAATTTAGCAGATTACTGGGAAAGTTAATTTCTGACACTGCTGAATACTGAAGTTTTAATTTTATCATTAATTATTCTCAATAAATATCATAGCTGTAGTCTGGCTCACCCAGTCCAAATGAAATAAGCTGCAGCCTATGAATAAATAGCCTGTGATTTAAAGAGGCCATCATTTGTTGCCTCTGTCATAAACAGACTAACGATTATCAAACAAACATGCATGGGCCTCAACACTATACAAAAAGCAGAAGAATGACAGCTATAAACAAACACATTCAACATAGTCTCTTGACAACTCCTAATACTTTGTATTAGATGGCAATATCATAAGATATTTTATTACGGTACCTGGCTCTTAGGAACAGGTACGACTTTTAGACCAAACTAATCGACAGACAGGATTTCAAATCGATATGATACAGGCATCAAATGTTATCAATGCTTCTTTCTAACACTTTAAGATAGGAAACGTCAGTGAACAAATTCTGTTACTCATTCCATTTATACAATACAAATGTTTGATGTCTGTCAATAACCTTGAATATGCTTCCCTCAACTCATTCCAAACCCTGATGTTTTCTTTCTTCCGTGGTACACAAAAGTTATTTTCCTATTAAAATCATGGCTAGGTTTAGGGTTTAGGTCAGGGGTTAGACTTTGGTTATGGTAAGGTTAATGTTTGGCTTAGGGGTTAAACTTAGGAAAAATCATCTTTAAATCATTCGTTGGTTCATTTATTTTTCTCTACGAGAGTAAAAATTCATTTTTGGTTTAGAACATCATTAAGTTCAAAGATTAGCTCTGAATAATCACTACATGATTAATAACTGAAAGAGACAACAAATATAACAATAACATAAAAACAGTAAATGGTAAATGGTAAAACAAAAAAGACAGTAATTTTCCAAATGTATTCATGCTGCATTGCATGCTAGAAATCAAATTACGTGAGCATGTGAGTAGTTCTACATTTATGCATTTGGCAGACGCTTTACATTTATGCAGTTCTCTTGATTTATAGTTTTGATTTCAGCTGAATCGTTTGATAACTTATCACAAGTTTAGCCAACAAAAAATTAGATAAGTGAGTTATCTCAATAAGTTTAATACTGGGCAGTTCTTCTAATGCTATAGTTATGGTAACAAAAAGGCAAAATAATTTTTTTACAGTGTTATAATGAAAATTATTAGAGAAAACAGATGCAATTAACTTTGAAGTTGTTGGTAATACTTACTGATGATCTTCTTGTAACCCACAATGCTAATTGGTTGGTTCTCCTCATTTATGTGTTCTAAGTTTTTTTAGTGGACGTGAAAAAAAAAAGACCATATGTCATGGAAATACTGCAGGTAAAAAGTGAAAATCAACTCAACTCATATTATAAGAGCATGTTGCAGTTATAATCTTGAGAGATTCTGACTAAAATGATAACACACTCTGGCCTTTTAGCTCTTTATGTCAGAATATAAGAGAATATAACATTATCTACTGCTCATTAATTTAGATCGTTCCACAGTTTCATTACAGGGATAGTTCCCCAAAATTAAAAATTTGGTCATCATTTACTCACAATCATGTTGTTCCAAACCCATATGACTTTCTTTCTTTCTTGCATGGAACACAAAAGGTGATGCTAAACAGAATGACCGCCTCAGTTAACATTCACTTCCATTTTAAGGAAAAAAGATGCAATGAAAGTGAATGGTGACTGAGGCTAACATTCTACCAGACATCATCTTTTGTGTTCCACGGAGGAGAAAAAGTCATTTGGTTGTGGAATAACATGAGGGTTAGCAAATCATGACAGAATTTTAAATTTTGGGAGACCTATGCCTTTAAAGTGTTTCAGGGAGGATTCATAACTGAGGCATACAGGATCACACTCATAGACTGATTTAGAGGTTGTTTAGCATCAAGTTGATCAGCTAAACTCAGGTTGGCTGGCCAAAATGTCTGACATACAGTAAAAGTCATAAAATTCTGTTCCCTCGCCATCATGCTGAGCAATAACAAGTATAACTAGTCAAAGCCTGGAAAACATTTCATTTGTCATTAGAAGTTCTTCCCTTTCTAGTAACTGTGCACTGACCTCTCCAGGTGGCTTTGGGTGTTTGTTGCAGTTTGATTATAATGCAGGAACGCTGGACATTTGAAATGGCATAGCAGTAATTACAGCAATCTAATTACACAGTGGCTGGTGCCTGCCTTCAAGAGGTTAGCGCAGAGTCCACTGACACGTCAACTGTTTGCAATTGCAGCTAGAACCAAAGCTACTTTTGAAATTTACTTAACTCCAGTGTTTGAAGGGGAATACAATTATTGTATAATTTTATAAGTTTCTGACAACTGTGTAGACCATATTTATTCCTAAAATTTCATATATGATGGAATTCTTTTTTGTCATTATGCAGAATGCAGCTATAGCTTTAGCAGCAAATTGTATGTGCCATTTGTGAGAAGCTATCTGATAATCTGTTTAACCAAAAATACAATAAGTTATTTTTGACAGGTTTTTACTGTAAAATTTCAAGTCTTGGAGAAAACAAGCCTCGACAAGTCTACACAAATGTAACAATAAGTAGCAAATCTAACACTTATTTGTCTCGCATAGGCTGTCGGTTTTGGAGAATTATGCCTGTATTTTTAACACGCCATGGTTTCATTACTAAGCTCATTTGAACAGTACAACTGCTTACTATGTTTAAGGGAGTGCACACAATATATCATTTAATTATGTGTTTAAAAAGCTGTCACTGCGGCCTCATTATGTTCTTATCAAAATAAAACGAAATGACATATGGATTTTGAACACAACTACAAATATATATATATATATATATATATATATTAAAACTTTATAAGTATTATCTATCATTCGGATGAAGAAACTTATCTCGACAATTAGACAAACATTTACAGTGTCTGAACACGAGGGGGGAGAAAATCCTCCACATGTCTCTCAGGTTTCTTCGTTTGGGGTTTGTCCATCAACAGTGGCCAATTAGACGGAGCCTGTCCAGTCTCTATTAAAACAGAAAGTGTTTACATCAGTTTGGCCAGTGTTTACACTTGAAGATGCTGAGAACCAAACATAACAGAAACATAGATACCCTTCTATTATGTCCACAAGGCAAGAGCGAGTCTGTCCAAAACATAAAGGCTGTGAAGTACCACACAGAGCATTCTGGAATTTTTTGTGTTGAGAAGCTAACAGAATATTAGCTTAATTAGGTTGGGAATTTCACCTTTATTTTTTTTATTTTTATTTTTTAGAACTTATAGCTTTTTGAGTCATTTCAGAGCACACTACAAGGCCCTATTCTTAGTTTGTTGAAAAAATAAGCTCATTCTTGAAATGTACAAAATTTCTCTGTTGGCATCTACCACAGCGAACACTTTTTTGCGCCATTTAAATGAAGAAAACCAGCACCTGTGGGATGTACATTTTTCTATTAATTACACATAACATTAGAACACACTGACATTACTGAGGTCTCCAAGCTTGGTGGGTGGCCAATATGAGAAATCATGGTCCTAAACTTCTCTGGTTCTGGTTTCCTTCTAGGTAGTCATGTGCATATATAATTGAGACCATTGAAGTACATAGCAGGTCCATCTGCTTGGCAGAGAAGTGAATACTAAACCATCTGGGCCTCTACATGCGCCAGAAAAGGGATATGGTTAGGTATTGTCTGAGATAGAGCACCTCGGGGGGTACGTTATTCCACAAGGAACACACACACAAGCACACGCACACATTCACAAAGATCCATACCACTCCATTCCTTAAAGATAGTACTACTAACATGCGGGCAGCAAAATCTGCTGTTGTAGAACTCCAGATGGAGTGCAATACTTCAGTCCCATCCCAATAATAAAGTCCCATCACCTTAAGTGATTAGTAAACTCTGATATGAAAGCAAATGATCATCAGTATCCCACAGTAGTACACACATCCATCGCATAGTGTAGCGCTTGCTCTCAGCCCTTACACTAACAGAATCAACCGTGAATACATAAACGATAACAGACATTCTGTCCCTGCCATCAGTTGGTAAAACGAAGTGCCATGTTGAATCCTTTCAGCTTGTAAGTCGCCCACCAGACGATCTCTAGGGAGGCACACATGCTCATGTTAAGGGCTTCAGTTGTGGTCAACACAGCAGCGACTATTTTAACAAACACTTTAGAGTTTTATTTTCTTAAGGATACGTGAGCCTGTGAGAAAGTGTAAGTTTTGACAAGGTAAGTGTAAGGCTGCAGCTCAGAAGGGGACACTCATTGAGGTTTGTTTATCCACAAGATTATCTGCATTAAGCATCACTCTTTTGGGTTACCCATGGTCTGTTTGGAAACGGATAGTTTTCTTAACCCCAGAGTAAATCTCTGTCCATCCAGCCAGTTCCAACTCTGAAAAACGACCATCGTTTTGACACGATGCTGAACTGCTCTCCTGTGGCCCAGTATACATCTGTAAACATTGGCTAAATGAAGCCAGTAGGGTTCTCACAATGAAACACCCCCCAAAAAGCCCTTCCATCCATTTCGGAGGGACTTCAGCTATCGAATGGATGTGCTAAAAACCCTGCTGTGTCTAGTCTTTTAGCAGCAGACCTGTCACAAAGCCTCACACCTCGTGGCCGGCTCAGCGGCCTCATCTCTGGCTCCCATCTCTGACATCTGCTCAGGGCTGGGGTTTCATTCAAGAGGGGGGCAGAGGGAGTCAATCTGGTCTTTTAAAGAGCCTCACAGTGCCCTGGGTGCTGATGGGGAGGAATGAGGAATCCGCATAATTTCTCTTGCTGGCACCACTGGTGTGCTATTCTCCATCCTTTCCCCATCAACGCCACCACAACTCGAAGCTGTCTTTCAAATCCTCCCACGGCTCCAGATTGACAAGCATCAGACAGTTCAGGTGATGAGGAGGAGAGGGTGTGAATGGAGACAGAGAGGTGCCATGTTTGAACACTTCCTAAAGAAGCATGCCCGTTACTCTGCGAAAAAGGGCCCCGTGCTTCAAGCACTTTTTTGGCAAGTCAACCACAATGACTATTTGAGGACTTGACAGATTGTGCTGATGTGTTTATTTAGTTGAGCAAATGTGGACTGGAACTGTTTTCAAGCTTTATTTATGTTGCGTATTAACTCGGTCGCCAACAGAAATTAAGTGACATCAGTCATCCACTTGACTATATAGGAAGAGCACTGAAAAAACGTATTTTGTCATCAGGTATATATCAGTATCCATATGTTTTTCCTAAGCTGATAGATAATAATAAATTAAAGGGATAGTTCACCCAAAAATGAAAATTTCTGTCATTTACTCACTCTCATATTGTTCCAAACCCATATGACTTAATTTTCTTATGTGGAACAAATAAAAAGGAGATATATTAAAGTATGTCCCGATCACATAATTTTCATTAAAATAATTTCATGTTATAATTGCCAGATTTAATTTAGGCTCTGTATACATGAGTTGATCAATGATTTTAAAGTAAATTACTTCTTAACTTTGTTTTGGTCTATTTATCATTCAAAGTTATTGTATGTCTTCAGAAGACTTAGAGTATGATGCACAAATCGTGTAATGGACTACATTTATGAAACTTTTGTGTGCTTTTTAAGATTTAAAGTGAGTCACCGCTATTGTATGGAGATCAGTGATCACTACATTCTTTAAAATATATCCTTTTGTGTTCTGCTGACAAAAGAAAGGCATATAGATTCGGAACAACATGAGGGTCAGTAAATGATGACAGAATTTTACGTTTTTAGGTGAACTTTAACTACTTCTTTACATATATATATATATATATATATATATATATATATATATATATATATATATATATATATAAATGTCCCACCCTTTCCAAGTGTGAAGGTTGAATAAAATCTTTTCTAATATTATGTTTGCTAATATCTTTTTTCAAGTCACACACACACATTTCTACAAATGTAGGTGTAACTTGTTCAAACATGTTCACAGAAAATGTATATGTTTGACTTACTGTGTAATAGCAATGACGTGCGATTTTAAGGCATTCCTCATTAAACATTTGAATGTATTTTTTTTTTTTTTTATTATTAAACAGCTACAGTCTCAGGCTTTTCTACAGTGTCACGGTGAGTGGAGAATCACAGACACAGAGCTGGTGATTGTTTCTCCCTGTAATTCCAGTCTCTGTAACTACTTTAGCAGCTGAACACAAGTGGCATTCTTCTCCTAGATAAAAATCACCTCAGCGCATTTGTAGGACATGTGCACTTACAGCTCGTAAAGATTAAGCCTTGAAGCATGACTTTAAAAAGGTGGCGGCTATTATCACCCTGTGTATCCGACTGGGAAAGAGATGAGCTGCAAATTAATATTGTCCAGGAGATCTTAACATGAATGAAAGTGTGTTTGTAATCTAAGTGCATGTGTATTCATTCGTTAGACTAACAGTGTAGGTTAGGCAATACTGCAGCCTGCCCAGAGCAGGTTTGATTGGGCAAGCTGTGATTTAGAGCAAGGTCCAGAGCTAAAGCATGGAGGGTTGGGGGTACATGCAAAAGTATGAAGAGCCCATGTAAAAAGAAAAAAATCCATTAAAGCTGTTTAATAGCCTGATTATTTTCTCGATTCAATTGTTTAAGTAATAATTGAGCAAGAGCTGATAACCACATCCATTTTTGTCCTGGTTTTACTGGTTAGAACAAAAGGGCATATTGAATTAAGGCATGAATTCACACAGATTAGTTGAGAGAATATGGCAGTGGGTAATTATTAGGACCTTCTATTACAGTTCTAAAATATGAGATTGAATAAATGGTTATTATGCAATCAATTTTCGATTGATTGGAGGTTATTAGAAAACATGGAGCTTCAACAAAGGGCTGTTATATTATTTTTTATTTTTTGTCAGTCATTGGACTGATCATGCTGGGATTTCCAATTGAACTGCCAATTCAGCTAGACTGGTACCACCAGCTTTACCACTCTGGAAGCAGCATGTCGTTCACGTAATCAAAATATACATTAATTGCTATGTGATTTTGCTAAAATGTGATTGATATTCCTCCTCAAAAAAAAACAAATAAACCAAAAAAAAAAAAAAATTAAAAAAAAATAAAAAATAAAAAAAAAACAGCATTGAATGATTGGTGCTAGCATAATAAATTCCTGGTGGTCACAAGATTTATACACTCACAACAGGAACCCATGTTTCAACTGTGGTGACATTGTTGCTTTTAAATACAAATACTATATAACTGTGTGCCCATCACTGTATAGCTATCAAATACATAACTACACCTAAAAATAATTTAAATTAAAGTAATAATTGAGAAAAAGAGCAAAATGAAGAAGTAAAAATGTACATGAAACGTGAAGTGAATTTAATGTTCCATGTATCCACAAATCTTCAGAGCAGCAGCAGATTTTGGAAATAAATATTTTAATTTAATTTTTTATTTTTGGGAACAAAAGTACAAAACAGTGCACTTTAATCTTGATTCTGAAAGACCATGAGGCTCTTTCAAAGTAATTTATTCAAATTCAAAACATAACTTCATCCAGATCTTATAGCTTAATAATATCTTAAGATAATAATTTTTTTTTTCTGTATATAAGATTTTTCAATTAAGATTGTAAAGTCTTTGCTATGCCAGCAGTATTTTAATGTGTGTTATATAAAACAATCTTTTTAATAAGGCAATTTTACATCAGTAGCTCTGTCTTATTCTATATTGCAAAATATTTTCATTTTTATTGGCTGATAACATCACAATTTTTGCCAAAAAGCTTTTGTTTTGAATTAAGAAATTCTCACAGTCACAGCAACAGCACTGCATTGAGACACTGAATGCTCCTCAGATTGTGTCCAAACTCGTGTTAGATCTCAGAACACAGAGCTGATTATAAACAAAGCCTAGCAGCATGTGTGATGGCAGAAGTATTGCAACTGAGAATTTTTGGCTTTGGTCTCCAGTTTTGTCAAGTACATTTTTTAAATAGTTTACGGAGACAGTTGGAAATGTTATCTATTTATGAATGTAAAAAACTAATACTTTGTTTATCATTGAGTTGTTAAATGCTATTATCCACATTTAATTCTTGATGCTTTCCTCTGAAAAAACAAACAAACAAAAAAAAAACCTATTTTTGTTTTTATTTTATTTTTTCCATATTAGCAGTTTTGTATTTCATCCTGCAACACCATCAACTGTTAAGGTGTGAGACAAATAACAATACCACCCTCTGGACTGTGATTTTTGAAGACAGAGGCAATATAATGAATCACTTCCCGTTAGCAAGGTTTCACACACATCAAGATTATTATAAAGGCTCACAGTTTTTCAATGAAAAAGAGAATGATTTATTTGCTCCAAATATCTATATGCTAATGTAGATCTGTATACACATATATATATACACTGGTGGCCAAAAGTTTGGAAAAATGTACAGATTTTGCTGTTTCGGAAGGAAATTGGTACTTTAATTCATGAAAATGGCATTCAACTGATCTGGAATTATAGTCAGGACATTACTGATGTAAAAAAACAGCACCATCACTATTTGAAAAAAGTCATTTTTGATCAAATCTAGACAGGCCCCATTTCCAGCAGCCATCACTCCAACACCTTATCCTTGAGAAATCATGCTAAATTGCTAATTTGATACTAGAAAATCACTTGCCATTATATCAAACACAGCTGAAAGCTATTTGGTTCGTTAAATGAAGCGTAACATTGTCTTTGTGTTTGTTTTTAAGTTGCCACAGTATGAAATAGAGGAGGAGGCCTGAAATGAAATCCTAAAAGTCTTAAATTCTGTTTTGATGAAGAAAAAAACTCAGATACATCTTGGATGGCCTGAGGGTGAGTAAATTATCAGCAAATTTTCATTTTTGGGTGAACTATTCCTTTAAGGTCAATATTAGGTCAAAAATGGCAAAAAAGAAACAGCTTTCTCTAGAAACTCGTCAGTCAATCATTGTTTTGAGGAATGAAGGCTATACAATGCTTGAAATTGCCAAAAAACTGAAGATTTCATACAAAGGTGTACACTACAGTCTTCAAAGACAAAAGACAAGGACAACAGGACAACTGGCTCTAATAGATAGAGATGTGGAAGGCCCAGATACAACTAAACAAGAGTATAAGTACATCATAGTCTCTAGTTTGAGAAATAGATGCCTCACATGTCCTCAGCTGACAGCTTCATTGAATTCTACCCACTCAACACCAGTTTCATGTACAACAGTAAAGAGAAGACTCAGGGGTGCAGGCCTTATGGGAAGAATTACAAAGAAAAAGCCACTTTTGAAACAGAAAAACAAAAAGAAGGTTAGAGTGGGCAAAGAAACACAGACATTGGACAACAGATAACTGGAAAAAAGTGTTATGGATTTTAACCCCATTGAGCTTTTGTGGGATCAGCTAGACTGTAAGGTGCGTGAGAAGTGCCCGACAAGACAGCCACATCTATGGCGAGTGCTACAGGAAGTGTGTGGTGAAATGTCACCTGAGTATCTGGAGAAACTGACAGCTAGAATGCCAAGGATCTGCAAAGCTGTCATTGCTGCACATGGAGGATTTTTTTTTATGAGAAATCTTTGAATTAGTTTAAGAAGTTCTGAACATTTTTTATTTTTTTTTTATTTTAATAGCAATTTTTCATGGTATTAATGTCCTGACTATACATTGATCAGTTGAATGCCACTTTGGTGAATAAAAGTACCAATTTCTTTCCATAAGAGCAAAATCTGTACATTATTCCAAACTTTTGGCCACCAGTATGTGTGTGTGTGTGTGTGTGTGTGTGTGTGTATGTATAATAAATATATATATATATATAATGTGGTGGTTAACACACCTTTCCATATTTAGACAGGATTTTTAAGGGTATGTCCAATTATAGATGCCAAATAGCATGATTTACATATTTAGCCCTTGTCACATTAGGGGCAGATACTATACATGTGTTGCCTGGTGTTGGTTGACTGAGTGGGCTATGGAACCATTGCCCTCTAGAGGCCAATTGCCACCTAATATCCCAGTCTCATTGATCATACGCCCACACCTGTTTCACAAGGTCCCAGCTTGTGTGTCCAAAATAAAAATATATTGTTTCAGTTTTCCAGATCAGTGATCGTGGTAATGAACATTTTTTTATTTTATAGTGCCAAAAAGTTATGGGCTGATCTATCAAAAGTGAATGTAATGTTAAACAGCACTAACTTGCTATAATGCAGTTGAAGGCTTTATGAACGCTTTAGGGACACAGAGTGCCAGTAGATTAAAATATTATAGCCAAGATTAGTGTTATGTGTACACTAATCATTTTTCCTTTAAGAACACTTTGTCGAAACGGTTCTTTATCAGAATTACATTTGTGTATACTCGCATTTCCATGATATTTATAATTCAATAAATGTGTTTGCTGGAATTTCTTTTCTGTTAGTTCTATCAAATCACAAATAAAAGGTTATGATTTGTGCCATGACATATAATTTGTACCTGCCTCGTAGATAATAGATAATAGGCAGCAGGACAGGAAGGGGACGAACAAAATGGGGTCTGTGTTTAATTAACTGTGTCTCCATCCTTTGCCATTGGCCAACGAGAATTTGCCTTGTTTTATAAAGAGAGATTCTGTTTTTCTAATTCTTCTCCTTTGTTTCTTAGACAGGGAACGGATCTGGCTCTTTGGGACATTAAATAGAGAGCTAATTCAAGTGGAGGGGCTCTTTCTCTGGTGCTCTGCTCACATAGCTGGGCTGGGCTCATTGGGCCCTTTTGTGTGCTGCCCCTCACCGCATGTGTCCTCGCTCTCCCGGCTGGTCAGATTTTTTGTCTCTGCTGGATAATCAGCTTGGAACATTCGAGTCAGATGTGGTGGGAACTGGGCCTGTTGAGGCTCCTCTCTGAAGGTGTTTGTTGTTAAATAGAACAATTCGTCTGTCTCTTTAGAAAGCCTGACAAAAGCAAATACTCCCTGCTGAAAATTTTCTTAGCCCGTCACACAAAGGCTCAAGTTTGTTTAAGAAATTGCTGCTAAAGAAAGCATCAACCCATTAAGGTAATTATATGGAACCTGTGTCCTATAAAGGCTTAATTGATGTTAATGTTTGTCTAATTGGGGATTCAGGGAGAGCAAAGGACTAAAGGTCTTCATAGCACTTTCAGTCGAGCCTCTGAAAAGGGTCCTTCTGGTTTTCACACTTCCCACAATGGCTGCCCGTCTTTCTCACATTACTGCCTGTTTTCAGCTTCTTCCAGCATTCTGCAGCACTACTTAGAGCACAAAATAAGGGTGAAGAGCCATTGTCTGGTGCAAGCACTTCTCAAAGAGTGTTCCTGACAGGGATTGTTAGAGGACTCATGTTGAAGACAAGGGGGTGTGAGGGTGAAAGCCACTGTCATGCACTCTTGTCATGTCTCCGGTGTGCGGCAATGGGGCTCCTAATTGCTGCATCTGTTTTTTCATAGCGCTTATTCATTTAAACAAATACTTCAGTCGGCACCTCCTGTTCCTTCACCGAGCCTGAGTTATCAATTGTGAGCCTTAATGCATTTGCATGTGTTTGTGTGTGCAATCGAGGGGAAGTATTTGTTTAAATAGTACATTTTTCCTTGTACATCTTCTAATACCGGACTCAGTCGCAGGCTCCCACACAATCTCCCATAACACAGTTTCATCATCTTGAAGACACCCACAGTCGCATCATTTTACTTTTGGGGAGACTTCATCGTCAGATTTGAAAACAATGCAGGGCCTCCATGTGATTGCACAGACAGGACTAACGATGGCTGAACACAAATACAGTGTTTGCCTGTCTTTTTAATACTTAACTGATCTGTCTTTAAAACACTCACAAGGCTCTATTTGAAACTCTTTGGCGATTTCAAATATTTCTCTTCGCTCTGATTGCCAAAGTCGGAGTTAACAATCAATGCCATTTCCACACATAAGTTAAAATAGGAGCAGTCGTGAATGACAAACTGATTGCAGCGCTGTCGGCCTCCTGCATTGGCTTTCTGCAGATGGGGAGTGAGCGGGATGGAGGGGAAGCGGCAAAGGCACTTAATTTAACTTGCACCAAGCTGATTGGAGTGAAGGCAATTCAAATCCTGAGTGTAGTTCCCCTTGCAGTGCCTTTCCCCCAATCTCAGCCCGTTTCCGCAGGCCTCCTGTCAGTCAAAAAACACACAAGGCGACCTTGACAGATCTCTCGACGGTGCCCTCCATCTCCACACAAAAGGACAGTGAAAAACATGGCCTCCTCAGCAATACAGTGTATTAAGTCTATAGGAAGTCAGCGCAATTAATGCCAAGCTCGCACGCTGTGTTGACGCCACTCGCAATATAGTAGGCTACCGGTACGCAACGAGGATAAACGGAGCTCCGAAGGAAAGTTCGAGAGGAGCATGTAGAATACCGTCAATAAAGTTTAACGGCTGCATACCACAGCCCTTTTAAATGGACACCTTTTCTGGCACTCCACATGTGTGGACAATTATCTTGTCCAAGAGCGGGAACTCGTAGGCCGTTCACACCGAACGCGTTTTTGCGTTAGAATTTTTTTTTTTTTTTTTCTCTGTCAACGCGCTGGACTAACGTTTTTATGGAGTTATCTTTGTGCCACAATTCTGCTCGCAAATAAATAAATAAATAAATAAAATAAAAAAAGGGCTTCTGTGTGCGCAAGAAGATATTTTGAGCACGCAAAATGGTATTTTGCACGCAGAGTAGGTAGGAGGAGAAAGCAAAATGTAAGAATTCTGAGCAAATTCACATTCAAATAAACTTTATTCAAGCGCAAAATTGATTTTCGTTTGCTCAGAATGAATTTATCTTTGCAAGAAGATACATTGCTTTACAAAACTGAGTTCAAGCGCGTGCAAAATATTTTTTTGTGCATTCAAAATATAATTATGCGCGTGCAGAATTGTGGCACATATATAACTCCATAGTTTTCGACCGTTGCGATGGCCTCGCTGTTATTAGCATCTGGCGCAGGAGGAGCGTCACGTTTTTAAGACAGCGTGGCAAATTAAAATGAGTTTTTAAAAACAGATAACTTGCTGTTTGTTGCGCTGCGTCTGGCTGTTTTTTAGCGTTCGATCTGAACGGCCTATTAGTCCCATATGGACTTTATTGAATATCGCCATATTTAATTTTTGACCAGAATGAAAACGTGACTGAGGGTTAGATTTAAAGTTGATGTACAGTTGTATTCTTGTTTTAATTGTTTTTAATCGTTCTGCTGACAAAACATTTGAAAACATTGAAAAAACATATTCCAGGAGACAGAAACTCGATACCTTTATACAGCTACAGAAGCTACTTAGTTTGTACATGTCATTTAAGAGACTTTTCATTGAAAAAAAAAATAAAATAATGATGTGTTAGATTTATTAAAATATACAGTATATGTAGAATTTTTGCATTAGGCTTCTTATGTAAATTCAATTAATGGTCATTTTACGTCATTACATTCAACTTTTGTTATATAGGCCTATAGCCTACACAAATGTATCAGTTCGTTCAACTTTATTTACTTAAAGTATATCACAAATAAGATTCATATTATTATATCATAATACTCAAATTTGCATTTATATATATTTTTTTACTTCAATTAGCTCATAAGAAAATAATGACTGAAGTCTTCAGCTGCACATTCACATGCGCATGAAAAAAATTATATGGATTGAACAGAATCCAATTTCACCAAAGGGAACACCATAATGGTGACTTTAAATAAAACTAATTACAGTAATAATAAGTTCCCCCAGTAAGTTCCTTTTGACCAAAGAGATATGCTTAAATTATTTAAGCGCAAGGGCTTCTGGGTATTCCCCACAACCTCAGTTCTGTGCTTGATTGAGTTAGTAGTACTTAAAATCTTAATTTTATGGATTTTTTAGCCAAAGAACTTCAAGGAACACACAATTAATCATTTACGTATCACTCTAAGTTCACCTTATAACTGATATTTTGTGCTGTACACATTGTAATGCACATAAAGTAAAGCTGCAAATGTTATAAAAATGTTAGTTTCTGAGTAGAAGTGATTTATTTTTATACATCATGGTTATTGAGCGAACAAATAATTTTTTCCAGCGTATCTCTCGCAGCCTCACTTTCATTCCTGTCAAAAATTAAATAAGGCACTCTGAATAAGGTGTTTGGGAGGCTAGTTAAACCCAATTGCCACTGACAATTATTCGCGCATATGAACTCCTCGGCTGCCCATAAATAGGCCTACATTACAATGTGGAAATGGACATATGTAAAATGACCTTAACAATTAAAATCCAGACAGACATTAAAAGTATTCGTCTTAAATACATGTCTCTATCAAAATGCTACACTGTCCGGGAGTAACTTAATCACAGTATTTTGTTGAGACAATTATCTAAAAACCTTGTCGACAAAGTGTCACATTACTCATCAAAGTACTTTATGGGTGAATAATGACCACAGGTTGCGACCTCTAACCCCACTAGACGACCTCTAGAGATATACGCGAGTCAATTTCACAAAGCTTTGCTGCTACGCTGCTCCCAAGCCCTGCTGCTTTGGAACAGAAATTTGACTCCACAGCCATAATCACTTTAGTACTGTTTTTGCTCTTGGTAAGTGGACAAAATATTTGGATGATCTTAAGCAAGCACAATAATTGAATATGTGATTTGGTGGTAGCAGGTGTTTGGAATCTTGAGCTTGTCCTTACATAATGAAGCATTCTGTAAACAAAAGCAAGTTGTTATGTTGCTTCAGCATGCTGGGGATATACTCAAATGAAACAACTAATTTTCTTGATAGCATACTGTAATCATGCTGTTCCTCTACCACGCACTGTGCCGAGTAGTGTGATGCCTATTAATTCATTCTTCCTCTCTCCAGTGGGAGAGAGAGAGCCCTCCCCTCCTCTGGTAAACTGCTATTATTCATTACACCTCTATAAGTACAAATAATCGCTGGGGTTGGACAGAGAGAAATAATTGTTATTTGCTTTGATATGGTTGAAGTGTGGCTCACACAACTTAAATGGCTTGAACATGCCTGTTTTAACATGCACTCATTCGTTTGTCTCACTGAAGGGGGACGGAGGCTTTGAAATCACCATTTGAGCAGGTAGGCAACACCTTGATTGAGCAGTGACAAATCATATGCAAAAGCAAGTTTTCCAAAGCCACCCACTACAACCCACCTACCAATCAGAAGAAATTTGTCTGACAATCACTGTAAATAAGTTCATCTGTCTCTTTAGAAAGCCTGAAAAAAGCAAATAGTTCCTGCTAAAAATGTTCTCAGCCCGTCACACAAAGGCTCAAGTTTATTTAAGAAATTGCTGCTAAAGAACAATCATCAAATGTGACATTTTCCAGTTTGCAAGTGTTACCAGCTGAAAGATGCAAAGAAATAGCCTAACCCCAAGAATTAATTACTGACTTGTCAGAACAAGGACCTGCACTATTACTAAGCTATCGACCTTGGAGTTGCCAAGCTACCTATTTCACCTGCGTCAACACGAGTAAAAAATAAATGTTGCGGATGTGAAACGACAGTCTACATTCTAGTGGTGACTGCGTTGTATATACTGTATGTTACATTCTTTCTCATCTGTCTGTATCTTTCCAAGGTCCACCACGGGGAGGGACTTTACGAATGAATAAACATAGCCTATTTGTGCGTGAGTTGGAAGTGAGTGACTGGAATGCAAGAGTCACATTCAGGAGGAAAATGGTTGCAGTCTTAAGACCTAAGAATATAGGCTACAGATAACTCATAAGCTATGTATTGGCAATCAAATTGGTAGTTTAGAAACAAGAGAAATCTGAGTCTAAGCATCTTGACTTGACTGTGTGAATGCATGCAAGCTTGAGTGAATGTGTAAGTGGGTGTGTGAGAGTAGGTGAATATGGTCTACGACAAAAAAAGTTAAGAACTGCAGAGAAAAGATCCCACTGATAATGGAGGAGAGTAATGAGTGCAGTAAAAAATGAAAGCAAACACATTAACTGAGAAGCCAACAATTTAAATGAAATCATCCCACACAATATAAAGTAAATGGGCAGTAATTATTTCCAATACAGAATTGCTGTAGAACAGTGTTTGTTTATTTCGCTTTCACCTTTGCTTTAGAGCGAGGGTAGTTTGCTTGGATGTTTGCTTGGGTTTGAAATATGTGGTTTCCTCTTTGTAGTCATTCAGTCTCATCATCCTTCTTGCTCACATGTGTCATGGAACAGGGACAAAGACCACGGGTCAGATCCCTGTTGCTCTTTGCTTGTTTGGGAGGGGCATCAATTGGTGGTCACTTGCTACTGACCTCTTGGTCCTGCACTTGTGGAGAATCCCCTCTGTGAGCTAAGAAAACGGAACAAGAGTCAGGTTAGAGGTCAAGGGGTCGTGAAGAAGTTTTTTTTTTTTTTTTTTCAAAACGGCAACGGCTAAGCACTTATCACTCTCATCTGATTTGACAGCCATCTGTCAGTCAAGGAATTAAGATACTTGTTTTGCCTGGATACATGTTTATCGCTGCCAACGTGATGCTATTTTAAAGAATTATCACTTGGCACTCTGTATTACTTTGTAAATGGATGGATAGGGAAAAAACAGCTTGTCTTACTCTTCACTGCAATTTATCAGCATATTAAGGATTTCAGAAAGGAATTTATGATACTGAAATATGGCAATATAGAAGACAGAAGTACATAGGCTAAGGTATGGAAAGACACATTTTTGAAGTTAAAGTTTAAGCAAGTACTTTTTTGTTTCCTTTGAAATGATTAATACAGTACATTTCAGGGTCAGCATCATTTTATACCTGCTTAATAACTCTACAACATTAAGTTGTCTTGTTATTTATAAGCGTAAGAAACCATGAAATTCACGTAATGTAAGCAGTTGGCTCATTCACATCAATAGACCACTCTGTGGTGGACAGGTCTCCTGAGACCTCTAGACCCTGAGAAGTGAGTGTTTAACAGTAGCATGAGTTCATCAGACAGCTTATCCACTCAAATTAATGGCATAGTAACCTGATGAGAGATTGTCATGGGTAAACTCTTAGATATCCTGTTAGATGTTGTTGATGTGAGCTGTATTCTTAATCTCATTTGTTGAGAATAACCGAACACGTAGGCTGGCCACTTGGTCAGACTTTATGGGGATGATCTGAAAAGTAATCACTTGTAATTTTAAGGATTTTTTTGCCCATCGGATGGCTGATGATGCTTTGGCTCTGCAGTTCACTCAATCATGTTTCTCAAATTCAAATCAGAACTTTCTCAGATTTTGTAAAATGGATATTTTATATTTAATGTTGGCTTGGTGTTAGACAGAAGAGCTTAAGTGAACTTTTATAAACAGCAATCAAGGGAGTGTTGGATTGGAGCAGTGAGGGCCTGGGAAAGTCAAGCATGCCTCCCTGTCAGGTGGTGACAAAGTATGTATAGAGGCTGTTGTAAACAATGAGTGGTGACCATGCAGGTAAACTCAGCTTTGGAACAGAAGACATTGGATTAGTGGCAGCTGCAAAACCCACGCATTTGCTCAGCTGGCACGTCGGTATTGAGTTTCACCTGAACAATGCCATGTGTTTGGAAACAAACATGACTCCCAAGCATCTCAAATGCATCTCTGCTATATTCTGTGGGGAACACATAGTATAGAATCAGTTCTACTGATTTGTATAAATTAAAGGAATAGTTCACCCAAAATGAAAATCCTGAATCCCCAAAATGTAATTTTAAAACAATATGACTTTCATTTTTTAAGGCCTATGGAAAGCAATTTCTCACATGACTACGCATGCCACTGTGAACAAGCTTCTCTCAGAATGCTCATGAACATGCAGCTGACATCAAGGTTTTCAGTGAAAAAATGACTTAAATTTCTGTGTACAGTATATCGTATATCTTCAGAAGACTTAGCATATGATGCACGAGTCACATGGACTGCATTTATGATACTTTTGGATCCTTTTTTAAGTTTTAAAATGAGTCACAATCAATATTGTTTTTAAAAGACAAACCAGGATATTAGTACTTTTCTTTGTGTTCAGTTTGGAACGACGTGAGGTTGAGTAAATTATGACAGAATTTTCATTTTCATTATTCCTTAAAGGTTGTGCTTATGACTGTGCATTGTGCTAACCATCTATTCTTATTGTTGATAATCAAAACTGAAAGTTTTCAATATTTATAATGCCAACATTGAACTGTTCATCACTAGAGGCATGTTTATTTATGTGCAAAAATGGATGATTATTAACAAGCACACATATAATCATTACTGACAGTTTTTAATTGTTTTGAAATCATGTTTATGAATGAATCAATCAATGAATCAATCAATTAATCAATCAATGAATCAATCAACGAATGAATCAATGCATGTTACATTTATATAGCGCTTTTCTGACACTACACTCAAAGCACTTTACATAGACTACATTTACTGTTTTTAAAACAGTTATATGATTAAAAAAAAGACATCTGTACATCTTTGCTTTTACCCAGTAATAAGCGGGTGTGTATGTTCTGAATAAAGCAAATAAAAGCAAAATAAGAAGCACATCCTGTGGCCCTCTGCCAGTTATTCTAACAAAATTATCCACTCAATCATTTGCTAAAAAAACAAACATGTTTAATTTATGCTTCTTAATAACAGATGAGGCTAGTTGCAAACTTTATCACTTAATTTGAATACAATAACAACAATAACAATATTAATAATAATAAACATGCTCTCTTATTTGACAGGAAAAGGCTTCATAATTTTATTTTAAAAGACCTTATATTTGGTTATACCATGACAGTCATCTCTGCCTTGGGAAACTTCCTTGGGGAAAAAAAGCTTAATTGGTAGAGTGCCATTTAGCCCAATCTCTCCCACCAATATCAGTATCTCGAAATTGTGGGAATATAAATTCTCATGAGGGAATATGTGCAAGCAAGGCAAACACTTACCGCACCATTATTCCAGTCTCTCCCTGCTCTCTATGTGTTGCCTGACAGCAAATGTAAAGGGAGGGGCTTTGCTGGTGGATTCTGAGATGGTGACACCTGCAGCGTCTTTGAAAGGCATGCTGTTTCTGTTCCCTCTTGAGTCTGTGGATGTTGTATGGAGGTGGAGAAAGGAACCAGGCCCCTTACCTGTGCAAGACCAGGGACTCTGGCCGAGCTGGGCCTCGGATGGCAGATTGATAATGAGCGGCTGTATGTGGTGAGGCTCAGGCACAGTACTGGCTCCCTGGGGGAAATGTGGTGCTGGATAATGAGAGGGCTGAGGCTCTTAATATGGCGGTGATTCATGGAGACCATCCGTCCGGATTACCTTTCTCACTGTGTGCACAATGTGGACAAGGATTCCCAGGGTTAGGAATAACACCACCAGATTGGCCCAGCAAGCCCTCAGGGAGATGGGCCTTTCCCAGGGTAAAAACACTGTGGTGCATGTCGGGTTAATATGAACCGTAAATACCTGTTTGTTCCAAAATGCACTTGCAGATAGGTGTGGAACACAAACACAAATAACTCTTCTGTGGGCCACTGCAAAAGGCCACATAGCAGCCCCTCAAACAAACCCAAGAGTTAAATAGAAATGCAATGAGTGCCATTTTGACACCTTAGTGCTGTTATGCATTCAGATTTATATTCTTTAAATTGGTTATTAGTAAGAAGTACTAAGAAATTGATAATCACAGAAGGTGTGTGAGCAAAAAAACGAAGTTTAAATTATTAATTTGACAAGACCAAAATGGCTAATACCTGCTATAATGGCTAATATCTACTTATAAGTTTTAGTAATTTGATTAGCAAAAATGTTTACAGATTTCTGCTTAGACGAGGCTTTGGAATTTGGAATCAATCCTGCCTTTCAATGAACCTACTAGTATAGGACAATATGTGATAATGGAGCCTAAAAGGAATGTGTAGGCCTCGTCTTCAAAATAAACTTTTCTGACATGTCACCCTCACATGTGCACACCTAACGTTGCGCTTCAGTGACTGAGGATCTGTTTCAGCTATTCGCCCGGGATTGTTTATTTTTGTTAAGGTGCTAAAAGGACAGGATTGATTTTATACTTGTTTTGTGTTTGCATTGTGGGTTTGTTTAAAAATCCAAACCATTCTCAAAAGGAATTTTATGACTATAGCACATAATTTAGTTAAATGTGATGAATTTATTAGTGTTCATCTACAGTATTATGGTACCAAGAGCCATAAGTGGTATAATTATTTATATATATATATGTATATAATATATATATAATATATTGCTTATGAGAGTGGTTGTAATTATTTGGCAAAAATTGGTGCAAATATAATTTGATCTATGTCATCTGTCAAAAAAAGGATAGTACATTTAAAAAAGACATAAGCAGTGGATTTTAAGAGAAATACATTTCACGGTTCTCTGTAAAAGGGGCAAAGATCTTAATAGTGAAGAGGGGTTGATGGTGGATATGCTCATGGAGCATGGAAATGTCTCAGAAGAAACCGTTAAATACCCTAGTAATTGGTTAGCATTTTTTTCATACGAGATAAGTTGAGGTCAGCTGAGGTGCAGTTGGTGATTGTGTCCTTTTACCTTATAGTATTTATGCTAAAAGATCTAATCTGTAAATTATGAAAGTAAAATGTCAAAGAATGATATAGGAATGGGGGTTGAAGAAGGCCAGACACACTACTTTGTGGTAGTCATAGTGTTTATGTTGTAGATCAGAAGTCCATCATAGATGTGTGGCTATTGTCTTTCATTCTGTATTTGAAGTTTGACTCTTAGATTGTTAGCTTGTGGAATGTAATTTGAAACATATGTGCTATCCACTTGAATTTTATTTGTTGCTAACCCTGACCTTAACCTTAGTCTTTCAAAATAACATCAAATAAGTAATGCACGGTCAAGGAAAACACCAAGCTAGTTCTCTCGCTTGTTAGATGACTGACATTTGACAAGTTAATGGGTATCCAATTGCTGCCTCCACTGAATAAAGAGTTAAAAAGGCATTTCAATTACAAAATATTATATAAACAATATATTATATAAACAGGCAATATCATTAGGGGAGAGTGGGGTAAAATGAAATGATTTTTACATATGTTGTCTCCTGTACAGGGAAAAATTAGACAGGTAAAATTAATAGAGCTACCTTTATTTTAAGGTATCTGATATCACTTGATATTATAAAAATTAGCATTTGACAGAAAGCCACAAACATATGGCCTTTTTTTTTAAAAATTATCCATTGGCTCAACTTGCCCTAGGTTAGGGGTAAGTTGCTACTGGTCAGTGGATAAGATAAGCCATCTGGGGGCAAGTTGATCAATTGATTTTTTTCTTTTCTTTTTTTTCTTTCTTTTTTTCTAGGAAAACACTGAATAAAATTCCACAAATTATTTTTTATCTATAATTTCTTATCCATAATCTATTTAATTATTAAAGATAATCCACTACTTTCCCCTTGTTTCCTTTAACACAGATGATTGTTATTGCATGTTAAGTATGGAACAATTTGGATCAATCACTTAGCATAGCCTACAGTATACCTGTATTTGCCAGAAAAAAACAAAATCCCACTCCTTATGTATTCTTTTTTTCAAACAGAACAATTATTAGAACAAATTAGTTTTGATAAAAATTATGGCTGGACTAAAATGTTTGGCAAAAAGAAAAAAAAAAAACTTTTATAGGTTCTCTTCTAATTGCAAACATTATAAACAGAACAGTTAGTTATTAGAACAAATTTGTTACAGTAAAAAACAGTGGCTCAACTTCCCCCCGACTGTTCCGTTCATTTTGCCCAATAGTGACAATTTTTGGTGGAAAAAACACAAAGATTGGAACTTCAAGGTTTGTATTGTGCTAATAAAATCATGGGTATTTATACACTAAAATCTCTTCAGAGACAGATAGAAATGATGGATACTTCCTGCTTAGGAGGTCACATGATAAAAAAAAAATTAAAAAAAGTGGGAGTGGATCAATTTACCCAGTGGCCCATCTTATCCCACTCTTCCCTAATTATAAAAATGCGCAGAATGTTGATAATGCTCAAGGAATACCAGTTCAGGGAATTAAAATGCTTTATAGTGTGGGCTATAAAGGTAATAATGAAGAAAGCATAAAAAGTTCAATCATGTCTTCGAATTGTAATTCAGTAAATACCTCTTCTTGTCATTCCAATTCAAATTAAATTGAACATTCTGTGGGGCATGGCCAGTTCTGTTCAAATTCTGTGAAAAAAAGAAAAAAACGAATGAATTGATATGGAGCCAATTCTTACATTCTGAAATCTAGTTATATTTCTATTATTTACATATCAGGACATATTTATATGGAAACTCTAACTGAGTTGAAATATATATATATTTATTTAAATGCATTTACATATTGAAATGGATGGATGAAAAGAATTAAAAAAGTTAGTTGTGCCCCCAGTACCCAACCACACATAGATAAAGAAGCATTCCATATTACGCATTGACACTCACACACACATGCACTTATCTTGGAAGAGTTTAATCACTGGTCAGTCTGTCTGAAGCACCACATTGATGAGCTATGATCGCTCCTGATTGGCTAAAACTTCAAGGACAAAGAGACAGTGAAATATTGAAAATGGCAGTTATCCAACTACAATCATTCCAAATGTCTATGTAGCTTATGAGAGACCAGAAATTCCTCGCTGTTTGCTTCTTTTGTGCTGTTAAAATAGAAAAAAAAAAAAAAGAGCAACTTAAGCCCTTTACCAAAAGTAGACAATTTCACAAATTTTATAATGTAATATGCTGTATTTCTGGGGATCATTTTGAGTTTAATTGTTTGATAATATTGTAGAGGTGTGTGGAAAAAAAAAAAAAAAAAAAAAAAAAAAACCAGTTAAGCAGAATAATTTTAGAATGCGAAATACCACTACTTGCTCATCACCGAAGTGACCTGTGATCCCAACATCTTTTTATAAAGTTTTCCAAATTTCACTTCATTATAATGTAACACAATGCAGTATGTTTGGGGAGACTGAGACTAGTTGTCACATGTTTTACTTAAGTGAATATTACTTAGGATAGATTCATTTTTGAAAGGCAATTTCTATGTACTTACCTTAAAGGTGCAATATGTAAAATTTATCATGTAATATTCACTTTTTTTTTTTTGCCAATGTGTGAATGGCTTGTAACGCAACTTCAAAAATGAGCCCTTCCGGGACTCCCTTGGTTGCCTATTAAAGCCTGTGGACTGATTTACATGCGAAAGGAGCGGGTCGCTTTTGCCGGGAAATTCCAAAGGATGTGACATTTATGCGCACTCCCGAGAGCCGTGCCTCAGACAGTAGCATCTCTTCTGCAATTCAACAGTGACAACAGTCTGCAGCACTAGGTAACATTATCTTAGAGATGGAATCCAGCAAACATCCGGCTCCTAGCTCAACACCGACTCCTACACAAACTCATAGTTAGCCAAAAAAAAAATAACCCTGTCTGGCTAACCGGAAACCTGATCGTGGTCGAGCGAAAACTAGAGTGAACATCGGCAGGGAATTTGATTCCTGGAGGGACCTACGTTCGGTTTTGGGGATCAAAACCGACCCTGAATTGGCGTTCTTCTTATTGGACTTATTGTTACATAACAGCAAAGCATGTGAAATATAGTGCCATAAGGATTAATCTGTGTAATTTTAGCTAACTTGATCTTGCCTGCTAACGCTGATGAACTGCAAGCTACCTTGCTTCGTAACTTTCAAATAATTTCAACGATCTTCTCTTTATACTAAAAGTCAGGTTAATGTCAATGTTAATCTGTAATTATTCAGCAAGTTAAATTACAATAATACATGAAATGAATGCTAGACAGTGTTCAAGATAATACAAAAAGCTCCATTCATTAGTGTAACATAACTTGGTTATACAGAAAATATATACAATCTATTATTATAAAACAATAGCGCATCGATATATCAAAATGACAGTTGTGATGGAATCACATCAATACTGAATTGTGTCTACATATTTATAATGTACAGTCTATTTTATAAACAGCTACTGTCATCATCCACCAAATTTAGCTAACAGCTATTGATAAATCTGGCTAGCTAGCTATCGCCGAAATAGGCTATCTTATAAATGCAGTCAGTGCAAAGAAAAGTGATTATTTCAAACTACAGTCTTGCATAGTCAGACCTATATCCACACTTTGTTTTAGCCCTGTTCCAGCACTGGAGAGTCAAATATAATATACAGTCTCAAAGTTTGTAGTAAAGCAATCATAACTGTGTAACTGAAATTATGCTAAATCATCTGTTAGCATGATGTCGGTGAATCACATTCAGCCTCTTTGTACATTACATCATTGTTTTGGTCGATGCTCGCTCGCGTCCCTATGGAGTGTGTGCGCGATCACGAGCAACAGGTAGCTGGCTGCAGTTCACTTAACGGCCACAAGTGTCATTAATAAGGTTTTCTGAGGGGCCGTTTACACGATAATGTTTTCAACTAAAAACGGAAAACTTTTTATGCATTTTGGCTGTTCGTTTACATGACAATGGCATTTTGGGGCCTGAAAACACAAACATTTGAAAACGGGTTTCAAAGTGCAAGTTTTTGAAAACAATGCCCTTATCGTCTCTGTGTAAACACACAAAAACGAATTTGTGAAAACGATGTATTACATGTTCAGTCTATAGGCATGCACGCGAGTACTTCAAAACAACGCGCGAGACATTCAAAACTACAATGGCGGACTACAGGACTGTGTTTGTGCTGCTCAAGATTTTGAGTTTATTGATGCTTCTCCAGCAAAGTGTAGATTTACTGCATCACTACTACGACCAGCAATCGCCATCTTCATTGTTTGTACTCAATGCTCTGTGGAGGAGTGCTTATGTCGCAGGCGCGTAGTGTTTCTTCGCAAAGTGACATCGCCAACTACTGGTCTGGCATGCATAATACAGCATTTTTAGTCGTTTTCGTGGATCCGTGTGAACAGGGATCGTTTTGACAACGTTGTCGTCTGTATGTGAAACTTTTCAAAAACGCAAAGGAAAAACTTTTCCATTTTTAGTACATCGTTGTCGTGTAAACATACCCTGAATCTTACATACTGCACCTTTAAAGAACTGGCAACAATTATTTTTATTTATTTATTTATTTATTTTTTAACCATTATTGCACAGGATAAAAGATACAGTTCATTGAAAACACATTGATCTATAGTGGGGTATATTGTTACTATATATGGGCTAAGCTGTCACAGTGGAACCTGCCATTAAACACCCTAAAGGTTTTTCAGCTAAATTTAAACAGTAAAACAATAATGAGAGAAAACAAATGTGAACAAACAAAATTAAACTGCAAAAAATGTAAAAGTAAACATACAAAAATATCAAACCATTGTTTTAGCCAACATTGATTGTAATTATTAAAGTGTAAAAACAACTTGCCCTGATTTTTTTGATTTTTTTTTTTTTAATCTTTTGGCTACAAAGAAAAACCTTTGTTATAAAGTTGACCCTTGAATTAATGTATGCCAGTGTATTTTTATTGTGTTTGCATGTAATGATATTGAATTTTTTTGGTGAAGCGAATTTATACACACACACGCACACGCACACACACACACACACACACACACACACACACACACGAAATCTAAATTCAGAATTTACTCAGAATTGACTTTTGACTCACATATTACTTCCCTGTGAGTCAACTAGCCCCAGTCTCCCCTATAACATGGATAGGTTAAGTTGTTGTGCACCATCTCCAAGACGCGAGCGGGGTCCGAGTTGGAGTGGCAAGTGAGGTGGCAAAGCTCATTTTTAAGGTGGCAGCTGCCATCCTGTGCCACCCTTCTGGCCCCGCCCCTGCGCTGACAAAAGCATGAGGCCACTGTATGTTTAAATGTTTTTTTCCCCATACAAGCTGTCTGTTCAGATTCCTTTTAGTTACCGGAGATGAATACTGTTGCCATTGATATATTTGTAAACAGGCAGTAACTGCTTAACAGGTCACATTATGTTTGATGCCAAATATTATACAAATTGTCAGGTAGGATTTGTTTCAGGCTCAAGGATGGTACAGACACACGTATAGACATTTTGAGATGCCTGTGAGTTTGCAAGCTATTAATACTCTTCAGTTAAGTACACTAAAGTGTGTGTACATGTTCACCATTCACGTATTTAACCACTAAAAGCTCAGCCAAATCTGATATTCCAAAACAACAACAACAAAAACTCTGAGTATGTATTGAGCCCACCACCCCCTCTCCTTCCCTCTTGCACTAGTAATATTCACACACTAAAAGAAGTCACATATTTATTCATTTGTTGTATTAACATATACCCGAAATACATTTCAAAGAAGTATATGACCGTAATAACACGGAAAAATAAAAATGTATAATAAAATATCTGCAATGTACAGTAAGTCACTACATTACCGCATTATTTACAATGCGCCTTGCAGGGAAACAAGTGAGTAAAAAGGAGCACCATAATACTTGATCAAAATAAAAGGTAGTAATTAAGAAAAAAAGGTCGATATGAGATACGCAAACAGTTAGGTAAAATAGAATATTTGTCACATATTCCCTATTGTTTGTTTTGACTTTTGTTGAAATTCTGGTTTAGTTCCCTGTTCCTGTTTCCTGTTAGTTTTGTAGACCTTTGTAGTTTCTTTTCATGATTGGTTTTCCCCTGATTGTTTCCCCAGGTGTTCCTCGTTCCCTTGTTTTCCCTTGTGTATTTAACCCCTTGTTTTCCCCTGGTTTTTTGTCAGTCTTCATCTGTATTATGCTGTGCTTTGTTCCCTGTGTTTTGTTTCATTATGTTCTGAGTTACCTGGTTTACTTTTGTTTTATTTAAAAAGGCTGCATTTAGATCCTCATTCCTCTCCTGTCTTGTCACAGAAAGACTGACCGAGAAATGGATCTAGCGGCCGTCAGGATTCTACTCCTTCAGCAAGGGGACCGTCCAGTTGAGGATTTAGAGCTGGCAAACGTAGTGCACTATCCAGACCGCTCTCTGGTGGTTTTCTTCCGGGCTGGTCTGAATAGTGCACTGAGGGAACTCATGCCTCTGGCTGATCTTCACTGGATGCTCGGCGATTATGTGGAGAAGGCTCTGGAACTTAGCGGTTCCCCTTATACAGTGGATTATGGCGGGAATCCAGGGCCAAAACCTGCATCTACGGCCCCTGTCTCGAAGCCTTCCACGGCCCCTGTCTCCAAGTTGTATGATCTGCCACTGATGTCATTGCGTAGGTCCATGAAGACCCTAGCTCAAAATTTGTCTGCACCCACGCCTGCCACAGTCAACGAGCCAGCGTCCATGCCTGCCATGGTCAATGAGCCTATGCCTGCCACGGCCAACGAGTGCCAGCCTCGCCCGTCCCAGAGCCAGCGTTGCCAACTTCGGCCATCCAGAGGAGGAGGAGGAAGAGAAGAAAAGTTTCCGTTCCCAAGTCTCTTCCCATGTTCACGACCACGGAGGTTGTTCCCAAGTCTCTGCCCATGTTCACGACCACAGAGGTCGTTCCCGAGTCTCTGCCCATGCCCACGACTACGGAGGTCGTTCCCGAGTCTCTGCCCATGCCCACGACTACGGAGGTCGTTCCCGAGTCTCTGCCCATGCCCACGACTACGGAGGTCGTTTCCGAGTCTCTGCCCATGCCCACGACTACGGAGGTCGTTTCCGAGTCTCTGCCCATGCCCACGACCACGGAGGTCGTTTCCGAGTCTCTGCCCATGCCCACGACCACGGAGGTCGTTCCCGAGTCTCATCCCATGCCCACGACCACGGAGGTCATTCCCGAGTCTCATCCCATGTTCTCGACCACGGAGGTCGTTCCCGAGTCTCATCCCATGTTCTCGACCACGGAGGTCGTTCCCGAGTCTCATCCCATGTTCTCGACCACGGAGGTCGTTCCCGAGTCTCATCCCATGTTCTCGACCACGGAGGTCGTTCCCGAGTCTCATCCCATGTTCTCGACCACGGAGGTCGTTCCCGAGTCTCTGCCCATGCCCACGACTATGGAGGTCGTTCCCGAGTCTCATCCCATGTTCTCAACCACGGAGGTCGTTCCCGAGTCTCATCCCATGTTCTCGACCACGGAGGTCTTTCCCGAGTCTCATCCCATGTTCTCGACCATGGAGGTTGTTCCCGAGTCTCATCCCATGTTCATGACCACGGAGGTCGTTTCCGAGTCTCTGCCCACGACCACGGAGGTTGTTCCCGAGTCTCATCCCATGTTCACAACCATGGAGGTCATTTCCGAGTCTCTGCCCATGCCCACAACCACGGAGGTCATTCCCGAGTCTCTTCCCGCCTGATCTGCTCTGGTCTACTTGGTCCTCCGAGCCTGCAGCATCGCCCCGGCACTCCATCCCTCCGGCTCTGCCTTGGTTTCAAGCCTCCCTGACTTTGCTTTTTTCCTCTGCTCCCCTTGCCCCTTGTGCCCCCCCCCCCCCAGAACTACCTGTTGTTTTTTTTCCCCCATGGACAATTTGTTTTTGTTTTGTTTTTTGGAGCGTCTGGAATCCGCTTCTTAAAAGGGGGGCTCTGTCACATATTCCCTGTTGTTTGTTTTGACTTTGGTGAAATTCTGGTTTAGTTCCCTGTTCCTGTTTCCTGTTAGATTTGTAGTCCTTTGTAGTTTCTTTTCATGATTGGTTTTCCCCTGATTGTTTCCCCAGGTGTTCCTCGTTCCCTTGTTTTCCCTCGTGTATTTAAGCCATTGTTTTCCCCTGGTTTTTTTGTCAGTCTTCATCTGTATTATGCTGTGCTTTGTTCCCTGTGTTGTTTCATTATGTTCCGAGTTATCTGGTTTACTTTTGTTTTATTAAAGGCTGCATTTAGATCCTCATTCCTCTCCTGTCTCGTCACAATAATAATTATTATTAGACCACTAAAATTATCAACTTCACCTCCGTGTTTGAATTGAGACAGGCTACAGTATTCAATAGAGCATGATACACCACACCGTAAAAATTATTTCCATGATTTGTTAACATTATATTTTTGCCAAATCAACTTAGATTCACTAATGTGTTCAGATAACATAAGAATTTGTTTTAGTAAACTAATGGCAATGCACTGATATAATGTAAAAATATATATAAATTCCACTAACTGTTATTTACTGTACCTTTTTATTCAAATTATTATTTATTTTATCATATCATCTTTTTAAATGAACTCAAAATTAAGGCAACCAGGTTACTTTAAGTTAAACCTACATTTCTTACAGTGCACAGTTCAGCACATTACTACATTCACCATGGTCAAAATACATAATCCGATTTGTCCCCTTTTCTAATACAGTTTTTCTTCAATCGATTTGGCACATTTACTGAAACAAACTTACAGTTGTCAAAACTCTAAGTACAATCCTCACATCACATGGTACATTCCGCACACCACTCTGTGACCTGCAAAAAGGGATTACTCAAAGAATTAACTCAGGTTTCAAATGTAAATAAATCCAATGAATAAATCATTGTCATCAAAACAAAAGGTTCCTTTATCATTGCTTAGACAAATGACAGTGTACTCTGAAAGTGTGATAGTTACCCACTATGTAATACTGTTCAATTGTTAACATTGTATATGTAGGAAGCTGAATAGTATTGATGTCAAAAAGTCATGGCACACACTATACTTTCAGCAAAACATGTATTCAAACATTTCTCATCATTGTATGTACACACTTTACAGCCAACCGAAAATGTAAAGAAAGCTTGTACAGAAAAAAATATATATACAACAGCAAAATTCAGGAACTACAATATGTGCGAGAAAAACAAATATGGTGCAATTTAAATCAACCTCATGGGTCTTCCGGTCTCTCTCTGTCTGGCCACAACATTTCATCTACATCACACCCAATATCCTCCCTTGCAGTGTGTTGAGGGAAAAATATTTTGGCATGAAGAAGCCACCACCTACAACAATCTGCTGTGATATCTTCACAACCAGCATCCATTGCACCCAGTACGGACAACTGGTCGTGAGGTAGGTGATCATAGAAAAGAAAAGAACTCCTCAATGGGATTTAAGAATGGGGAGTATGGTGGGAGAAACTCCATCAAAAAATGTGGGTGGGCATCAAACCATTCCCTGACTGTATTTGAACGATGGAAACTTAAGTTGTCCCAAACTATAACATACGTTGGCAAGTCATTCCTTATCTACCCCTTCTCATTCTCAGGAATGAGATCCCTGTAAAGAGTTTCCAGGAAATTGAGGAGACATTGTGTGTTATAGGGCCCAATGATGGGAATGTGGCTGAGTACACCATTCCCTCATATGGCAGCACACATTGTAATGTTCCCTCCACGCTGGCCAGGCACATCAACAGTGGCTCGGTGACCAATAATATTATGGCCACGTCTCCTAAATTTGGTCAAGTTGAATCCTGCCTCATCAACATACACAAAAATGTGCGGGGATTCATCAGCCTCCAGCTCCATCACTCTCTATAAAAGATAGTAAAGCAATTTAGGAAATAATTTACAGTAGATATTGTAAATCATACAGATACACATATCCCACATTGTGTAACATATTCTGCATATACAGGTTGTACTTGTCAATACTGAAAGACAAGGAGATTACAGCACTGTGTAGTTTACAATGATGAATTCTTACCTGTACATACTGGTACCTCAGCTCCTTCACTCTCTCACCATTCCTCTCAAAAGGTACCTTGTAGTGTTGCTTCATTGCAATCGGATTTCTTTTCAGCACTCTATCAATTGTGGAGAGGCTGACAGTGTTGACATTTTGAAAGATGCAGTCATCTTGTATGACTGCACTTTGAAATTTTTTTAGTCTAATAACATTGTTTGCTATGACCATATTACACATTTCAAATACTTGTTGAGCAGTGAAAACTGATCTTCTGCCACCACCATGGGGCAAGCGCTCAGTCCTAGACAGAAAATACAGCACAGTAAAGTCAATGTATTCAACATAAATTCTGTGACATGCATTGGCTAAGTTTACTGGAATACCAGTGAGAAGCAATATTACAGTACAATATTTGATTACACACCTATTTTCTCTCCTGAAGATCTGGACTATTGACGACACTGTGGACCGGCCCATATTAGGCGGCACTCTCCGACCAGCCTCTGTCATACTTAGGCCATGGTTGATGACATAGTCTATAATTGTTGCCCGTATCTCATTTGAGATTTCTCTGTGCCTTTCTCTGGCTTTTCCTCATCCTCTGTGCCCTCCTCTCCCTCGAAGTTTAATAGTCATTCGATGATTGTGCCAAAGTGATTGAGAAAAACTGTAAGTGAAATGAAATTTCAATGACCTATTGACCACTGAACTTGAAATGTCTCCGTTCATTTCAGAAATCTGGTCACCTTACACTTCATCCAAGGCAGCAGCCGAGGAACTTGTCAAAATAGCGGTTTGAAAAGGTGTTTAATATGCTGAAATACAGGTAAAATCCCCCCCCGCCCAGTCACACTGTGCAAACAGCAGCTATGTTTGAGCCATGTGATAGTGCTTAAAGCTGGAAACACAGTGGCTCACTTCATGTGACTTTCTAATTAGAGTCTTTATGCCAAGACTGATGTCAAGAAGGCAAACTATTTGTGACTCATGGTGGAAAAAGAATGTGTTTCATGAAAACACTAAGCACAGCTTTACCTACCTACGTACTTAGCAATGACAGACAGACAGACAGATAGACAGATAGATAGATAGATAGATAGATAGAGTAGAATGTAGATAGAAAGGTGCTTCCTAATACATTTATAGGCTGTCCATTATTTAAAGGAATAGCTCACCTATAAATGAAAATTCTGTAATAATTTATTCACCTTACCCTTCTGAAGGCATACAAAAGAAGATGTTTTAATGACTCTAGCATTCTATCTTTTCAAAACAGTGGCAGTTGATACTAACTTTAAAGCTTAAAAAACATTCAAAGCACCCATATGCATCACGAAAGTAATCAAGTCAAACCAGTTTGTGCGTCATATTATACAGTTGAAGTCAGAAATTTACATACACTTAGGCTGAAGTCATTAAAACTCATTTTTTAAACATTCCACAGATTTAATATTAGCAAACTATAGTTTTGACAAGTCGTTTAGGACATCTACACTATATTGCCAAAAGTATTCGCTCATCTGCCTTTAGACGCATATGAATTTAAGTGACATCCCATTCTTAATCCATAGGGTTTAATATGACGTTGGGAAGGCTTTCCACAAGGTTTAGGAGTGTGTTTATGAGAATTTTTGACCATTCTTCCAGAAGCGCATTTGTGAGGTCAGACACTGATGTTGGACGAGAAGGCCTGGCTCGCAGTCTTCGCTCTAATTCATCCCAAAGGTGCTCTATCGGGTTGAGGTCAGGACTCTGTGCAGGCCAGTCAAGTTCTTCCACACCAAACTCGCTCATCCATGTCTTTATGGACCTTGCTTTGTGCACTGGTGCGCAGTCATGTTGGAACAGGAAGGGGCCATCCCCAAACTGTTCCCACAAAGTTGGGAGCATGGAATTGTCCAAAATCTCTTGGTATGCTGAAGCATTCAGAGTTCCTTTCACTGGAACTAAGGGGCCAAGCCCAGCTCCTGAAAAACAACCCCACACCATAATCCCCCTCCACCAAACTTCACAGTTGGCGCAATGCAGTCAGACAAGTACCGTTCTCCTGGCAACCGCCAAACCCAGACTCGTCCATCAGATTGCCAGATGGAGAAGCGTGATTCGTCACTCCAGAGAACGCGTCTCCACTGCTCTAGAGTCCAGTGGCGGCGTGCTTTACACCACTGTATCCAACGCTTTGCATTGCACTTGGTGATGTATGGCTTGGATGCAGCTGCTCGGCCATGGAAACCCATTCCATGAAGCTCTCTACGCACTGTTCTTGAGCTAATCTGAAGGCCACATGAACTTTGGAGGTCTGTAGCGATTGACTCTGCAGAAAGTTGGCGACCTCTGCGCACTATGCGCCTCAGCATCCGCTGACCCCGCTCTGTCATTTTACGTGGCCTACCACTTCGTGGCTGAGTTGCTGTCATTCCCAATCGCTTCCACTTTGTTATAATACCACTGAGAGTTGACTGTGGAATATTTAGTAGCGAGGAAATTTCACGACTGGACTTGTTGCACAGGTGACATCCTATCACAGTACCACGCTGGAATTCACTGAGCTCCTGAGAGCGGCCCATTCTTTCACAAATGTTTGTAGAAGCAGTCTGCATGCCTAGGTGCTTCATTTTATACACCTGTGGCCATGGAAGTGATTGGAACACCTGAATTCAATTATTTGGATGGGTGAGCGAATACTTTTGGCAATATAGGGTACTTTGTGCATGACACGAGTAATTTTTCCAACAATTGTTTACAGACAGATTGTTTCACTTTTAATTGACTATATCACAATTCCAGTGGGTAAGGAGTTTACATACACTAAGTTAATTGTGCCTTTAAGCTGCTTAGAAAATTCCAGAACATGATGTCAAGCCTTAAGACAATTAGCCAATTAGCTTCTGACAGGAGGTGTACTGAATTGGAGGTGTACCTGTGGATGTATTTTAAAGCCTACCTTCAAATTCAGTGCCTCTTTGCTTGACATCATGGGAAAATCAAAATAATTCAGCCTAGACCTCAGAAAAAAATTTGTGGACCTCCACAAGTCTGGTTCATCCTTGGGAGCAATTTCCAAATGCCTGAAGGTACCACATTCATCTGTACAAACAATAGTACGCAAGTATAAACACCATGCCACCATGCAGCCATTATACCTCTCTGGATGGAGACACATTCTGTCTCCTAGAGATAAACATAGTTTGGTGCAAAAAGTGCAAAACAATCCCGGAACAACAGCAAAGGACCTTGTGAAGATGCTGGAGGAAACAGGTAGACAAGTATCTATATCCACAGTAAAACGAGTCCTATATTGACATAACCTGAAAAGCTGCTCAGCAAGGAAGAAGCCACTACTCCAAAACTGCCATAAAAAAGCCAGACTACTGTTTGCAAGTGCACATGGGGACAAAGATCTTACTTTTTGGAGAAATGTCCTCTGGTCTGATGAAACAAATATTGAACTGTTTGGCCATAATGACCATCGTTATGTTTGGAGGAAAAAGGGTGAGGCTTGCAAGCCGAAGAACACCATCCCAACCGTGAAGCATGGGGTGGCAGCAACATGTTGTGGGGGTGTTTTGCTGCAGGAGGGACTGGTGCACTTCACAAAATAGATGGCATCATGAGGAAGGAAAATTATGTGGATATATTGAAGCAACATCTCAAGACATCAGCCAGGAAGTTAAAGCTGGGTCGCAAATGGGTCTTCCTTGGGGACAATAACCCAAGCATACCTCTAAAATTGTGGCAAAATGGCTTAAGGACAACAAAATCAAGGTATTGGAGTGGCCATCACAAAGCCCTGACCTCAATCTGATAGAAAATTTGAGGGCAGAACTGAACAAGCATGTGCTAGCAAGGAGGCCTACAAACCTGACTCAGTTACACCAGTTCTGTCTGGAGGAATGAGCCAACATTCCAGCAACTTATTGTGAGAAGCTTGTGGAAGGCTACCCAAAACGTTTGACCCAAGTTAAACAATTTAAAGGCAATACTAACAAATACTAACAAATTGTTTGTAAACTTCTGACCCACTGGGTAAGTGATGAAATAAATAAAAGCTGAAATAAATCATTCTCTCTACTATTATTCTGACATTTCACATTCTTAAAATAAAGTAGTGATCCTAACTGACCTAAGACAGGGAATGTTTTATACGATTAAATGTCAGGAATTGTGAAAAACTGAGTTTAAATGTATTTGGCTAAGGTGTATGAAACTTCTGACGTCAATTCTAAGTCTTCTGAAGGCATATGATAAGTTTTGGTGAGTGTGTGTGTGTGTGTGTGTGTGTGTGTGTGTGTGTGTGTGTGTGTGTGTGTGTGTGTTTTGCTTTTGTGTGAAAATCCAGATGTCCATTGTGGATTCATGAGTGCGTAACTGTTTTATAAAGTATCCATTCATCATACTTAAGTAAAAGTTAAGATACTTCTTGGAAATTGACTCAAGTAAAAGTTAAAGTAGCAACTGAGCTAAAATACTTAAGCTTAAATACTTAAGAAAAAGTAATAAAGTAACTGATATTAAATTTACCTAAGGATCAAAAGTACAAGTAAATCGCATCAATTATGGCACAGCTAATTATACCCATGGCAACTTAGTTGAGTAGTGGTGCCATGCTGGAGTCTATATTATGGAGCAGTTAACTCAAAAACTGCTCCCAACAATTCAGTCAGCAAGTAAATGTACTACTCATCTGGCACAAAATAGCAAAGTAAACAATATGAATTACTGGTGCGTTCATCCCATAAATGATTGTATTTATTACATAAGTGCAAATGAACAGAATCCATAAAGTCATAATTACCAGTGGGATTTTCTTGGAGCCCCAGTTCTCAGTGTTGAGGGCATATTAATTTAAGAATAATGGTAAGAATCAAGAATCAAATATAATACATATTTAAAACGTAATTCTGTTTTACTTGTGGATATTGACTGTTTAGTTTAAATTGTATGCGTTTTTGTACCATTGATGACGAATAAAGCTTGCCAGAAGATAAGACTCATTTAGCTTGTTTATGAGGTGATAGGCTTGTGTAACAAAACAACATTTAACATCAGAATACGTGGCGGCACAAGAATGATCAAATAAGATAGATAAAGCATCAGTTAAAAGCATTAATCTATGTGAATAGTCTTGATTTTGTTGTAGTGGTGCTAAAAAGTGAAAAAGAAAAGTGAAAAAGAAAGAAAAAAATAGGAAATTGCAAAACAGACAAATTATTTCCTACTAAAATCGCTTGAACGCACATTACATCGCAATTATGAACATATAAATACAAACATTCCAGGAAGACTTGAACGCAGAATAAACCACAACATAACTAAAATAGTGTTTATACTGGTTATGTGTTTGAATATATGTAGATTTGACGTATGATTAATATGAAGAAAACAAACAGTCCATGACAAATTGGAACATTGAAGGAGGGACCTGAGCCATATTTAGTGACCAGAAAAGTGACTTGTTTTCATTTGGGCCAGTAAGCAACCACCCGGCAACCACCCACCCTAGTAACTGCATAGCAATGTTCTAAAAACACGAAGAACAACATAGCAACAACCTGGCAACCACGCAACCAAGATGGTTACTGAGATTAGGCAGGCAGTATTCAGATGATCATGTGATTTTTAAATGGCAGCCCTCATTAGGGCGCCCCTGCACCATGTATAATAAAACAGCTTTTATAAGGTTTCTAATATGAATAGAGTCCTCATCTCATGTGAGTTGTGATTTTATACATATATTTTAAAGTTACAATTCATTTCTTTTGGAGTAAAACTTTTTTAATGAGTGCACCTTTTAAACATACTTTATTTTTTTCAGTGTTCAGTTGCAAAAGTATGAAAGGGTCAGGAGTAAAAGTATTAATTTTCTCTTTAAAATGTAGTGAACTAAACGTGAAAGTCAACAGAAATATTTATACTCAAGTAAAGTACTCAAGTACAAAGTACTAAAGCACCCTAGGTGACAAAGTCAGGACAAAGGTGTTTATACTATGTATGGCATCGTTTTAAAATTAATTTGTTGCGAGTGCCATCACTGCATTTAACGCACTGTTCTAGACATGAAAGTAATGCCAATAATGCTGGCCTTTCTATCCGTGGATCGGTGCATTTAGCACTGCATCGCTTTTTTGCCTTTGTCACATTGCCCCTTCCACTTTTGCCGACAAGTTAGGCTATCTGATCTGACTTCATAAAAAATGCAATCTTTCTCCATGTGTGTGTCGTGGCCATGTTGTCTTTGTGGAGTTTGTGTTATGAATAATAAAGTATAGGCCTACTTCTTCATAATCTCTGAGAGACGGGTTTCAAAGTTATCAATTTTAAAGCATTAGTTCACCCAAAAATTATTTTGTCTACTAAGTATTTCTCAGCTTTTTCTCAGGTTGTTACAATGTTAGTCAATGGGTGCCAAAATTTTTAAGCTCCAAAATCCACATATGGGCAAAATAAAAGTACACCAGATGAGTCTTATGTATTACTTTTATGTGGATTTTGGAGTATCAAAATTCTGGCACCCATTCACTTGCATTGTATGGACCTACAGAGCTGAAATATTCTTCTAAATATCTTAATTTGTGTTCTGCAGAAGAAAGAAAGTCATACACATCTGGGATGGCATGAGGGTAAGTAAATCATGAGAGAATTACAATTTTTGGGTGAACTATCCCTTTAAGGACAGTAACCTAGGTAACAACTCCTCGGCTGGCACATATGATTGTAAATAAGAAACAGGTCCAAACCATGCCCATGATTAGTTTTAACCAATCATCAACACTCTTCAAGTTCTCCCAGGTCAAGAAGTTCAGAGATGTGTGCAAACAGGAGAAATATCACCAAACAAACACATTGGCAGAACAAAAACGTCACTGCATTTCATCATTATTTTTTGGGCGAACTAAGCAAAGCCTGTTCACCCAGTAAGTATAAATTAGCCTTAAGAAAGAAAGTCATACAGTTTGGAACGACATGAGGGTGAGTTAATTCTAACTTTTTTTTTCTTTTTTTTTCATTTTTGGGTGAACTATTCCTTTAAACTTGACATTTTTGGCCTACAGTGAAAATAATTTATTCTGTCTGCATGCTAAATTGAATCCAATACCTATGTACTTCTTATGTGAAAGACAACCATCCCATTAAGACAAGTGTATAGCTGTACAGAGGGCTATGAAGAGCTCTATTCATAGCAGAATCAGAGTTCAGTTTGTCCCTCTAACCAAATAGCACCTTTCATCTTCAGCTCTTTACAGAGCTACTGAAGTGGAAGGTAAACTTTGCTCTCTTCTCCCTCCTTTCACTCCTCACTCTTCTTTCCTGGTGAGCACTTGGCCCCACACTGTGTGGCTTGACCATAATGCCACAGAGAAGAATAAAGTGAGTGAATACATTGATTTGGAGACCATGATGGTTTTCAGGGGAGCTCTGGTCAAACTCATAACTGAGAGCCCAGTATGAAACCTGGATGACAGTTTAATCTACTGGAGACTGGTTGGAAAGACAATTAAAGTTAGAATGTATGGGTGCTAGTGGCGGGCCGTGCATTAAAAATCTAGGCCTTCAGTGTGATTCATGCCGTTAAGAAAACACAGTTTCACAATTAATAAGACACCCTATGCCTTTGGGCATCATACATTATGTCGCAGCTAACTAATAATACCAATTGACATTTTAATAACACGTCCACACCCGAACTTGAAACGACACTTAATGCTCAAGCAAGCCTAATTTTAACTGCAGCATGACTGTTTTGTGAAATGAACGTCTCTCGAACAGACATTCAAATTATCATAATTTTTCATATGAATCTACCAACGAGGTCTATAATACCCGGAAAAATCTATCTAATAATATTTGCGATTTAAATGTTGCTTGCAATAAATTTCGTTTCGTCAGGCTACATGGTTAAGTTGGATGTGGGATATTCCTACTTGATATCTCTGACCATAAATGCATTCCATTCCCCAATATTCAGAACTGTTACTACGCTCCCGTTAGCTTAGCAAAGGTTTGACTCTCATTAGAGATGTCTCCTAGCAACCCAACTGATAAACAATGCTGCAGTGCTAGCATTTGTGCTTCAGGTGTACAATTATCAAAAGAGATTATAATGTTTTATACACCTGTTTCTGCAGCAGGCATTTGTTAAACAAGCTTTAATATCATGTAATGTGGAAACGAACTCATTTATCGATATTACTTAATAAAGTGAATGTTCATCACTTACTTTGTATATCTCTCTGAGTGTCGACATGTTTGTGTGACATCATGCCCCTGCATCTCGGCGAAATCGGAGTTGAGAGATTTTCTGCACAAGCCTACAAGTTGTAATTCTGACTTCAAGATGCATTCCATTGCACTTTTCCTAGTAGGAAGTTGTAAAATCTGACTTTCCGATTTGAATGGAATGCAGCACTACTTTTCAAAACTTGATCCGACACTGAATGCTCCAGCAGCCTAATTTACACTTAGAAAACTCCTGATGTTACTATAACAATGCAAAAAGCACTTACCAATTTACTTGAAGTGAAAATCAGTCCTCCTTTCCTGTTTAATAAATTAAGCAATCACATGGTCAGGCAGATCATCTCGTGTTTTTAAATCCATAAGGATCTCTTTCTCAATGGTGATAGTGGCAGTAATGACAGTCAACTCATAAGCACGATCTCGCGCTCTTCGCTTTCAAATTACATCACTTAAAGCATGATTGCGTCACTCAAGGCCAGCTAGAAGGCCTCGACCGGGACATATCCTAAAGATCACACCCAACAAGATCAAATAAATCAATCTGATTGGCTGATGAATCTGACAATCTGACATTAGATGTGCATTAATTTGCACTGTTTAGGGATTCTGAAGAAATTCTGAAGGCCTGAGGGGGTGGAGCTCAAACTCACGCGCTGCTTTGGGCATGCAATTTGTGAAACAGTTGTCATGCTTCGTTTGTAAGCATCAAGGAATAAATTCTGACTGGATACATTTTTTGTTTTTATCTATTTGTTTATAGATTAATTAAGAGTGGAAAGCGATTAAAAATACATAGGCAAAAAGGTGATTGAGAATGAAAGGATGAAAAATATTTATTTATTTGGCATGTTAGGCCAGCGGAGAAGGCTTTGCTGGCCCCGAGAATTCGCCACTGATGGGTGCTGACAGCCATGATATTTAGTAACCAGAAATAATTTCTTCATTTCATTTAACATTTGCTGTCATTGCATGGCTCTGTATCTGTAGGCTGTTAACCTTTGGGAAATATCAAAATAAGACATTCATGCTGTATTACAGGAGTTGCTTAGGGCTGAGATGTGAAAAAAAGTCCTTAAAACACCTTTAAAGTCATAATAGAGATGATGCCATTTTCTCTTGAGGCACCTTCGGTTGGCGCGTTGTCATATAGAACTTCACAAGAGATCGTATGCATGTTAAGAGCACAGATGCAAAAAGTCTAATTTTCTCACCTTACGACAGAGAGCAAAGATTTCTTCGCCCAACACCACCAGCATTCCCTACTACTGCCAGAGTACTCTTCTCTGCTCGGCTGGGCAGGTGAAGTACAGAATGAAATCATGTTCTATTGAATTAAAATTTTACTTATAACTGTTTATAATGGAGATATGGACTATACTGCATATAGCAAAGGCTAAAACCAGAGAGAGGGAGGGAGAGAAAGGGGAAGTGAGAGAGAGAGAGAGAGAGAGAGAGAGAGAGAGAGAGAGAGAGAGAGAGAGAGAGAGAAACAATCAACAGACTTTATTATTTCATTTTCCTATTAAATTTGAGCTATCCTTGGATTTCACTAATGGACAGTTATTGCATTTCTCTCACTACCATGGAAATGATGTTCATATCTGCAATGAGAAAGGAAAAAAATGTCCTCTCGATTTATCCCCTTAGCACATTGGTTTATCATAAGACCCCTTATTAAAGCTTGGACTCTAATTTTCTCCTTCACACTTAGGGGGGCTTTTATGATTATGGTTACCAAGGTGATGTAAGGCACAGCCTCAGCTAAACAAAGCCAGTGTCACTGGAGTGAATAACCAAGAGCAAGGTGAGCACCACCACGAGAAATTTCGTGCCATTTCTGTTAATATTTACTCATTAAAGCAGCCAGTGGCTGGAGAGATGCTTGCACAATTACTAATTTTTCACATCAACCACTGCACATGCCCTTCATTATGACCTTCAGTTTCTTTGTCCTTTTGAGAAGATATGCTAAATAAAAGTGAGTGCAGTCATGTTGTTTGTAACAAAGAGTTTTATGTGTTGTACTGTACTACATGTTTGTAGGGATTAAGAGGCGGATTTGGTAACTGTTTACTGACTTTTATGCTATTTACTGTTTTCATGCAGCCACAATATCAAATAATTTGAGACAAGAGATTATATTGAAAGGACCTGAGTGTACATTAAATAGAAGAAAAGATTAGATTACATTGCACACCAAGCATTTATTAGTTGTGCCTGCTTTCTTTTTTATCAATATGTGCTAAATATGAACAAATGATTTGCTGTTAAAAATGTATGCAACTGGTGTAAATTATGTCATTACAGACATTTACACATGCATGCAAGTTTGTCTCCAACTTTGCTGGAGATGCTTCAGTTCTCCAACAACCCAAAATTATTTAATGAATGATTTTATGTTGCCTTAAAGCTTCTGCATTTGCATATTTATTTTGTCCCTGTACGGATAAACATTCTTATAAATGACCAAAATGCTGAGTGTTATGAAATGTAATAATTAGTGTCAAAATACTACAAGATTTAGAGATGTTGTTGATTTTGTATTACAAAGCCATGCCTCACTGCAATCTACACTGTAAAACATTTCAAGTTGGTTAAACTTAGAAACGAAAGTTCACTTGCTGCCTTAAAAACATGAATAAACTCAACTTTTGTTTCAACTCAAATAGTTACGTTTTACAAGTTGTTTAACTAATGATCATCTGTTGTTTCAACTTGATGCTCTGAGTTAAAACAACTTACTGTTACATTATCAATTCAAGAAAACTCACTTTTTCTTGTCAAATAAACATACAGTTCCTCACTATTTCAACTCACACTTTCAAGTTAAGATAACAACTATATTCATATCAATTGCCTTTTTAAGTTAAGAGCACTAATGTTTTTAAATTGTTTCTTAAATGTATTTCTCATCTTGACTAATAACGGCAAGTTTGCCAGTTTCCTTATTTACACTGAATGAACTTACAACTTATCTGCTCAAAAATATAAAATGTATTTTAACAAGAGCAATGTTACACAAGCTTTAACATTGGCTTGGGAATTAATTCCCAGTAGGACAACTTTTCACCACACAAGAAAGTGGCAACGTTATTAAATTTTATCAACACAAATTAAAAAATACAAACTCACCTCCTTGCTGCTTTGTGTTACTTAACAGAAATTCAGCTATTCCAGATCACTCAAAAAGGCGGCAACTTCTCTATTGTATTTCCCCCTCAGTATCACCCCTCCTCCTCCTCCTCCCCTTCCCCTTTTTCAACTTTTAACTTACAGACATGAGTTAAATGAACATTGAAAACCCAGACAAAACTCACAAGTAGTCAAGACAATTAATTACTTTAAGTTAGATTTTTTGAAAACTTATAAACTTGAGTTCAATATCCAAAACTTGTCATGACAATTGGAGTTAAAGATAAGAAATAAGTTAACATAATTTAATGGGGCTATCATGTTTTACAGTGTACTTTAAGTGTAATTAATTTACAAACTATGCATATTAGCTAACAAAGTTTTTTAAAAGATATTTCTCTCACTCTACTGTTTAAGAATAATTTTACCTGTTATCTGGTAGTTTGTGAATAAAATAACATTAATGTATCTTGTCAGGCAATTCAAATCTACAAACCATTATTGAAACTAGACCATTGATGCATAGCTGTGCTCTGATTTTTCTAGCAAGTGTCAATCTATACAAGGCGACAGGATTGGTTAATCTAAATGTCTGACTGTGTTAATGCAAGTTGTTTACATTGGTCAACTTTGTGTGAAAATGAATGTTAACTATTTGCAAACTTTTTGTTTTGTTGCTAAATTAATCATGGGTGTATAATCTATAAACTATATATGTATAGTTTATAGATTACAGTTGGCTGGCCAGAAACATCCAGTCAAAACTTTATTGGTGTTATTCTGTATTTGATAAAGTTATAGAGAACCCTTTTCAACACCAATTTTGTTTCCTCAAAATGCATCTATACATGTCAGATGTGAATGTTTGTTCATTCTTGTTAAACAAAAGAGAATAATAGCCTGAAAACTGCAGATGTGTTCAAACTTCATGTTCAGTTTACATGTTTATTGTGCAGAATTTGCAGACAGGAGAGTCATATACATTTTATGAGAGAGGGTAATATCATTTTAATATCATTATTTATTTTCATGGCTGGTGTCATAGTTGACCAAGATTAAGACCCAACAACATTACATAATTACATGCTCACAGCTGGTCTAAGAAACTTGTCACTAATAACGAAAATGTTTAAGCAAAGGAATACATTTAAATGCACTCAGTTGCAGCATTGCATTGTTACAGTTGGTTTAGTGAACTAACCTACCATTACATACAAGAAAAATGTCAAAGAATACATTTAAATTATATGGTAACCACCAATGATTGACCTATATTTATTTACATGCAGACTTGCAGAGATGCATAGTTAGGCCTTGCAAACGCTTTCTATACCATACAAATCAGTAGTCCAGTCTAGAGGAGCAGCGCAATCATCTGCACACAGGAGATATTTCATGCTGCAGTTAAGACGGACCAGCCTCGCCTGTTGAAGCTGTACTAAAACTGCCCTGCTGTGCAGAGGAAGGTTTCTAATCTCCCCACCACCACCCTCTGCCAAGCCTGTAATCCCACTAATCTCCACCACATAGCATAAAAACATGCTGAGAATCCCTGTGCATCCATTCGGCCCAATCCCAGCAGAGCATGCCCTGTCCAACAGCTTTTGCATCCTTTACTTCGAAGGAGTGGTAATTTGTTTGGGGGATGGGTTTCAGTGGGTGGAAATGGACCCGACCATCACTCCACTTCCGCTATAAGACCTTTGCGTGCAAGGCAAGAGTGTGCACGCCAGTGCCAACTATTGAATTCCCACCACAGAGGGACTTCAGTGGTCCAGCCAGCAGGATCTGTCAACCCAGAATAACCTAATTTAGCAACACGTTGGTTGGGGCGGAATAACAGGGGCTATTTTGGTTTCTTCGCTAAGATAGAGAAAACATTTTACACAGCCTGGTGACTGATCTGTGCAAAAATTTGCATGAGCCTCTTATCCGCACTGTTGCCTAAACAACTCTGTCTGAAATGACAAACAAAAACATGAAAGCATAAACAGGTTTTAAACTAAATCCTCACCATTTTCAAGTTTGCATAGGAGATCCCTAAATACACTGTCTGTACAGTTATTCATGGAGTGAAAATAGTAAAGGGTTGATGATGTGAGGAATTAAAAGAGTGGCACATTGGGATTTGTTGGACATGAAGACCTACCCTCAGCCCCCAAGCCCCCCTTCCAAAACCCCAACATCACTCTGAACCATGCACTTGAAATGTTGCAAAGTAATTGATGTTGATCCTAGCATGTGTGCAGGCTGCACTACAAATTAGGATGGAAAAGGTTATCATAATATTTAGCTTGTATAATTTGTCAGCTGAACAACTTCCCAATGGAGAAATTCAGTACAGGAGCATATATTTTAAGTGAAAATGAATGTTTTGAGGCAAAATGATACACTGAAGTAATGGGGCTTCAACAATCAGTCCATGAGAGAGCCATGTTGATGTGGTGAATTAGTTCCCTGACAAAAGTTTTAGAGGACTTCACCAATGGTGTGAAATAGGGTACAGGACTTAGGGTAGGGTACAGGACCTCCCTTTCTGTTGCCTTACAGGATTCATCCAGTGAAATATCAGAGTATTAAATTAATCCGTTTTGATAACTAGATGAATGATTGATGCAGTTATTTTTATTGTAATTATTATATGCTTATTTTATGTAATGTAAAATAATAATTATGATTACAACAAAAATATTTGCATCAATCATTCATTTAAGACATATGTCATATTACATATTATTTTGTGTCTAGTCAAAATGAGAATTAAAGAAATAGAATAGGCCTATTAAGGTAATGGGGAAAAAATATTTTTCTTCATTCATCTTTTACATTAATGTTCATATCTTATTTAAATATATAGACCTAGTCTTTCCATCTACTACTTGTCAGGCTTGTTAAATAGCCTCAGCCTGATTTGAATTATTTTCTGTTTTAGCGCCCCCTAGCGCCCCATTGTAAATATTGTTAAGACCTGCAAAAATCTGTATTAAAATATCTTGAAACTCAAATTTAACTGGCCACTAATATTTACTTCGTAATATTTTACATAAAGATAAAAAATAAGATAAAAATCAAACATTACATTTGTTAGACTAAGACTGTTTTTTATTTAGCTAAAATGCCATCATGTCAGCTATCATTTTGGCTTTTTATTTGTCATGTGCACCTTATTTGTGTTGATGTAAATTTAGTCTGTGTATTTAAGTAAAGGTTGAGTGAGGTGAAATTATATACTCCGAGTCCGATCCATTTATGAAAAAACAAAACAACTGATAGTTTTTTTTTTTTTTTTTTTTTTTGTCTGAACTATCAGACTTGTTTTTTTTCTTTTGTAAATTACAAGATTTGAGTGTTGATAGTACTATATATATACAGTATATAAATTCCTTACATGATTAGACCTTTAGTTTAATTTCACCAAGATTGTTGCAGGAGCTGAGGATGTTTGAGTGTTGATGTTTGTTATCGTGCGCGCAGCAGCACACAACTAACTGCACGTGCACGTTTTTCAGAGAGCTGCTGATTTCACCTGTCCTCGCGCCTCTTGATGGATCGTTTCAATCAGTCCTATAACGACACATATCTGATTCAAGGTGCAAGATATTTTATATAATACAAGCAATAATAATAATAATAGCTCACTAAATAAGTAAAAAAAGAAAAAAAAAAAGAAAAAAAAAGAGCAATAAATATTATACTGTTAAATAGGCTAGGCTACAAACATTGTGTCCAAGTAGCCTATAAATGAATTTATATTTAAATTCGTAAAGTTTTTTTTATTTTATTTATTTATTTATTTTTTTTAGATGAAATGTAAACAAAGAGTGGAAGCAATAGCTGTTTGACTCGTGAACTGAAAAGTCATTTATTCGGCTTATTTTTGCGCCGTCTGTTACTTATTTGCTGTTCAACACGGAATTGGGGAAATATTTGCGTGTTTTGTCTGATAGAACCAAATCATTCAAACCTGCGAAACTATTATATTTGTTTTCCTTTTGGAGAAATGGTCTGTGCCAACGCAGCCAGAATGAGTTACTACGGCAACAATCATTTCAGGATATATCCTTGTCTCCCTCCTTTTTTTTTCCTTTTTTTTTTTTTTTTTTTTTTTTTAATATGCAATTGCAGAACATATGGTTACTCACTGTCAAAGCTGTGATTCTTCATTTGCATACTAACTATTTTCCGAGTCCACATTCCCTCGAAAACATGTGCAGCTCCAGCAGTTACATCGTATATGGAGATAAAAAATAAACAGTGTTAATAAGAAATCTACTAGTACAATTGCTTTGATTTTAGATACTGACCTTTTGTACCAGGAAGCACAGAGATATTAAATATCTTACTGCTGTATTAATGAACGTGTTTCTCAGTTGCTTTTGTTTCTGAGAAGTGCATGCAATAAACAGCGCATAGACTATTTAACATTTGTTGATGAGAACATTTATTATTTCAGTTATTTTGAAAACAGTAACTGGATCTCCGACGACGGATCTGTCGTCCTAATCGAAATAAAGTTCTAGACACGATTAATTTTTATGTTCGTTTAACGTTTAATATAGTTTTAATGTGGCCTACTCACCTTCACTTCTCGTGAATAGGACTGTAGCTACATTTATTTTCATTTGCCTATTCAAGAAATAACTATGGCAAGCTCGAACGGCTGAACTGAAAACAGAATAAAACTTCACAACGACCAAATAATAATAGCCTAATAATAATAATAATAATAATAATAATAATAATAAAATGAACAATGGTACAAGTTTTAAAAAGAATCTTACCAATATCCTATTATTTCATTTTATATTTTATTATAAAGCATACTGTTGATTTTATTAATACTGTTGCAACTATTATTATTAATAATAACAATAATTATAATAATAATAATAATAATAATAATAATGTATTTGATATTAAAAATATTTTGTTCAGAATAGCCTAGTTGTTTCTATGCTGATAATACTTATTATTTAACAATGTATAGACCTAGAATTCAACCGAATTCAATTTCTTAAATCGGTTTAAATTAAACATGACTTTTTATTCATATAGAACTTTTCCTTTTTCTTTTTAGAATTAAAGTTCTAGTCGTGTAACACCTGCAGCATTGGCGCTATTGTCCATTTATTGTGGGGAGGGAGTTTGGAGGAGAGAAAAAAACAGACTCAAATCATGCGTAACTCGACAGACAGCCCATCTGTAAGATCCTTCCTTTCTTTCAGTATGAGCTCGTCATCTCCTCGGATCTGTCCAGGTCCAGGAATAGGCGGGTGGCGGGTGGCGGGGTTCAAAATATCATGAAACTTGTGTTGCCTGTACTGATTAACGCGTTAAGATATCAGCTAAAGTTAGGTTGAAAATTAAACAAAGAAACAAACAGTATAGGCAACAAATAAATTGCTAGCTAAATAAATAAATATATCTATGCAGGTTTCCAATTAGATCAGCAAGAAACTGAAAACGATTGCAATTAAAAATGGTTTGAAAGCTCCTTCAAGAATTAAAACTTCTCAAAGTTATACAGACATTTAGTAAATAAACCTTCTTCAGAGTAGCGCCATTTTTAATTTTTGACGGGAATGAAAACGAGGCTGTGAGGGATTGATTTATAGTCTCTTCAATGGGTTGTACTGAATAAATGTCCTAGCTCACAGCTTTTTTATTATTATTTATGTATATTAAATGTTTTTGAAAGATGAGTTTTCCATGTTTCTTCAGCTGAGTACACCAGTTTAAACAACTATCCCCTTCAGCCTCGTTTACATTCCTGTCAGAAATTAAATATGGCGTTTCTCTGAATAATACCAAATTCATTACATTACTTGCTTACGTTTCGTTTTTTCCGAAATGATTGTCACTATTTTGACGTCTGTCCATTTCCATTAGACGTCTATAAAACGTGTTTTAATTGAGAGGCATTTGGTCCTACTGAACCAACTTTCATGCATTAATGCTGCATAAGTATACAGCGCCATCTGTCGATTAGAAACCACTCTTAAGGGCACGCGTGACCACATGGTAGATAACGCCTACTGGATAAGATGACAAACCAGTAGCATGCCAGAGCCAGCCCTAAAGTCCACAATATATGTTTGTGCTGATTGTTGCTTCATCACTCACCTTTGAGCTTTTGCTTTCCAAAATGCCATCCAGTGACTTGCAATCATTCCAGCCCATAATTAAATTCCTAATTAACAAAATAGCCAGATAGTTGTGGTAAAAACATTTAATCAGCCTTTTTGAACAGAACTGCTGGTGAGCACATAGTTATATAGAGAGGTGTGTTACACTTCAGATCTTCACTTAAAGGGAACATTAAAGAAACACACTGAGATCTGTCATGAGAACACAATACTATATGCGTGCCAGCTGTACTTTTAGTCTGACATCTCTGAAGAAAGCAAAAGGAAAATGTCTTCAGTCCACAGGCATTGTTGCTTTGCTGTCTTGCAATTGCACTGCACACTAACATAACCAACCCCCAAAGTAACACACACACACCAGTGGCGTAGCCATGGATGTGCCATGGTGAGCAACTGCCAAAACTTAAGCTTGCACACCTAAATAATTTTTTTTTTTTTTTTTTTTGTATCTTGGGGTTTAAAATGCATCAATATTATTCTTAAACTTCAATGCATCGATTACAACATTTAATAATCAATTATAATTACTATAATTATACCTAATGTGTTATAGAGGCTGTCTAAGTTTACACACGCACTCTCGCAACAGATGCCGGGAGCATAACTGAGGAAACAAGCACACACTTTAAATTAAGAAAGTTTATGCTACTGAGTTCAGATTTATGCCTCATTATTCATAATGACATGTGTTCATAATTGTTGCTCTTTTCTTCCCCAAGTATGATATATTATGCATATTGTGGAATATTTGGAGGATACGCTTAAGAATCTTCTTACAGTTGTGCATTATTCTATTCAACACAATGCATTACTGATTTATTGCTTATCCACAGTTAAGTTTTTAAACCAATTAATGTAACTATAACCTGGTGTGTTTTTATAATGTTTTCTGTATTGTGCAAATTGTATTGTAACCATTTATATTTGTGTCTTTAGCATATTTTGGGAAATAATGATGAATCATTCCATCCACATTATTTTTTTTTAAATTTAAATTTTTTTTTGGACAAATTATTAAGCCTTATATTTTTATATATTAACAGGGCTTCTTACTCCACTGAATTTATTTTTCAGTCATTTAAACTACACAGTTTAAAAAAAAAAAAGCCACAAAGAAATTGATGCAGTGGTTGTTAATGGTCATTTTATTATATTTCACTTAATTGTGCTTTAGTTCTTGCACACCTAGTTTTCTCTTGGCACACCCAAAGTCTTGTTTCTGGCTACGCCTCTGACACACACTGCATTCATAAGCCAATAAACACAAAACCACAAAAGCTATAAATGTGCTCTACTTTATGGTTTTCAGGTTATTACCACTAATGCACTGATGTCATCGCAAAATTGTAGCGGTATTAACCAACTTGAGCAGAATAATTTTCCAAGACATTATAAGTTAATTTTATAACACATTTCTCATACATTTGACTTTTTAGTGAGTTATACAAACAATACTTCTACTACAGTGTATTTGCACTGCGTTATGCCCGGTAATGGCTAACGTTAAATAGAAGATAATACTGATTTTAATTCTCTGGTTAAGCTCCAAAGCCAGACAGATGCCTTAGAAACAAAAGGTGTCTGTAAATAAATTTGTTCAGAGGACAAAGTTTGAGTTGAGTTTTGTTATTTTTTTAAAAATGGTTTGTTATATATTTGGGTATGATGGTTTTGTCCACATCAGGTTTGGCTAGGTTGGCTTTTGTGGTATAGGCACTGTGTGTTTCGTGAAATTTGTGCTTGATCAGTAGTGTACTGTTTAATAAAATGTGTTAACCATGCATTGTGCAGTACATTTGACTATGCATTTACAGTTGAATGAAGTATTGATTTGGCAGTATACAGTTGGCTTGAGGTCCATTGTGCCCTTAAAGGAACAGGCAGCAATTTACAGCACACTGACTCTGTCGCTGAGCATGCTCATTAGAGCCTCCTCAGACTCCGCCTGTTCGCTTACATCAGCATGGGGGTTGATTAAGTGCTCTGGGTATTGAAGGCCATTTTGCTCTGCAAAATGCTCCCAGCGCAAATCATCGCTTTCGTGGGTGATATATCGCTCCTGCATTTTGTACTCCAGAGTCCGCAGGTCCAGCCACATCTGGTAGTCCTGTCATAACGAAATATCTTTAGTGCTCAAAAAAAGTCTTATTTTTCTTATTACAAAATTATTTAATGAAATTCTCTATTAGTTACCTATAGTGTGCGAGTACAGTATCTATTGCATATGCTAATGTATGCATGTGAAAACTGACTAATTAAAGGAATAAACACCCAAAAACGAAAATCCTTTCATCATCTACTCACCCTCGTGTTCTTTCAAACCTGCATGACTTTCTTTTTTTACATTAAACACAAAAAGAGATGTTGGACAGACTGCTATCTCAGTTCACTTTCATTTCTTTTTTCCAGAAAATGAAAATAAATCTTGACTGAGACAATCCCTAACATTCTGCCTAACTCCTTTTGTGTTCAATGAAGGACAGATGTCATGTACCTGTAGGTCTGGAATGACATGCGGGTGAGTAAATCATAAGATAATTTTTACTTATGGTTGAACTATCCCTCTAAGAAGACTTTACTCTTGCCTTATTATGATGTTAATAATCCCTAACACAGATTTCAGCCCTGTTTATCCACCACCTTCCAAGAGTTGCCTTATGATTATCATTCTAACCTGTAACCAGGGATGGCTGAGAGACTTGTCCACGCTGTAGCGCTTCCTCATCTTGACTTGCAGGAGGTTATTAATGAGGTCAATTGCTGGAACAACAAAACACATTGTCAGTGACCAGGCCATGGTGGAAACCTGAAGGATTTAGTGTCCAGAGGAATAATGAGCAAAACCAACATCATGTTAACATTATTTCAGGGGTCGCAGATTTCTGAGGCACTCCAAACTTTCTTAATCTTGAGGCCCCAACGCTTTAGTCCAATGGATCGTTAGGCATTACTCACATGAATGGGTCGCAACAAAAATTGAGCACGCTCTCACTAAATCTCTTTCTTTAACCCTTGCCCTTGCCTCTCTTTATCTTTTCTTTTCCCTCTTCCTTCTCTTTCACCTCTATCTCCCACATTAACACAGTTTACCATCAGCTTAGAAGCGGGGTAGTCATGCAAAGGTCACTATGTGTTTTTCTTTATTTCAATTTTGGGAGAAAAAAGAATCCTCTTGATATAGATTACACACTGTCAGAAGGGGACAATTGTTTTTTAAAATTTTTTTTCAATTATACTTAATTTGCCAAGTTAAAAAAAAATATTTAAGTTTAAAAAAATACAAAAACATTTACTATATATATATATACACACACATACGTATATAATATAATAATATATTATATTATGCTGATCAGCACAAGCAGTATTAAATAAATGCTTATTTTTAAATGTATACTGTATATATCATTGATGATATACAGCATATATCATTTGCAATGAAATGAAAAATAATAATGAAAACTTGATGTTGCCACTTCTATTTTATAAAGCACTTTCGAGGCAGGCTTACTCTTTGTTTATGGAACTTAATTATTTCCACTTCACAGTAAACAGGAACAAATTAAATTAAAACGGTTTTAAAAACAGACTGTAATTGTTAAAAATTGCTATACTGGATATCAACCAAATTATATAAATAAATAAAAGTGGATGTGATTAATTTGTTACAACTGCCTGTGTTCTTAAATAAGTAAAGTCTGCCTGGTTCTTCGGCTAGTTTAATGAGCAAGAAAGTGGGCATTAGTAAATAAACAGGGTCGAAGGTGAGGGCTTCAAAAATGTAGTTAAAGTAATAAGAATGAAGGTCAGTTCTATTCCTACAGACTGCATATATCTTAAACATAAATATAACCTATCCTACACCTCAATTCAAACCTTTAACTTAATGAGAGACAAGAGACATATTTTCCTAGATTCTCAAAGATAAGCCAAGTAGAAATGATTGTGGTGTGCTGAGGTCATCTGTGCATACAGTCACAGGAAGTAAGAGATAATTAGACCAACTGGATCTCAAATATGATCACCAAGACTAAAAGGTTTATATTACAAGAGTAGTGAGGTGCCTTCAAAATAAGCATGCTGAGGTTAACTTCACTTCAATGAACTACAAGGCTGGATATTAGCAGCTGGCTGACTAGAAAAAGCATTCTTGTGCAGTGAGTTTGTATTCAAGTATATTAGCAGTGGTAGGGACATGTACTAACAAAAGTTACATTCACATAACTAGCCTAATAAGGCTCGTTGTCAAACAGCTGGTGTGGGATTCACAAAAGAGCTCCGAGAGTGGATTAACACCTAATTTTTACAGATTAACACACACATGTTGGAGTCTAAATGGTTTCCGTTTTAGAGAGGTTAATGCAGTTAGTTTATGACCCTTGGTTCAAATAGTTAACTCACAGGGGCGAAATAGCACTCGCATTTGATTTGGAGAGATTATATTTTTGTAAACAAGTCAAGACAAACTTTGATGTTGGATTGACAAATCCTTAAAAGAAATATACATGTTTTAAAAAATGAGAAGTTTGAAGATTTTACAAGTTATTCAGTAAGAAAGACAGACAGACATCAGACAGACAGACAAACAGAAAGAAATTAAAGAACAAAAAGCAAAGTAGTTATGCAAGCAGATTAAAGGCCTTGTGTGGGTTTAAATTTGAACTGTTGAAAGTTGGAGTTTGAATAAACGAGTATTCCATTAGCCCATTTGAACATTCCGTCAATGTAAGGGTGTTTCCAGAGACTATTTATTTATGAGAGACAGGTCACTTCTATTAAAATGAATGGGAGAAATTGGGACACTCAACCAAGGTTAACCAACATTCAACAGATGTAGAAAGGAAGTCCCACCTTACAGGTAAAAGAGCCAATCACCTTTAAGCAGTGGCGGGCCGTGCATTTACAGTCTAGGCCTTCAGTGTGATTCATGCCGTTAAGAAAACACAGTTTCACAATTAATAAGACACCCTGTGCCTTTGAGCATCATACATTATGTCGCAGCTAACTAGTAATACCAATTGACATTTTTAAAACACGTCCACACCTGAACTTGAAACGACACTTAATGCTCAAGCAAGCCTAATTTTACAGCATGACTGTTTTGTGAAATGAACGTCTCCCGAACAGACATTCAAAAATCATAATTTTTCATATGAATCTACCAAGGAGGTCTACAATACCTGGAAAAATCTATCTAATAATATTTGCGATTTAAATGTTGCTTGCAATAAATTTCGTTTTGTCAGGGTACACAGTTATGCTGCGTTCCATTCAAGTTGAATGTGGGATATTCCTACTTGATATCTCCGACCATAAATGCATTCCATTCCCCGATATTCAGAAGATGACGTTTAAGGAAACAAAACTGCAACGCTCCTGTTAGCTTAGCAGAGGTTTGACTCTCATTAGAGATGTCTCCTAGCAACCCAACTGATAAACAATGCTGCAGTGCTAGCATTTGTGCTTCAGGTGTACAATTATCAAAAGAAATTATAATGTTTTATACACCTGTTTCTGCAGCAGGCATTTGTTAAACAAGCTTTAATATCATGTAATGTGGAAATGAACTCCTTTATCGGCGAAATCGGAGTTGAGAATTTCTGCACGAGCCTACAAGTTGTAATTCTGACTTAAAGATGCATTCCATTGCAATTTTCCTAGTAGGAAGTTGTAAAATCTGACTTTTTGAGTTGAATGGAACGCAGCACTACCTTTCAAAACTTGATCCGACAATGAATGCTCCAGCAGCCTAATTTACACTTAGAAAACTCCTGATGTTGCTATAACAATGCAAAAAGCACTTACCAATTTGCTTGAAGTGAAAATCAGTCCTCCTTTCCTGTTTAATAAATTAAGCAATCACACGGTCATGCAGAACATCTCGTGTTTTTAAATCCATAAGGATCTCTTTCTCAAAGGCAATACCAGCAGTGATGACAGCCAACTCATCAGACAGCTTGATCTTATGCTTTTCACTCTTGAATTACGTACATCACTTAAAGCGTGATTGTGTCACTCAAGGCCAGATAGAAGGCCTCGACCGGGACATATCCTAAAGATCACACCCACCAAGAACAAATAAATCGATCTGATTGGCTGATGAATCTGACAATCTGACATTAGATGCGCATTAATTTGCACTGTTGAGGGATTCTGTGGAAATTCTGAAGGCCTGAAGGGGTGGAGCTCAGACTCACGCGCTGCTTCGGGCATGCAATATGTGAAACAGTTGTCACACTTTGCTTGTAAGCGTCAAGGAATAAATTCTGACTGGATAAACTCGTTTTTCTCTATTTGTTTTTTAGATTAAGAGTGGAAAGCGATTAAAAATACATAGGCAAAAAGGTGATTGAGAATTAAATGATGAAAAATATGTATTTATTTGGCATGTTACGCCAGCAGAGAAGGCTTTGCTGGCCCTGAGAATTCACCACTGCCTTAAAGATACAGACATCGCCTGTCAGTCAACTTGAGAGCTATACAAGCCGGGGAAAATTTGGCTTTTTAGTGTAAAATGAGGTAAAGAAGCACAATTTATGATAGCAGTGTTGTCATATTTTACTGCTGATATGTAAGCTTGGGAGGCAGTTTTTGAGTTTTCGGTTTTCCCCCATTCAAGTAGATAGGAGCTGCACTGTCATGACTGGAAATAGCCTCCCGGAAGCGTTCCAAAGATGGCCGACAGTGGACTGACTTGCTAGAAAGACTTTGGTGTTTCACAATGCTAAGAATGCATTCTCATTCTTGCGAAAATGAGTGTTTGCTGGACGTGAGGACATAAAACACATCTATGCAAGTTTTGAAATGTGCTTCGTTATGTAGATTCAACAACCTCAACTATTTCCTTTTTTTGGAGGTGGTCGATGACGTCAAACAAGTCCACAAGAACAGAAGAACACAATAAGAACGGGCACTGAGAAACAGCCTAAATACACAGGACAAAGTTTTTAATCATCCGCTTTGTAAAAACCATAAATCCAATCAGTTTGAAAAGTCATAGCACTCTATTTCAGGACAGCCTAAAGGCCTGTACTGAGTTTAGTTGATGTGGCTTGAAAGCTCTTGGAGAAGTTAATGTTAGAATTTTGGTTTCGGTTTAGGGACTGATGGTGGTTGTTGGTGTAGAAAGCAGAAGCGTGTGGATACCAAAACGGAGGGATACAGTGACACCCGGGACAGAGAAGTGCGGCGACCTTGGTGTGTGCACATGTTAAGTCTCCTGTGTGTTGCGGTTGTACAGAGATGGTTCCAACTCTAAAAAACGAAATTGTGCCCAAGACAAAAAAATGACCAAAACGGCAATTGTGAATGGGGTGGCCAATGAGGTGGCCAGGCTTTGGGCCCCTAGCTCTGCCACTGGAAAAAACCCTAAACCAAGTTCAGAATAACAGTATTATGGATTTTTCAAGCTAACATGTTAAAAAGATAACCATAATTTTACATTTATTGACCATTATGCCACATGTGATGCACAGTACACAGCCCTAAAGCAGTGGTTCTTTACTGGTTTTGCTACAGGACCCAGATTTTACACTGGATACAATGAACCAGTGCAGTACCAAAATTGTCTATTATGCAAAAGTAAACAAAAATGTCCTTATTATCAAACATTAAAATGTATTAATATAACCATGAACTGCATAGCCCAATCTTTAAGTAAAATAATTAACATGACTGAATAAGTAAATTCAAAATTTGGTCAACAATGGTAGAAGCTAACATAATAGGCATCAAATCAATTGGACACTTGTGGATGTGACTTTGGTTTGCTAAGTGTGTCAAAGTGGTCTTATTCATTTTATTTTATTTTTTATATTCTTTATTTTATTGTTTGCATTATTATTTTCCCTGCTATCCACAACCCCATTAGAACAGACCCACCAGTTGAGAACCAATGTACTAAAGCTCACACAAGATCCCGGTTCACCCCAAAACGTACCTTCTGGGGTCACTGTTTTCCAGGGGTTGGGTGGGTACATGAAAGCAGCATTCTGGATTTGGTCATGGATGTCTTCATCCTCATTAAAGGGGAAAGTTCCACTGAGACTAACATAGACGATGACACCCACTGACCACATGTCCAGCGAGCGGTTGTAGCCTTTGTTACGAAGCACCTCTGGGGCAAGGTACGCCGGTGTGCCTACAACCGAACGCCTGAAAGACTTCTCACCAATAATACGTGCAAAACCAAAATCACACAGCTTCACCTGCAAGACAAACCAATGAATAATGAGTGCTGCAATAAGTAGACACTCAGGAGGAACTGGCTATTTTATTCTAGGCTAGGACTGAGATGCACAAAAGACCAAAAAATAACATCCTTTTTTCTCTTGCTAGCTTTGATGCTGTAATGATCAGTTGTCACAAAATTCAAGTGAAATTATAACCCGGTTGGATACAGTTACAATGTATCTCCTGTGGATCTACACTTTCCACTTTAAAACTTTTGCTTAAGCAGAGCAACAAGCACCTGAGTGCATAAGAACCAAGCTCATACATTGACAGCTCTAGTTCTCCACCTTTGCATCTTTTTTGGAAAATATTTGTAAATGACACAAAGTGATTTGTTTAGTATTCTTCCCAAATGTTTGCCTGTGCTCAAACAGTGAGTCATCTTTCTGCTTGAGAGCTTCCAGAGACAGCTCGAGCAGTAGACAGAAGAAACAATGGAAGGATAATTGAGAAATCCTTCATTAGAATGTAGAAACACACACAACACCCTTATGCCTCGAAAACACCACGAGAACTGTAATTATCATCTTTTATTCTTGTACATTTACAAAAACAGATCCATTTATGTTAATTTTGGTGTGACTTTACTTCATTCAAATATTTCCTTTCTTTTGTTGTGGCTTTGTGTTCTGTAAGGATTTTACTCACTTGTGGAAAAGAGTCGGCTGAGGCTAACAAAACATTCTCAGGCTTAAGGTCACAGTGAACAATGTTTTTGAAGTGAAGGTGACGAAGAGCGACAAGAATCTGAGAAAGGAATGGGACATTATAATTACAATACAAAAAAAATAAAAAATATAAAAAACAACATTCAGTTAGAAATATTGATATGTGTTTTTAGAGTTAAATTTGCCATTGTTAGGGGCCATTCACACTGAACGCATTTTTGCATCTGTCTGTGATGTAAACGTGCTATATGGATGTATTTCACTGTAGAGCTGCATCTCCATGTTTTTCAGTGTCTCCTTTGGAACTGCCGCATTCTTCAGATGCTGTGTCAAGTTAAAACGATTTTCAACTTTTAAAAACGCATCTGGAGACACCTGCTTTTTTTTAGCGCCAGAACGCGTTTGGACTGAACAGTCCCTTACACTGGAGTCAAGATTGAATGGCAAGATACAGTGCCAGTGAGACGTACCTGCGTAACGAGAAACTTGGTGATGCGTTCTGGCAGTCTCCCCTTCTCACTTGACAGTATCATCTCCAGCATGTCGCCATGGAGCTTTTCCATGACAACAAAGACACGATCTGGTGTCTCAAACATGCACTCAAGGTTGACAATTCCAGGATGGTGGAGGTTCTGCATAAGATGACATCTATATTTAATATGCATTTTTAATCAATTTTTGTCCATTTAAAATATATATTTACATTTTTATCACCTCTCTTGAGGACCATAATAATATATTATACAATATTAAAAATACAACAGTCTTTGTATTGTGTGTTATTTGTGTTTACCTGCAGAATGGCAACCTCATTGCGCAGCTGGCTCTCCTGCTTGGTGGGAAAGCGCAGCTTATCTATGATCTTGATGGCGACATCCCTGCCTGTTTTCCTGTGTTTTCCTGCATTACGCCAAAAACGGTTATCTACACTGTAGTGTGCATTCTATTCGTTCATTTATTGGATGTGAATAGGGGGAAAGCATACATATGGATCTCTTATAAATATGTTAATGTGCTATATAATGTAAATATAGCAAAATACATATTATATCAGATTCATCAACACCAGTGCATATCCTAGTATTGACTCCAACATAAAGCATTTCCTTGCCAGGACCCAGTGTCAGAAAGCTGCCTGAAAATAGTTACTTTACCTCCATAGACAATGCCAAATTGCCCAGAGCCAAGTACTTCATCAGGGAAAATCTGATACACTGTGCTAATATCCTGTAAGGAAAACAGATAAAAATATAAGAGTATGCGCCAAAATGGGTTGCTCCCAAATCTCAGAAGAACTGCTTGAAACATCAGATTTCGCCTGATCTAGTCTTTTCATTTTGTACTGTAACAAAGCCTGAATTCAGACCAGTAGCCTAAAGAGCCATTTTCACATCTCACTAGGACTGTGTCAGAAAGACTCAAGTAACCATGGCAACCTCATGTCCGAGCAAGTAATCAAAATAATCTCCAATAGAGGCATTGTGTATTTATATCACACTGGAACTCAAGGTTGCAGGTATACTGCAGGCAAGCTGGCTAGAACAGTGAACTCTTAAACACAGAAACAAAGCTTGATATATGAAGACTAAAGATTATGATATATTCATCTTCAAATATGAGAAAAAAAAATCTCTATAAAACTGCATTAATATTTACCACGTTCTCCTGGATCTGGCAGTTGGATACAGAGATACTAATGGAGACCTCTTCTGTTTGAAAAAAAATAAAATAAATGAAAACAAAAAGAAGTGTGACTCATTAAGTCTCCCTCATATTGCATGCTATATCCTCAGATTTACACCTTTACTCATTTAATCTACCTGAATAAATTTGGAATAAATCTACATGAGGAATAAAGTATATTGAACACAATATCATCCTAAAGAAAACTCATAATCTGTTTGGATGAAACCACCAAGGATACTATTTATACTTATTATATGTACTGTAATGATTTATTTTTTCTTATAAATAATCATAAAATAAATGCATTAAAACTTAACATTTCTGAAATAGTTAGTTGCCGTGCAGTTTCCTGGCAGATACAAACAATAAAACTTCACAAAGCCTTGAAATAAAACTAGAAACAGCAATATTACCAATGCACTTTAGTTGCTGTATCTGTTTATGTGATTTCTCTCTAGGTTCAGTCTAAGGGGCGAATTCACCAAACCGTTGCGCCACTTTGTACGCTTTTCAGTGCAAAACTACTTTTTATTAACAAACCATTCACAATCCAGTTTGAGCAGGTGCTAAATGTGCTGAAATAGCACTGTACTGTGAGTATATATATGATTAAAAAAAAATATCTATTGCTTTATATATAATGTTTATGTACATTCTTTATTGATCATGGCAGTAGTAATTCATCAAATGATAATGAAAAATTGGATATGTGCATTATAACCAGTCCGGGCATAAATCCTGGTGTGTGGTGCAGTCGAGCACACTTTCATCATTTTAAAGGTGCACGCAGTAATTTTATTGCAAATTACTCAACTTCTAAACAGAAAGAAATAATAAAAGTATATTTTTAAATTATGTTTAAAATTATGTACACTCACATGAGACGAGAACTCCTATCATATCAGTCTTAAGGATTAGTCACATTTACCTTTGCACTGCAAAATTCCACTGGTGAAATACAGTCATCTCAATAGGAACGTGCCTGATCTCAATAGTTGCTTTCACTCACGGAATAAATTAAATATGGCTCACTGCGAATAGCGCATTTTTACAATGAAATTGGTTACTGAGAACTTCTTTTTACTTTTGACTTAGTGTACCTTTAAAGAGCCAATTTAGGTACTTGAAACACTACACTAGATCATGGTAGTCTGCTGCCTCCACAACCTTGCACTCAGAACCGTCCTGCAAAATGAGGAATTGCGTAATGCATATTTCCTTTAGTGAATAAACGCAAAGCCCTAAAACAATGCAAACAGCACGTGCAAATAAATGGCGGTATCAGCAAAGTGAATTCCTTGCTTAGAGTCTTAGCATGAGCCCCTAAATGTTTCACCATGAAATTCATACTGTGGTGGCTGTGATGGCTGCCGTGAGATATGCCCTTGCCGATGACAGGCATAAGTGCATGCTGAATGGCCATCTCCCACATGCGGGCCACGTCCTGTCCCACACCGCTAACAAGCACACTGCTTCCATAGCCCAATGTTCCCCCGTCAGCTCGAGACAGATTCTCTCCCACATAGTACACCAGAGATGCTGTGGCAATCTCAAAGCAATGCGGGTTGGCACCCTCAGGGAGAAGGTTGAATGTTTTAGCCGGTTCCAAAGACAGCACCTCAGATAAGGGAATTTCCTGTGTTGGAGAGGGTTAAAATGGCTTATCTGCAAACTGAAACCTGAATTATATTGCAAAGACATGCATCTGAATATAATGTGTGCAGTGATCCATAAAACCTATCAAGATGAACTATCAACATTATCAAAAATATTATAAGAACCTTCTAAATATTTCCTAGATTAATTTGTTGATATGAGTTTCCGTTGTGTGTCATGTAGAGTATACAATATGAACTCACCTTTTGACTCATGGATCACTCAAACTTACCTTATAGTATTTGCTTCCAGTGTCATTCTGAAAGAGGGTAATACACTTGCTGTCCAGTCGCCAGTAATGTCTCTTACGCTAGTGTGAAAAAAACAACAGAAATTATTGCTTATCTGTCCAAAGTTTTTTCTCAACATAATTCACATGTTAAAAGGAAAGTTCACTCAAAAAAATTATGAATTTTGTCATCACTTACCTTCTTGTCATACTTGCATAAGATGTTAGGTAGAATGATAGTATATGACAGCCTCAGTGTTCATGTTTAATTATATGTTAAAAAAAGATGCAATGAAAGTGAATTGTGACTGAGGTTAACATTCTGCCTAACATCTCCTTTTGTGTTCGATGGAAGATGAAAAAAATAGCCATACGTGTTTGGAATGACATAAGACTGAGTAAATGATGAAAGAATTTTAATTTTTGGGTGAACTGTCCCTTTTATTAATACTGTATGTTATTGTACGGTTTCTCTGGTAGAATCTCAGACCACTTACCAATGTGTCTTTGCTGTTGAAGTGCACAAGCCAGCCTTCTTTCACAACATTGCTGCTTTTCCTCTTAGTGTGCTTGACAGACTGAACCACCCGCATAAGTGGGATGTTGTTGCTGGTGGAAGGGCTTAAACACATTGACATGTCAAAACCTTCTTGGAAAATGGAAATTGCAGGTCAAATACTTGTTCAGAGCATTAGAATACTCATACTATTTATTTTCACCTAAAATGGAAAATCCTGTCATAATATTCAGACCCTCATGTTGGTCCATACCCATTTGACTTTCTTTCTTCAGTGGAACACAAAAAAGATGTTAGGCAGAATATTAGTCTCAGTCACCATTCACTGCCATTGCATCCTTTTTCCATACAGTGACAGTGAATGGTGACTGAGTCATTCTGCCTAGCACCTCCCTTTGTGTTTGGGTTTGGAACAACATAAGGGAGAATGACATAATTTTCTGTTTTTGGTGAACTATCCCTCTACCCTAACTGGGACATAGAATATGTTTAATCCAAATTCTTACCAGTAACACTAAAAGACTAATAATAAATACATTTGTTTAACTGCTATTTTAGTGCTCACTACTTTCTGTTTGAAATGCACTTAATGAATTTCGTCTAAATGTCCATGTTGCCTATTAAGAATAAACCAGTCAAACTGTAGTAGTTATTTTTGTGGCTTTTAAAAATCATTAACTGAGTCAACAAGTAAGTGAGCTCTGATAATTTTTTGGACTAATGTGAACAATTTGTGGTGTTTGTTGGTTTTGTTTCTTGTGCTTCTAGAAGTGATGAGGAGCTACCTGATGATTCTGTTGGATTCATCTGGGTCTTGGTCCTGGAAATCTCCAAGCTCACCATGTCCAGCTTCCAAAAGTGCAGCAGAGTCGCCCACCAGGGATTCTTCCATATCATCGATCAGTGGACTATGTCTCTCCCCGTCATGGTCATCGCAGCCCTCCTCCATGACCACATCTGATTCAGCACCAGGACTCAACAAATCTTTTTTGGTTCAGAGAGAAGAATGAATGAAAAAAGCAAAGCAAGTCCCCATTTGGACTATTTTATACTCGCTTATATTAGCATCAGATTTTATCCTACATTATTATACAGAAAGTATATTTCCAAATCTCTAGTATGATGACAAAATATTATAATTAAAGAGTTTAACTATATGAATAGTGGTTACAATAATACATTCTTCCATCAGGCAATATAGTTCATTATCCTAATGGTAGGTTATTTACGGTTGCCAAGCAATAGCTACTTTGAGCATTAAACTATCCGTTTTATAATAAACATTGGGCTTAACTAATTTTGCATGATATAAACAAACAGGTTCAATCTTCCAACATTAGCCTAGTGTTTTCATCTGAGCGCACATCATTGATGGTACGTAGGGTGTACGATATTCAGGTGGCATTTCAATGCTCATTGGGATAAATATTGTTGTTTTTGTTGTGAAAATGCAGTGTTGATCATTGATTCACAGAGAGACGCTAAAGTTAGACTTGCCTCCATTTCTTGACACCTCTCCAAGGCAGTTGTTTGGCACTTTTGGTGCACATCGTTTATGGCAGTTGAATTTGCAATCTGAGATGATGTGAGGGGAAAGAGAGTGGAGAAAAGGGAGAAAGAGTTAAGGGGGGGGGGGGAGGTGAGAGAGAGAGTTTACTACCAATCTGGCACATAAACATATGAGTTCCTGTTGTGCTGGTGGCTGACAGGCTTAGACCTTGCACATTGAACACATGAACATTAAAGCTGTTTGTGACAGCACAGCCAGCTGCACTCTTTACTGCTTGGCACATGGCATACATTTCTCTTCCACTACACTGATACATCGTATACAGTATATAAAGAAAAAAAATGTCCTGGTTACTTTCGTAACCTCTGTTCCCTGATGGAGGGAACGAGACGTTGTGTTGATGTAGTGACACTAGGGGTCACTCTTGGGAGTCCCAAACACCTCTGATCTTTGAAAAATACGTCACATGGTCTTACCGAGTCTTGTCGGAAGTATGTCATGTGGAGAAGTCCCATGGTAGGTCCTACCCGAGAGGGGAGGAACTCTACAAACCACAGAGGAACCACTGCCCAAGGAAGACACAGTTTACCAACAGGGAAATGATTTAGCGGCAGATATACATCACATGGGGCCACCTAGGGGGGACCAGCACATGTGGAGCACCTACCCCAGTACAGGGCTTAGTTAGCACATGTACTGGGCCGGCAGCGAGTTTCTCCGTAAACTCGTCTGCCACAGGGCTAAGGAGGAAAGTCATCCAGGGATCACCACATTGTGAACACTACTGGGAGTCAACAGCTCACGTCTTCACCTCAAAGGAGGGAAAGGCACTATGCCGGCCAGCTGTCCCGGAACTTACCTGTTTGTACCTGACAAAACACGGGATGAAACCAGCTCAACCCGGAGATTGTAGAACCTCGCAAATGTGTTGGGTGTTGCCCAGCCCGCTGCTCTGCAGATGTCTGCTAGAGAGGCGCCACTGGTCAGGGCCCAGGAGGCCACCACACTCCTGGTAGAATGGGCTCATAGCCCCACGGGGGGCGGCACGTGTTGGGCATGATATGCCATCACGATGGCGTCAATGACCCAATGGGCGATCCTCTGTTTGGAGACAGCGCTTCCTTTCCGCTATCCACCAAAGCAGACAAAGAGCTGCTCGGAGTTTCTAACGCCCTGCGTGCGATCCAAATAGATGCAAAAAGCGTGCACCAGACACAGCAATGCCAAGGCTGAGTCTGCCTCCTCCTGGGGCAGCGCTTGTAGGTTCACCACCTGATCCCTAAATGGGGTCGTGGGAACCTTGGGCATATAGCCCGGTCAGGGTCTCAGGATCACGTGAGAGTAGCCCGGACCGAAATCCAGGCCCGTTTCGCTGACAGAGAATGCCTGCAGATCCCCTACCCTCTTGATGGAAGTGAGCGCAGTCAGGAGGGCAGTCTTCAGAGAGAGTGCCTTTAGCTCGGCTGACTCCGATGGCTCGAAGGGAGCTCCCCGTAATCCCCAAAGGACTACAGAGAGATCCCATGAGGGAATGAGGTGCAGTCTGGGGGGTTCAACCTCCTAGCGCCTCTCAGGAACCTGATGATCAAGTCGTGCTTCCCCAAATACTTACCATCCATTGCAACGTGATGTGCCGAAATGGCGGCTACATACACCTTCAAGGTGGAGGGGGACAGCCGCCCCTCCAACCTCTCCTGCAGGAAGGAAAGCACCAATCTGACTACACATCTCTGGGGGTCTTCGCATCGGGAAGAACACCACTTAGCGAACAGACACCACTTCAAGGCATACAGGCGCCTCATAGAGGGAGCCCTAGCCTGAGTGATTGTGTCTACCACCATGGGTGGAAGACCACTTAGGTCTTCCGCATCCCGTCCAGAGGCCAGACATGGAGGTTCCAGAGGTCTGGTCGCGGGTGCCAGATGGTGCCCCGTCCCTGAGAAAGAAGGTCCTTCCTCAGGGGAATTCGCCAGGGGGGCTGTCGTGAGGAGCGTGAGGTCCGAGAACCACGTCTGGGTGGGCCAGTAGGGTGCTACCAGGACGACCTGCTCCTCTTCCTCCCTGACCTTGCACAGGGTCTGTGCAAGTAGGCTCGCTGGGGGAAATGCATATTTGCATAGTCATGGGGGCCAGCTGTGTGCCAGCACATCTATACTGAGGGGTGCCTCGGTCAGGGCGTACCAAAGTGGGCAGTGGGAGGATTCCCGGGAAGCAAACAGGTCTACCTGTGCTCGAACGAATTGACTCCAAATCAGCTGGACCACCTGTAGGTGGAGTCTCCACTCTCCCCTGAGCGTAACCTGTCATGACAGCGCGTCCACTGCGGTATTTCGCCCGGGATATGAGTGGCTCGCAGCGACACGAGGTGCTGCTGATTCCGCAGAAAGGAGGAGACGGCGGGCGAGTTGTGACATGCAACGCGAGTGTAAGCCACCTTGGCGGTTAATGTATGCCACCATTGCCGTGTTGTCTCTCCGAACCAACACATACTTGCCCTGGATCAACAGCTGAAGCCTCCGCAGGGCGAGCAGTACGGCCAACAACTCGAGGCAGTTGATGTGCCAACGTAGCCGCGGGCCAGTCTAGGAGCCGGCGGCTGCGTGCTCGTTGCATACGGCACCCCAGCCCAACTTGGAGGCATCCGTCGTAACCACGACACTCCTGGAGACCTGCTCTAGGTGAACCCCTGCCCGTAGAAATGCTAGGTCATGCCAAGGGATGAAGAGGCGGCGACAGATCGGCGTGGCAACTACGCAATGTGTCCCTTGGTGCCATGCCCATCTCGGGCCTCGAGTCTGAAGCCAGTGATGAAGTGGTTTCATATGCATCAACCCGAGTGGTGTGGCCACCGCTGAGGATGCCATATGCCCCAGGAGCCTCTGAAAGAGTTTCAGTGGAACCGCTGTCTTCCGCCTGAATGCCTTCAGACAGTAAAGCACCGACTGTGCGCACTCGTTCATGAGGGGCGTCGTCATCAAGACTGAGTCCAATTCCAAGCCAAGAAAAGGGATGCTCTGAACCGGGGAGAGCTTGCTCTTTTCCCAGTTGACCCGAAGCCCCAGAAGGCTGAGGTGCCTGAGCATCAGGTCCCTGTGTGTGCATAGTAACTCTTGAGAGTGAGCTAGGATCAGCCAGTCATCGAGGTAGTTGAGTATGCAAATGCCCACTTCCCTTAGCGGGGCAAGGGCTGCCTCTGCGACCTTCGTGAAGCAAATCACAGGAAGGGTCTGTGTCGAGGTAAAACCGAGACGTGGAAGTACACATCCTTCAGGTCTACCACCGCGAATCAATCTTGATGCCGGACGCTCGCTAGAATGCATTTTTGTGTCAGCATCTTGAACGGGAGTCTGTGCAAAGCCCGGTTCAGTACTCGCAGGTCATGCGGCGAAATTAAATGAAAATTAAACAAAAGATTCTCCTCCCAGCCCTTCACCGGGGGATGGAGTGGTCTGTTCACCAGCTCCAGAGCAGCGGGTCTCCTCGTCCCTGGGTTGCCCATCTCAGGGGCACTTCGAAGCCTTTCTCGGGTTCTTTGCGGCTGGCCGTGAGACAGGTGGCATCTGCTTCCTGCGGTGGACTCCACAGCGGGGCCGGGCTGTGGGGGTGCCGGTGCTGTTGCTGCAGGAGGATGCCCTTGGCGACAAGCAGACGGGATGTGTGGTCTTGAGCCACGCCGGGGCAGGATATGTTGAATGGCCTCCATCTGCTGCTTCACCACCGAGAACTGCTGGGCAAAGCCCTCGACGGTGTTGCCGAACAGGCCAACCTGGGAGATGGGGGCGTCAAGGAACTGCACCTTGTCAGTCTCTCTCATCTTGACCAGGATGAGCCAGAGGTGGAGTTCCTGGACCACCAGGGTGGACATCACCCGCCCGAGAGACCGCGCCGTGATCTTCGTCACCTGGAGAGCGAGGTCGGTCGCAGAGCGCAGTTCCTGCATCAATCTTATGCAGTTCTTTCAGTGCCTTGGCTTAGTGTACCTGCAGGAGAGCCATGTCATGCAGGGTGGAGGCAGCTTGTCCAGCGGCACCATAGGCCTTAGCCGTCAGAGACGACGTGAACCTACAGGCCCTGGACAGAAGCTTCGGGCACCCATGCCAGGTGGTGGCGCTTTGCAGGCACAAGTGCACCGCGAGCACCTTATCCACCTGGGGGATACCCAAATAGCCCTTGGCCGCCCCACCATCGAGGGTAGTGAGGGCGGGGGAGCTGAGAGACCAGGATCGGGTCGTGAAAGGTACCCTCCACGATCTTGTCAGCTCCTCATGCACCTCCGGGAAGAAAGGAACCGGGGCCGGGCGTGGCTGTGAGTGGCGCTCTGAGCCGAGGAACCAATCATCGAGCCAGCATGTCGGCCAGCTCCGCGTCGGCCTGCGACTGGGCGACCGTACCCAAAGGGAGGAAGCCCAGCCAAAGCCTCCGCGTCGGACTGAACGAGCCCGCTCTCTGATGCTGCGCTCGAGAGCTCATCGTCTTCCCTGAGACAAGCCGGCAGTCTCATCCGAGAGCCCGACCGAGGCAAGCGAGCGTGCTAAGGAATGGGAGGTCCGTGGGGGGATACTCGGCAGAGGTGCTCCCATTGAGGTCCCCAAATATCCCCCAGTGCTAACCGCCGTGGCCTCATACCCATAGGTAGAAGAACCGAGGCGGGGAGCCGCTGGGGTGGCATGCTTTCTTACGAAGGCAAGCCGCGACCGCAATGTTGCCATGGTCATGTTCTCGCAATGAGGACAAGACCCATCCACGAACGATGTCTCCGCGTTGGCAGCGCCCAAACATGTAAGACAACGATCGTGGCTGTCAGAAGCTGAGAGATAATGACCGCAACCATGAATAACACACAAATGGAAAGGCATCTTTAAAAAGACGTTCCGTGTGTGCTGCTCTTTTAGTGAAGAAAATATACTCTTTTAGAATATACTCTTTTTGTTGTTTGTTTGTTTCTGCCGAAGCACCCAGGGATGAATCCAGCTGAAATGCGCCGTAAGAATCCAGCAGAGGAGGTGAATGAAAATCGTGGAGAATTCAGCTCAATGAATAGAACCGCTTGGCTCTGATGAGAAAATCTGAATGAGTGGTTGCATACCGGCTCCTTTTATACCCCTATGTCCGGGGGAGTGGCATGCAAATTCCACTTGCCAATTCCCATTGGCCTTTTTTCAAAGATCAGAGGTGTTTGGGGCTCCCAAGTGTGACCCCTAGTGTCACTACATCGACATAACATCGAGTGAGTGACAGATAGGAAACAGCTGTTGTGTTACTTTATATCTGTGCTCTAGTTAACAAATGATACGATCTGTTAGACTGATAGTTGTGGTATTATCAGAGTGCAGGCTTAGCAAACCTAGCCCTAATAGGCTTACATTAAATATGTAGGATAATTAATTAAGGGATAGGTCACCCAAAAATTTAAATTCGGTCAACATTCACTTACCTTCATGTTATTCCAAAATTGTATGACTTACTGTCATAATGTAATTGTATTACTTCTGTAGAATACAAAAGGAGATGATAAGCAGAATATCAGTCTAAGACACCATTCACTTTAATCGCATCTTTTTCCCATACAATGAAAGTGAATGGTGACTGAGACTAACATTCTGCCTTTTTGTATTCCACAGATGAAAAGAAAGTCATACTGGTTTGGAATAACATAAAGTTGAGTGATTGTTGACAGAATTTACATTTTTGGGTGAAATATCCCTTTAGATTTGCAGTATGCAGTATGTATACTATGCACAGTACACACATTTTCTGTATGTAATGTTCTGGCATGTAACAACCTAGCATGCTACTTTTTAAATAACTGAGCACTGCATAGTTTACACTGTTTCACATACTGCTTTTTCAAAATAGTAGGCAGTGTATAGCATACAGTATCTATATGCAGTGAGCAGTATTCTAACCTTCCATTTCAAATGTAGTCATTCTCTCAGCATCATTCTCTGTCTAACACATTACATTATGCAGATAATAGCAAATCAGCCTATATGCCGGATATGTTCTAGTAAATATTATAGTATATTATACACATTTGTGTACTTATTGTAATGTGTATAATTAGCTTTATGGATTATAATATTAAAAAACTGCAAAGATTATTAGAGAAAGTAATTAGTAATCACTGTTCAACAGGGGCTGATTTGTCTCAGTACCAGTTAAGATGAGTTAATAAACATGTTTTACACAGAAACAACAGGATCAGGGGAGATTTGGAGGGGGCTCTTTTTAATGAGAAGCATTAAAGGAATAGTTCACCCAAAAATTAAGATTTTGTCATCATTTATTCACACTCATTTCATTCCAAACCTGTAATATTTTCTTTTTTCCATGGAACAGAAAAGGAAATCATAGGCAGAATGTCTGAGCTTCATTTGGCAAAATGTGATTTGTTGTTTACTGATAATATTCCCCTCTGGTCGTGTATATTTAAAATTTATGTCATGATTGATCATGTGAAATATGAGAGCCAAAGGCACTTGCCATCAAATTACACCAAACCTGATCTCATGAACATTGCGTGACCATGGCAACGTTTTTGCAAAACAAAATAATGAGACAAAAGTGAGTAAAATGGTGTCGTAATCAGACAATGTTTTTAAGGTGAATATTAGATGGAGATTTTAATGAGTAAAACGTACCTCCCTAACCTAAAACTTTAACCTAAACCTAACCAATAGTGTGCTAAAAGCAAATACGACAATGAAAAGCACAATTTCTGAAGCAACACGTCATAATGAATCACTTCTATTACACTTTTGTCTCAAGAGTCCACTTACGTGCTTGGATGGGCTCAAACCGTGGCCCTTCACTCAGTTTAACACTCTATCAGGTTAGCAGTCTTACCATGAAAGGTAATCATGTTGGAATAAGTGTATCAGTGTAGGTGGGTCTTTAATATAAGCCTTAATATGTACAGTTTTCAAATGATGCGTTACAGTAAAATTGTTTAGATATCATAACATAGCAGTGTGTGAGTAATAGAGCAAAAAATAAGTGTTTATAAAGTCATAATCTGCCGTTGTACTCGTGATTTGTGTGAAGTGAATAATAAGTGAATAAAACGCACAGTTGTTGTAGCGCCTCTACTGTAAGTTTCACCAGGAAACTGCTGCGAAATGTAAAATACGGCACTTAAAACTCAGTTTGCAAAAATGTTGTTTTAGTAACGTTCATTCTATGAGACTAAGTTGGCATTGTATGAGGAGCAGACCGAAATTAAAGCTTTCATTTGGCATCAGAAGACTTGGAATATACATTTATAATACTTATACCATGCTTTTTTGTTTTTGCAGCCATTTTTGGCATCACCATCAACTTTCGCTCTATGGAAAAGTGCAGCTTGGACATTATGTCTAACATCTACTTTTGTGTTTCACTGACAAGAGAAAATAATACAGGGTTATGAAAATTCACTACCATTGCATCTTGGATGAGGCAACACGACACGAGGTTCTCTAAATGGTGAGAGAGTTCTTTTCTTTTTTTTTTTTTTTTTTTGAGGTGTACTATTCCTTTCAGATGTGCATATTAAAACAATTTCTGCAGGGGAAAAAATCAATCATTATGCAACCATAGCTGTAAATATTAAGTATAAGCTCCTACCTTTGCACTGTAGTCCCTGACGGAACAGGCCCTTGAGGAGCTTCTTGCAGTGCTGGCAAACTGTGGGGCGCGTGTAGGAATGGATGACAAATGTGTGTGGCACCTTCACTTTTGAGAGCAGGATCTTGTCTAACTCTATTGGCCGACCTATGTAGGAGTTGGAGCGCCCTCTCCCAGGAAAGATGTCTGACGGTGTTTTTTGCTGTGGACAATTAATGTAAAGAAAACTGTGATACACAGCTGTGGAACCCTAAACAACTGATCTAGACTTCCTTGTAAGACATGGCAAAATAACCAACACAAAACATTCCCAAGTTTATGCGGGAAAGAGCCCAAGCCAAAGTCACTACCACAACGCTCTCGATTAGGTGAAAGAGGTCTCTACGAGGTTCATGCTGAGGGAGATTGTTGTATATGCTGAGCTTTGACGAATTTGCATCATCTCAGAACAACAACTTTTTCATCAAGCTGATCTTTAATGTGCTGCTGATTGGCAAAGATGCAGATGTCTTACCACCTGTTGTGAATAGATCTGACACCATGCAGGTGTGCATAATCAACTATTCAATGTGCTCTAAAGAAAGACAACGATCAATAGTTTCCTGTTGTCATGTTGTACACTACACCAGTGGCCTTAAGCAGATTTGTGTGGAAGGTAAGGTAATCTTATAGTTCATATCTCCTTGCTCATGTTCAGTTAAAATACAGATGTGGTAACACTTTATTTTGATATACCCATGTAGATATTTAACTGACTATAAGTGACTTATCAACTGGCTTGCTATAGCTAATAAACAGTGTTTCAACAAACATTCAGTAGACTTTCAGTAGCCTGAATATAGATCTTTATTAATGACCTACTTACATTTATCAACTGACTTGCTCTAGCTAGTAAACAGTGTTTCAACAAACATTCAGTAGACTTTCAGTAGCCTGTATATAGATCTCTATTAATGACCTACTTACGTTATTGTTGAGAACATCAGTTCATTAAAAGGTCATTAATTAATATCTATATACAGGCTACTGAAAGTCTACTGAATGTTTGTTGAAACACTGTTTACTAGCTAGAGCAAGTCAGTTGATAAGTCACTTATAGTCAGTTAAATATCTATTTGGGACCATCAAAATAAAGTGTTACCACAGAGGCAGTTAATTTGCTGTAAACTGTCTTAGATGTAGGAAACAGATTAGAGAGCAGTTATGTTTGATTCTGCAGTCAACAGTCGATTAACAGTTTTCTTCAAACAAACTCCAGAGTGTACCACAACATCTCTGTTAAAATGTCTCAAACTTTGGGAGAAAATAAATGTACGCCTGGCTTAATATAATTTAAAAGGGCAACGTGCATCAAAGGATAATAATATAATAATCTATATAGAAGACCTGGGGTAGTTGTCACACTTTTTACACCAGTGAATATTTCTCAGGGTAGGTTAAGTTTTGAAAGTTAATTTCTGTATTGGCAAATAACTTGTGGGTACAAAAAAGGTACTGAAAATTTCCACTGTTATTGGCCACACTGATTATTTTATTTATTTATTTATTTTGTCTTAATTTTCCAGTAATAATATCCAAACTTCCTTTTATTAAGAAAAAAGTTAATATTTTTAACATAAGATATTAAGTCTTTTTCTAAGAGCAAGATCTAATTTGGTGGGTTTTATGCTTAAAACAAGAAAATACGATTTGCCAATGAGGTAAGAAAAATAAAGTTGTTTTCCTTTTTCTCAAGTTTTTTTTCTTTTATTTTTTTTTCTTAACCAATTGGCAAATCATTTTTTCCTGTCATAAACATAAACCGTTCCAAATTTAGTTAGATTTCTCTGAATACAAGACAAAACATCTTGTGTCATTTTGCTTCTCAAGTAAAAGTATCGTGTTTTAAGAATGTTTCGATATTTTTATTGGAAAAGAAGACAAAATACTTGTAATGAAATAAATTATTTTTTGCAGTGCAGGAAAAAAGCTACAGTTCATTAAAATCAAACTTACCTTTTGTGAGAACATTACAACATCAGCTAAAGTTAAACAGTAATAGAATTTAAGAACATGAATAAAAAAAAAAAATAAATAAAAAGGTAACATGGCCTACAAATATATCATGTAATTGTTTTGGCCAATAAATATATTAAATAATGAATTGGAGGTTGCCCTAATAAATACCTGACAACCTGATCTTACATTTATGAAACATACTCAGTTTCAGTTTAAATCTACCTTCATTATATAGTTGGCCATTGACTGAATGTAAACCAAACAGCTATGATGATATTGAAAATTTAGTTTGAAGCATATCATTCACAAAATGATTCTAATTTAACAGGGTTTTGAAGTATTTGAATCTAACATTTAAACCACTGCTTGAGAAAAAAAGCATTTGTGTAATTTCACTTTTAACTCAAAATTAAGAGATATAGCCCTTAACGACTCCCAGTGTGACAACCTGCCCCAGCTCCCCAATATCTACACATCTCTAATGTCCCAGAGCCATATTTTGGCTAATGAACCAGAATAAAATCCTCAAGATAATCAGAATTCATTCACGTCCATTACCACTAAATCGAAAGGATTTTTTTCTGTTTCATTTTCTACCCACTGTGATAACTGTTTGTACAACGTGATCAAACAGGTGGTCTATTTGAGGGAAAGAATTTAATTAGTTGGTGCCTACCTCCATGCTAGGACTGACAGGAGACTGGGCAGGAATGAAAGGGTGGGGGGTGGGAGAGTTAGGGTCAGAGAGAGAAAGACATACAGACAATATTTTTAATAAGTCGTCATTTTTATTTGTATAGCGCTTTTCACAACACATCGTTTCAAAGCAGCTTCACAGAAAATCATGCATTAACAAAAAAATCAAACTGTAATATCTATAAAGTCTTAGAGTGATCAATGTGTAGTTTGATTAAATATGATTGTAAATTGTGTATAAAAATAAACAATAAAATAATGAACTGCAACATATTAGGTGAACAAGAAGGGGTATAAACCAAATCTATGATCAGTATCAATAACATATGAAATCATTAAGGCTCTGCAGTAACCTTAGGATTCCAGTGGTCTGTGTTTTATAAGTTTAGTTTTATGTTTCAAGTTTTACATTTGCATAAAAAATGGACACCTGAAACTCACCAGTAAATCTAGAGTAAAGAATTAGGGACTTGTTACAACAGTTGAATGGCTTTCTGAATAAGAGTGTTACGACTGAAGGAGGGAGCTTCTGCCAAAATATAGTGTGAAACTGTTCCCCGTTTTGAAGCAGAGTCATTTTTGCCAGCTTTCCTCCACGTATAATCAAACTCACCAGTAAAGCCTCATCAGAGGTGCTGGGAGATGGCTCAGCAGATACAGAGCGAGTGTTGGTCAGCCCAGTGAGGGACACATTAGACAGTCGTCGTTTACGGATGCCACTGCAGTTGTTTGGGATTTTAAATGCACAGCGTTTGTGGTAGTTCAGCCCACAGCCTAACACAAAGACAGCAACAACACAATCACATGGTGGTGTTTTATTGCCTCTAATGTAATTTTGGCAGAAGTATCGAATGTTGTGTAAAAACCTTTACCTTCACATTTCAGACCCTGCCTCACTAAACCCCACAGCATCTCTCCACAGTGATCGCAGAACGTCGGAGCTCGATATGAGTGAACGAACAAAGAATGAGGTCTGATCTGAAAATCCTCCACAGTTGCTGAGGCTGCAGGTTTAAAATAGAAAACACAAAATCAAAATGCAAAGTTTATCTTCTTAAAAGCAACTTACAGCACACAAAAAGAAGTCACTCTCCAAGTTAGAGCCACAATAAGTTTCATAATGAGATTCATAATATTTTCTGCATATTTTAGACTTTAGCCCTTTTATATTTTTCTTAAATGTTTAAGATTTCACACAATAGAATGTACACATTTTAAATATTGTGAACCTCTTGAGACCCAGCAAAAAATTATTTTTTTGTAAACTTCTGTGTAAAGTTATAGCCAATTTTACAACTTCATTGCCATGACAATGTAATGTCAAAAAACAACTGTAAAAATTACAATTTAAACAACTTTACAGCTCAAATAATACACGAGTTTTGACAGAAGAATTAATGCAAGTGCTTTTATAAAATTATAAGCTTCACATTTCTGTGTTTAAACCCTCCAAAAATTGGCCACATTCACTTTCATTTTAAGTGCCTCTCTGTAACCTCGATTTGTGTTTTTTTGTTTTTATTTAAGAAATACATTTTTGTGGTAATCAGCATTATGCCACAAATGCTGTCGACTGAGCTTAACTTGTATTGAACCTAGAATATTCCTTAAACACATTCTCTGCAACATTACTTTAAAGAAAATGTAAATATATATATATATATATATATATATCTATGAAAGATGCTTATATGTGAGGCAGTCTAGTATACATATGAATTAGCAGTGCCTGCATTTAATCAGTGACTGTAAAAAATAAAAAGTTGAGTACACTTAAAAGCAAATCAACCAGCTGTAAAGCTTTTTTGAGTTTACTTCACACAAATTAGTTGCTCCAACTAAACAATTTAAAGGAATATTCCGGGTACAATACAAGTTAAGCTCAGTCAACGGCATTTGTGGCATAATATTGATTACCACAAAACTTTATGTATTTTTCTTAAAAAAAAAATAAAAAAGGTGTTAGCTCCACCATAGTACTTAACAGTTGGTCCAATTTAAAAGGTGGAGTAAGTAACAAGTACTTCAAACATTTAGAAGTTAAGTCAACTTAATATCTTCAGAAACTTCATCAAAGTGAACGCTAATCAACCTGATGGTGCAAGGAAGGGATTGTGGGTATTGCCAGTATGCATGCTCAGTAGCAGATTCAACAATACGAAGATCATAGTGCGTAGCCTTAAGGTTCCCACTGAACAATCCTATGCAGTTATTTTGCAAAATGTTTGAGATTATTCTGCCTCAGGACTGAGCATCAATGATCATGCTGAGCATGCTCAAAAGGTTCTACCTTCACTACCAAACTTGACATTGTATGTGCTCACTGTTAAAAAATTAAGTTGGTCTGACTTAAAAGGCATAAAATTTGACTTTATTGATTGTTTTAATTAATCTTAACTTTTTCTACATTAGATTCACATTGACAGATTGACATTTTAAAATTGAGTTTATCTGACAAAATTGAAGTTGAATTATTTACAGTGTTAAGATAAAATTGTCAGCACTCTGGAATTAAAATCTCATTTCATAGGAATATCTCATGTTTCAAAGGAATGTGATTATTTTTTGTTTTACCCTATGAACCTGCAGTGTCATCCAAAAGAAAACACACTGAGCCCTGATGTTCCCTTCCAAAGGACATCAAAGGCATCAGTGTCTTTTTTGTAAAAGAAAATTATACACTTCTTTAAAAACTCAAGTATTTTCAAAAATGTTTATTTACAAGTAAAAAAAGAATCAATCAAATATTAATAATAAATGAAAAATTGTACACCTAATGTTCATCTTTCCATAAAATGTGCTGGATTAAAAAAAGATTAACATGGCCAAACCCCAAAACATTTGGTATATCTGAAAAGCCCATGGTGTCCTCTGTATAGTTGAGGCATGTGTTGTCTCAGATAAAAATAAAAAACAAAATGTTTGAGTTAGACATTAATGAATGGCTGGGGCTCATGAGGATGAACTAAATATTGTATATAAATAAAATTCTAAATATAAATTATTATTTGATTTTTTTTATTTGTTATTATTATTTATATGAGGTATTATTTTACAGAACATGTCCCAGTAGTAGTTAGGAAGAATGGCTTTGACCGCCATGAATACATTGTGAATGTGCCTTGCAAGAACACAATAATATTAAAGCAAGATTGGACTTCAGATAACCATAAACCTTCAAATGTTCTGTTGTTTTGCCAGTGCAAGAATTATCACCACAATATTCCTGTAGAAAACAAATAATATCTTTGGTGTATTTTTTTAGCTACCTGTCCTGGTACTTGTAATTAACACGATTTGTGCACTTTAACGTAAGTTGCTTATCTGCTAAAAACATAAATGTAAATCCTTAGTATTTCATTTGACAATTTTGGCAACCTCAAACTCTGAGACATCTGTTATTTGTGTGTAATTGTGGTTGCTAAATTGAAGTGAGTCATAGAAGTACTTAATGTCCAATTTACAACTTGAAATAATAATTAAGCTTGTTTTCCCATAACAACCCACATAGATAAGCACATTTTTCATATGCATTATTTGGACTTTCACATTCATGAGGGAATTAACTTCTCTCTTAAACCCAGCAGCAATGAGTAAACATGTCATGATTAAAAAGGAAAACAAATGTTGCAGCGGGAGTTATCTTTTGATTTTATCAACCATCTTCTTCTGAGCTCCCACAAGTCATTTGAATGTTTGGGGCTGCAGATGGATGAGAGTGTGGGCCAAATCCGATCTATCAATGGCCAGTCTGGCACCCTGTCTCCACAGAACTGCCACAAGGCCTGGGCAGCAGGCTCTCTGGCCTTGCTTACTTTTAATCAGATGGGCAGACCGTGTGTCTGTCAGGGTTAATGGATTAGAAATAGTAGCCCCTCTTGAGTAGCTGGTGGCCAGCACTGATCAATTACCCATTCATTTTGGGTGTCTGAGAGCTCTGAAATATGACAAAAAGTCTTTTGGTCTGATGACTTTAAGTCTGATGCCTTTTGGTCTGATGCCTTTTAGTCTGATGTCTTTTGGTCTGAGGCTGTTTGGTCTGATGCCTTATTGTACGAACCTTTAGACATGACAATCTTTTTCCTGAGACATGAACCCTTTTATTCTGAGGAACAGTGCCGTTCTGCCTGATGTCTGAGAACTGACATTGCGGTCTGAGTGTGTCCTAAAATGAACACCGTACTACGAATCCCCATTTGAAATTGCACACTCAGATTTGAATTTGGAAGCCCACCAGACATGTCAGAGATGCCATGCAGGAGCCGATGCCTCAACATGTTTCTGTGGAGTCAATATTAGTCATCGTTCTTAATTCTGTGGTTGCTGCGGTTTGGATAGCGACTGTAATCTGGTGAGTACCAATCTTTAAATAATAACTTGTCATTTGGAGCAGAATATGTAACTATTTTCTTGTTGCTAATATGCCTAATAAAAGTAATTTATCTGGAACACTTTACATGGTATGATATTTTTTTCGGTGTGTGCAACATTTGAACTATAAATGCAAACAATTTAGGCGTAGAGTTGTAGTTGGTTATTGCAGTTACCTTGTCTCGAAGCTTTTCCGTTATAAAACATAAATTAAAACAGGAAAATGTTTTTATACGAATTTCATTCAATGTTGCATGGTTGTTTTTAGCGATGTTTACAATTAACTTAGCTATAATGTTGTCAACTGTGCCCCGTTTTGAAATTATTTGATCTCACTGATGTGTCTCTGCCTCACTATTAATTTGTGTTTTTATTTTCTTTATACAGGTTCAAATTTGTGAACAGAGAGCATACCTAGATGTGAGTGAAATTAAAATGTGATTTTCTTTCTCTATGCATGTATGTGTGAGGGGAAATTTACAGACAAATCTGTAATGAATTAGGACTAAAAGCACATTTTAAAACAGTGTAACTCCCCATTCCAATTCATTTCTGAGGTTGGCATAACATGAACTTATGTTCACATGTCTGATCATTTTCATGCACTTTGGAACGATGACTCGTTGTCAAGGCATCTGCTGAGAGAAGCTATTAATGACGTATTACAGAGACATTGCAGTACTGTAAGTGAAGCTGCCCTTGATTAAATGGATTGTGCTCATATGGACAGTAATGTTTTTGTCAGAGCAACTGCTAAAGGAGCAGAATTATCCTCAGATAAACAGAAAAAAACTTTTATTGAGAGAAATTACCCCATGATTATGCCATTTCAGTTTGTTCTAGAGCCTGGGCACACAGCTGTATATGTCCCTATACTTCCTATGATTCAGCTGCTGTTTAAACATACTGATATACTTGACCGAATTCAGGAAGCACATTCACCATGATCCAGTCAATACACATCATCGAGATGGTTTGAATTTTCAAGAAAATGAGCTGTTGTCAGCATCAGGGGAGTTAAAATTGCCACTGCTGTTGTACATTGATGAGATAGAGGTTGCAAATCCTTTAGGAACTTCAAGGAAAATACACAAACTCTGTTCAGTGTACTGGGTTCTTTTTGATCTACCTAGCAAATACTGATCAGCTTTGCATGTGATACAGCTGGCAATGCTATGTAAAGTTCCTGATATCCAGAAATGTGGCTATGAAAGTGTGCTTGGTCCTTTATTGTAAGACATAAGTACACCAGAACAAGATGGTGTGTTCATTGAGTCTCTTGGTCAATCTGTCAAAGGCACTGTTCTTTTTGTTGCAGCAGATAATCTTGCAGCTCACGGATTGGCAGGCTTTGTACAGTCATTTAGATCAGAATATGTGTGCAGATTCTGTCTGGCAACTCAAGACCAGTTTCAGTCCCATGATGTTACTGAGGGTGAATTTAGTCTAATAACTAAGGTAAATCATGATCTGCATATCCAGAACGTCTTAAGTGGAAATGGTTAAAGTCAATGCGGTGTGAAAAGAGACTGTATCTTAAAACAAAAGTAGCAGCATTTTCATGCCCATAACAGTTTCCCTCCTGATATTCTTCATGACCTCCTTGAAGGTATTGTGCCAATAGAGTTGGCTTAATGCATTCAGGAAATGATTCGTCTGAAGCACTTTACACTTGATTATTTGAACAGGAAAATAGAATCATATCAATATAAAGATAAGGTTGATAAACCAAAGTCAATTTCCAAAACATATACCACAAAAATGACAATCCGTGGGGTTAAAACTTTATTTTGGTGGTCCCAAATAGATATTTTACTGACTATAAGTGACTTATCAACTGGCTTGCTATAGCTAATAAACAGTGTTTCAACAAACATTCAGTAGACTTTCAGTAGCCTGTATATAGATCTTTATTAATGACCTTTTAATGAACTGATGTTCTCAACAATAATGTAAGTAGGTCATTAATAGAGATCTATATACAGGCTACTGAAAGTCTACTGAATGTTTGTTGAAACACTGTTTACTAGCTATAGCAAGCCAATTGATAAGTCACTTATAGTCAGTTAAATATTTATTTGGGACCATCAAAATAAAGTCTTACCTCGGTGGGAATTGGCACGAAAACGCTGCATTACTTTGACTGCTTCTCATTATGGTTGGCAATGTAGTACCAGAGGGAGGGCATGGGCAGTGTGTAACAGTTAAAGGATGGGCAAGGAGGAGGTGGGAACCAGCTGAACAGTCAACATAAACTTTAATGATATAAATTAACTTAAAACAACATAAAACATAAGGGCACAGACACACATGCAGCGTGGCCGCGTGCGTCTCTCTCTCTCTCAACTGGAGCCTCCGGCTCCCCTTTATCTCGCTCTCCTGCTGATGAGCTGATTCAGCGCTGGCCATGCACCATCACGGCCCGGCCACACCCTCCTCCTCGTCACACAGTGTTAATGGAAATGAAAGACATTGTGGAGTTAGTGCTGTCCTCAACATTTACTGAAGAGATAATTCAGTATCTACAGAGAAAAATCAGGGACCATAGGCAAATGTCTTCTTGAAGTCTTTCCAGGCTTTAAGCTTCGGCCAAAGCATCATTATATCGAACATTACCCAGAGCTGATCAGATGTTTTGGGCCCCTTGTACACTTATGGACCATGCGTTTTGAAGGCAACCACCAATTCTTCAAACGGGTTGTGCACAACACAACACAATGTGCTAAAGACACTGACCAGCAGACACCAGCATATGATGGCTTACCATCTAAGTGCTCCAGCATTCTTCAAACCACATTTGCAGGCATCAACTGTCACCTCTGTTTTAGTTTCAACACTACATGAAGTGGCAAAACAGTACATTAAACAGAAGACTGAAACACTATATACTGCACATCTAAAATTACCATTGATGGGACAGATATTTGTTCTGAGGCATATTTTCCTGCTGGTTTGGAAGATGGGTTACCTCTGTTTTGTACAATTTAGTCAATACTTCTTGTGAATGATCATGTGGCATTATTATGCAGGGAGCACAAATCCCATTATATTGAACACCTAAGAGCCTTTAACCTGTGTTTTGGTGATGTATCTGTTAAAACAATAGAAGATTTGAATGACACGCTCCTCCTTTCTGCCTATAGCATACAAGGCCAGTTGCTGTTGACACCAAAGCGATTTCTATTAGAATAAGGTATAGTTTTCTACATTACCTGGAAATCCATGTCCATTTCATCTTGTTGAAAAACATTTTTTAACCTCACCTTTTACTCTGTTGTCTTGGTCTCCTAGATGGCGGAGTGTCAGAAATTGTTACTCAGAGTTTACATTGCCACTGACACAGCCCACAAGATGACCCTTTCTACACGCCCCAGAACAGTAGAGGAGTTGATTACAATGATTAGACAGAAATTAAGACCTCGTCTTGATTCTGATTTCAGCCTGCAATATGAAGATCCAGACTTTGGGGGGCAACTCTGCTTTCTAAAATACATTTTGGAACTGCCGGAGAAGGGTTGAAAGTACACAGATCTGAGAGTGATCCCAGCTCAGCTGCAACTTCGTTCACAGAAATACTACCTTATGCCCTGGAACGCTTGCAGAGTTGGCCTGACATGTTCCTAGTTCCTTTATTTTCTTACGATGTTGAGTACAGCCTAGAAGCTGGAAATGCAGTTTATGCAAATAGTGGAAAAGTCTTAAAATTAACAAAAGCCCAAAAACATGACAATCTGGAAAATATGGCCAAGACAATGCATAGTTTTAAGGCTTACCCAAGTGGCAAAGAGGTAGCTAAAGCAGCTGAGGCTCTTATTAATAAGCACCCCTGCCTCACAGAACCAGGAAGTCAGTGCGAATGGTATGGCTGGAAGACAAGTTTAAAGTTTAAGATGGGTAACTACCACACAAAACTTAGCCGATCTGGTTGTGAAAAGGTAGCTGTAAACTCAGGGAAGAGAAGCCGAAATAATCCAGAGAGAGAGAGAGAGAGTCTCCCCACTCCAACATCAAAAGAGCCCGTCAAGCTGAGGTGAACTTCCTACCAAACTTTCCAAAAAGGAGAGAATGCCGAAAGCCTGGAACGACTGAGATTGCAAATAGTTGAGGAAGTTTCTAAGACAGAAAGAAGTCTGCTTATACTCATGAAATTCTGTCATGTTTTTCAGACTGAAGAGATGGATGAGCCAGACATTGCTGATTTAGCCATATCTCTTGTAAGCATGGTGAATGGAGACCAGATGTCCATTGTTCAGTTTGACCCTGCTAGGATTGTTATTGTGATGGAAGGTGACATTGTTCTGAGTGACCTCCCCAGCTTTGCTAATGCTTTTCTTTTGATGTTTGGTTTGATATATGCATTACATCTCGACTATCCTAAAAAGCTGACACACACCTTCAACTTCATCCAAAAAGTCTTGCTGGGCTTGGATGACTCGAAGCCACTAGCACCCAGATTGCTGAGTCTAAAAATGTATCTACTGATTAAGGAGTATGAGATTTTCTGCATCTCTGGATGCACAAGCTCTGTACACATTATTTTCTTTTCTTTTAGTTTGTTGTTACTAATACAGTTATTTATTCTATTGTTATACAGAGCTAAGTTCTGAAATTTTCCAGGACACAGAATTTAGTGTTTGTTTACCTTTCATATTTAATGTTACTGTTGCATATTTGTAATTGAACCATGCCCTGTATTGATAAATATTGACCAAACAGCACTTTAGCACTGTTCTGTAAGGGCAGAAAACTGTTCTGTTTGTGCATTGACTTTGATTTGTTACAAAAAGACTTCAACAGTGTAAACACTTCTGAAATACAGTTTTTTACATTTACAGTGTTTACAAATTCTACAATATACTGTATGCAAATATATGGAACATAACTTGGCCTGGTTGTGTTCTGTCTGGTGAATATGCAATGACACTATAATTTTTTTCACAAAAGGTAATAGAAATCAGAAGTAGTGATATGAACATGCCATGTACTAAAATGTCTGTATTGAATGGTTGCTCCATTTGCAAAATGTTTGCTTTTGCATATGACGTTTCAAAATTCTTTCTTACTATTTAAGGAATGAGTTTTGCTTTTGAATGCTAATTCAATAATTCTGAGGTAATTGGCTTTTTTTTAAATGGGAACTTTTTTTTAACTTTTAAATAATGGATGTAGTTGAATTTAGTTTATTTAAAAATGTTAAGTATTGCATACTTAAAAATAAAAAACAAAAATTTAATATTTCTTCTTATAAATAAAATTAATTCAGTTAGAAAATACCAAAATATATTATGCTGATTCAAATTAATAATTTTGAGTTAATCTTTTGTAATGTTTAAGTGTATTTGATTTAAAATAATAATAATAATAATAATAATAAGTTTATTAACTTAAAAGTTTTGAGGTAATCAGTTTCCTCAAATTTTTGATTAACTTATATTAACTTATCGGGGTTACAGTGGTGCTGTAACTGGACACCATTTATTTTTCACCATTTGTAGTAATTTTTTTGCCTTTACTAGTTCATTTTAAATGGTTATGTGATACAAAGGAATTTTTTTTTTTTTTTTTTGTTTTTTTTTACCTCATCCAATTGGAATAAAATTCCTTGACTGTATTCTCTTATGGTATCTGAAAACACACACACACAGTTTTCTTCAAAATGTCTGGGTTTTATTTCACTTTGTTACACTTGTTGTGCTCCCTGTCAAAAATGACTGGCCATTGGAAATGAATGGATTAGACCAGTGTTTCCCAACCTTTTTTCTGCCACAGCACACTTTTTACAATTAAACAAATCCCATGGCCCACCTCTATCCCACTGTCCCACATAACCATCGTTGATAATTTTCCTTTTCAAGAACTTCCATGTTTACTGTCCATTTTAGTTGGGTTTACTCGTAATGTTTGAAATTCGGCTATGCAAAAAACACGAGTCATGTAGGTACGGTAATGAGATCACAGGTGGCAAGAGTGCTAATTGGGTAATGAATAAAACAACAAATTTGCATCTTTTCTTATTTTTACATTTGTTCTTCCAAATTAATTCTTTCAATGCCACAGCAAATAATTTTTTATTTATCTATCTATTTACATGGCTCCAGACTAACATTTAAGAGTGGTAGGACCAGTGTGAAATTCTACAAATGGTCACACCAGCATCTGAGTTGGTCGCACCGGTCCAACTGAAAGAAAATGTGTTTTCTTTCACGGTTTCTTTCTTTTTATCAGGATCTTGATTATTAAAATACAGTCATCTGAAGACAAACAAAGCCTTTTTCTACAATCAGAGGACATAAGAAAAGATTTTACACAGAAGGAAAGTTCCATTGTATCCATAGTTTTAACTGTGGCATTCGCAATAAGATCATAGTAACCAAAAGTATAAGTAAAACCATGATTAGCAGTAACCATAAAACAAATTATGGCATTTTTTGTAAGAAAAACACATCCAGAAATTAAATTGTATTCTCTCACTACTATATTGATATAAGTTCAGGGTAAATATTTGTTTAATATCTGTGATGTGTGGATCGAAACCTTACAATTTTGCAGATTTCTCCTTTATTCCTTTTCAATGCTGTTTAGAATATTGGGGCCATTTAATAAAATTTTAAACTGGTTTAATCATCGACACATTATGGGCTTTCATTGAGGTTTTAAACAAATAATCAATGCTGAATTCGCGACCCAGCCAGTGCTTCTCGCAGCTCTGTTTATGATGATCTGCGCGGCTGAGCGCTTGAGACCGGTCCACGTGTAAATGCACGTCAGCTGATCTGCCCATTGAGCAGCGCTGACTGATCCGGGTAAAACTGTTTCCTTTCACATTTGGAACATTTGCCATTTGATATTTCTCATACGGAACAAAAAAACGACACAATCAGAGAGTCAGCCAACTTTGTAGTCGCACCAATGCGACCTCTTGCAATGTTTAATTGAACTGTTAGGAAAAATGATTGAAAAATTTGTCTCAGTCCGGAGCCCTTATTTATTTTGTGGAATTTCCACGGCACACCTTTCACGGCACACTAGTGTGCCATGGCACAGTGGTTGGGAAACACTGGATTAGACTACAAAATACAGAAATATTGGTAACACTTTACAATAAGGTTTCATTTGTTAACAGTAGTTAACAACATTAGTTAACATGATCTAACAATGAACAATAATTATTAAGCATTTATTAATCTTAATTAATGTTAATTTCAACATATACTAATACATTTTTAAAGTCAAAAGTTGTATTAGTTAACATTAGTTAATGCACCATGAACTAACATGAACTAACAATGAACAATTGTATTTTTATTAACTAACATTAACAAAGATTAACAAATGCTGTAATAAATATATTGTTAATTGTTTATTCATGATAACTTATGTATTTACTAATGTTAACAAATGGAACTTTATTGTAAAATGTTACCGAAATATTAAGTGTTCAGGAGCATCTCAATCCTTTAGACAAGCACATATGTGGATGTGTGTTTGCACACAAAACGTCCTCGGACATGTGCACACACAGAACACACACACACACACACACACACACACACACACACACACAAACACACACACACAATGTGTGTTGAGCTCTACTTATCATATAATGTTGTTTGGGCTCGTCTGAATCGGGATACTCTGCTGTAAGGTACGTTATGTCATTGTATATGTTACAGTATATGTAGGTTTCTCCTGTAAGCCACTCCTGTTTATTATATTTATGTGTGTCAGTTAGAATTGCATACACTAATATTCACTGCAGTTTGGCCTCTGAGTGAAACAAATTTTCTCAATGCATTCTACTAATTGAGACCTCTCCAACGATATATAACACATGGCTATCTCATCTTTTTTATGGTTTTACCAACTCTAAATATTATTGTTGTGATAACAAATTTGCAAATGATGAGAACAAAAGTTGTTTTTTGTCAGCAAAATAAAAAGCACTATTTAAGAATTGGTAGGATCAGCTATATGCATTGTAAAGTCCAGATTTTAAGCTTTAAAATGACACCTGTTTTGCTGTTTTTATATATATATATATATATCTTCAAAAAAGAAGCACAAAACCTGTTGTAATTACTAAAAAAAGAAGTTGATAAAAAGATCTAATGCAGCATCTTGTGGTAATATGTTCAATATGAGAGATTTATAAATAATCTTAGTGGGACAGTCATTTTGACCTGGGAACACAAAATGTGTTCACACAAAACGAACACAGCACAAGGGTTAAATTAGTTGATTCAACAAAAACATTTATTGTCAGCTTAACTCATTTGCATGGGACAAAATGAATATGTTTTGTTTGGTTAACTGAAACTTGGTAGATTATTTCTAGTTCCCAGCATGCTTTGCATGAGACTTGACAGGGAGAGTAAATGTTTAAATTAAGTGTTATTTTATATGTCTTTGTGAAAAATGTATATAAAGGGGAAGATGTGTTAGAGTGTAATGTTATGTTCTGTTGTAGTGTTGGGGGTTACTGTCATGATAAAAAGTGGAGCTTGAGATGTTGAGGACCAAATATTTAGAGTATTCTACATATTGCTTTAAACATTGAACAACTGTTGTTATAACCACAGTATAGTGACTAACTTGCACTCAGTAGCGCTTTCCACCAGCATGTGTTTAGTATGCTAACACTCCTGTCACTAGCTAACATATCACTAAAAGAGTTTCATTTGAGCTATTATGACATGTTACATTTTGTTGGGTTTACTTGATTATGTTAGGCTCCCTCTACTTGAAATATTTAAGTTGAATTTGCATGTTCTTTTTAATTTAAGAAAACTAATTTCAAGCATGTGGAGCCACTGTCCATGATTGAATCAAGTTCAGCCAAAGAGTTTTTTTATTTATTTATTTTTATTTTTTGAGTGAATGTATTCAGATTGATTCAGTGATGTTAAATTATATTTTTGACTTTGAAATTACCACATGAAGCAGTTTTTAAGCTTGACTTTTTTTGTTTTTGTTTTTTGTGATTGCCACATGTCAGCAACTATTGCATGTCAACTACCCAAATGCATAAATAAATAACCTGTGCAGCAAAACATAATCTAATAGAACAAAACCAATCCAGAGATATGGAGTAATTTAATTGGTATCTAAAATCTTACAAACAAACTCACCTTTATTTATATTTACAAATTTTACTATGAATAGGAAGGCTTTTGGGGTGGTTGGAGTGTTTTGATTGGCTCTTGTTGGCTGCATGTTGACAGGACCAATAGCGGCTGAGTGGCGAGCACAGCGGGAGAACTGCCTGCCTCAACACACGCATGTTGCCTGCACTCCAACATGGCTTCCCCTAGCACGCTCAAGTAGAATACATTCTGATTAGCCATTCTGCAGCTAAATTACCTCAATTCATTCAAATTATTGTTTTGCCTTTTGTTTAAAGGCTAAGATATGTTTGCAAGTTGAACTACCTGTAAACTGTCATTAAATGCTTCAGAGAAATGAGTATGATGCTGAAAAGGCATCCTGAGTTGACTTGTTTCTCCCGTTGTTGTTGTTGTTTGTTTTTTTTCTCACTGCTATTGAAAATTGGAATTTCTCTGGCCCTACACTTTCTGGCATGTGATTAATTTTTAAAACAATAAAGGCAACAAAAAATTTTTTTTTCTGTTATTCTGTTATCATTTACTCACCCTCTTGTTGTTCCAAACCCGTCTTCTACAGAACACAAAAGGAGATATTTTAAAGGATGTTCCATTTGCTGATTTGAATTAAATAGCAGTTGATAGTGACTCACTTAAAGCTTTGAAAAACACCCTAAAGTGTCATAAAAGTAGTCCATGCAACTATAGTGTGTGATTTTTTTAAGTCTTCTGAAGGCAAATGCTTCACTCTCAAATCAAAGCAAACTATTATAAACAGAGCTCAAATCCAATAACCACAAACTTCCTTGGTTCTTGCATGTCTTGTGACCAAATGTCATGATGTCATGACACAAGAACTAATGAGGTTTGAAGTTACTGAAGTGTCGTCATATTAGATTTGTGCTCTGTTTACGTGAGTTGATCAACAATTTGATTTGAAAGGGAATAACAACTTAAAGAGGCCCTATTGTATTTTGGGGGATTTTACCTTTCCATTAGTGTGTAATTTAGCTGTCTGTACATGTAAAAGGTCTGCAAAGTTACAAAGCACAAAGTCCACATCAGAGGGAGTTATCCTCTCCCACAGAAAACACTGCTCCTGAACTGCCTGAAACGCGTGGTTTGCAGTCCAGCCATTACTTCCGAGACATAGCTACGTCACTATGTAACATATTTGCATAATGCCCGCCTCAGGAATGCGCTGCTCAGGAAGCCTCGGGAGCTGAAACTCAGTTATGGTAAGGGCCGTTACATTTCCGACACACGCTCTAAGCAATTGACCAATCACATAACAGACTGGGCCAGCTGACCAATTAGAGCAGACTGGGCTTTTCGGAAAGGGGGGCTTTAAAGAGACAGGAGCTACAACAGAGCGTTTCAGACAGAGGGTGAAAAGAGGTGCTGCAACAATGTACAGTATGAGAAAAATAACATTTTTTTTTAACATTAAAGCATATAAACCTATTCTAGTAGACCCCCAAAATAAAATTATGAACCTGTAAATGAGCATAATATGGGCTCTTTAAATTTCAGTCTGTTCATCATACAAAGTGATTGTATGGCTTGGACTGCTAACATGGCATGGAATGGAATAGTCGCATGGACTAATTCATTACACATTTTGACTGCTATTGCATTCAAATCAGCGACCAGAACATCCTTTAAAATATCTCCTGTTGTGTTCCTCGAAAGAAGTCATACAGGTTAAGAATAACGTGAGGGTGACTTATGATGACAGAATTTTCATTTTTGGGCGAACTATTTCTTTTATGTATAGTAGACTTATTAGACAGTGATAAGAAACATACAGTACAATGAGATAATCAGACAATTTTAAGCTGGCATGAGAGAATTAAATTAATAGTCAATGATAAGCAATGTATAGCAGAATGAGATTTTCAAACAACGACAAGTATAGTAAAATAAGATTATCAGATAGCCCCTCCCTCCAGATTGGGACCATAAAGAGAGGAAGTAATCACTTTCATGTTGGCACACAAATGTTTGTGCATTGTACTTAATATTCACGTACGGTTAATAATACCACACTTCTTACCTCTTCTGTACACTGTTTGCATTTTCATGTACTTTCTCTTTTGCAGTTATGTAGAGCTCGGCACAGCAAAACATCCAGTCAGTGCACTTCACTGGAGCCAACCTGTGGTACCTCTAAATTTATCCAGCAGAAAATAGACTTCGAGCAGACTTTAAAGATGCAACAGAATGAGTAGAGCATAGGTCATACTTTTACAAAATGCTGCTCTTTTTAATTACTGTACAGACATTGTCAGTGTTAACCTGAGAGATCAACATTCATTGGCCCGCTTATGGCATCTTTTTCACATACTCCAATACCAATCAGCTACCTGTGCATTAACAACCCTATAGCAAGGAATATCCATCTTTAAGTTGTCATTTAATGGTCCGCTAATACTCAGAAGTTAAGAGAGAACTAGATTTACATTTTCTGAATAAAATGTGTGACGCGTGCAAAAGTCGCCACCACAATGCTTGTTGTGGGTGGCTGCTTGGTATTGCTGCAGCAGTTGCTAGGGTGTTCTAGTTGGTTACTATGGCCTTGCTAAGTGGTTGCTATGTTGTTCTGGGTTGTTCCTATGGTGTTGCTAGGGTGTTCTGGGTAGATGCTAGAGCTTTGCTAGTTGACTGAGAAAGTGTTTTGGGTGGATTCTATGGCATATCTTTGTGGTTACTAGGGTGTTTTGGGTGGTTGCTATGGCATGTGGTTTCTGGGGTGCTCTGGGTGGATGCTTATTAGACCTTTTTCACAGACTGCGATGATACGTTTCTGTTTTATTTAGCAGCGTAAAACTAGCAAACTTTTTTTATACATTCAATATAATTAAATACTGACATAATATTTACATAATGTTTACATACTGTTTTAATGTTGTGGCTGATCGGTGTGTGTGTGTGTGTGTGTGTGTGTGTGTGTGTGTGTGTGTGTGTGTGTATATATATATATATATATATATATATATATATATATATATATATATATATATATATATATATTGTATATATATATATATTGTATATATATTTGTACATTTATGTATACACTTTGTGTTATATAACTCTGGAATCAGTTTCAAAAACTATTTATAACAGCTTCTGAGGGAGTGACAGTAAATTTGGCATCTTCACTCTTCTGACTGTCATAATCCAGCGCTCTCTATTTTTTTTCCTCAAGTGGAATGTCTTGAACATAACAGTGGATTTTTTATTTTGCTGTTGGAGCAAATGGGTAGGCAAAAATAAAATTTGCTGTGGTCTTCCATTCACCACTATAGAAGTTTACCCTGCAATAGTTTACTTCTGATTCCAAAACCTGGAAATGTGAAAAAGGTCATGTGAAATGTGAAATAACCCACCCCCAATATCTGTGATATTCTGGTCCCTAAATAAGTCTCAGGTCCCTCTTTCACTGGTCTAATGGATTCTTCCATTTGTTTGAAAGTCTGATCATTCAGAAAAGTAATAGAGGGGCCTGGGTAGCTCAGTGTGCAAAGACGCTGACTACCAGAGTCATGAGTTCAAATCCAGGGTGTGTTGAGCAACTTCAGCCAGGCTTTCTTAGCAACCAATTGGCCTAGATTCACATGGGTTATCTTCCTTGTGGTCACAATAAGGTGGTTCTCTCTCGTGGTAGGGCACATGGTGAGTTGTGCATTGATGTTGCGGTGATTAGCGTGAGCCTCCACAAGCGCTAAGTCTCCGCGGTAACCATGTGGAATGATGCACTGTCTCAGAAGCGGAGGCAAATGAGATTCATCCTCCGCCACACGGATTGAGAGCACTGAAAATTGGGCACACCAAACTGGGGAGAAAAGGGGATAAAATCCCCCCAAAAAAGTAATAGCACATTCTCCTCAACAAGCCGAATGATTTGAGGTATCCTGTCCACAGCACAAATGATGTAGAACGAATTAGCGCTTGTGGAGGCTCACACAAGTCACCGCAGCGCAGGGTTGCAATGGTATGAGATTTTCACGGCACAATAACTGTCTCATAAAATATCACGGTTTCACGGTATCACAGTATACGGTATTACACAATTATTATTATCAGTTGCAATGTAAAAGTATGTGTAAAAAAATCTCCCTTTTGAAAATAAAATAAAATAAATAGAATAAATAAAAATGAAAACAGAATTATAATAATAAACCGAATTATAAACATGATAAAAAAATTGCATGTAACTATAACATGTTATATAACTAAAGCATGTTAGTTTACATGTTAGAATAGCATGTTAAATTAACTACTAAATGAAAAATAGCATCAGCTGTGTTAGCTTTTAAAGTAATGTCCTATGAATATTAATAATTAATATATACTGTAGGTGCGCGACAGCGCAGCCAGACTGCTTTTGTCTATACCTTTAACTCAGTGGTTCTCAACTGGTTTTGCTTCAGGACCCAGATTTTACATTGGAAATCAAGTGGCGACCCACCATAGTAACACGTTACCTGTATTTAATGTATCCTGGGTCGCATTTCCTTTTATGTTGCATAGTTTTGTTCATGGTTTTCAAGTACAAGGACATGCATCAAGTGACATTATTTTTGTTGTTGATGTCAACAATCAAAATCTACAGGAAGATTTCTCTCCCCGCTTTTAAAAATTGAAGAGCATATTTACTTATATGAGCCCATTATTATCCCATTTGTTTCCTAATTTCAAACATAATTCAAACAGAACCTACATATTACACAGGAGGAAAGGCTCCTCATTACCATGGTTAGGTCAGTGTAGCTAGTCTTAAATAATAGCAATAATAATAACAAATTATAGTATTTATGAAAAACAAATGCTAGCTGAAACACATCTTGAAACTTGAAACTACAACTGCCACTTGATATAAAATTAGGTCTAATAGATTCTACCTTTAGATTATTTCATATGAAACTATAAAATTTTGTCAAAATATAACAGTTACTTTTACTCATGTAAAATCGTTAAACAATTTTGTAAAGGTGACGTGTAATGAAAAACAAATTAGCGCATAGCAGAGTGTATTTGGCATGTCAGGGCTGCCTACTGTTTGAGAGGTTTGACTTCCTCCTTAATGCTTTAAACTAGAAAAGTCTCACTAGAATTGAAATCGGTCACATCAGTTTTAAGGTCTGCGCTCCGCAATATCAAGGGAAGCCCGGTTGTTGCACGCGCGTGTCAGAGAGCAGAGCAGATCATTAGCGTGAGCTGGTTCCATTACACTTGTGCGAAAGTGCAGATGAGAAGCCTTTAGCTGATTGTGAGGTTATCATTAAATCTGCCTCGGCAGTCCTAAATAGGCTATCACTTGGGCGGCCGCCGAAATATCTTCAATGGGAGAACCATGGCATTGTTCTTTCCCTGCTGTCCGCGACCCAGTCCGAATAGACCTGCGACCCACCAGTTGAGAATCACAGCTTTAACTCACACACACACTCACTTTTGTCAGACCCCCTCGCCTCGCTTCTCTCTGACATTTTCTCCACTGCATGTGTGTGTGTGGCGCAAGTTGATGAGTCTGACAGGCAGACGAGGAGGAAAGGAGATGCGCACATGCAGGTGAGATTCTCCGTCCGGTTGAATTTTTTTCTCAGTATTGTAGATAAGCAAATGTACATGGTATGATAATCGTCAATTTTCATACCGTGGTATAACGTGAAACCGGTATACCACCGCAACCCTACCACAGCGTCCATGCACAATTCACCATGTGCCCCACCGAGAGCGAGAACCACTATATAACGACCACGAGGAAGATAACCCATGTGACTCTAGGCCAATTGCTTACATTCCATTGTATAATAATAAGAGGTTAGGGGTTTGTTCAAATCTCTAAACCTAAGTATAAGCATTAGTTATTCCATTGATTGCCTTAACAAGCACCACTAATTATTTTGAGCTTTAAAAGTTCACTTCATCAGTTTTTAATTGTTGGAAGAGCCTTTACATGTACTCAGATGCACAGGTAAATGACTAAACCTGCTGGGCATTACTGCCTGCCACACCTCCGCCAGTGCCTTCAGTTGTCCAGCTACGGGGTCATCAGCCGGGAGCCACCTGTAACGAATGTTTTGCCCCATTAATCCCGGAACATCTCCTGGTGGTGGGGCAGTGGTCAGGGATGTCGCCCTGCAACCCCATGCAAATGGACACCAGATCCTTTCGATTGCCTCACATTGCTTTCCCATCAAGACATTCCTCCTTTCCCATCAAGACATACCATACAACCAGGGTTCTCACAGGCTGCCTCTAGTCCCCCTTCCCATGGGATAGTACGTTCAATCATTATGACTTTCCTAGCTGATGCCGACTATAACACTAAGCCGGCCTCAAGGAAGTAATGCGATCTCAGAAGGGAATTTTAGCTGATGGTCAAGGTCAACCACCACTGACCACTCACTTCCATGTGCCAGGAATTACCTTTCCTCCCTCCGTGCTGTGCCTTGTGCAGCACCACCCTTTTTAACAAACTCAATGTACTTCTTCTGAGGAGCATGATGGCCTTTGTTGGCTTTTAATCTACAAACATCAAGGATCTCTGCAAGCTTTTGCAGAACCTGATCAGGCCACTACCTATACCGTCTTTGTGCCAAGGCAGTCTTGTGCCCAGCCAACATGTGCTGCAGATTTGCTCTTGGGGCCTCGCAGAGGGGACACCTCTCCTCTTTACCATACCACAGAGACAAATTTCCAGAGCTTAGAAGAGTGTCATAAGTGGATATTATTAGACAACTTAGCCTGCCCTGGGGTATCTTCCACAGGTCAGCCCATCCTAAAACCCTATTAAATGCACCTTCACATATTGTCCAGCGCCCTTGCTGCTGCTGGCTGACTGCTCGAATCATATACCCATCCTCTTCCATCTTAGTTACTTCTGTCACTACCATCGCTTTCCTCTGTTTTTTTAAAGGCTGCTGACCATATTTTGGGACCCATCCCCCATCCAAGGCCTGCTCTTCCTGATTGGGTTCTTTCAACAATCTCTTGTTGCTTCAGTCTTGAAACTGCCCTGTTTATAACCTCCTCTGCCTTCTAGGCATGGCCTGTTCAGACCTGGGCTTGACAAGCTCTCACTGACTGGTCTGTTAATTCCCTTAATTCTAAGAACAGCCTGGTCTTCTCCTGCTTGTAACTAAGGGTGATGGACTTTAATGTCAGTTGTAAGGTATTTCTTTCAAACAATGCTACATCTGAAAGGCAATGCGGAAAGCCCAGCCATTTCCTGATGTAACTGTTGGCCTTGGTGTGCAACCTTGCCACTGCCGCTGCAGTGATCTCACACATCTTTAGCGGCCACATCAAGCGATGATACAATGTAAATTGGTAACACCAAACCTTGTATTTACCTGGGAGATGACATCTGCCTATCTTATCCAAGCCCTCTTTCAGCTGCCTCAGAACCAACCCTGCCATGTGTTTATCTGACAGATCTGCTGTGTATTCTCTCCCTAAACTTCACATGGGCTGCTCTGCCAGCATCGGGATTCTTTCACCATCTACCTCAAATGATATGTTGTCGCTTCTAATCCCCTTATGACTAGAAAGGCAAAGTGACTTTGCTGGCTTGATCTTCATCCTGGCCCATGCCAAAAGCTCTTTCAGCCTTTTTAAGAGTAAACCATGAGCTGGGCCACTTATTTGCAACACAATTCTAAGACCCTTATTTTAAGCTAAATTTACTTTTGTGCCACTAACTGTTTAACTTATTCCCTCAGAGAAAAATAATTGATAACCACTGACCTTGCTTTTGTGACAACTCTTCTGTGTTAGTTTACAGTGAAATCAGCTGTCGAGTGTATCATTGTAAAGTGTTACTCTGGGCTCCCAAAGGCTTGTCTATGAGAAAGTGTGCATCTGGGTGTGCTAATCACCTTATTCATCGTGTCACACCCCAGGGAAGAGAGGGAGAGGAAGGCCTGTTAAGTGTTTGGAGAAACACTTTAGCAGTGTCAAATGCGATACCTCCATCGCTTCCTCAGCAAAGCAACTCCTGTTTTCACACCGGGTGCAGCATCAAAACTTGGATATGCATCAACTTTTCCAGAGTGGGAAATGTAAGGACTAAGAGACAGAAAAACAGTCAAATATGGCTCAGGAATCGCACTCTGGTGTGTTGCAGACTGCAAAAACTTCACAATGCATTACAACAAAGTCACAGAGTGTTATCTAATTCAAGCGTTTCTCAATTTTTATTAGGCAGGACCCCAGAACTGCACATTTTGGATGTTTTCCGTATCTGACACCCATTTCTTGTCTTTGAATGAGAATCATAATATCTCACCAGTACATGTGAGGTACCAGAATTTACCTTGGTAACATTTGACATCTGGTCAACATGCAACAATAGACACAGTTATAATATGTAGCCGGTGGGTTGAAAATAATCACCACAGGATACAAATATATATTTTTGGGGATTTACTCTGACGGCTATTTGACAAAAGAGAAAAAACAGCGGTCGTTTTGGCCGTATTGTATTTAAAAAATAATAATAAAGAAAATACAGAAACTGAAATATGGTTCAACAAAATACAACTAATGAAATATGGTAGAGGCCAGTCCTGCATGTGCAAAAACATGGTCAAACTCCACACATGCAATCCATATGCATCCCAAAGAATTATCAACTGATGAACAAAACCGGGAGCTCTCTTGCACAATGCATATTCTCACGTCTCCAACAACACTTTGTGTAGAATTTTATATTTACCCAAAGAATTCTCAAATGATGAACAAACAGGGAGCTCTCCTGTACCATGTATGCTCTTCCATCTCTAACAGGAGAGAGTGCCGAAAAGCAGGTGTCCCAAAACTCTGGTGTCGCAAAAACTCTGGTCTTAAAGGGGCCACATCCAATTTATGACTAGAGTTAAATTACATGAAATTTCTTCAATTGGCTACAAATAAATAAAAAGATATGATTTCAACATACAGTACATACAGGGTCTTCTATATTTTTCAGGCCAAGGACCCCTTGGTGGACAGAGAAATGGAGCAGGGACCCCTTGTAACATATTGTATAAAACTAATGGCTTATGCTAAAATGCAGATAATGCCATATTATTGCATTTACATACTTTCTTATGATGATTACATTGCAATTAAAATAATCATTATTGATGTCTTATACCACTTTACTTACAGTAATAACATTTTGATGTGGGAAGGAACACATTAGCAATTATATATTACGGTACAATAAGGCTAAAGGCACCCCTTAAGGAAAGTGTGCTTTTTTTCTGGTCGCAAAGAGTTTTAAAATTGAAAAAAATAAATGTTTTTTTTTTAATACTGATGAAGAAACATTATAACAGATTTTTTGTTCTTATTAATGTGAAAATGACAAAGATTAGAAATTAAATATGACATGTTATGACATGTTCTTAGGAGTACCATCCCTGCTGGCAAGTGACCATGGTATAAGCAGGATAATCCACGGCTAGGTGTGCTTTAATTGATTTTAATGTACTTCCGCTTCACGTCGGGTGGGTCTTTGCCTCCACATCTTGCATTAAAATCGTTACACGCACACCTAGTCGTGGATTATCCCTTACTTATGAGTTAAAGTGTCCGATAAAAGAGCGGTTAATGAGAAGTAGTATTCGGCTGTTCTTGTTCATTACTGGCAGCCCCCAAGAGGGGACCCTCTCCATGTAAAATAAAACAGCTTTTGTAAGGTTACTGATATGATGGAAGTCTTTATCTCATGTGATTGCTCATGATTTTCTACATATGTTTAAAAATTACAATTGATTTCTTTAGAAGTAAAACTTTTGCAATGAGCAACAAATTACCGAGTGTACATTTAAGAAAAACATTGTGTTTTGGGGGGCTTTCAGCACCTGCAACAAGGGTTGTTATTTTACCCCAAGTAGTATCCTTTCGTTTATTAGACAGCTATTGAAAAACTTTTAATTTATCACCTTAAACAAATCTAAAATGACAAAAAAGCATTTTGTCTCAAAATATATGACAAATGTTCTGCCATGCAACTCTGTGTGGCACAAGCTGATATGTTCTTTGAACTTGTTATCTGTTAGCCAATTGGCTAACTCATTTGTGACATGTTAAGCAAATCGGTTCACATGGTGTAAGATGATTGGTTCTTAGACATGTAATTGGGTAGCCAATCAACTTGCGTCTCTCTCTTAGTCTGACATTTAAATGGCTCAGTTTTGCGGATAAGCTGGATTCTTTGCAACGCATTGCGAGAGTATTTTGTCTGAAAATGCTATTTGCTCAAGTGGTTTGCTGGAGCTTTGCTCCTATCAGCTTGCACAGTAAGGTCTGCTTTTGACCATGTCTCATAGAAGCATGTCTTTAACAAGGTAAGCCTTGGCCAAATCTGGCTGGCACACATCGCTATTTTAGGTTATTAGATTAAATAAATCCACACATAGTTGGATCACTAGTTAACCCTTTCGCACATATGATCGCACTGGTTTGATTACACTAGGCTGGGCTCAGACATGTACCATCAAAGTGGTGCAATCTGCATTCGTACTGCTGTTTAGCACAGAGAGGGACTGAGGCGGTTGTCATAATAAATCAGCTGCTCAAATAGTCTTTTCAACATCACAATATCTTTATTTTTTATGCTACAAACATTCAAATAATCAGCAATTAAAAGTATAAAGTCATTACCGATGTTTTATGATGTCAAACCAAGAATATATAAACTAGTCAATCCACTTGAGCCTTCTCCCACTCCATCACTCATTCTCACCACTTCTGGGGCTGGGAAAGTGGAAGGGCTAGGTTTTTAGAACCTTCTATGCTTCTATCACGAACTCAGAATTGCATGCTGCATTGCAATATAAACAATATGGAGCACGCATACCTGGCAAAAGCATTCACAATCACATCTTATCTATCATAATCAATCATTCATTATAAACATCCAAAAACCACATTATAGGTTTGATAATATATAATCTGACCTGCAGTGCATCTGCTTTGAAGCGAACGATGGCATTATTTTTAATTACTGCGCGCATTAAAGAACTCACGCTGGGGGATCCATCTGTACAGGAGAAACTCATGTGTGAAAGGATTAAATAAGCTCTGGGCCCTCCTTGTTTAGGTATACTTTATGAGTCAGGTCACAAGCCACTTTAGATTTGGCCAATAGGCCGAGGCACACTTTTAAATTTAGTTCATTAGCGTTGCACCCCGTTCACACTGCCAGTGACACAGAGCAAAAAAGAGACACGTTCCCATTCATTTTCAATGAGGGCAGAATGACTTCCGGCGACAGTGACCATTAGCACAAGATGTGGGCATGGCGAGGGACCTGACAAAGTTGAGAAAACATAATTTTTAACTTTTTGCAAATGAAGAGCAACATTTGGGAGCGACTACCAATGAGAGAGAAGGCAGTGAAGCTCACATCACCCATCTCCTATGAGTGTGAGATACTGGAGACAAATGCAGGCAAGAAGGAAGAGAGGTTAAAAGTTTCTGTAAGCGATTTCAATGTTCTATATCATTTGTCTGTAACCACATTTACATTACATTTATGCATTTGGCAGATGCTTTTATCCAAAGCGATTTACAGTGTACTTATTACAGGGACAATTCCCCTGGAGCAACCTGGAGTTAAGTGTCTTGCTCAAGGACACAATGGTGGTGGATGTGGGGATCGAACCAGCAACCTTCTGATTACCAGTTATGTGCTTTAGCCAACTACACCACCACCACTCACTTCACTCCACATACATAGATATGGGCTAATAAAAAGTATGTGTGGAAAACCGTGTAGGTATTCTGAGTGAGTTTGATTCTCATTTTAATAGATCGTTCCTCTTGTTCATGAAATGATGCACTGAGCACTGCTGCAGGTTATATAAAACGCTCTTCCCTGCAGAATGTTAATTTTTAGAGGCAAGAGAATGGATTCCTTGTCAAAATATAATGATATCTTAATTTTACTGGCAGTATCATCTGTAATCAACATTTCAAAAGCTACTATTGCTATTTAGTGTCTTGGGAGAAAAAATCAAAAGAGTATTTTACACTGGGGGACCTTTAGACTTAAGTGCCCTAAAATCTACAATGCTGTTTAATGATTCAATGAGTTAAATCATGTGTGTTAAATCAGGGAGACATCTAAAATGTCCAGCACTAATGGTTCCTCCAGAACCAAGATTAGAAACCCTCTAACTGACATATAAAACAATTTGTTACACCACAAATAAAAGGATGATGGGTATGGGGCATGGTTACATACATATAAGCATGACTGCACATTGAGCAAGACATATTGGGTGCAACACTTACCTGACAGGACAACTTCCACCAGGTCCCCCTCCATAATGTCTGCTGCGCACCTCACCAACTGCAGAATGTTCTCAGAGTTTGGATCATGGCGGAAAAGCAGAATCTTGTCATACATCCCATAGAAGCCACATTCTGGGAACTGTGACGAATAAAAAAAAAAATGTCTGTCAGGTGTTAGTGAATGTAAGAAAGACTATACTGGGTGTGTGCTGTTTAGTTCACAATGTTATCTTCCATGAAGGGACTGCTTGTCTAGTCATGCCAGACATATAATACTTCTAAAAGCCCTGCCCACATATTCATCTGACAGCAAACATCTCTTATCTAAAGCATATTAAAGCTTATATTATAGCAGCTTCCATTAAAGTAACTCGCAAACAGCCTTATAATCGCTCTTGGTGACAAACCTTACTGATAAAAATATTTATAGTATTAAATACTTTTATTTTTTCCCTTTTTTTGACTGCTCTTAAACAGTTTTATGAACAGCAGCCTCACAATCAATTCAATGTCAAAAGAGGAGAGCAACATATTGACTGACCCGTGTAGACCGCTGGGGAAATGGCTCACTAGCCTCATTCCCTATTGATCCCTGCTGGGTTGAGTTGCAGCAACACTGCAGAAAAGGCCTGCATGTAATGGCAATTCAAACCTACACAATTCACAAAGGGAACTCATATCTAAGCTATTTGGACTTTATTACACCACAAATAAAAGAGAAGGCAAATAAAAGCTACTCTGTCTGCCACAATGAACTTGTATTTGAACTTTTATTTGCATTGAAATGATTATGTAAGTATATACTCTCACATATGAAGATCCAGAATTTGCTCTTTTAAACCTTGGAAGAAATATTGGAGATCTCAGTTATGTTTCATTTAAGTCAACTTTGTCTCTGATGTTTTCTTCTCAGATTCCTTAAAACATTTTTTAATTAATTGTGACAATTGTCGATGTGCAGTAATTGATATTAGTTCAGCTATATAAAAAAAAATCAATGTTGACAGCATACTGTAGCTCAGATAATTTGGTCTTGGAAGTAGTAGATGATGAGAAATATTTGAGTTCAGACAGAAATCATCAAAACTAACTTTTGATTGCACACGTTAGTATCTCGGCAAATCTGAGCATAGTTTGAGACTTTTTGAGATGAGAAAAATCTAAAAAGCAGGGGACGTAAGCAGAAGTCTCTATTTATTTAATCTCTTGGCTGTCTATGAGAAACTAATGAGGTAATATTAATGAGATCTCATTTGTTGGGGGAACACCACAGCTTTTTAGGTTAGTAATATAATTAAATGAATGCATGACTTGTTATAATATGATCTGCCACTAAAAAGCATTCACTTAATTTAAGTTATAATTTTGAATGGGCATGCTCCCTCTGCATTCAAACATATTGGTGCACACATAAATCTGTTCTCTGAGACATCTTTTATGTTCCTGAATGAATTTTCTTCACATTTCATAAATGTTCTGCTCTGGTTTTGCAACCATGCAGCTGACAGCATGTACTGTATGAAGCATTCTGATATTTCTTTATGCATTGAAAATGACAAAGATTCACGAAGCCTCTGCGAATTATATTTCTAAAGAGGCAGTCACGGAGAAGAAAGTATGGCACAAATCTCAATAGGAAATGAAAGAATATGGAGAGAATCCAGTTTCTAAATAGAGACACTGAACAGCACTGACTAACAAAAGAACTGTGTGTTTAGAAAGCAATTGTGGGATTATAAAATGTATCCATCCAAGATATCTGGATGCTAACAGACTGTGAAAGCATTTGATGATTATAAGGCTACAGGTTAACAGATTGAACGCTCATCATTTGCTTTGTTCCCAATCCAGTCGTCCTATATAGCCATGTCACATTTATTCACAAGTCTGAGCTTCTCAATGAAAAATTTGCAATTTCAAGTCTGAACCTCTGAAGAGCAGCTGATCTGTGGTAATGTTTTAAGCTTGCTTCTAACCAGAGCACTGGTTTGGTGAAAATAAAGATGACTGTTATTGTTAAGCAACCCAGCAGAAGCGCTCACCTCCAAACGCCCACACAAGTTATACACTGCACCAAAATGTGTTGTTGCCGTATCATTCAGTTACTGACTATTCACCAAGGCGATACACTCGGGTTTTAAAAGCATGCCACTGCAAGCACAGATTCATGGTCAATTCACACCTAAAATGCAGGGTTATTTTAGTAAACGAAAACCAAGACGAAAACTACTAGGTTGAAATGTTATTGTGAACTGAAATAAAATAATTAAAGGGATAGATCACCCAAATGAAAATTCTGTCTTTATTTACTTACTGTACCTTAATTTCAACTAATGTTAGACAGAATGTTAGTCTCAGTCACCATTCACTTTCATTGCATCTTTTTTCCATACAATTAAAGTCAATGGTGACTGATGGTAACATTCTGCCTAATATCTCCTATTGTGTTCCAAGTAAGAAAGAAAGTCATACAGGTTTGGAACAACATGAGGGTGAGTAAATGACATAACTTTAATTTTTGGTTAACTATCCCTTTACCATAAGGTAAACAAAAAACTAGAATAATTCAAAACAAAAAACTGTGGTTAAATAATTAACATAAAATATCATTTTAGTTATCAACAAGCACTCAAAATTACAATGGCTTGTGAATGACAGAGCACTCGTCATTCTGTTATAAACGAACAGTAACCTTCATGTAACTTTTGTGCAATGATTTCATAGGTCCTTTGTACATAGGGCCTTCTCATTTCAGACCATTTTAAACGTTGCTATGAATGCACAGCCATGCAAATTCCAAGTAAATTGTGCCTTAATCTTAACCATTGTCATGACAATCAACATGTATCTTATCTTTCTGCTGTGCAAGAGAAACAAAAAGTAGCAGGTACAGTATTAAGCAAATATGTTGTTTCCTACAGTTCCTGTGTGAATACAGATGCAGCATCTTTCCTAATAAGCCTTGCTTAGTTAAGATGTAAATCCAAACTCTGGAAATATTCTATTGGTTCCTCAAACGATTCCTTAAGTAAACTTACTAAAACTAAAATATATAAAAACTAAATAGAAATATGTTTATCGGGGAAAACCACTAAACTGTAACTGTCAAAACCTTTGCTGAAACTAAGACTAAATTGAAATGTAAAGTCAATTTGAAAATAGCTATTAAAACAAAAACAAAAACAAAAAAATGCTAAATGATACTAACCTTGGTCATATCAAACCAATGCATTGAAATTAGATTTAAGTACTGAGCACATATACAGATTTCCTCCCAATAATCAAATTCCATTGTGGCTGATCAGCAATGCTAACAATTTTATCAGATTCAAATCGAACATTTGCGGGATAAAGTATGTTTTTGCTTTTTCTTTCACCCCGTCTTGCTGTTTAATTGTACAGATTCTTTCCTCTCTTGTCTAGCTCTAATAATTTCTACACAATGAAGATACACAGAGGCAAGTGTGCTTTTGAGGTCACCATGACAGCAGCCTCACTGTAACAGTGTGGGTTGTCATGGCAGCGGACACCCAAGGCTCTTTCCTGATTGAGCACTATTCATTTGTTTGGCACAAATGGATGCACATATATCTGCTGCATGTCTGAGACATCAAAGCTGGAGACACACCGATCCTTGTCATCAACCCCTTGGGAGATGTCTGGCTCTGATCGGTGGAATCCTCTGACAATAACTCCACGTTATTGCCTCTGAGAGAGCTGCCCGTACCACCTCGCTTGATGGTCTTTCATGACTGTCATTTTCTGCCATCTCTCTGTATGTGTTTTATAGATGACAGGGTAGCTAGTAATAAGAACATCAATTTGGTTGTCGTCTTCCCTTTAAACAACTGGTTGCTGAAGCTGGTTGTCAGGGTGGAGCGAGCATTTGTGTTTGTGGAAAGAGGCAGGTATGTTGGGAGAAAAGGGAAGGAGGCAGATAGATAGGCAGAGAGACAGAGAACGAGAGAGCACTCTGAAAGCTCGTAAGGAGTGAATCATCTGTTCTGTCAACCCCCTCTCGCCTACGCCATACCAGGCTCAATGCTCTGCTCTTAACGTTATGCCATGGTTCCTTCCTCCCAGCACCATTTTGACATGCTAAAGAACCTTGGCCCTTTAATTACTCAAACTAATGATATCAACCTGTTGTCATATTGTTATACATGCATTATATTAGTTCTATGCATAATTTATATTGTATTACATATCGTTCCTTACTACAAATATTACAATTAAAACTTTAGCACATACAAATACATTTTTATATTACTCTGGATATGCAATGTAGAATCATTTTTAATCATTTAATCAGGATATTTTTGTCCTCCCATACAGAAATCTGGCAATTATATGTAAAACATATACAGCTCTTGCCTGGTTGCCCACTAAAGCTAAGCAGGATTGAGCCTGGCCAGTACCTGGATGGGAGACCACCTGGGGAAAACGTCATGGTTACTGGTGTAACCTCCGTTCCCTGATGGAGGGAACGATATGTTGTGTCGATGTAGTGACACTAGGGGTCACCCTTGGGAGCCGGAGACACCTCTGGTCTTTGATAAAAGGCCAATGAAAACTGGCGAGTGGTATTTGCATGCCATATGGGTATAATAGGAGCTGGTATGCAACCACTCATTCAGGTTTTATGCTGAGGAGCCGATATAAGGTCCGGCCATTTCAGCGGGTAGTTCAGCGTTGTGGCAGGAGGGACACAACGTCTCGTTCCCTCCATCAGGGAACGGAGGTTACACCAGTAACCATGACATTCCCTATCTGTCACTCACTCGACGTTGTGTCGATGTAGTGACACTAGGGGTCCCTATATGAAACGCCACAACTGGCTGAACTGTGTTACGTGAACTGGCGGTGTGTGGTGGGCAGACGGCTGTGTGCCTCATAGCCAGCGCACAAGGTCGACATGTAACCTCCCCCAACATAGTTATGAGTGTCGAACGGTCCTTTTTGGGGACAAGTCGACTACCCAAAGATAGAGACAGGCTTAACCCAGTCGTGGCCTCTTTTCCCCTTATCTGACTGGGCCGCCAGGTCTAGTCGGGGGGAGTCCCTCCCAAGAGGAAGACCACACAACGACCAAAGAGAGGGGGGGATATTTAAGTGGAAGAATACGTCACATGGTCTTTCCAACCATGTGGAGAGCCTTCAAGGTAGATTCTGCCCAATGGGGGAGGAGTTACTACAAACATGGAGACTGGGGCAGAGGGGCTCTGCCCAAGGAAGACGCAGTTTGCCAGCAGGGAAACGAACTAGCGGAAGATATATATCGCATGAGGTTAGCCTTACAAGGAACCGCCACATGCGGAGCACCTACCCCAGAACAGGGCTCTTAGTTAGTGCGTGTACTGGGCCAGCAGCGAGTCTCTCCGAAAACTCGACTGCCACAGGGCTCGGAGGAAGTCAACCAGGGAACAAAGTTTGTGAACACTACTGGGAATTAATGGCACACGTCTTCAGCTCCAAGGGAGGTGGAAGGCGCTATGTGCAAGTGATAAACCCGGCCAGCTATCCCGGGCTTATCCGCTTGTGTTGCGTGCCACTACCTGGGATGAAACCGGTTCCACCCGGAGGTTGTAGAACCTTGCACAGGTGTTGGGTGTTGCCCAGCATGCTGCTCTGCAAATGTCTGTTAGAGAGGCACCCCTGGCCAGGGCCCAGAGAGCCGCTACACCCCTGGTAGAATGGGCTGGTAGCCCTACCAGGGCCGGCATGTCCTAGGCGACATATGCAATAGTTATGGCGTCAATGAGCCAGTGGGCGATCCTCTGCTTGGAGACAGCGCTTCCTTTCCACAGTGCACCAAAGCAGACAAAGAGCTGCTCAGAGATTCTAAAGCTCTGCATGCGATCCAAATAGATGCGTAAAGCATGCACCGGACAAAGCGACAACAGGGCTGGGTCTGCCTCCTCCTGGGGCAGCGCTTGCAGGTTCACCACCTGGTCCCTAAAGGGGTGGTGGGAACCTTGGGCACATACCCGGTCAGGCTCTCAGGATCATGTGAGAGTAACCTGGACCGAACTCCAGGCACGTTTCGCTGACAGAGAACACTTGCAGGTCACCTACCCTCTTGATGGAAGTGAGTGCAGTCAGGAGGGTAGTCTTCAAGGAGAGTGCCTTAAGCTCGGCTGACTGCAAAGGCTCAAAGGGGGCTCTCTGTAGACCCTGAAAAACTACAGAGGTCCGATGAGGGAACAAGGCGCGGTCTGGAGGGATTCAGCCTCCTGGCGCCTCTTAGGAACCTGATGATCAGGTCGTGCTTCCCTAAGGACTTACCGTCGACTGCGCCATGGTGTGCTGCTATGGCGGCAATGTACACCTTCAAGGTGGAAGGGGACAGCCTCCCTTCCAACCTCTCCTGCAGGAAGGAAAGCACTGATCCGACTGCGCATCTCTGGGGGTCTTCCTGATGGGAAGAACACCACTTAGCGAACAGACGCCACTTAAAGGCATACAGGCACCTCGTAGATTGGGTCCTAGCCTGAGTGATCGTGTCTACCACCACAGATGGTAGACCGCTTAGGTCTTCCGCATCCCGTCCAGGGGCCAGACATGGAGATTCCAGACGTCTGGGCGCGGGTGCCAGAAAGAAGGTCCTTCCTCAGGGGAATTCACCAGGGGGGAGCTGTTGCGAGCAGCGTGAGGTCCGAGCACCACGTCTGGGCGGGCCAGTAGGGTGCTACCAGGACGACCTGCTCCTCGTCCTCCCTGACCTTGCATAGGGTCTGTGCAAGCAGGCTCACTGGGGGAAACGCATATTTCCACATGCCAGGGGGCCAGCTGCGTGCCAGCGCATCTATGCTGAGGGGGGCCTCGGTCAGGGCGTACCAGAGAGGGCAGTGGGGAGGATTCTTGGGAGGCAAACAGGTGCACCTGTGCCTGTCGAATCGACTCCAAATCAGCTGGACCACCTGAGGGTGGAGTCTCCACTCTCCCCTGAGGGTAACCTGTCATGACAGCGCATCCGACTTGAAGTGCTGCTGACTCCAGAGGAGGAGACGGCGGGCGGGTTGTGACATATGAGAGTGCAAACCGCCTTGGCGGTTGACATATGCTACCGTTGTCATGTTGTCTGTCAGAACTAACACGTGCTTGCCCTGGATCAACAGCTGAAACCTCCACAGGGTGAGCAGAATTGCCAACAACTCGAGGCAGTTGATGTGCCAATGCAGTCGCGGACCCGTCCAAAGGCTGGCGGCTGCGTGCCCGTTGCAAACAGTGCCCCAGCCCATTTTGGAGGCGTCTGTCTGACCACGACGTGCCTGGAGACCAGTTCTAGAGGAACACCTGCCCGTAGAAACGAGAGGTCGGTCCAAGGGCTGAAAAGACTATGACAGACCAGCGTGATGACCACGCGACGTGTCCCATGGCGCCATGCCCATCTCGGGACTCGAGTCTGGAGCCAGTGCTGAAGCGGCCTCATATGCATCAACCCGAGCGGGGTGGCCACCACCGAGCATGCCATATGCCCCAGGAGCCTCTGAAAAAGTTTCAGTGGAACCGCTGTTTTCTGTTTGAATGCCTTCAAACAGGCCAGCACTGACTGGGCATGCTCGTTCGTAAGGTGCACCGTCAAGGAGACTGAGTCCAACTCCAAACCGAGAAAAGAGATGCTCTGAACTGGGAGGAGCTTGCTCTTTTCCTAGTTGACCCGAAGCCCTAGTCGGCTGAGGTGTGAGAGCACCAGGTCCCTGTGTGCGTATGACATGTCATGAGAATGAGCTAGGATTAGCCAGTCATCGAGATAGTGGAGAATGCGAATGTCCACCTCCCTTAACGGGGCAAGGGCAGCCTCTGCAACCTTCGTAAAGACGCGAGGAGACAGGGACAGGCCGAAAGGGAGGACCTTGTACTGATACGCCTGACTCTCGGACGCAAACCGCAGGAAGGGTCTGTGTCGAGGAAGGATCGAGACGTGGAAGTATGCATCTTTCAGGTCTACCGCCGTGAAACAATCTTGATGCCGGACGCTTGCCAGAATGCATTTTTGCATCAGCATCTTGAACGGGAGTCTGTGTAAAGCCTAGTTCAGAACTCACAGGTCCAAGATTGGCCGCAACACACCGCCTTTTTTCGGTATGATGAAGTAGGGGCTGAAAAACCCCTTCTTCATCTCGGCTGGAGGGACAGGTTCTATCGCGCCCTTCCGTAGGAGGGTAGTGATCTCCGCGCAAGGCAGCAGCGTTTTCGTCTTTCACCAAGGAGAAGTGGACACCGCTGAACCTGGGCGGACACCCGGTGAAGTGAATCGCGCAGCCGAGTCGGACAGTCCTGACCAGCCATCGCGACGGATTGGAAAGCGCAAGCCATGCGTCCAAGTTCCGCGCAAGGGGGACCAAAGGGACAACATCATCGGACGTACCGGCAGGTGGGGCCTCGCGGCGGGGCGGAGCTCGAGGTGCCACACCACGTCATGGCCGTGCTGAGTCTAAGGACTTCGAAGCACTTACCTGGCTGCTTGTGACCACCCCCAGAACAGCCTGGGACTTACCGTCGGAGGAAGAGGCCTGTCCTCGTGACCCGTGGAGACCACATCGGAGGCGGATTTGTGCCACAGCTGAGTGCTGAGGGGTGGGAGACCACCGCTGGAGCGCCAAACCTGCCAAATAGAGTGGTGGACGGTGGTCGTGATGACGGTCGTGCACACCGGATACGTGACCCAGGGAACAAGTTAACCGCTCTTGCTGAGCTCTTGAGTACTGCAGCCACTTGGGCATGCAGCGCAATTAAATGCAAAAGGTAACAAAAAGATGGAGATCTGCTTACCAGCTCCAGAGCAGCTGGTTTCGTTGTCCCTGGGCTGCCCGTCTCAAGGACACTTTGAAGCCTTTCACGGGTTCTGGGCGACCACGAGACGGGTGGTGTCTGCTTCCCACGCCGGGGCTGGGCCGAAGGGGTGGGCTGCGGCAGAGCCGGTGCAGTCACCGCAGGGGGACGCCCTTGGCGATGAGTAGACGGGGTGCGGAATCTTGAGCCGCGCCGGGGCAGGATATGCCGGCTAGCATCCATCTACTGCTCTACCATCGAAAACTGCTGGGCAAAGTCCTCAACGGTGTCGCCAAATAGGCCCACCTGGGAAATGGGGGCAGCAAGGAATCGTGTCTTGTCAGCCTCACCCATCTCGACCAGGTTGAGCCAAAGATGGCACTCCTGGACCACTAGTGTGGCCATCGTCCGCCATGACCTCCGTCGCTCGGAGAGCGAGGTCGGTCGCCAAGCGCAGTTCCTACATCAATCCCGGAACGGAACTATCCTCGTGCAGTTCCTTTAGCGCCTTGGCGGACTTGCAGGAGAGCCATGGCATGCAGGGCAGAGGCGGCTTGTCCAGCGGAACCGTAGGCCTAGGTCGTCAGAGACGATGTAAACCTACAGGCCTTGGACGGGGGGTTTGGGCGCCCGCGCCAGGTGGCGGTGCTCTGCGGGCATAGGTGCACCGCGAGTGCCTTTATCCACCAGGGGATTGCCGAATAGCTCTTGGCCGCCCCACCATTGAGGGTAGTGAGGGTGGGGAAGCTGAAAAGATCAGGACCGGGCAGTAAAACTGGCCTCCCGTGACCTTGTCAGCTCTTCATGCACTTCCGGGAAGAAAGGAACGGGGGCAGGGCATGGCTTTGAGCGGCGCCGCGAGCCCAGGAACCTGCCCTGGAAAGCATATCGTCATCTCCGCATCAGCCTATGACTGGGCAATCGACCCCGAAGGGAGGAGCCCAGCTGAGGCTTCCGACTGGACGAGCCCACTCTCCGATGCTGCGCTCGAGAGCTCATCACTTTCACGGGCTCCGAATAAGAGGTCGAACTCGCCGTGAGACGAGCTGGCGGACTCATCCGGAAGCCCGATCGGGGCAGACGAGCGTGCTGGGGAATGGGAGGTCCGCGGGGGGACACCCGGCGGAGGCGGTCCCATTGGGGTCCCCAAATCGCCCCCAGTGCTAGCCGCGCTGGCCTCATACCCGTGGGTAAAAGGACCAAGGCGGGAGCCTCTGGGGTGGCTTGCTTTCTTACCAAGGCGAGCCGCGACCGCAACGTTGCCATGGACATATTCTTGAAATGAGAACATGACCATCCACAAATGCTGTCTCCGCGTGAGCAGTGCCCAGACACGAAAGACAGTGATCGTAACCGTCAGAAGGCGAGAGATAACAAGCGCAACCAGGAATAACACACAATCGGAAAAGCATCTTTAAAAAGACGTGTCTTTAAAACACGTTCCGTGTGTGCCGCTCTTTTAGAGAAATATACTCTTTTAGAGAAATATACTCTTTCAGAGAAATATACTCTTTTATCTCTGCCGAAGTGCCCAGGGGCATTCTCTGCAGTGCACCAGTGCAGAGGGGGGAGAAGCCGCTGAAATGCACCGTCAGATCCAGCAGAGGTGAATGAACAGTAGTATTCAGCTCAGTGAGCATGACCATTCGGCTCCGAAGAGAAAATCTGAATGAGTGGTTGCATACCAGCTCTTTTTATACCCGTATGTCCGGGGGAGTGGCATGCAAATACTACTCGCCAATTTTCATTGGCCTTTTATCAAAGACCAGAGGTGTCTCGGGCTCCCAAGAGTGACCCCTAGTGTCACTACATTGACACAACATCGAGTGAGTGACAGATAGGGAACTGTGGTTGCTGCAGGAAGAGGTATTAGGGAGGCCAACAGGGTGTGCTCACCCTGTGGTCTGTGTGGGTCCTAATGCCCCAGTATAGTGAAGGGGACACTATACTGTACAAAAGCACCGTCTTTCGGATGAGACGTTAAACAGAGGTCCTGACTCTCTGTGGTCATTAAAAATCCCAGGGCATTTCTCATAAAGAGTAGGGGTGTAACCCCGATGTCCTGGCCAAATTCCCCCCATTGGCCCTGATCTATCATGGCTTGAATTGGCTACATCACTCTACTCTCTCCTCTCCACCAACAGCTGGTGTGTGGTGAGCGTACTGGCGCACTATGGCTGCCGTCGCATCATCCAGGTGGATGCTGCACACTGGTGGTGGTTGAGGAGAGTCCCCCTATACTATGTAAAGCGCTTTGAGTGTCTAGAAAAGCGATATATAAATGTAAGGAATTAATTAATTAATTAATTTTAAAAAGTCACATTCTTGTACATACAATAAATGCAACATATATTTCAAAATTCCACAAAAATGGCTGTATGGCCGTACATACATTTATATGTAACATATTTTCCCAAGTCAGTGGAATTTTAATATATACAAACAGTACATGTCCAAATATATAAATTATAATTTTATATATTTTCATTTACATGCATATATCAGATTTTTTGATGGGCTGGAGGCTTTGTAATAATGCTAATGAGAATGATCAAAAATAAATCTCTGCAATGTGATTATAGTGCAACTATTATATGCACCAAACAAGAACATTGGAACATATTTACTAACCATGTGTAATCCAGATTTTTGTGTAAAAATGTTTGCACATGGGTTTTATGTATTTGTTTTCACAAAAAAATCTTGATTCATCAATAAGCTTGCACTTTTTTTCTAAATGGGATAAAATATATAACCAACTAGAACTTATACCAACTATAATTATTGTTATATAGAATTATTATTATATATAATCATTATTATAAAAATATTGTTATGTTCATTGCAGCTTGATCTGAGAGCATAAGCCTATATGCCATATGCACAGGTAGCTAATAAAATTTTATGTGCGACAATTTTATGTGCATATGCATACAAAAAAGAACACTTGTACTCAATTACTAGTGAACGCTTCACACTCTGCACACACTGTAATGCGTAGGAGGGCTGCCCTTTGGCATCAAAGCCATGCATCACACATGTTTCCTCATACATAGCTGATTTAAGGGAGGTGATTTGGAAACAACAGACAATACGTAACGTTACACCACACAAACCAAAAGCTGTTTTCCACTTTTTCATCAACTCACAAATGTATTTGACACTTTGGAATTCCCCTGAGTGGCAGGGAGAAATGCAGTCAAATTCAGGGGGTTATTTTGTGACATTGTAGAATGTGACAACAATAACAGACAACAACGACAACAGTAGAAAATATGTGACAATCTCTGTATTAGGCAACAAAATCCATGCCAGGAGAAGAATAAATAAGAGCGTATGTACAAAAGAGAAATAGCTGTTCACATGGTACCAAAGTTTGCAGAGCTGGGTGGTTTATTTCTTCACAATGTAAGAAGCCATTCAGTGCGGAACATGAGTGAAATGTTGCACCTCAAGGAAAACAGATTTTGTCCAAACTGAATCCATCAGCATTCTCGCATAATAATCCATTATTTCAAAACAAAAGCATTTTTTTCTTTTTTGGAATACAAGACATCTCACAGCCCAAAATAATGTGTGAGTGGAAATGCATTCTGTTATTATGCACAGCGGTCTTAAAAGTAGCAGTAACTATATACTGTGCCTGGATTTGCACACCTACCAATACACACTACATTTCAGTGTGAGCCAGTCAATGTCCCTAGACAGCATGAACCATAACCACCATCAGTCAATCAGTCTGTTCAAGCGATGTGTAGTCTGCAGGTTAGTAGTCACTGGCTGTGCTGTAACAACCACTGATCAATACTATTGGACCATTGCTCCTCCATTTATAAACCCCATCCACACACAAGAGAAAACAACAGCCAGCATGCTTTCATGATGATATGGTTTTCTATTTTTTCTTAGTTTTGGTCATAAAATTGTATGGGTAGGGATGAAAGTTTTAAAATCAGGAAAAAAAGAAACCTTTAAAGAAACCTTTATCTGGAACAACACATCATATTGAGATCTGAAAACAGGTTCCTCTATTAGTAACATTAAGCTGTGATTAGGGTTGCCAACCGTCCCGAATAATATGGAATCGTCCCATATTTAAGGGAACAAAATTGAGTTCCGTATGAAATTCATACTGGATGCCATTTGTCTCATATTTTAGCATCTCACACCCAAACTGCTGAGAATGTTTCACAAACCGAGAGAAATGTACCTGAAACACACACCTTTCACGTGAGATGAGTGAGATATCGGCTGTTGCTACGTTCCAAGGATGTCACACTTGACAGAAGCGGCTGGGGGAAAGATCAATAACAATCAGTGCACGTTTTTGTCATGTTTTCTGTCAAAAGCAGGAGAATTTTGTCGAGCATATACAGTTGTAGCATTCAAGTGCATGATAATTGTTTCTCACCATTATGATTCCAAAACACCAGTAAACGTACCTATTCATGACATTACATTAAATTGCACTGCATATATCAGTGCTCGTTCTGGAAGAGGGACTCAATAAAGGTGAGAAAAAATTTTACTGCCAAAAAAATGACATTGTAATCCAAGAAGAAATATGAGACTTGTGTCTCTGCAGAACAAAAATGGGCGTTTCCCAATCAGTGGGTGTTTTCAAACCAGGATGGGTGTTTTTCAACCGCTTTACATGACTTGCTTACTACATTAAGATTCCCTATTTTTATTGGATAGTTGAGAAACGCCCATCCTGTTTGGAAACCCCACTGATTACTACATTGAGATTCCCTACTTTCATTGGATATTTTATTTTTATTTTTTTGGTGATACATAGGCCTACTTTTTAACACATTACCTGTAGTCATATACAGTCTACAAACTGATAAGCCCAATTTTATACGGAAAGCCAGTTCATTGGGTTTTAAAAATGGACAAGGCTTAAGCTTAATTATGGGGAAGAAAACGCTTGACTGAAAAATATTGTTTTTCTCTATTTTTGAAAAAAGTAGTGTTTATTAAAAATAAAAATTGATAGAAATTTGGTTCCTCCTTGACATCGGATTAAACTTTGTCATTTTATGTGTAAAGTCTTAGGGATGGTTCACATTGAATGCGTTTTTAAGCCCGTCAGCACTGTTTTTCAATTGTTTTCTGATGTAAACATGCTCTTTGTGGACATTTTAATCCTTTGCGCAGCATCTCGTACAGGAGCCCTTCTAAAAAAATGTTTAGAGCTGCAATGTCCCGTATTTGGCTGGTAGAAAGTTGGCAACCCTAGCAGTGATGTTCCTTCAGAAACTCAAGAGTTGTGCTCCTGTTGCTCAACTGGTAGAGCATCGTGCAAGCAAAGGTCATGGGTTCAATTCCCAGGAAATGCATATTCTGATCAAATGTATAGTTGTATGCACTGTAAGTTGCTTTGGATAAAAGTGTCTGTCAAATGCTTTTGCTGGTAGAGCATGGTGCAATCAACATCATGGGTCTCTAGATCATGGTTTAAACTCCCAGGAAATGTGCATACTGAGCACATACTGTAGCTTGTATGCAATGTAAGTCGCTTTGGATACAAGTGTAGTGTTCCTGTAGCTCATGGTACAAGCAACATAAAGGTCATGGGTTCAATTCCCAGGAAATGTGCATACTAATAAAAAAGTTATAAGTTGTATGCACTGTTAGCCACTCTGGATAAAAGTGTCTGTCAAATGCTTATATGTAAAATCCATACTCATTATTTGTAATACAATAATAATAAATGTAATCAAATTTACCAGATTTTGTATTGGAATGCTAAGGAATGTGCCAAAAAGAATCAGAGAATATCCTGCCATCTATACAAATAACCCCGCTAATCTTAGAGATAGTAAAGGCCTTTATGTTCCAGTTCAGAGCTATACATAAAACTCTCACTCACATTCATTTAAATATGCTTAATCTTGTGGAGGATCATCTGCGTAAGCGACACTATAAGACAAGACTGCACACTGTATCTAATTACAACTCCCTTTTAGTACTGCTAAGATTCTCGTTGTCACCTTAATAGCTGTATGTTCACACTTTATTAGTGAGTATTTTACAGCTCTCTTTCTCAGTGCCGGCATGCCCACTAACTAACCCTTGGCAAAGTGCACTCGGCTGGAGGCAGCGTAAGTTCTGTTGGGCTTTGAGGTGCTACAGCAGATCATTAAAATAACATGACAGGCTTAGCAGGTGGTAGCCCTCTAAACTGACTTGATAATTTCGATATTTTGCCTAAGATAAGGTGAACTGGACTCCCTCGCACAGCATGCAGTGCAACAATCACGAAACAATGTGTAAGCAATGCTTTTGTGTGCCTCTGTATTCGCTGTACCGCTTTCAGTTGTTTAATACAAGATTAAAGAACACAGAAATATTTACAATTCATTAGCCTGTTAAAGAGTGACTTCAAGGTGTTTATTTTGTGGTTGGTTTATTAAATATGCATGTTTAGTTTCACAAAGGGATTTAACAACTAATAACTTAATTATTAGTTAATAACTTGATTATGTCAAAGACTGTTTAGTCTGTATGTATCAGTGAGACAAAGTGCTACAAGTGATAAATTCTTTATCATGAAGCGGATAGTTCTGACCCTAAATTCTGATTGGATGAGCTGTGTTTGAATTCATTGTAAAACTTTTCTTTCTCTATTAATGCATTGCTTGGAAACTGTAAACAGTTTACAGTTCGGGTAATTAACTATATTGCTTAACAGAAGAATTGTTTAATTCGATAATAATTATTAATATTAATATTAATACATGTAATTGTCTTTAATCCTATTGCACATTGTGAGACACTTGATCTGTAAAATATTGGATGATATTTTGTGGTTCAAATTCAATGACTCCTGAATGACACAAATGAAGTCGACTAGAATTGTCCTTTGGTAAACTGGACATCTACTGTGTTTACTCATGCACGTGCACAAAAGGCATTTTCATGGAAAGCTATGGTTTGTACCTGGAGAGACCTTGGCAAAGTTTTCCTGAGAAGATAACTGCGTGAACACTAATGAAAATGATGTAACCTCCCAGCAAATGGCATTGACATTGAAACAAACACTACATATTTTTAGCCATTTCAATTACTGCAACATGCAGTGTTTACTTCATTACCGAAAGCAATTAACAAGCTTCTTTGTTAACTTTCCCAGTCCTATTTCCACACTGAGTCCATTTCTCAAGCCCCATTATGCCTAGTTACTGACAAGCAACATCTCCCATTAGACATGTTTGCATCGATTCAAGTGTGTTTAGCTTCTCCTGTCGCACTACCGGAAGTGCGCTGTCTCAGCTGCGTGGGAGGCGTGGGTTCTCATCCTGTGTTGAAAACAGGAAGTAATTGTGTTCGCATAAATGGTAAAGAGCACGATTCTGAGGTTACATTTTCCCTCGAAGACAACATTTTTTCTTCACTGGAGGTTTGATTTAGAGTTGGGGTTTGGCCATTTTACCCAGAAACTGGAGTTCACACGTGCCCTTCCATTCAAAAACACTTCCCAATTCAGCCACTGGGGGCAGTGTTTCAAATTTCGGGAAGCACAGGAGTTCAGCTAAAAAAAATACATAAAAATAAAAGTCAACCCACTGTTTCCAAATTCATTGTGAGATCATAAATTTGCACAATTCACATTTAGCCACCTTGCAAGCTGATTGGATGATATACCATAGGGTGCTTAGTGGTGCCGTTTCAAAGCTTCTATATCTTCATAGACTTTCATTCATCAAAAATTTTCAACAATGTGTGATTGTTGTAATATTGAGATGAATGAAAGTCTATGAAGCTGTAGTCCTCAAAAGAAGACAGACACGTGCACAAACACGCATGCACACCATCATGTCTCTCATGATAATGAAAGCAGCTCTTTGAATACTCTCCAGAACAGCTGCTCGACAATGGACTATGTGCAGCTCTCATTTCTTACCCCAGTGTGGGAGTGTCTGTGTATGTGTGTGTGTGTGTGTGTGTGTGTGTGTGTTTGTGTGTGTGTGTGTGTGTGTGTGTGTGAGTGCGTGACCCCACCACACATGGCTCTCGTCATCATAATAGCACTCAGATAAGTACTTCACAGGCAATCATAATCAGTTGCCAAGTAACTAGAAAGACTCAAACAGAAAGACCAGTACTGGGGAGATGACCATATAAGCTAATATCAATAATTCACATATAATATCTTGGCCAGTGTGAATGTATAATTGTGTTAAAATCTACATCTTTCAGAGTACTGTACAAATTAGGGCCCACTTCATCTTAACACCATGAATACAGCTGTCTTTTATGTTAGTTTACAGGGAGACTCCATTGTAAACCAAGCAAAAGCAAACCTGTGTCATTAAGCCCAGCTCTACAACAACGAGAATCATTATTAACTTGTTTCAAACCTGTGATGGATGATTTAGGCTGACAGGCAATCACTCGTCAAGCTCCAGTAGCTGTTCCACACAGCCATCATCAGCTATGCTCATCTGACAGTCATGTCTATATATGCTATGGACTGAGCAATGGATTGGTTAGCACTTAGCATGAAGACTGGCGGTAGCCCCGCTGATTAATATGAACACTTTGAGGAGCGGTAATGCAAAAAGGTGCAAACTTCAAAACAAAGGCGCTATCACTTTAATTAAGCCTGATAATCTAGAGCTCTAATGGATTCACAGTCTATTAGGCAGCCCCTTGATAGCACTAAGGACTTTTGTCAATGTGAGAAATAAGATGTGGTAAAGAGAGTTTTCTTTTCTTTTTTCACCTTTTAAGATCAGGTCAAAATGTTGTCCTTTTGTTGCTGGTTTTGTTTTATGTGTCTTACAGTAAACTTGTGGATTGATTAAGTCGTCTGTTGAAATATACAATGCATTTGCTTTCGACATGTGTCAAGGTCTGTCTCTGGGATCTTAATACAGTTCATCTTAGAATTATATATTTAATAATTCATATGAAATAGCTGAGAAATTCATCCCTCACTGCAATGAAAGTGATGGTTGACTGAGATTAACATACTGCCTAAAGCCTGTTCACACCACCAGCATCGTGCGACAAAACGACACGATCCCATTCATCTTCAATGAGAGCAGAGCGACTTCCGGTGAGACAATCTGCAGTGACCATTGGCGACGGAGTTCACTGTGTCGAGTGACAACACAAAGTTGAGAAAATTTCAACTTTATGCAAATGACGAGCAACATTTGCGAGAGACTACCAATGAGAGTCATTCATAATATTTGATTCAGAAGCATCAGTGCATGTTTTCATGTATTGAAGACATTCTTGAATCTATCCCTTACTCGAGTAGGCTAATACTAGGGTCTCTGTAACCACTTTCTCCAAATTGAGAAACCTGCTTACATCAAAAAAATTCCTGTTCTGCCATAAAAAGTCCAAATAAGCACTTCTTCAAATATAAATACCGACAGACTAATAATCATCACACTGGCCTGTTAGAGAACTGTGAACTCTTTATTATGACCACCACACCTTTAACAAGTGAGTCCTGAGTGAGCTTGGTCCTTGATCCTTGAGGCTGAAGAGACATTTGATGTCCTCCTCTGCTGTATTTCAGCCAGTACTCTCTGGCTCAGACCTTAACTTATCAAACCACAGTAGCAACGCAAAGTGGCAAAATGCATTGCCAACCTAAGGGTAGGAACAGCTACAGGCCATTTTAAAGACCCCATCAAAATGCTTCATTTGAAGTTTTCTTTCATGTATTGACATTGACAAAAAACAAAACAAAAACAAAAAACAGGAAGTTTGGGCGGGACATATCGAAGGGATTGTCAGTTTTTTTGAAAACAGAAAAATAGGCTTTAGGTCATCCAAGCTATGAACTGTTTTTTTTTTTTTGCTACTTGCTAGTTGGTTGTAGGTAGCATTATGTGGGATATTCTCATTCTACAGAGCATATTATTGGGGGCGAATGTGTAGTGCAAGATGAGCCATCATTATTTTAGTCAATTCTATTTTCCCATTAGAGAAAGACTGTAATTTTAAAATGTGTATATCCAGCAAACTCTTATGACAGGACGTAGCTGGAAGCATTTTTTTGCCTGCACCACTAAAATGTTGTCCTTGGTCTGTATATTAAAGGAATAGTTCACCAAATGAAAATTCTCTCATTTATTCACTTTCAGGTCATCCCAGATGTGTATGACTTTCTTTCTTCTGCTGAATACAAACAAAGATTTTTAGAAGAAAATCTCAGTTCTGTAGGTCCATGCAATGCAAGTGAATGGTGACCAGAACTTTGAAACTCCAAAAAGCATGTAAAGGCAGCTTAAAAGAAATTCATATGACTCCAGTGGTTAAATCCATGTCTTCAAAAGCGATATAATAGTTGTGAGTGAGAAACAGATCAATATTTAATTCCTTTTTTACTATAAATCTCCACTTTCACATTCTTCTTTTGTTTTGTTTTTTCGTATTCTTCATGCACATTGCCAACTAATGGTCGGAGCTGGTCAAAGGTGGAGATTTATAGTAAAAAAGGAATTAAATATTGATCTGTTTCTCTGTGCTTTTTGGTGCTTTAAAGTTCTGGCCACCATTCAATTGCATTGTATGGACCTACAGAGCTGAAATGTTCTAAAAATCTTTGTTTGTGTTCTGCAGAAGAAAGAAAGTCATACACATCTGGGATGGCAAAAGGGTGAGTAAATGATGAGAATTTTCATTTTTGGTTGAACTATACCTTTAAATGTCACACTGGGCCATATTCAACTCATTTCTGACCATTCCATTGCTTTACCAACACTAAATTGTAATATTACATTATTTTAAAATTATGCAATCATTAACACATTTTTTTATTTATTAATTGCTTATCTGCAAATTGTTTTGTTTGCCGTGGGACACAAAGAGAGTTTCACAATGTCTGAATTGCAGCTCAACAAATGAGAATAGCACCATAAAAATGATAAAATAACATCAAATATAATCCATGCTATTTCTGCGCTGTATTCCAGATCTTCCAATGCTGTGATCGTTTTGTGTGAAGAACAGATCCAACTTTCAGTGTTTCAGCATTCCCAACCACTGTAACTGTTATATCCTGAGCAGCGCTCATTTAGACATTCAAAATTGGTGCCTCAACAAGGGTTACAACAGTTTTTACATCAGTGAGGTCAAATGCCATTGGTTTTCGTGTGTCATGTGACCGATTGCGACATTCTAATGTTTGGATGTATATTTTTGAACAAGATGTGACTGCTTTCACGGACAGGAAGAAACCTTCAGTTTCACTCTGTTCCTCACACGGATCTTTTGTGTGCTGTGGAAGATTTTGAATGCAACATGAATCATTAGGAATACTTTTATAGTGCATTAATGTAATTTGTTGGAATAAATTTTCATGACTACTTGTATTTGCTTGCTATGTTTGTTTTGTTGTTGGTTGGTTATATTGTTGTTACTGTACATTATTGGTTTTGGTGTTGGGGAAGGGGGTTACGTGTTCAAATATATATATATATATATATATATATATATATATATATATATATATATATATATATACACACAACAGTTAGTTCCGGTCCTCGAATCTGATTGGACGAGAGACATTCCATGAATACTGATGGTCTCACACCATCAGCAATTCCAGTTGCTTCACTGTGTGTATCGCTCCACTTGTGTTCGTGCTGTTCTTTTTTTTTTTCTCCCAATTTGGAATGCCCAGTTCCCAATGTGCTTTTTAAATCCTCGTGGTCGCGTAGTGATTCGCCTCAGTGCGGGTGGCGGAGGACGAATCCCAGTTGCCTCCGCATCTGAGACCATGTCAACCCGCGCATCTTATCACATGGCTTGTTGAGCGCGTTGCCACGGAGACATAGTGCATGTGGAGACTTCACGCCATCCACAGCGGCAACCACGCTCAACTCACCACGCGCCCCACCGAGAACGAACCACATTATAGCGACCACGAGGAGGTTACCCCATGTGACTCTACCCTCCCTAGCAACCGGGCCAATTTGGTTGCTTAGGAGACCTGGCTGGAGTCACTCAGCACACCCTGGGATTCGAACTAGCAAACTCCAGGGGTGGTAGCCAGCGTATGTGTTCGTGCTGTTCTAAACTAAAGTGTAAGAGTAGTGCAAATGTGTTAAGAGCCATCTGTCTCTTTACATTTAATTTTGTGACATTACATGTTTTAGCCAGCAGGTGGAGGAAAAAGACCATATTTGTGTGTAATATGAGCCAGTTGGTGACATGAAGTGAGTCAGTGTCACTCAGTGTTTACATTCAACAACGCTCCATGAACACTCATGTTACGTCTACTAAAGCTAGGAAATAGCTTTAAACAGCTTTAAACTAACAACTTCAGCATTAAGGCTCATCACAGCTAAGAGAAACAAAAGACTGATTAATTATCCAAACCCAAGGTGCTTATCTCTTACCGGAGTTTCCACATTGGAGAGGAAAAAATGGCGGAGGACATTGCGGTTTCTATAGTGAAAGACTCTTGCGCACCAGCTACCACGAATTAAAGAGGAATACCCCTGTAAGAAAGTAGTTCCATGCACAAATGCGTTTTTTTGTGACCGTACTCAGTTTTTCCTAATTTTTTTAAATGTACTTGTTCATTGAACTGTTGTATATAAGCAATATTATCAGCAGTAAACAGCACTGCTGTGATTACCTACGGCACTCGGCCTGCGGCCGAATCACAGCAGCGCTGATGTAGGGCCATATCACACTCTTGCTCTTGTGATATTGCTTATATATTATAGTGTAATTTTAAAAAATGATTATCACTACATTTACCTGCCTGTTCCATGTTTTATTGTTTATAAATGGTTAGGTATAGGGATGGGGCTGGGTTAGGGATCTAAAATGTCGATGTGGAAATATGATGTCACAAAAGTCATATTTATAAGTATATGTCATGTGTATTCTGTTGATTCATGTCTTTTATTTTGAAATTCTAGTTCCTGTTTCATGTCATGTGTTCCTGTTTCCCTTGTCATGTGATTTCTGTTTTCCCTCCATGTTCATGTGTCATGTTTTCATTGGTTTATTGTTTAATTAGCTTGTTATGAGTTCTGTTTGTTCATTGGTTTATGTTCTCCCATGTCTTGTATGTAAGCCCTCATGTTTTCATTGTCTAGTGGTCAAGTATTGGATGTGAATGTTGTTTTGTTGTCAAGTCAAGTCAAGTCAAGTCAAGTCAAGTCAAGTCAAGTCAAGTCAAGTCAAGTCAAGTCAAGTTTATGTCAAGTTCATGTTTTTGTTAAATCACGTCTGTAGTTAGGGTTACTGGTTATCACGTTTATAAATAAACTGCACTTGGGTTCTTCATCTTCACGTCTTCGTCATTGCCATCATTGTCAGCAGCCAACAACGTTACAGAATACTTGACCCCCCATGAACCCAGCAGTTTTCGTCAGGGCAATCGTCCCCTGGAGGAGTATGTTGAGGACTTCTGCGGTCTAGCCTGCCAGGTGGACTTTAATGAGGTTGCCCTCAAAGACTGTTTCAGGTTTGGATTGAATGAGTCCATTTCTTTTTTGATGCCTGGCAGTCGCAGTTCCCTCAGCCTGGTTCAATATATCGACCTCGCCCTACGGATCATTGGTTCCACGTTCACTGTGGGGGAGGCGGATGCTGAGCCAGAGTTCCACATCATGGCCACCGCCGAGCCAGAGTTCCATGTCATGGCCGCCGCCGAGCCAGAGTTCCACGTCACAGCAACGCCTCAGCCTGCTCCATGCCACGTCACAGCAACGCCTCAGCCTGCTCCATGCCACGTCACAGCAACGCCTCAGCCTGATCCATGCCACATCACCGCAACGCCTCAGCCTGCTCCATGCCATGTCACAGCCACATCTGAGCAGTGGGACCTGGAGATGGTTCCCACCCTTATACCCACCCTTAGTTCTCCTGAGCAGGCAAGGGGAACTTTCGGCCCTCCGATCCCGCCTGGACCCTCCAAGCCCTGGACTTCGCCTTGGCCTGTCGGTCCCTCGACATTGCCTCAGCTCGGCATTCCCTCGGCTCCACTACAGTCCTTCAGCCTGTCGGCTGTGCCGGGGTCCCTCGTCCCTCCGGCTCCTCCTTGGTCTGTCGGTCACCTGGCTCCGCTTTGGCTCTCCGATCCTCTGGCTGCGCCTCGTCCCTCCGATCTGACAGCTTCACCGGGGACCTCCTTCCCTACGGCTCCACCTTGGTCCTCAGTCCCACCGGCTCCACCTCAGTCTTCCGATCCCTCAGCTCCGCCTTGCTCCTCCAAGCCTCCAGCACCGCCTTGGTCCTCCCTGCCATCAGCTCCACCCTGGCCCTTCGAGTCTTCGGCTACTCTCCGGGCACCACGTTCCCTGGCTCCGCCCCTCAAGCCTCTCACGGCTCCACCTTCCATGGCTCCGCCCATCGAGCCTCTCATGGCTTCACCCCCCACGGACTTTGCCCTGGTCCCATGCCCCTCGCCCTTTCTTGCCACGCCACGCCCCACGCCTCAAGACACCCCCCCCCCCCCCCGCATCTCCCTAAAAACTTTGAATTTATGTCATGTTTTACGTGTTTTGTTTGTGTTGGGGTGTCGGGAGCCACCCTTAGTGGGGGGGATATGTCATGTGTATTCTTGTCTTTTATTTTGAAATTCTAGTTCCTATTTCATGTCATGTGTTCCTGTTTCCCTTGTCATGTGATTTCTGTTTTCCCTCCATGTTCATGTGTCATGTTTTCATTGGTTTATTGTTTAATTAGCTTGTTATGAGTTCTGTTTGTTCATTGGTTTATGTTCTCCCATGTCTTGTATTTAAGCCCTCATGTTTTCATTGTCTAGTGGTCAAGTATTGGATGTGAATGTTGTTTTGTTGTCAAGCCAAGCCATAGTCAAGTCTAGTTTATGTCAAGTTCATGTTTTTGTTAAATCACGTTTGTAGTTAGGGTTACTGGTTATCACGTTTATAAATAAACTGCACTTGGGTTCTTCATCTTCACGTCTTCGTCATTGCCATCATTGTCAGCAGCCAACAACGTTACAGTATAATAAAACATGTTGTAGATAAACATGCATGATAAATCTGTAGATTGCCAAGCCTGTGACAAACTGAGGAGAAGATGGCATGATAATGACATTTTGATGATGCAGACAAAAAGTTCCAACAGGGATGTCTTCCTCATGAGACTGACCTGGTATATTTGCAAAAGGTTAATGTTGGCAAAGTACTCTAGCATTCCAATGGCTTCAAAGCTAATTGACATGGACTAAAAGCCATAAATTTGCTAACATACAATTGATTTCATAGGGTATTTAACTGCCCATGCTTTAGTGTTGCTTTCTAAAGCTGCCAAATAAGATGAAGCCTGCTTGCAGTTAGATGGGGAATTCGAAAGTTGACACAAAACTGAACAAGTTCTATTGTTAGTAGTATATTCATTAATTTGTTCTCAAACGGTTGTTGTCACACATCAAATTTGCCCTACCCCGCTGAGATTTAACAATAAAGTGGAAATGAAAGGAAGTGTAATGTAACCTCAAGTGACATCTCTGGGTCGTCCACATTTTATGTTGCATGTTTTTTTTGTTTTTTTTTCCATCTATTTTGTCTACAGTGTGTGTATAGCATCTTTGAATACCTGTCCAACAACACCACTAACACATTCCAGCACATGCAACCAAACAATATAAGCAGAGCATTGTTTGAAACTGTCTGCACAGTAATGTCATGTCACCTTCATCTCATATACACTTATTCAACTTTTCACATCTGACTATTTAAAGTGATAAATGCTCTCAGTGCTTATGCTCAAGAGAGCCACTCTATCTGAGAACATGTATACAAGGCGCTGAAGGTGCTCAGATTTGATCTGTTGTTCTCGTTCTCATTTTTTCCTTCTAAATTTATTTAAACACATACTTCTATTTTACAAAACACATACTGACAACCTCATGCCTATATAAAAGGTGTTTCTGGTTAAGCATCACATGAAATACTGCTTTGTATTTTAACACCTATATCTCTTAAAACATTACAGAGTGCAACCTCTGCACTTTGTGTCACTTTGTGTAAACTAGGAAGCTGCAAAGGAAAGAATTGGAAAGGGAGAAAAAAACATATGATAATGGTGGGAAATGATTTTGTTGTCAACACCTCGTGGCTCGTCACAAACTTTGTAAGGTACACATGTAATATTTATGGAAAATAACTACTATCATTCTGGTGATGTGTCACAGCACAGGTGCTTACAAAACAAAAACTGCATTTGGCAAAAATATATTTATAACCATGTGCGGATGTCATCTTATGTGCATTTTAAAGGGTGATGACAGTGTGTCTGTTGTGTTATCACGGAATTTGAATCTTCAAAGAACTTGTTAAACTTGTAAGACTTTATTACGTACTTGTGACACATGCTCACTTATTGCATTAGAGGTAGATATGGAAAGGTAGTCATGTACACTGTAAAAAAGTTGTAACATGCAATTGTTAGTATAAGGATCTATTTCTACTTGATTTAATCATAAAATGACTTTTGTTGGTGTAATCTAATGTAGTTAAGTTGATTTAGCCATGTAGAATTATAATTTTGATTTGAATAAAATCAATTAACAAGGTGATTTTTTTTTTACCTAAAGCAATATGATTAGATTACTGTATGCAGTGTTTCCCATTAATTACCTAGACTGTGTACACTTTAATAAGTATATAACAATATACATTATAATAATATTAATACTATAACATTAATAAATTACACACAATGAAAACATATTATCTATCTTTAATATGCATATCTGTTTTGAATATACAACATAACTGATTTAGCAGCAAGGTTCTCTCATTTTCAATGCATTTTGTCAATATTAAACAGCCATTTTTAATGCAACTGGTGAGAATTAACTTGTACTCTCAAAGAGATGATATACCCAAAAATGAAAATTGGGTAACACTTTACAAAAATGTTCCATTTGTTAACGTTAGTTAAATACACCAGTTAACATGAACTAAAAATAAACACCACTTTTATATAATTTATTAATCTTGGTTAATGTTAATTCCAACATACAGTATATTAATACATTTTCATACATTAAAATAAAAAGTTGTACATGTTAACATTAGTTCATGCACTATGAACTAACAATGACCAATTGTATATATATATATATATATATATATATTAGTAACAAACATTAAGATTGATAAATGCTGTAAAATATTGTTAATGAATGGAACCTAATTGTTAGTGTTACTAACAATTCTGTCATAATTACTCACCTTCATGTTGTTCTTAACCTGTCTGACTTTCTATCTTCTGTGGAACTCAAAAGGAGATGTTAGGGAGAATGTTAAGATGCTGTGACAGTGAACAGTGGCTGTGACTAACATTCTGCCAAAAATCTAATTTTATTTTCCTCAGAAGAGAGAAATTCACACAGGCTTGAGGGTGAGTAATGATTTACTGTGTTCTTAATCCCTGTTAGGTATAAATGATGACATTGGAGGCTTTTCTTTTCTTTTTTTTTCTTACATCCTGTCTTTTGTTTTTGTCTCCGGACAAGTAACTTTTTTACTCGGAGAAGTGAATGACAATGCTTAATGTCAAGCCCTACATATCTATACAACCAATGTGTTTATAATTAAATTACTGCTAGAGCACAAAATTGTTTACAAGAGTACAAAGTTCTTCATAGATCTAGCCTCTTAATTTTGCTCTCAAAGTGCACCAGATTGATGCATTAACTTTCAAATGTACCAAATTTTCTTACGGTGGGGGGGGGGCATGCCCCTAGATGGTCATAGGTCCACCCACCACAGTCTCACAAAATCCTGAGGAAACACTGCTATGTGAACATGTTTCTCCTAAACTTCTGTAGAGAACTCCATTTAAATTTTGATGGCATCTTGCATGGCTAAATGGTTGATCACTGGTAGAACATTCTGTCAAAACAGTAGAAGCCATCAAAAATCTTAAAAGATCTTATATCTTAAATTAAAAAGAAAAATAATTGTGGAAATGTTGATGCAGCTTTAAATATTCAGAATATTTTCTTACAAGTATTTTATTTTTAATTTGTGGTACCCAATATAATCCTTAATACCTTAAAGGAATAGTTAATCTAAAAATGAAAAGTCTCTCATCATTTACTCACTCTCATGCCATCCTAGATGTGTATGACGTTCTTTCTTCTGCAGAACACAAACAAAGATTTTTAGAAGTATATTTCAGCTCTGTAGATCCACTCAATGGAAGTGAATCATGACCAGAACTTTGGATCTCCAAAAAAACATATAAACGCAGCATAAAAGTAATCCATTTGACCACAGTGGTTTAATCCATGTCTTCTGAAGTGATCTGATCAGTGTTGAGTGGGAACAAAACAAAAATATAACTTCACTATAAATCTTGACATTCTACAGACAGTCTACTTGGCGATCATGATTGCAAGCTCGATTATACTTCCTAGCACCATCTAGCGCTTTGTGTCAAGCACTAGGTTTATAGTGAAAAAGGAGTTATATTTTGGGCTGTTCTCATCCAAAAACCGAAGTATCGCTTAAAAAGACATAGATTAAACCACTACAGTCATATGGATTACTTTTATGCTGCCTTTATCTGTTCTTTTGGAACTTCAGTGATTTGATTACCTACTATTCACTTGCATTGTATGGACCAAAATTGCTAAGATATTCATCTAAAAATCTTCATTTCTGTTCAGTACAAAAAAGAAAGCGATACACATCTGGGATGGCATGAGGATGATTAAATGAGAATTTTCATTTTGGGTGAAGTATTCCTTTAAAGGATGTATTTTAAAATGTCTGAATTTGTTTATTATTTGTATTATTATGCAAATCCTATACAATTAATCAATTTATTCAAACTGTTCTTAGGATGTCAATAATCAAAATTACATGTCGTTTATTATGATGTCTTCAATCAAGGCCACTTTAACCAACCATGTGACATTTTTTATCAAGTGGGGGTGCCAAATGATTCTGTGCTTGATAGCATGTGAACTTGTACTGTGATATGATATTCTTATTATGCATGATCCACTGGGTATTCTTTTGAAAAATACTGTTGAGTAAGAGAGACAGGCCTTCAGTAGACTAACTGTGCTAATGCTAATGTGTGCTGGTACAAGCCCTTCCTGGGTTCAATAAGTATCCAACGTCACCATGTGTCATCATCACTGTCAATGGAAAATACAATGCAGAACGCTTAATGCCAGTACACATCCAGTGTGTTTCTATTGCTTGAGGTTATTGAGTAAATTCATAGTCTTGACAATGATTCAGTTTTACTACAAATGAAATTAAATCATTATTTGCTCTCAATGCAAATGTCTCTTGAAAGTTTAAGGATCATTTCAGAATATTTCAAAGCCTAAATACTTTGTGATCACGTCAGCCAAACAGACTTTCTTGAGTCTATTGTTGGATAATCCGGTAAATGGAATATCCAACAATAGCATTAAACAAAACAGATAATGTTTGGGATTATATCAGTAATTTCATATACACCTATTTAAATAAATCTTCATGATAAAAGTTATAAACGGATATAAGGAACAGTTCATGCAAAAATGAAAAGTTTGTGTTCAATGGAAGAAAAAGTAATATGGGTTTGAATCAACATGAAGGTGACTGAATGATGACAGAATTTTAATTTTGGGGTGAGCTATCCCTTTAAGTGTTTCATCATCACCCTATTGATGAAGAAGTAATAAGTCAAACTTGCTCGTAACTCCGAATATTTACTTGTTGCATTATTTAAGATCATTACAACCACGGCGTTTGGATGGTAATGAATAAAACATGAGGAATATTGAAACTGTTACCTTTTGGTCCACGATGGAGCATGCCATCTCTCGGACCTGCGCCAGGCTGAACTCGCCGGAGTCCAGCAGGACGGGTTCCCGGCTTAACCCGATCTGGATTTGGAAGGAAATGCCTTGCGACCCCGGGATGGGGCTCGGCGGTCGGATCACCGGAGGCAGGCTCATATGAATCCCCTGGTGTTAACACAATCACACCGGTTGCGCAAACTGAGCCAAACTTCAGATCCCTAAAGACGCTAAGCGGGTTAACTGACGAAAAACGCGGATTGAAGGGGAAAAATACGAAAGCACAAAGAGGCACAGAAATGCAAAGAGTTATTAGGACATTGAGAGGCGATGATGGAGATACAGACGTCAGATATGTTTAATGTTGTGCTCTGATTAGACACCGCCTCCTGGTTGTTTTCTTCATCACCGAAGCACAGATGATGCCGCAATGGCGAACAGGGATGTGGATGTGAAACTTTCAATGCTATGGTTAAAGTGTATCCACTCTGAAACAAAGCTAAATTCATTATATTTATGGAATATTGTCCGTACCCTCACAAAAATGTACCATAATCTAAGTTTCTGCAGGAATACCATTATGTACAGTACCACTGCAAAACCATATGATACGTTGAAAGGAAATCTCCATCAAACAGTGTAAGGGGCCGTTCACACCGAATGCGTCCTTGAACTAAACCTAGCAATAGAAAACCTATACGTAGGCTACATTCGCGAACAGGCCCAGCTTCTGACAGCTACGCTAGGGTGGGTTGGGGGATATCATAGGTGGGCATTTGGGATGGGGGAGGGGTTACTCAGACTACTACTTTAATGTCTTTAATTGGCGTAATATGGCGTAATTGCCAAGATCATAAGACCCAATATAACTATATTTTACACTTTTTCCCCATATAAAAAAATATATTGAAATAAATAAACTGATAAACACTGTATATAATCATACGCACTTACATTATTTTAACCACTAATGGTTCGAAATATAACTAATATTAGCATTATATTCATTCATTTTCTGTTATAGCATCATTTTATGTAAAGCACTATACAAATAAATTTGACTCATAAAATTGAAGTAATGGAGGTAGTATACTACCTCAATTACTAAGAAACAAAATAAAGCAATACACTTTTAGATAAATTAGAATTGCAGCCTTAAAGCAAATTACAAATACAAATCAGAATCCCCACGTATGCAAGGATGGAGTGTAGAGAAATAGACAAATATCAAGGAGGAAAATAAGGATGGAGTGAAAGGAAATATATTAGATGGAGGAATCAATAACATATAAGATTAAGAACCTAAAATTTGACACAGATGGGAACTGCTTAAAGAAGTAATTATATAATATTAAATCATGACAATTCTTTCTGTTTGACAGAAATGTAATAAGCAATGATACTGCCCTACAAAGGCAAAATGCAAAATTAAGTTCTGACTGAAACAGGTCATTTATGATTTGTCCGGTGACAGACAAGTTTGTCTCATATGCTGAAATTCAGAGAAACCATTGTGTGAAAATGCACTATCAACAAAATCCACATCAAAATAATTCATTTTTCTCAGTTTCAGTGTTTGTTAATGAGTATGGCCTTTGCAGGGTAGCAAAGGGTATTGATATTTTTACCAGTGAAACTATATGTGTAAAGTAATTTAGGGAACACAGGAATTTGGATGGATGGATGGATGGATGGAAAGTAATGCCATCTAAGCACCAAGGTTATTTTGCCAAAAATAGAGTAGTTTAAAAATCAATGACAAACAATAAACAAAAAACTATTACAGCACTGTAAAAATTTTGTATAAAAGATGTAAGACACGTGGACACAGACAGAATCTCTCATCGACACCGAAGTAACAACAGGGAAAACAGAAGCACGTGTCCCACAACAGTGCGATGCGGGACAAATTTTGATTGCTTAGTGCAGGTGCAGGCGGAATGATGTGTGCGCGGGAACGGGAGAAAAAAATGACCCGCTGAGACAGCACCAGGCTTCTATATGGGCACTAAAAACCTACAGACCTACATTACACAAAAATATCTCTTATTACCGTTCTCGCTCGCGTAACGTCTCGGACTCTATGGATTGCAGCAGCCGCTTCTTGAGTGTGTTGTTGCTTTCGCCCAATGACAAAAACAGAAAAACACTACACATTTCCTGTGCTGTTTTGATTAGTTGGGCAGTCTACAGCCCACCCTCAATGTTTGCAACACACAGCCCACCCCCATATTGCTTTTAACCAATGTACAAATTGGAAAAAAATATATATATTTAATTTAAAACCGTGTATCCCAAATGTTTGATTGGGTGGGCAATACTCACATTTGGGTGGGCTCAGCCCACCCCTGCCCATGCATACATCCAGCCCCGTTCTCAAATAGACGCCAGCGCCATCTTTGATTTTTAATAGGAATGACAACAATGCTGTGAGGGATAGACTTACAGTCTCGTCAATGGCACGAACAGTATAAAGCTGGAAAAAGCTTCTAGATCACATTTGATTTTCTACAACTCGTTGTTCTTGACCAGATATTTTATCAATGTTTTGTCCACAGAACGATCCAAAAACACTTTAAACTGCAGTACAGCCCATTGAAGAGTCTGTAAGTCTCACTCACAACCTCGTTGTCATTCCCATTAAAAATCAAAGATGACGCCAGCGTGAATAAGGTCTATATATCCATATTCTGAGAACACAGGTGTCTCAAAACACGCTTTTAAAAGTTGAAGTTCTTTTTAACCTGACTCGCCGTCAAAAAAATGCAGTGCTCTATCGTGTAATGCTGAAAAACAGCGAACTGCAGCACAACTTTTAAAATAATTTTAAAAGAAAAAACAACGGGAAAGAGTGCAAATGGACTCTGTCTGTCATATTTTTTAAAGACAATGGTGGCTAATACCAAGCAACCAGGGTTGGGGAGTAACGAAATACAAGTAACGGGAATACGTATTTAAAATACAAAATATAAGTAACTGTATTCCACTACAGTTACAATTTAAATCAATGGTATTTAGAATACAGTTACATTCAAAAAGTATTTTGATTACTGAAGAGATTACTTTGCATTTTATTGTCATTTGTTTCATTTAATATTTAGTCCTTTCAGATGGAAAACATTTATACATATAAATGATGCGATCCAAAGTGCATTTGAACAGCAGTGAAACACTTTCTTATGATGTGTACGAGCAGACAGAGAAGTAAGTTTGAAGTAAGTTTGGAGCACAAGAAATAGAAATAAACTTTGTGTAAATTGTCAGCTTTACTTTAAGCTAAAATGCATTTCTAGCCATTTTCCATGCACATGTTACCAGGCACGATCATATTTTTATCAAGAAAATTCATGTTGGATCATAATTTCTAGTAAGACCTTTGATATTAGGGCAAAAATCTTATTCTTGATAATAATTTTTGTATTGTTTTCCTGTAAAAATATCTAATAATCCTTAAAACAAGATCAATTTGTTTTATCTTGTTTTAGAAACAACACTGCAAGATATTTAGGTTTTTCAGAGAATGTATTTTTAACGTGTATTTTGTCTTACTGTACTGAGTTTTTATAGTCAAAACGTGAAAAAATCTACCAGTGTTGAAGAAGTAATCCAAAGTATTTAGAATACGTTACTGACCTTGAGTAATCTAACGAAATACGTTACAAATTACATTTTACAGCATGTATTCTGTAATCTGTAGTGGAATACATTTCAAAAGTAACCCTCCCAGCCCTGCAAGCAACACATATAATAACAACTGTTTTCCTTTTTTTTTTTTTTTTTACATTTCATTGTAATAATAATTTGAGTGGCAGTGGCATAACTACTGGGAGGGTGTAATGAACCCATAGCTGGAGGTGGATTAGAATCCATGTTGCAGAGGTTCTTTATTGTCAAAGACAATCAACGGTCAAACAATACAAGGCGACAGGCAAAAGACATAACCAAGCAAGGCAGGCAAACAGCAAACAAAATCCAAACGAATAGACAAAGGGGTAAATCTAACAAACAGGCTAAAGGGTCAATATACTAGTAACAGACTTAGGCAAAAGAGAACACTTGGTAAGGCAGGTGAACTGGCAATACTTCGCAACGTGTTCAGTGAAGCACATGGCTTATAAAGCTACAAACAGGAAGTGAGAATACAAACAGGAAGTGCTACTAAAACTCAGGTGACGGCTCCCTCTGGTGGAGGGATGAACTGTTCATGGGCTGAGGTATTACAGATTCCCCCCTCTAGGAACACCTCCAGGTGTTCTCCTCCTGGGCCGTCCCCTTGGTCTGGGTGCTGGTCGGTCTGGATAAAAACGGTGGAAGTCCCTGATGAGTGAGGGATCCAAAATGTCTGAGGCTGCTACCCAGGATCTCTCTTCAGGACCGTATCCCTCCCAGTCCACAAGGTAATGTAGTCGATTAGCCCTCCTTCGGGAATCTAGGATCTCCCGGACAAGATAGGCAGGGGATTCATCGATCTCCAATGGTGGTGGCCGCGTTGATTCAGTGGTTACAGGTTCCAGTGCAGGGTATGCAGGTTTAAAGAGGGTACATGAAAGGAAGGAGAGATACGATAATTAGCAGGAAGCTCTAGTCTATAGGTCACCATGTTAATCTGTCTTAGTATCTTAAAGGGACCTACGTACATTGGACTGAGCTTTCTGCCAGGTAGCCTCAGACGTAGATCCATCGTAGAAAGCCATACCATCTGGCCAGGCTGGTAATTAGGGTGGGGACGCCTCCAGCAGTCGGCCTGAATCTTCTGTCTCCTGATGGCTCGCTGAAGCCGGACATGGGTGCTGTCCCACACCCTCTCACTCCTCCTAATCCAGTCGTCCACAGCTGGCACCTCTGATGGTTCTCCACACCAAGGGAACAGTGGTGGTTGATAACCCTGAACACGCTGGAAAGGGGTTAGTCCTGTGGATGAATGTGTGAGGGAGTTCTGAGCATACTCATCCCATGGCAGGAAAGTGCTCCAATGGTGCTGTTCACGACTACAATAGGAGCGTAAGTAGCATCCAATTTCTTGGTTTACTCTCTCCACTTGAACATTAACCTGAGGGTGATAGCCAGAGGTTAAACTGACATTGATATTTAAATGATGACAAAAGGCCTTCCATACCCGTGATGTGAACTGTGGTCCCTGGTCTGTGACAATGTAGTCTGAGAGTCCATACACCCTGAAAACCTGGTTGAACAGGGCCTCTGCAGTCTCCATAGCTGTGGATAGACCTTTCATGGGGATCAGATGGCATGATTTAGAAAAACGATCAACAATGACACAGATGGCAGTGAAACCATTGGAATTAGGGAGATCGGTGATAAATTCTACTGCTAGGTTTGACCATGGTCGTTGAGGGACGGGCAGAGGTTCCAGCAGCCCTGCAGGGAGTTGACAGGGGGTTCTAACTTGTGCACAGACATGGCAGGCATTAACATAAGTAGTCACATCATGGAGAAGAGTGGGCCACCAGAAAGAGTTATGTACCAACATTGCCGTTCTTTGAATTCCTGGGTGACCAGAGTCTAGGGAAGTGTGCACCCACTGTAAGACCCTATGTCTGAGATTTTGGGGTAAGTACTGCTTATTGGAAGGACATTCCGATGGTGGTGGTTCATCTTGTTGATCCACGATGGATCTTTCCATAATGTCCCAACGGATGGGTGCGATGACAGACTGTGACAGAATGGGTTCTGGGAAAGGCGATGAATGAACTGGATCATGTCTTCATGACAGGGCATTTTGATCACACGGACTGGGAGATGTTCTGGTCCGCCTCTGATGACAACATCGAGCTTTACGCTGATAGCATAATGTGTTTCATCAAAAAGTGCGTGGAGGACGTGGTTCCGACCAGAACAATACGGATCTATCCGAATCAGAAACCATGGATAAATAATGATGTTCGCACGGCACTTAATGTGCAGACCTCCGCTTTTAATTCCGGGAATGTGGAGGAGCATAAACAAGCCAGTACAGGAGCAAGATTGAAGGACAGTTTAACACCACCAACTCTAGAAGCATGTGGCAGGGAATTAACATCATCACGGACTTTAAAGGGAATAAAAACTCCGCCATGAACACCGCTGCCTCTCTCCCGGATGAGCTTAATACTTTTTATGCTCGTTTTGAGGGAAATTACACCGCCCTTGCGGAGAGAGCTCTCACGGCTGAAGCTACAGAGGTTAGTTCACTCTCCGTCTCTGTAGCGGATGTAACCCGATCCTTCCGACGGGTGAATATCCGCAAAGCCGCGGGCCCAGACGGCATTCCGGGCCGCGTCATCAGAGCGTGCGCGAACCAGCTGGCTGGTGTTTTTACGGACATTTTCAACCTTTCCCTCTCTTTGTCTGTAGTCCCCACATCTTTAAAACATCCATCATTGTGCGTGTTCCAAAGCAATCAAAATAACTTGCTTAAATGACTGGCATCCTGTTGCTGACCCCCATCATCAGCAAATGCTTTGAGAGACTAATCAGAGATTACATCTGCTCTGTGCTGCCTCTCTCTCTTGACCCGTTGCAGTTTGCTTACCGCAACAACCGCTCCACTGATGATGCCATTGCATCTACAATACACACTGCTCTCTCCCACCTGGAAAAAAGAACACTTATGTGAGAATGCTGTTTGTAGACTACAGCTCAGCATTCAACACCATAGTGCCCTCCAAGCTAGATGAGAAACTCTGGGCTCTGGGCTTAAACAACTCGCTGTGCAGCTGGATCCTGGACTTCCTGTCAAGCAGACGCCAGGTGGTTAGAATAGGCAGCGACATCTCCTCATCACTGACCCTCAACACTGGAGCCCCGCAGGGCTGTGTTCTCAGCCCACTACTGTATTCCTTGTACACACATGACTGTGTGGCAACACATAGCTCCAATGCCATCATTAAGTTTGCTGATGACACGACGGTGGTAGGTCTGATCACTGACAATGATGAAGCAGCCTATAGAGAGGAGGTGCGCACTCTGACACACTGGTGTCAGGAGCACAACCTCTCCCTCAATGTCAGTAAGACAAAGGAGCTTGTGGTGGACTTCAGAAGAAAAGACAGAGAACACAGTCCCATCACCATCAATGGAGCACCAGTGGAGAGAGTCAGCAGCTTCAAGTTCCTGGGTTTCCACATCACTGAGGAACTCACATGGTCCGTCCACACTGAAGTCGTTGTGAAGAAGGCTCATCAGCGCCTCTTCTTCCTGAGATGGCTGAGGAAGTTTGGAATGAACCGCCATATCCTCACATGGTTCTACACCTGCACTGTAGAGAGCATCCTGACTGGCTGCATCTCTGCCTGGTACGGCAATAGCACCGCCCACAACCGCAAAGCACTGCAAACATCATCGGAGGTGAGCTTCCCTCCCTGCAGGAAATATATACAAGGCGGTGTGTGAAAAAAGCTTGGAGGATCATCAGAGACTCCAGCCACCCGAGCCATGGGCTGTTCTCACTGCTACCATCAGGTAGGTGGTATCGCAGCATCAGGACCCACACCAGCCGACTCCATGACAGCTTTTTCCCCCAAGCAATCAGACTTCTGAACTCTTGATCTCCCACGATCAAAATACATCAGCACTGCACTTTATTACCCTTACTCTTATATCTCACACCAGACTGTCATAAATTATATTATTATTATATTATATTCTCTCTTAACAACTGACTATCAACCGACAGCCTGAATGTCAATACAGTACAATACTGTACATTCTATATATACTATATATACTTTTTTATATATTTTTATTTTTTATTTTTATTGAATAATGTGTATCTATATAGTGCGTATTGTATACTGTACAGTGTATGTTATTATTTGTATATTGTTGAGTGTAATTATGTGTATATCAGATGTTTAAATTGTGCTGTGTTAATTTGAGGTTATTGTAAATTGGTACTGTCTCATCACTGTCACGACTGCTATGTTGATCGGAACTGCACCCAAGAATTTCACACACCATTGCACTTGTGTATATGGCTGTGTGACAATGAAATGATTTGATTTTGATTTGATCTGCTTTGCCATTCTTGCTGCCTGGATGATAAGTAACAGTGAAATTGAATCAGGTGAAGAAGAGCGCCCATCTGGCCTGTTGTGGATTCATTTTCTTGGTGTTCTTAATATATTCCAAGTTCTTGTGGTCAGTGATGACTTGAAATGGGTGCCTGGATCCCTCCAACCAGTGCCTCCACTCCTCTAGGGCAGATTTGATGGACAGCATTTCCTTGTTGCATACATCGTAATTAGTCTCTGCAGAGGTGAGTTTTTTGGAGAAAAAGGCACATGGGTGGAGTTTACCTGGATAACCATGACACTGGGAGAGTTCAGCTCCGATGCTACAGTCTGAAGCATCCACTTCCACTATGAAGGGGAGGTCTGGATCTGGGTGTTTCAAGATGGGAGCAGTGGTGAAACTAGATTTGAGTCTTTTAAAAGCATCTTGTGCAATCTCAGGCCAAGTCAACTTCCTAGGTTTTCCTCTGAGTAAAGCAGTGAGAGGGGCTACAACGATGTTGTAGTTCCTTATGAATCGCTTGTAAAAGTTTGCAAACCCAAGAATTCGTTGTAGTTCCTTGATGGTTGTGGGGGCTGGCCACTCAGTGACTGCCTTGATTTTGGACTCATCCATCTCTACTCCTTTGGGGCTGATGTTATATCCTAAGAAGGTTGTGGTGGTGGTGTGAAACTCACATTTTTCTGCTTTCACATATAGCTGATGGTGGAGTAGACTGTTGAGCACTGTCTTGACTTGTTGAACACGTTCATCCCTGGTCTTCGAGTAAACAAGGATATCATCAATGTAAACAATTGCACAGCTGTTGAGAAGGTCTCTGAAAATTTCATTGACAAATGACTGGAAAACTGAAGGTGCATTGGCAAGGCCATAGTTCCCCCTAGTGGTAATAAATGCAGTCTTCCACTCATCCCCTTCTTTGATACGGACCAAGTTGTAGGCACTTCTGAGATCCAGCTTAGTAAAAATCTTAGCTTCTCTTAGTTGTTCTAAGGCAGATGGGACTAATGGCAGGGGATAGCGGTATTTAACTCTGATGGCATTCAGACCCCTGTAGTCTTTACATGGCCGGAGTCCACCATCCTTCTTTTCCACAAAGAAAAATCCAGCTGCAGCTGGTGACGTAGAGGGACAGATGAAGCCCGATGCTAGTGCCTCCTCGATGCAATCCTCCATAGCCTGCATTCCAGGGAGGGATAGAGGATAAGCCTTGCTTCTAGGGGGAGATGAATTGGGTAGCAAGTCTATGGCACAGTCCCAAGGTCTGTGGAGTGGTAATTGGGTGGCTTTGTCTTTGTTAAATACCTCTATGAGTTCAGAATATTCCTTGGGGATGTGAGTGTGGATGTTAGTCTGGGGGCTCTCCACACTCGTGGACAGGAATGGTACTATTAACTCGGTGGTTAGATAATGCTCTTGACAGAATGGAGACCAATGCAGCAATTCCCCTTTTCTCCAGGAGATCAATGGGTCATGGAATAATAGCCATGGGTATCCTAGTATAATGGGGTGGCAAGCAGATGTGATGACATAGAGTGTTAAGGTTTCGACATGGAAAAGCCCTAATTGAATCTGGATAGGGATGGTTTTATGGGTTATCTGCCCTGTGCCTATGGGTGCATTATCTACTGCAGTGATTTGGATGGGAGGATTACATGGTATTGTAGGGATATTGAATTTGGTAACTATCTGATGATGAATGAGGTTCAATGCAGCTCCTGAATCCACTAGTGCTGTAACACATGATTGGTTAACTTAAATAAAAATGGTCACAGGAAGAGTACAATTCTGACTGGAAACTGAATCAAATGTGATGCTCACCCTTAGAGAAGATCCAGCTGAGGCTCTGGCTCTATGTGGGCATGTGTTACAGTGATGTCCTGGTTGGCCACAGTAGAAATACAACCTCTCATCTCGTTTGTGCTGCCGTTCCTCTTCGGGAACCATCATACGCCCGATTTGCATGGGTTCATTCGATTCGGCTGACGAAGTAACAGGAGATGAGGCAGTAGCAGAGAAATGCTTGAGTACACTGGATCGTGGCTGATTGCGCATGAGATTGTCAATTTTAAAGGTCAAGGTAATGTACTCAGACAAAGTTAATGATTCATCCTTGCATGCCAGCTCAGCTTGCAGTGTGGGATTTAAACCTTCTTGGAATACTGATTATCGTTCCAACCGCTCTGTGCTGCTAAAGTACGAAATTGTACTGGATAATCGGCTGCACATAATTTCCTCTGGTGTAGATGCAATAACTGCACAAAAATGTCTCTTCCCCCTGCAGGGTATTCAAAAACATCCTTAATCTGTTGCGAGAAATACGTGAAGGACTTGCGAATTTGTTCATCAATATCCCAAATTGCCGAAGTCCACTCTAATGCTTTTCCGGTAAACAAACTCATCAATAAAGCACATTCCCCTTCTGTCACTCACTCAACATTGCGTCGATGTAGTGACACTAGGGGTCGCCCTTGGGAGCCCCAAACACCTCAGATCTTTGAGAAAAGACCAATGAAAGTTGGCGAGTGGAATTTGCATGTACTCCCCCAGACATACTGGTATAATAGGAGCTGGCTCGCAACCACTCATTCAGATTTTTTCTTAGGAGCCGAGCGGTTGTGTGTCAGCACGCTATCTTCCACTACCGGTCCATTCACCTCCCAAGAAGCGTTTGCTGTTGGATATATGCCGCATTCCAGCGGCTTTTCTCTCCTGCACAGATCTGTGCAGATTACGCCCATGGGCGCTTCGACAGCACAAAGAGAGTTTATATTCCTGCAAAGAGTATATTTTCTCTATTAGAGCAAACATATTGACATGAACGCCTTTTTAAAGACGTGTCTTTTTCAAGATGCCTTTCCGTCTTTGTGTGATTCCTGGATGCGGTCGCTATCTCTCCGCTTCCAATGGCCACGGGCACTGCCTCATGTGTCTGGGTTGTAATCACACTGAGGCAGTGTTTGTGGATGGTTCATGTTCTCATTGTGAGAATATTACCATGGCAACGTTGCAGTCACGGCTTTCCTTCTTCCAGGGGAAAGCCACTCTAGCCTCCCCCCGTGCCGTGCCTTCTACCTCCGGGTACAAGACCGGCCCGGCTGGCACTGGAGACGATTTGGGGGCTTCAATGGGCACGGCTCCGCCGGGTAAATCTTCGTGGACCTCCCATTCCCCAGCACGCTTGTTTGCCCCTGGCGAGTTCCAAAAGGAGACCAGCTTGCCCCAGGGCCAGCTTAGTGCCCCTTTCAGAGCTCCGGAGTGGGATGAGTGCTCGATCGCTGCATTGGAGAGCATATTGGCAATGTCAGATGCCGAGGACTCGACTGGGCTGCCACCTTCAGGTCAGCCCACCCAGTCTGAGGCTGACAGCGAGATGACCGCCATGCTTGCCCGGGCCGCCGCGTGTGTCGGGTTGGAGTGGAACCTTCCACCCTTCTCTGAGCCCTCACGGCTAGATGATTGGTTCCTGGGTTCGGGGTGCAGCTCACAGCCAAGCCCCCGGTCCCTTTCTTCCTGGAAGTGCACGATGAGCTGACGAGGTCGTGGAGGGCACCTTTTTCTGCCCGAAACCGACCTCCCAGCTCGTCTGCTCTCACTACCCTCAATGGCGGGGCAGCCCACAGGTATATGGAGATCCCTCAGGTGGATAAGGCGGTTGCGGTGCACATGTGCCCGCAAAGCACAGCCACCTGGCGGGATCACCCGGCACTCCCTTCCAAGGCCTGTAGGACGACGTCGTCTCCGAAGGCCAAAGCCTACAGCACCGCTGGTCAGGCCGCCTCTGCCCTGCATTCCATGGCCCTCCTGCAAGTACACCAGGCCAAGGCACAAAAGGAACTGCACGTGGGTAGTCCTGATCCCGATGTGATGCAGGAGCTGCACTCGGCGACCGACCCTGCCCTCCGGGCGACGAAGGTCACAGCGCAAGCACTCGGGCAGGTGATGTCCACCCTCGTAGTCCAGGAATGAGATGAGGGACACGGACAAGGTTCACTTTCTCAATGCCTCCATCTCCCAGATCGGCCTATTCGGCGACACCGTCGAGGACTTCGCACAGCAGTTCTCGGCGGTGAGGAAGCAGATGGAGGCTATACAACACATCTTGCACCGGCGCGGCTCAAGATCCCGTATCCCGTCTGCTCGCCGAGGGCATCCCCCTGCGGCGGCGAAAGCCCAGGCAGCTCTGCCTCAGCCCGAGCCCAGTTCTCGGCCCCAGCGTAGAGCCCCCTGCAAGAAGCTGATGCCCCCCGCCTCACGGGCACGAGGACACTGAAGGCTCCTAAGCGCCCCTGAGACAGACAGCCCAGGGAGCGAGATGTCTGCTGCAAACCCGGAGCTGGTATCCAGACCACTCCATCCCCCGGTGGAGGGCCGGGAGGTAAATCCTTGGTTTCCTTTTCTTTTATGTTCGCCGCACCCCAAACGGGCTGTGGTACCCAAATTCTCAATAAAAGAGCAGTTTCCTCACTCCTTGGGCCCCCCGCCTTCGCGCTTCCAGTCGCACCACACTCACACCCACAGCCAGGTGGTTGTGACGGACTACGAGGATGGTCAAAAAGTCCCTCCTCCCCTGTCGCCAACCTCCCCGACGCCGGGTACATAGAGCAAGGTAAGTGCTTCGAGGGTCCCCTCAGCACAGCCACGAGTTCGAGACGAAGCGAGGCTCCTCGACGTGGCATCCCCTGCTCCCTCCAGCTGCGAGGCCCCACCCACAGGTACGTTAAACACGATCGTCCCCTTAGTGCCCCTCGCCTGGAGCTTGGACACGTGCCTAGCACTTTCCAACCCATCGCGGTGGTTGGCCAGGACCATCCGACTCGGCTACACGATTCAGTTCGGCAGGCGCCCGGTTCAGCGGCGTCCTCTTCACTTTGGCGAAGGGCCACCTTGCGTGTGGAGATCGCGACCCTTCTGCGTAAGGGCGCGATAGAGCCTGTCCCTCCAGCCGAGATGAAGAAAGGGTTCTACAGCTCTTACTTCATCGTACCGAAGAAAGACAGTGGGTTGCAGCAAATCTTGGACCTGCAAGTTCTGAACCGGGCCTTGCACAGACTCCCGTTCAAGATGCTGACTCCAAAGCACATTTTGGCGTGTGTCCGGCATCAAGATTGTTTCGCAGCGGTAGACCTGAAGGACATGTACATTCACGTCTCAGTTCTACCTCGACACAGACCTTTCCTATGGTTTGCTTTCGATGGCCGGGCGTATCAGTACAAGGTCCTCCCCTTCGGCCTGTCCCTGTCCCCTTATGTCTTCACGAAAGTCGCAGAGGCCCGTTAAGGGAAGTGGGCATCTGCATTCTCAACTACCTCGATGACTGGCTGATTCTAGCTCACTCTCGAGAGTTGCTGTGCGCACACAGGGACCTCGTGCTCAGGCACCTCAGCTTCGGGTCAGCTGGAAAAAGAGCAAGCTCTCCCCGGTTCAGAGCATCTCTTTTCTCGGCATGGAGTTAGACTGAGTCTCGATGATAGCACGCCTCACGAGCGAGCATGCACGGTCGGTGCTGAACTGCCTGAAGTCGTTCAAGCAGAGAACAGCGGTTCCACTGAAACACTTTCAGAGGCTCCTGGGGCATATGGCATCCTCGGCGCTGGTCACGCCACTAGGGTTGATGCATATGAGACCGCTTCAGCACTGGCTTCAGACTCGAGTCCCGAGATGGGCATGGCGCCGCGGCACACATCGCGTGGCCATCACGCTGATCTCCTGCCACTTGTTCAGCCCTTGGACAGACCTTGCATTTCTACGGGCAGGAGTTCCCCTACAGCAAGTGTCCAGGCGTGTCGTCATTATGACAGATGCCTCCAAGCGAGGCTGGGGCACCGTGTGCAACTGGCATGCAGCCGCAGGCTCCTGGACAGGACCGCGACTGTGTTGGCACATCAACTGCCTCGAGTTGCTGGCAGTATTGCTCACCCTGCGGAGGCATAGAGAGAATATAGAGAGAAAAGGGCGCGGCCTGCTCCCATACTAGATACGTCTCTCTCTTTTTGTTGTTGTTGTCATTTTTACATCTAGATGCTGTTTATGAATAGTGTATATATATTTTTATATAAGCAAAATGTGATCAAAGATTAAAGGTTGAACTTAAGTTCTAAATAAAGTAATCGATTAATGTACTCAAAAGCAAACGTACTCAAAATTTCCATACCTAATTACTTACTGGCTTAAGCCAAATGTATTAGCACACCCCTCCTCAACAAGCCAGCAAAATTTGAGGTAGGCTATCGTTCATGTCCATAGCACAAACATTGTGGAACGAATTACACACCAATGTCTGCTGTAGGGGTTTGTTCAAATCTCTAACCCTACCGGTATGTGCAATATTAGTGATACTTGCCTAATAGTGATGCTTGCCTTAGCAGGCATCGCTACTGTAGTAACT